>NC_065442.1:3968692-4634987 GCF_024364675.1 Aethina tumida
AAAATTTATTATTTAAATTTTTAAATTTTAAAATTTAAATTTTTAAATTTTAAAATTTAAAATTTTAATAATTAAATTTTTTAAATTTAGTATTAAAATTTTTAAATTTTAAAATTTAAAATTTTAATAATTAAAATTTTTTAAAATTTAGTATTTAAATTTTTTAATTTTAAAATTTTAAGTTTTAATAATTAAGATTTTTAAAATTTAGTATTTTAAATTTTAAAATTTAAAGTTTTATAATTAAATTTTTAAAATTTATTATTTAAATTTTTAAATTTTAAAATTTAAATTTTTAAATTTTAAAATTTAAAATTTTAATAATTAAATTTTTAAAATTTAGTATTTAAATTTTTAATTTTAAAATTTAAAATTTTAATAATTTAAATTTTAAAAATTTAGTATTTAAATTTTTAATTTTAAAATTTAAAGTTTTAATAATTAAATTTTAAAATTTAGTATTTAAATTTTTAAATTTTAAATTTAAAATTTAATAATTAAATTTTAAAAATTTAGTATTTAAATTTTTTAATTTTAAAATTTAAAGTTTAATAATTAAATTTTTAAAATTTAGTATTAAAATTTTTAAATTTTTAAATTTAAAATTTTAATAATTAAATTTTTAAAATTTAGTATTTAAATTTTTTAATTTTAATATTTAAAGTTTTAATAATTAAATTTTTAAAATTAGTATTAAATTTTTAAATTTTAAAATTTAAAATTTTAATAATTAAATTTTTAAAATTTAGTATTTAAATTTTTTAATTTTTAATATTTAAAGTTTTAATAATTAAATTTTAAAATTTAGTATTTAAATTTTAAATTTTAATATTTAAAATTTTTAATAATTAAATTTTTTATATTTTAAAATTTAAAGTTTTAATAATTAAATTTTTAAAATTTAGTATTTAAATTTTTTAATTTTAAAATTTAAAATTTTAATATTAAATTTTTAAAATTTAGTATATCAATTTTTAAATTTTAAAATTTGAAATTTTAATAATTAAATTTTTAAAATTTAGTATTAAAATTTTTAAATTTTAAAATTTAAAATTTTAATAATTAAATTTTTAAAATTTAGTATTTAAATTTTTAAATTTGAATTTTTAAATTTTAAAATTTAAATTTTTAAATTTTAAAATTTGGAAATTTTAATAATTAAATTTTTGAAATTGTGTATATAAATTTTTAAAATTTTAATTTTTAAAATTTAAATTTTTAAATTTTAAAATTTAAAATTTTAATATTTAAATTTTTAAAATTTAGTATTTAAATTTTATATTTTAAAATTTAAAGTTTTAATAATTAAATTTTAAAAATTTAGTATGTTAAATTTTTAATTTTAAAATTAAAGTTTTAATAATTAAATTTTTAAAATTTAGTATATAAATTTTTACATTTTAAAATTTGAAATTTTAATAATTAAATTTTTAAAATTTAGTATATAAATTTTTAAATTTTAAAATTTGAAATTTTAATAATAAAATTTTCAAAATTTAGTATTTAAATTTTTATATTTTAAAAATTTAAAGTTTAATAATTAAATTTTAAAAATTTAGTATTTAAATTTTTTAATTTTAAAATTTAAAGTTATAATAATTAAATTTTTAAAATTTAGTATATAAATTTTTACATTTTAAAATTTGAAATTTTAATAATTAAATTTTTAAAATTTAGTATATAAATTTTTAAATTTTAAAATTTAGTATTTAAATTTTTAAATTTAAATTTTTAAATTTTAAAATTGAAATTTAATAATTAAATTTTTAAAATTTAGTATTTAAATTTTTAAATTTTAAAATTTAAAGTTTTATAATTAAATTTTTAAAATTTATTATTTAAATTTTTAAATTTTAAAATTTAAATTTTAAATTTTAAAATTTAAATTTTTAAATTTTAAATTTAAAATTTTAATAATTAAATTTTTAAAATTTAGTATTTAAATTTTTAAATTTTAAAATTTAAAATTTTAATAATTAAATTTTAAAAATTTAGCATTTAAATTTTTTAATTTTAAAATTTAAAGTTTTAATAATTAAATTTTTTAAAATTTAGTATTTAAATTTTTAAATTTTAAAATTTAAAATTTTAATATTAAATTTTAAAAAATTTTGTATTTAAATTTTTTAATTTTAAAATTGAAAGTTTTAATAATTAAATTTTTAAAATTTAGTATTAAAATTTTTAAATTTTAAAATTTAAAATTTTAATAATTAAATTTTTTAAAATTTATTATTTAAATTTTTAATTTTAAAATTTAAAGTTTTAATAATTAAATTTTTAAAATTTAGTATTTAAATTTTTAAATTTTAAAATTTAACGTTTTATAATTAAATTTTTAAAATTTATTATTTAAATTTTTAAATTTTAAAATTTAAATTTTTAAATTTTAAAATTTAAAATTTTAATAATTAAATTTTTAAAATTTAGTATTATAATTTTTAAATTTTAAAATTTAAAATTTTAATAATTAAATTTTTAAAATTTAGTATTTAAATTTTTAATTTTAAAATTTTAAGTTTTAATAATTAAATTTTTAAAATTTAGTATTTAAATTTAAATTTAAAGTTTTATAATTAAATTTTTAAAATTTATTATTTAAATTTTTAAATTTTAAAATTTTAAATTTTTAAATTTTAAAATTTAAAATTTTAATAATTAAATTTTTAAAATATAGTATTTAAATTTTTAAATTTTTAAAATTTAAAATTTTAATAATTAAATTTTAAAAATTTAGTATTTAAATTTTTTAATTTTAAAATTTAAAGTTTTAATAATTAAATTTTTAAAATTTAGTATTTAAATTTTTAAATTTTAAAATTTAAAATTTTAATAATTAAATTTTAAAATTTAGTATTTAAATTTTTTAATTTTAAAATTTAAAGTTTTAATAATTAAATTTTTAAAATTTAGTATTAAAATTTTTAAATTTAAAATTTAAAATTTTAATAATTAAATTTTTAAAATTAAAAATTAAATACTAAATTTTAAAAATTTAATTATTAAAATTTTAAATTTTAAAATTTAAAATTTTAATAATTAAATTTTTAAAATTTAGTATTTAAATTTTTAAATTTTAAAATTTAAAATTTTAATAATTAAATTTTTAAAATTTAGTATTTAAATTTTTAAATTTTAAAATTTAAATTTTAAAATTTAAAATTAAATACTAATTTTAAAATTTAATTTTTAAAATTTTAAATATTAAAATTTAAAATTTAATACTAAATTTAAAAATTTAATTATTAAAATTTTAAATTTTAAAATTTAAAGTTTTAATAATTAAATTTTTAAAATTTAGTATTTAAATTTTTTAATTTTAATATTTAAAATTTTAATAATTAAATTTTTAAAATTTAGTATTTAAATTTTTAAATTTTAAAATTTAAAATTTTAATAATTAAATTTTTAAAATTTAGTATTTAAATTTTTTAATTTTAAAATTTAAAGTTTTAATAATTAAATTTTTAAAATTTAGTATTTAAATTTTTAAATTTTAAATATTAAAATTTAAAAATTAAATACTAAATTTTAAAAATTTAATTATTAAAACTTTTAAATTTTAAAATTAAAAAATTTAAATACTAAATTTAAAAATTTAATTATTAAAATTTTAAATTTTAAAATTTAAAAATTTAAATACTAAATTTTAAAAATTAATTTTAAAATTTAGTATTTAAATTTTTAAATTTTAAAATTTGAAAATTTTAATAATTAAATTTTTAAAATTTAGTATTTAAATTTTTAATTTTAAAATTTAAAGTTTTATAATTAAATTTTTAAAATTTAGTATTAAAATTTTTAAATTTTAATATTTAAAATTTTAATAATTAAATTTTTAAAATTTAGTATTAAAATTTTTAAATTTTAAAATTTAAAATTTTAATACTAAATTTTAAAAATTTAAGTATTAAAATTTTTAATATTAAAATTTAAAGAATTTAAATACTAAATTTTAAAAATTTAGTTATTAAAACTTTTAAATTTTAAAATTTAAAAATTTAAATACTAAATTTTAAAAATTTAAGTATTAAAATTTTAAATTTTAAAATTTAAAAATTTAAATACTAATTTAAAAATTTAATTTTTAAAATTTAGTATTTAAATTTTTAAATTTTAAAATTTAAAATTTTAATAATTAAATTTTTAAAATTTAGTATTTAAATTTTTTAATTTTAAAATTTAAAGTTTTAATAATTAAATTTTTAAAATTTAATATTTAAATACTAAATTTTAAAATTTAATTATTAAAACTTAAATTTTAAAATTAAAAAATTTAAATACTAAATTTTAAAAATTTAATTATTAAATTTAAATTTTAAAATTTAAAAATTTAATACTAATTTTAAAATTAAATTTTTAAAATTTAGTATTAAATTTTTAAATTTTAAAATTTAAAATTTTAATAATTAAATTTTTAAATTTAGTATTTAAATTTTTAATTTTAAAATTTAAAGTTTTAATAATTAAATTTTTAAAATTTAGTATTTAAATTTTTAAATTTTAATATTTAAAATTTTAATAATTAAATTTTTAAATTTAGTATTAAATTTTTAAATTTTAAAATTTAAAAATTTTAATACTAAATTTTAAAAATTTAATTATTAAATTTTAAATATTAAAATTTAAAATTTTAATACTAAATTTTAAAAATTTAGGTATTTAAAACTTTAAATTTTAAAATTTAAAAATTTTAAATACTAAATTTTAAAAATTTATTATTAAATTTAAATTTTAAAATTTAAAATTTAAATACTAAATTTTAAAAATTAAATTTTTAAAATTTAGTATTTAAATTTTTAAATTTTAAAATTTAAAATTTTAATAATTAAATTTTAAAATTTAGTATTTAAATTTTTTAATTTTAAAATTTAAAGTTTTAATAATTAAATTTTTAAAATTTAGTATTTAAATTTTTAAATTTTAATATTTAAAATTTTAATAATTAAATTTTTAAAATTTAGTATTTAAATTTTTAAATTTTAAAATTTAAAAATTTTAATACTAAATTTTAAAAATTTAATTATTTAAATTTTTAAATATTAAAATTTAAAATTTTAAATACTAAATTTTAAAAATTTAATTATTAAAACTTTAAATTTTAAATTAAAAAATTTAAATACTAAATTTTAAAAATTTAAGTATTAAAATTTTAAATTTTAAAATTTAAAAATTTAAATACTAAATTTTAAAAATTTAATTTTTAAAATTTTAAATATTAAAATTAAAAAATTTAAATACTAAATTTTAAAAATTTAAGTTTTAAAATTTTAAATTTTAAAATTTAAAAATTTTAATACTAAATTTTAAAAATTTAATTATTAAAACTTTAAATTTTAAAATTTAAAAATTTAAATACTAAATTTTTAAAATTTAAGTATTAAAATTTTTAAATTTTAAAATTTAAAATTTTAAATACTAAATTTTAAAAATTTATTAGTAAACTTTAAATTTTTTAATTTTAAAATTTAAAGTTTTAATAATTAAATTTTTAAAATTTAGTATTTAAATTTTTAAATTTTAAAATTTAAAATTTTAATAATTAAATTTTAAAAATTTTAGTATTTAAATTTTTTAATTTTAAAATTTAAAGTTTTAATAATTAAATTTTTAAAATTTAGTATTAAAATTTTTAAATTTTAAAATTTAAAATTTTAATAATTAAATTTTTAAAATTTAGTATTTAAATTTTTTAATTTTAATATTTAAAATTTTAAAAATTAAATTTTTAAAATTTAGTATTTAAATTTTTAAATTTTAAAATTTAAAATTTTAATAATTAAATTTTTAAAATTTAGTATTTAAATTTTTTAATTTTAAAATTTAAAGTTTTAATAATTAAATTTTTAAAATTTAGTATTTAAATTTTTAAATTTTAATATTTAAAATTTTAATAATTAAATTTTTAAAATTTAGTATTAAAATTTTTAAATTTTAAAATTTAAAATTTTAATAATTAAATTTTTAAAATTTAGTATTTAAATTTTTAAATTTGAATTTTTAAATTTTAAAATTTAAATTTTTAAATTTTAAAATTTGAAATTTTAATAATTAAATTTTTGAAATTGTGTATATAAATTTTTAAAATTTTTAATTTTTAAAATTTAAATTTTTAAATTTTAAAATTTAAAATTTTAATAATTAAATTTTTAAAATTTAGTATTTAAATTTTTATATTTTAAAATTTGAAGTTTTAATAATTAAATTTTAAAAATTTAGTATTTAAATTTTTTATTTTAAAATTTAAAGTTTTAATAATTAAATTTTTAAAATTTAGTATATAAATTTTTACATTTTAAAATTTGAAATTTTAATAATTAAATTTTTAAAATTTAGTATATAAATTTTTAAATTTTAAAATTTGAAATTTTAATAATAAAATTTTCAAAATTTAGTATTTAAATTTTTATATTTTAAAATTTAAAGTTTTAATAATTAAATTTTAAAAATTTAGTATTTAAATTTTTTAATTTTAAATTTAAAGTTATAATAATTAAATTTTAAAATTTAGTATATAAATTTTTACATTTTAAAATTTGAAATTTTAATAATTAAATTTTTAAAATATAGTATATAAATTTTTAAATTTTAAAATTTGAAATTTTAATAATAAAATTTTTAAAATTTAATATTTAAATTTTTAAATTTTAAAATTTAAAATTTTAATAATTAAATTTTTAAAATTTAATATTTAAATTTTTAAATTTTAAAATTTAAAATTTTAATAATTAAATTTTAAAAATTTAGTATTTGAATTTTTTAATTTTAAAATTTAAAGTTTTAATAATTAAATTTTTAAAATTTAGTATTAAAATTTTTAAATTTTAAAATTTAAAATTTTAATAATTAAATTTTTAAAATTTGGTATTTAAATTTTTTAATTTTAAAATTTAAAATTTTAATAATTAAATTTTTAAAATTTAGTATTTAAATTTTTAAATTTTAAAATTTAAAGTTTTATAATTAAATTTTTAAAATTTTATTATTTAAATTTTTAAATTTTAAAATTTAAATTTTTAAATTTTAAAATTTAAAATTTTAATAATTAAATTTTTAAAATTTAGTATTTAAATTTTTAAATTTTAAAATTTAAAATTTTAATAATTAAATTTTAAAAATTTAGTATTTAAATTTTTTAATTTTAAAATTTAAAGTTTTAATAATTAAATTTTTAAAATTTAGTATTAAAATTTTTAAATTTTAAAATTTAAAATTTTAATAATTAAATTTTTAAAATTTAGTATTTAAATTTTTAAATTTTAAAATTTAAAGTTTTATAATTAAATTTTTAAAATTTATTATTTAAATTTTTTAAATTTTAAAATTTAAATTTTTAAATTTTAAAATTTAAAATTTTAATAATTAAATTTTTAAAATTTAATATTTAAATTTTTAAATTTTAAAATTTAAAATTTTAATAATTAAATTTTAAAAATTTAGTATTTAAATTTTTTAATTTTAAAATTTAAAGTTTTAATAATTAAATTTTTAAAATTTAGTATTAAAATTTTTAAATCTTAAAATTTAAAATTTTAATAATTAAATTTTTAAAATTTGGTATTTAAATTTTTTAATTTTAAAATTTAAAGTTTTAATAATTAAATTTTTAAAATTTAGTATTTAAATTTTTAAATTTTAAAATTTAAAGTTTTATAATTAAATTTTTAAAATTTATTATTTAAATTTTTAAATTTTAAAATTTAAATTTTTAAATTTTAAAATTTAAAATTTTAATAATTAAATTTTTAAAATTTAGTATTTAAATTTTTAAATTTTAAAATTTAAAATTTTAATAATTATATTTTAAAAATTTAGTATTTAAATTTTTTAATTTTAAAATTTAAAGTTTTAATAATTAAATTTTTAAAATTTAGTATTAAAATTTTTAAATTTTAAAATTTAAAATTTTAATAATTAAATTTTTAAAATTTAGTATTTAAATTTTTAAATTTTAAAATTTAAAGCTTTATAATTAAATTTTTAAAATTTATTATTTAAATTTTTAAATTTTAAAATTTAAATTTTTAAATTTTAAAATTTAAATTTTTTAAATTTTAAAATTTAAAATTTTAATAATTAAATTTTTAAAATTTAGTATTAAAATTTTTAAATTTTAAAATTTAAAATTTTAATAATTAAATTTTTAAAATTTAGTATTAAAATTTTTAAATTTTAAAATTTAAAATTTTAATAATTAAATTTTTAAAATTTAGTATTTAAATTTTTAAATTTGAATTTTTAAATTTTAAAATTTAAATTTTTAAATTTTAAAATTTGAAATTTTAATAATTAAATTTTTGAAATTGTGTATATAAATTTTTAAAATTTTAATTTTTAAAATTTAAATTTTTAAATTTTAAAATTTAAAATTTTAATAATTAAATTTTTAAAATATAGTATTTAAATTTTTATATTTTAAAATTTGAAGTTTTAATAATTAAATTTTAAAAATTTAGTATTTAAATTTTTTAATTTTAAAATTTAAAGTTTTAATAATTAAATTTTTAAAATTTAGTATATAAATTTTTACATTTTAAAATTTGAAATTTTAATAATTAAATTTTTAAAATTTAGTATATAAATTTTTAAATTTTAAAATTTGAAATTTTAATAATAAAATTTTCAAAATTTAGTATTTAAATTTTTATATTTTAAAATTTAAAGTTTTAATAATTAAATTTTAAAAATTTAGTATTTAAATTTTTTAATTTTAAAATTTAAAGTTATAATAATTAAATTTTTAAAATTTAGTATATAAATTTTTACATTTTAAAATTTGAAATTTTAATAATTAAATTTTTAAAATATAGTATATAAATTTTTAAATTTTAAAATTTGAAATTTTAATAATAAAATTTTTAAAATTTAATATTTAAATTTTTAAATTTTAAAATTTAAAATTTTAATAATTAAATTTTTAAAATTTAATATTTAAATTTTTAAATTTTAAAATTTAAAATTTTAATAATTAAATTTTAAAAATTTAGTATTTGAATTTTTTAATTTTAAAATTTAAAGTTTTAATAATTAAATTTTTAAAATTTAGTATTAAAATTTTTAAATTTTAAAATTTAAAATTTTAATAATTAAATTTTTAAAATTTGGTATTTAAATTTTTTAATTTTAAAATTTAAAATTTTAATAATTAAATTTTTAAAATTTAGTATTTAAATTTTTAAATTTTAAAATTTAAAGTTTTATAATTAAATTTTTAAAATTTATTATTTAAATTTTTAAATTTTAAAATTTAAATTTTTAAATTTTAAAATTTAAAATTTTAATAATTAAATTTTTAAAATTTAGTATTTAAATTTTTAAATTTTAAAATTTAAAATTTTAATAATTAAATTTTAAAAATTTAGTATTTAAATTTTTTAATTTTAAAATTTAAAGTTTTAATAATTAAATTTTTAAAATTTAGTATTAAAATTTTTAAATTTTAAAATTTAAAATTTTAATAATTAAATTTTTAAAATTTAGTATTTAAATTTTTAAATTTTAAAATTTAAAGTTTTATAATTAAATTTTTAAAATTTATTATTTAAATTTTTAAATTTTAAAATTTAAATTTTTAAATTTTAAAATTTAAAATTTTAATAATTAAATTTTTAAAATTTAATATTTAAATTTTTAAATTTTAAAATTTAAAATTTTAATAATTAAATTTTAAAAATTTAGTATTTAAATTTTTTAATTTTAAAATTTAAAGTTTTAATAATTAAATTTTTAAAATTTAGTATTAAAATTTTTAAATCTTAAAATTTAAAATTTTAATAATTAAATTTTTAAAATTTGGTATTTAAATTTTTTAATTTTAAAATTTAAAGTTTTAATAATTAAATTTTTAAAATTTAGTATTTAAATTTTTAAATTTTAAAATTTAAAGTTTTATAATTAAATTTTTAAAATTTATTATTTAAATTTTTAAATTTTAAAATTTAAATTTTTAAATTTTAAAATTTAAAATTTTAATAATTAAATTTTTAAAATTTAGTATTTAAATTTTTAAATTTTAAAATTTAAAATTTTAATAATTATATTTTAAAATTTTATTTATTTAAATTTTTTAATTTTAAAATTTAAAGTTTTAATAATTAAATTTTTAAAATTTAGTATTAAAATTTTTAAATTTTAAAATTTAAAATTTTAATAATTAAATTTTTAAAATTTAGTATTTAAATTTTTAAATTTTAAAATTTAAAGTTTTAATAATTAAATTTTTAAAATTTAGTATATAAATTTTTACATTTTAAAATTTGAAATTTTAATAATTAAATTTTTAAAATATAGTATATAAATTTTTAAATTTTAAAATTTGAAATTTTAATAATAAAATTTTTAAAATTTAATATTTAAATTTTTAAATTTTAAAATTTAAAATTTTAATAATTAAATTTTTAAAATTTAATATTTAAATTTTTAAATTTTAAAATTTAAAATTTTAATAATTAAATTTTAAAAATTTAGTATTTGAATTTTTTAATTTTAAAATTTAAAGTTTTAATAATTAAATTTTTAAAATTTAGTATTAAAATTTTTAAATTTTAAAATTTAAAATTTTAATAATTAAATTTTTAAAATTTGGTATTTAAATTTTTTAATTTTAAAATTTAAAATTTTAATAATTAAATTTTTAAAATTTAGTATTTAAATTTTTAAATTTTAAAATTTAAAGTTTTATAATTAAATTTTTAAAATTTATTATTTAAATTTTTAAATTTTAAAATTTAAATTTTTAAATTTTAAAATTTAAAATTTTAATAATTAAATTTTTAAAATTTAGTATTTAAATTTTTAAATTTTAAAATTTAAAATTTTAATAATTAAATTTTAAAAATTTAGTATTTAAATTTTTTAATTTTAAAATTTAAAGTTTTAATAATTAAATTTTTAAAATTTAGTATTAAAATTTTTAAATTTTAAAATTTAAAATTTTAATAATTAAATTTTTAAAATTTAGTATTTAAATTTTTAAATTTTAAAATTTAAAGTTTTATAATTAAATTTTTAAAATTTATTATTTAAATTTTTAAATTTTAAAATTTAAATTTTTAAATTTTAAAATTTAAAATTTTAATAATTAAATTTTTAAAATTTAATATTTAAATTTTTAAATTTTAAAATTTAAAATTTTAATAATTAAATTTTAAAAATTTAGTATTTAAATTTTTTAATTTTAAAATTTAAAGTTTTAATAATTAAATTTTTAAAATTTAGTATTAAAATTTTTAAATCTTAAAATTTAAAATTTTAATAATTAAATTTTTAAAATTTGGTATTTAAATTTTTTAATTTTAAAATTTAAAGTTTTAATAATTAAATTTTTAAAATTTAGTATTTAAATTTTTAAATTTTAAAATTTAAAGTTTTATAATTAAATTTTTAAAATTTATTATTTAAATTTTTAAATTTTAAAATTTAAATTTTTAAATTTTAAAATTTAAAATTTTAATAATTAAATTTTTAAAATTTAGTATTTAAATTTTTAAATTTTAAAATTTAAAATTTTAATAATTATATTTTAAAAATTTAGTATTTAAATTTTTTAATTTTAAAATTTAAAGTTTTAATAATTAAATTTTTAAAATTTAGTATTAAAATTTTTAAATTTTAAAATTTAAAATTTTAATAATTAAATTTTTAAAATTTAGTATTTAAATTTTTAAATTTTAAAATTTAAAGTTTTATAATTAAATTTTTAAAATTTATTATTTAAATTTTTAAATTTTAAAATTTAAATTTTTAAATTTTAAAATTTAAATTTTTAAATTTTAAAATTTAAAATTTTAATAATTAAATTTTTAAAATTTAGTATTTAAATTTTTAAATTTTAAAATTTAAAATTTTAATAATTAAATTTTAAAAATTTAGTATTTAAATTTTTTAATTTTAAAATTTAAAGTTTTAATAATTAAATTTTTAAAATTTAGTATTTAAATTTTTAAATTTTAAAATTTAAAATTTTAATTATTAAATTTTAAAAATTTTGTATTTAAATTTTTTAATTTTAAAATTGAAAGTTTTAATAATTAAATTTTTAAAATTTAGTATTAAAATTTTTAAATTTTAAAATTTAAAATTTTAATAATTAAATTTTTAAAATTTATTATTTAAATTTTTTAATTTTAAAATTTAAAGTTTTAATAATTAAATTTTTAAAATTTAGTATTTAAATTTTTAAATTTTAAAATTTAAAGTTTTATAATTAAATTTTTAAAATTTATTATTTAAATTTTTAAATTTTAAAATTTAAATTTTTAAATTTTAAAATTTAAAATTTTAATAATTAAATTTTTAAAATTTAGTATTTAAATTTTTAAATTTTAAAATTTAAAATTTTAATAATTAAATTTTAAAAATTTAGTATTTAAATTTTTTAATTTTAAAATTTAAAGTTTTAATAATTAAATTTTTAAAATTTAGTATTAAAATTTTTAAATTTTAAAATTAAAAATTTTAATAATTAAATTTTTAAAATTTAGTATTTAAATTTTTAAAATTTAGTATTTAAATTTTTTAATTTTAATATTTAAAGTTTTAAAAATTAAATTTTTAAAATTTAGTATTTAAATTTTTAAATTTTAAAATTTAAAATTTTAATAATTAAATTTTTAAAATTTAGTATTTAAATTTTTTAATTTTAAAATTTAAAGTTTTAATAATTAAATTTTTAAAATTTAGTATTTAAATTTTTAAATTTTAATATTTAAAATTTTAATAATTAAATTTTTATATTTTAAAATTTAAAGTTTTAATAATTAAATTTTTAAAATTTAGTATTTAAATTTTTTAATTTTAAAATTTAAAGTTTCAATAATTAAATTTTTAAAATTTAGTATATCAATTTTTAAATTTTAAAATTTGAAATTTTAATAATTAAATTTTTAAAATTTAGTATTAAAATTTTTAAATTTTAAAATTTAAAATTTTAATAATTAAATTTTTAAAATTTAGTATTTAAATTTTTAAATTTGAATTTTTAAATTTTAAAATTTAAATTTTTAAATTTTAAAATTTGAAATTTTAACAATTAAATTTTTGAAATTTTGTATTTAAATTTTTAAATTTTAAAATTTAAAATTTTAATAATTAAATTTTAAAAATTTAGTATTTAAATTTTTAAATTTTAAAATTTAAAATTTTAATTATTAAATTTTAAAAATTTTGTATTTAAATTTTTTAATTTTAAAATTGAAAGTTTTAATAATTAAATTTTTAAAATTTAGTATTAAAATTTTTAAATTTTAAAATTTAAAATTTTAATAATTAAATTTTTAAAATTTATTATTTAAATTTTTTAATTTTAAAATTTAAAGTTTTAATAATTAAATTTTTAAAATTTAGTATTTAAATTTTTAAATTTTAAAATTTAAAGTTTTATAATTAAATTTTTAAAATTTATTATTTAAATTTTTAAATTTTAAAATTTAAATTTTTAAATTTTAAAATTTAAAATTTTAATAATTAAATTTTTAAAATTTAGTATTTAAATTTTTAAATTTTAAAATTTAAAATTTTAATAATTAAATTTTTAAAATTTAGTATTTAAATTTTTAAATTTTAAAATTTAAAATTTTAATAATTAAATTTTAAAAATTTAGTATTTAAATTTTTTAATTTTAAAATTTAAAGTTTTAATAATTAAATTTTTAAAATTTAGTATTTAAATTTTTAAATTTTAAAATTTAAAATTTTAATTATTAAATTTTAAAAATTTTGTATTTAAATTTTTTAATTTTAAAATTGAAAGTTTTAATAATTAAATTTTTAAAATTTAGTATTAAAATTTTTAAATTTTAAAATTTAAAATTTTAATAATTAAATTTTTAAAATTTATTATTTAAATTTTTTAATTTTAAAATTTAAAGTTTTAATAATTAAATTTTTAAAATTTAGTATTTAAATTTTTAAATTTTAAAATTTAAAGTTTTATAATTAAATTTTTAAAATTTATTATTTAAATTTTTAAATTTTAAAATTTAAATTTTTAAATTTTAAAATTTAAAATTTTAATAATTAAATTTTTAAAATTTAGTATTTAAATTTTTAAATTTTAAAATTTAAAATTTTAATAATTAAATTTTAAAAATTTAGTATTTAAATTTTTTAATTTTAAAATTTAAAGTTTTAATAATTAAATTTTTAAAATTTAGTATTAAAATTTTTAAATTTTAAAATTAAAAATTTTAATAATTAAATTTTTAAAATTTAGTATTTAAATTTTTAAAATTTAGTATTTAAATTTTTTAATTTTAATATTTAAAGTTTTAAAAATTAAATTTTTAAAATTTAGTATTTAAATTTTTAAATTTTAAAATTTAAAATTTTAATAATTAAATTTTTAAAATTTAGTATTTAAATTTTTTAATTTTAAAATTTAAAGTTTTAATAATTAAATTTTTAAAATTTAGTATTTAAATTTTTAAATTTTAATATTTAAAATTTTAATAATTAAATTTTTATATTTTAAAATTTAAAGTTTTAATAATTAAATTTTTAAAATTTAGTATTTAAATTTTTTAATTTTAAAATTTAAAGTTTCAATAATTAAATTTTTAAAATTTAGTATATCAATTTTTAAATTTTAAAATTTGAAATTTTAATAATTAAATTTTTAAAATTTAGTATTAAAATTTTTAAATTTTAAAATTTAAAATTTTAATAATTAAATTTTTAAAATTTAGTATTTAAATTTTTAAATTTGAATTTTTAAATTTTAAAATTTAAATTTTTAAATTTTAAAATTTGAAATTTTAACAATTAAATTTTTGAAATTTTGTATTTAAATTTTTAAAATTTTAATTTTTAAAATTTAAATTTTTAAATTTTAAAATTTAAAATTTTAATAATTAAATTTTTAAAATTTAGTATTTAAATTTTTATATTTTAAAATTTAAAGTTTTAATAATTAAATTTTAAAAATTTAGTATTTAAATTTTTTAATTTTAAAATTTAAAGTTTTAATAATTAAATTTTTAAAATTTAGTATAAAAATTTTTACATTTTAAAATTTGAAATTTTAATAATTAAATTTTTAAAATTTAGTATATAAATTTTTAAATTTTAAAATTTGAAATTTTAATAATAAAATTTTCAAAATTTAGTATTTAAATTTTTATATTTTAAAATTTAAAGTTTTAATAATTAAATTTTAAAAATTTAGTATTTAAATTTTTTAATTTTAAAATTTAAAGTTATAATAATTAAATTTTTAAAATTTAGTATATAAATTTTTACATTTTAAAATTTGAAATTTTAATAATTAAATTTTTAAAATTTAGTATATAAATTTTTAAATTTTAAAATTTGAAATTTTAATAATAAAATTTTTAAAATTTAGTATTTAAATTTTTAAATTTAAATTTTTAAATTTTAAAATTTGAAATTTTAATAATTAAATTTTTAAAATTTAGTATTTAAATTTTTAAATTTTAAAATTTAAAGTTTCATAATTAAATTTTTAAAATTTATTATTTAAATTTTTAAATTTTAAAATTTAAATTTTTAAATTTTAAAATTTAAAATTTTAATAATTAAATTTTAAAAATTTAGTATTTGAATTTTTTAATTTTAAAATTTAAAGTTTTAATAATTAAATTTTTAAAATTTAGTATTAAAATTTTTAAATTTTAAAATTTAAAGTTTTAATAATTAAATTTTTAAAATTTAGTATTTAAATTTTTATATTTTAAAATTTAAAGTTTTAATAATTAAATTTTAAAAATTTAGTATTTAAATTTTTAAATTTTATAATTAAAAATTTTAATAATTAAATTTTAAAAATTTTGTATTTAAATTTTTAAAATTTTAATTTTTAAAATTTAAATTTTTAAATTTTAAAATTTAAAATTTTAATAATTAAATTTTTAAAATTTGGTATTTAAATTTTTATATTTTAAAATTTAAAGTTTTAATAATTAAATTTTAAAAATTTAGTATTTAAATTTTTAAATTTTATAATTAAAAATTTTAATAATTAAATTTTAAAAATTTTGTATTTAAATTTTTTAATTTTAAAATTGAAAGTTTTAATAATTAAATTTTTAAAATTTAGTATTAAAATTTTTAAATTTTAAAATTTAAAATTTTAATAATTAAATTTTTAAAATTTATTATTTAAATTTTTTAATTTTAAAATTTAATGTTTTAATAATTAAATTTTTAAAATTTAGTATTTAAATTTTTAAATATTAAAATTTAAAGTTTTATAATTAAATTTTTAAAATTTATTATTTAAATTTTTAAATTTTAAAATTTAAATTTTTAAATTTTAAAATTTAAAATTTTAATAATTAAATTTTTTAAATTTAGTATTTAAATTTTTAAATTTTAAAATTTAAAATTTTAATAATTAAATTTTAAAAATTTAGTATTTAAATTTTTTAATTTTAAAATTTAAAGTTTTAATAATTAAATTTTTAAAATTTAGTTTTAAAATTTTTAAATTTTAAAATTAAAAATTTTAATAATTAAATTTTTAAAATTTAGTATTTAAATTTTTTAATTTTAAAATTTAAAGTTTTAATAATTAAATTTTTAAAATATAGTATTTAAATTTTTAAATTTTAAAATTTGAAATTTTAATAATTAAATTTTTAAAATTTAGTATTTAAATTTTTAAATTTTAAAATTTGAAATTGTAATAATTAAATTTTTAAAATTTAATATTTAAATTTTTAAATTTTTAATTTTTAAAATTTAAATTTTTAAATTTTAAAATTAAAAATTTTAATAATTAAATTTTTAAAATTTAGTATTTAAATTTTTAAATTTTAAAATTTAAAATTTTAATAATTAAATTTTTAAAATTTAGTATTTAAATTTTTTAATTTTAAAATTTAAAGTTTTAATAATTAAATTTTTAAAATTTAGTATTTAAATTTTTAAATTTTAAAATTTAAAATTTTAATAATTAAATTTTTAAAATATAGTATTTAAATTTTTAAATTTTAAAATTTGAAATTTTAATAATTAAATTTTTAAAATTTAGTATTTAAATTTTTAAATTTTAAAATTTGAAATTTTAATAATTAAATTTTTAAAATTTAGTATTTAAATTTTTAAATTTTAAAATTTAAAGTTTTAATAATTAAATTTTTAAAATTTATTATTTAAATTTTTAAATTTTAAAATTTAAATTTTTAAATTTTAAAATTTAAATTTTTAAATTTTAAAATTTGATATATTAATAATTAAATTTTTAAAATTTAGTATTTAAATTTTTAAATTTTAAAATATAAACTTTTAAATTTTAAAATTTGAAATTTTATAATTAAATTTTTTAAATTTAGTATTTAAATTTTTAAATTTTAAAATTTAAAGTTTTAATAATTAAATTTTTAAAATTTAGTATTTAAATTTTTAAATTTGAATTTTTAAATTTTAAAATTTAAATTTTTAAATTTTAAAATTTGAAATTTTAATAATTAAATTTTTAAAATTTAATATTTAAATTTTTAAAATTTTAATTTTTAAAATTTAAATTTTTAAATTTTAATATTTAAAATTTTAATAATTAAATTTTTAAAATTTAGTATTTAAATTTTTAAATTTAAATTTTTAAATTTTAAAATTTGAAATTTTAATAATTAAATTTTTAAAATTTAGTATTTAAATTTTTAAATTTTAAAATTTAAAATTTTAATAATTAAATTTTTAAAATTTAGTATTTAAATTTTTTAATTTTAAAATTTAAAGTTTTAATAATTAAATTTTTAAAATTTAGTATTAAAATTTTTAAATTTTAAAATTTAAAATTTTAATAATTAAAGTTTTAAAATTTAGTATTTAAATTTTTTAATTTTAAAATTTAAAGTTTTAATAATTAAATTTTTAAAATTTAGTATTTAAATTTTTAAATTTTAATATTTAAAATTTTAATAATTAAATTTTTAAAATTTATTATATATATTTTTAAATTTTAAAATTTGAAATTTTAATAATTAAATTTTTAAAATTTAGTTTATAAATTTTTAAATTTTAAAATTTGAAATTTTAATAATTAAATTTTTAAAATTTAGTATTTAAATTTTTTAATTTTAAAATTTAATGTTTTAATAATTAAATTTTTAAAATTTTGTATTTAAATTTTTAAATTTTAAAATTTAAAGTTTTATAATTAAATTTTTAAAATTTATTATTTAAATTTTTAAATTTTAAAATTTAAATTTTTAAATTTTAAATTTTAAAATTTTAATAATTAAATTTTTAAAATTTAGTATTTAAATTTTTAAATTTTAAAATTTAAATACTAAATTAATAATTAAATTTTTAAAATTTTGTATTTAAATTTTTAAATTTTAAAATTTAAAGTTTTATAATTAAATTTTTAAAATTTATTATTTAAATTTTTAAATTTTAAAATTTAAATTTTTAAATTTTAAAATTTAAAATTTTAATAATTAAATTTTTAAAATTTAGTATTTAAATTTTTAAATTTGAATTTTTAAATTTTAAAATTTAAATTTTTAAATTTTAAAATTTGAAATTTTAATAATTAAATTTTTGAAATTTTGTATTTAAATTTTTAAAATTTTAATTTTTAAAATTTAAATTTTTAAATTTTAAAATTTAAAATTTTAATAATTAAATTTTTAAAATTTAGTATTTAAATTTTTATATTTTAAAATTTAAAGTTTTAATAATTAAATTTTAAAAATTTAGTATTTAAATTTTTTAATTTTAAAATTTAAAGTTTTAATAATTAAATTTTTAAAATTTAGTATATAAATTTTTACATTTTAAAATTTGAAATTTTAATAATTAAATTTTTAAAATTTAGTATATAAATTTTTAAATTTTAAAATTTGAAATTTTAATAATAAAATTTTCAAAATTTAGTATTTAAATTTTTATATTTTAAAATTTAAAGTTTTAATAATTAAATTTTAAAAATTTAGTATTTAAATTTTTTAATTTTAAAATTTAAAGTTATAATAATTAAATTTTTAAAATTTAGTATATAAATTTTTACATTTTAAAATTTGAAATTTTAATAATTAAATTTTTAAAATTTAGTATATAAATTTTTAAATTTTAAAATTTGAAATTTTAATAATAAAATTTTTAAAATTTAGTATTTAAATTTTTAAATTTAAATTTTTAAATTTTAAAATTTGAAATTTTAATAATTAAATTTTTAAAATTTAGTATTTAAATTTTTAAATTTTAAAATTTAAAGTTTTATAATTAAATTTTTAAAATTTATTATTTAAATTTTTAAATTTTAAAATTTAAATTTTTAAATTTTAAAATTTTAAATTTTAATAATTAAATTTTTAAAATTTAATATTTAAATTTTTAAATTTTAAAATTTAAAATTTTAATAATTAAATTTTAAAAATTTAGTATTTGAATTTTTTAATTTTAAAATTTAAAGTTTTAATAATTAAATATTTAAAATTTAGTATTAAAATTTTTAAATTTTAAAATTTAAAATTTTAATAATTAAATTTTTAAAATTTGGTATTTAAATTTTTTAATTTTAAAATTTAAAATTTTAATAATTAAATTTTTAAAATTTAGTATTTAAATTTTTAAATTTTAAAATTTAAAGTTTTATAATTAAATTTTTAAAATTTATTATTTAAATTTTTAAATTTTAAAATTTAAATTTTTAAATTTTAAAATTTAAATTTTTAAATTTTAAAATTTAAAATTTTAATAATTAAATTTTTAAAATTTAATATTTAAATTTTTAAATTTTAAAATTTAAAATTTTAATAATTAAATTTTAAAAATTTAGTATTTGAATTTTTTAATTTTAAAATTTAAAGTTTTAATAATTAAATTTTTAAAATTTAGTATTTAAATTTTTAAATTTTATAATTAAAAATTTTAATAATTAAATTTTAAAAATTTTGTATTTAAATTTTTTAATTTTAAAATTGAAAGTTTTAATAATTAAATTTTTAAAATTTAGTATTAAAATTTTTAAATTTTAAAATTTAAAATTTTAATAATTAAATTTTTAATATTTATTATTTAAATTTTTTAATTTTAAAATTTAATGTTTTAATAATTAAATTTTTAAAATTTAGTATTTAAATTTTTAAATTTTAAAATTTAAAGTTTTATAATTAAATTTTTAAAATTTATTATTTAAATTTTTAAATTTTAAAGTTTAAATTTTTAAATTTTTAAATTTTAAAATTTAAAATTTTAATAATTAAATTTTTTAAATTTAGTATTTAAATTTTTAAATTTTAAAATTTAAAATTTTAATAATTAAATTTCAAAAATTTAGTATTTAAATTTTTTAATTTTAAAATTTAAAGTTTTAATAATTAAATTTTTAAAATTTAGTTTTAAAATTTTTAAATTTTAAAATTAAAAATTTTAATAATTAAATTTTTAAAATTTAGTATTTAAATTTTTTAATTTTAAAATTTAAAGTTTTAATAATTAAATTTTAAAAATTTAGTATTTAAATTTTTTAATTTTAAAATTTAAAGTTTTAATAATTAAATTTTTAAAATTTAGTATATAAATTTTTACATTTTAAAATTTGAAATTTTAATAATTAAATTTTTAAAATTTAGTATATAAATTTTTAAATTTTAAAATTTGAAATTTTAATAATAAAATTTTCAAAATTTAGTATTTAAATTTTTATATTTTAAAATTTAAAGTTTTAATAATTAAATTTTAAAAATTTAGTATTTAAATTTTTTAATTTTAAAATTTAAAGTTATAATAATTAAATTTTTAAAATTTAGTATATAAATTTTTACATTTTAAAATTTGAAATTTTAATAATTAAATTTTTAAAATTTAGTATATAAATTTTTAAATTTTAAAATTTGAAATTTTAATAATAAAATTTTTAAAATTTAGTATTTAAATTTTTAAATTTAAATTTTTAAATTTTAAAATTTGAAATTTTAATAATTAAATTTTTAAAATTTAGTATTTAAATTTTTAAATTTTAAAATTTAAAGTTTTATAATTAAATTTTTAAAATTTATTATTTAAATTTTTAAATTTTAAAATTTAAATTTTTAAATTTTAAAATTTTAAATTTTAATAATTAAATAATTAAAATTTAATATTTAAATTTTTAAATTTTAAAATTTAAAATTTTAATAATTAAATTTTAAAAATTTAGTATTTGAATTTTTTAATTTTAAAATTTAAAGTTTTAATAATTAAATATTTAAAATTTAGTATTAAAATTTTTAAATTTTAAAATTTAAAATTTTAATAATTAAATTTTTAAAATTTGGTATTTAAATTTTTTAATTTTAAAATTTAAAATTTTAATAATTAAATTTTTAAAATTTAGTATTTAAATTTTTAAATTTTAAAATTTAAAGTTTTATAATTAAATTTTTAAAATTTATTATTTAAATTTTTAAATTTTAAAATTTAAATTTTTAAATTTTAAAATTTAAATTTTTAAATTTTAAAATTTAAAATTTTAATAATTAAATTTTTAAAATTTAATATTTAAATTTTTAAATTTTAAAATTTAAAATTTTAATAATTAAATTTTAAAAATTTAGTATTTGAATTTTTTAATTTTAAAATTTAAAGTTTTAATAATTAAATTTTTAAAATTTAGTATTTAAATTTTTAAATTTTATAATTAAAAATTTTAATAATTAAATTTTAAAAATTTTGTATTTAAATTTTTTAATTTTAAAATTGAAAGTTTTAATAATTAAATTTTTAAAATTTAGTATTAAAATTTTTAAATTTTAAAATTTAAAATTTTAATAATTAAATTTTTAAAATTTATTATTTAAATTTTTTAATTTTAAAATTTAATGTTTTAATAATTAAATTTTTAAAATTTAGTATTTAAATTTTTAAATTTTAAAATTTAAAGTTTTATAATTAAATTTTTAAAATTTATTATTTAAATTTTTAAATTTTAAAGTTTAAATTTTTAAATTTTAAAATTTAAAATTTTAATAATTAAATTTTTTAAATTTAGTATTTAAATTTTTAAATTTTAAAATTTAAAATTTTAATAATTAAATTTCAAAAATTTAGTATTTAAATTTTTTAATTTTAAAATTTAAAGTTTTAATAATTAAATTTTTAAAATTTAGTTTTAAAATTTTTAAATTTTAAAATTAAAAATTTTAATAATTAAATTTTTAAAATTTAGTATTTAAATTTTTTAATTTTAAAATTTAAAGTTTTAATAATTAAATTTTTAAAATATAGTATTTAAATTTTTAAATTTTAAAATTTGAAATTTTAATAATTAAATTTTTAAAATTTAGTATTTAAATTTTTAAATTTTAAAATTTGAAATTGTAATAATTAAATTTTTAAAATTTAATATTTAAATTTTTAAATTTTTAATTTTTAAAATTTAAATTTTTAAATTTTAAAATTAAAAATTTTAATAATTAAATTTTTAAAATTTAGTATTTAAATTTTTAAATTTTAAAATTTAAAATTTTAATAATTAAATTTTTAAAATTTAGTATTTAAATTTTTTAATTTTAAAATTTAAAGTTTTAATAATTAAATTTTTAAAATTCAGTATTTAAATTTTTAAATTTTAAAATTTAAAATTTTAATAATTAAATTTTTAAAATATAGTATTTAAATTTTTAAATTTTAAAATTTGAAATTTTAATAATTACATTTTTAAAATTTAGTATTTAAATTTTTAAATTTTAAAATTTGAAATTTTAATAATTAAATTTTTAAAATTTAGTATTTAAATTTTTAAATTTTAAAATTTAAAGTTTTAATAATTAAATTTTTAAAATTTATTATTTAAATTTTTAAATTTTAAAATTTAAATTTTTAAATTTTAAAATTTAAATTTTTAAATTTTAAAATTTGATATATTAATAATTAAATTTTTAAAATTTAGTATTTAAATTTTTAAATTTTAAAATATAAACTTTTAAATTTTAAAATTTGAAATTTTATAATTAAATTTTTTAAATTTAGTATTTAAATTTTTAAATTTTAAAATTTTAAGTTTTAATAATTAAATTTTTAAAATTTAGTATTTAAATTTTTAAATTTGAATTTTTAAATTTTAAAATTTAAATTTTTAAATTTTAAAATTTGAAATTTTAATAATTAAATTTTTAAAATTTAATATTTAAATTTTTAAAATTTTAATTTTTAAAATTTAAATTTTTAAATTTTAATATTTAAAATTTTAATAATTAAATTTTTAAAATTTAGTATTTAAATTTTTATATTTTAAAATTTAAAGTTTTAATAATTAAATTTTAAAAATTTAGTATTTAAATTTTTTAATTTTAAAGTTTAAAGTTTTAATAATTAAATTTTTAAAATTTAGTATATAAATTTTTAAATTTTAAAATTTGAAATTTTAATAATTAAATTTTTAAAATTTAGTATATAAATTTTTAAACTTTAAAATTTGAAATTTTAATAATTAACTTTTTAAAATTTAGTATTTAAATTTTTAAATTTAAATTTTTAAATTTTAAAATTTGAAATTTTAATAATTAAATTTTTAAAATTTAGTATTTAAATTTTTAAATTTTAAAATTTAAAATTTTAATAATTAAATTTTAAAAATTTAGTATTTAAATTTTTTAATTTTAAAATTTAAAGTTTTAATAATTAAATTTTTAAAATTTAGTATTAAAATTTTTAAATTTTAAAATTTAAAATTTTAATAATTAAATTTTTAAAATTTAGTATTTAAATTTTTTAATTTTAAAATTTAATGTTTTAATAATTAAATTTTTAAAATTTTGTATTTAAATTTTTAAATTTTAAAATTTAAAGTTTTATAATTAAATTTTTAAAATTTATTATTTAAATTTTTAAATTTTAAAATTTAAATTTTTAAATTTTAAAATTTAAAATTTTAATAATTAAATTTTTAAAATTTAGTATTTAAATTTTTAAATTTTAAAATTTAAAATTTCAATAATTAAATTTTAAAAATTTAGTATTTAAATTTTTTAATTTTAAAATTTAAAGTTTTAATAATTAAATTTTTAAAATTTAGTATTAAAATTTTTAAATTTTAAAATTTAAAATTTTAATAATTAAAGTTTTAAAATTTAGTATTTAAATTTTTTAATTTTAAAATTTAAAGTTTTAATAATTAAATTTTTAAAATTTAGTATTTAAATTTTTAAATTTTAATATTTAAAATTTTAATAATTAAATTTTTAAAATTTATTATATATATTTTTAAATTTTAAAATTTGAAATTTTAATAATTAAATTTTTAAAATTTAGTTTATAAATTTTTAAATTTTAAAATTTGAAATTTTAATAATTAAATTTTTAAAATTTAGTATTTAAATTTTTAAATTAAAATTTTTAAATTTTAAAATTTGAAATTTTAATAATTAAATTTTTAAAATTTAGTATTTAAATTTTTAAATTTTAAAATTTAAATACTAAATTTTAAAAATTTAATTATTAAAATTTTAAATTTTAAAATTTAAAAATTTTAATTTAAAAATTTAAATACCAAATTTTAAAAATTTAATTATTAAAATTTCAAATTTTAAAATTTAAAAATTTATATACTAAATTTTAAAAATTTAATTATTAAAATTTCAAATTTTAAAATTTAAAAATTTATATAATAAATTTTAAATATTTAATTATTAAAATTTTAAATATTAAAATTTAAAAATTTAAATACTAAATTTTAAAAATTTAATTATTAAAACTTTAAATTTTAAAATATAAAAATTTAAATACTAAATTTTAAAAATTTAATTATTAAAATTTTAAATTTTAAAATTTAAAAATTTAAATACTAAATTTTAAAAATTTAATTATTAAAATTTTAAATTTTAAAATTTAAAAATTTAAATTTTAAAATTTAAAAATTTAAATAATATATTTTAAAAATTTAATTATAAAACTTTAAATATTAAAATTTAAAAATTTAAATACTAAATTTTAAAAATTTAATAATTAAAACTTTAAATTTTAAAATTAAAAAATTTAAATAATAAATTTTAAAAATTTAATTATTAAAATTTTAAATTATAAAATTTAAAAATTTTAATACTAAATTTTAAAAATTTAATTATTAAAACTTTAAATTTTAAAATTAAAAAATTTAAATACTAAATTTTTAAAATTTAATTATTAAAATTTTAAATTTTAAAATTTAAAAATTTAATAATTAAATTTTAAAAATTTAATATTTAAATTTTTTAATTTTAAAATTTAAAGTTTTAATAATTAAATTTTTAAAATTTAGTATTGAATTTTTAAATTTTAAAATTTAAAGTTTTATAATTAAATTTTTAAAATTTATTATTTAAATTTTTAAATTTAAAATTTTAATAATTAAATTTTAAAAATTTAGTATTTAAATTTTTTAATTTTAAAATTTAAAGTTTTAATAATTAAATTTTTAAAATTTAATATTAAAATTTTTAAATTTTAAATTTTAAAATTTTAATAATTATATTTTTAAAATTTAGTATTTAAATTTTTTAATTTTAAAATTTGAAATTTTAATAATTAAATTTTTAAAATTTAGTATATATATTTTTAAATTTTAAAATTTGAAATTTTAATAATTAAATTTTTAAAATTTAGTATTTAAATTTTTAAATTTAAATTTTTAAATTTTAAAATTTGAAATTTTAATAATTAAATTTTTAAAATTTAGTATTTAAATTTTTAAATTTTAAAATTTAAAGTTTTATAATTAAATTTTTAAAATTTATTATTTAAATTTTTAAATTTTAAAATTTAAATTTTTAAATTATAAAATTTAAAATTATAATAATTAAATTTTTAAAATTTAGTATTTAAATTTTTAAATTTTAAAATTTAAAATTTTAATAATTAAATTTTTAAAATTTAGTATTTAAATTTTTTTTGATTTTAAAATTTAAAGTTTTAATAATTAAATTTTTAAAATTTAGTATTTAAATTTTTTAATTTTAAAATTTAAAGTTTTTATAATTAAATTTTTAAAATTTAGTATTTAATTTTTAAATTTTAAAATTTAAAGTTTTATAATTAAATTTTTAAAATTTATTATTTAAATTTTTAAATTTTAAAATTTAAATTTTTAAATTTTAAAATTTAATATTTTAATAATTAAATTTTTAAAATTTAGTGTTTAAATTTTTAAATTTTAAAATTTAAAATTTTAATAATTAAATTTTAAAAATTTAGTATTTAAATTTTTTAATTTTAAAATTTAAAGTTTTAATAATTAAATTTTTAAAATTTAGTATTAAAATTTTTAAATTTTAAAATTTAAAATTTTAATAATTAAATTTTTAAAATTTAGTATTTAAATTTTTTAATTTTAAAATTTTAAGTTTTAATAATTAAATTTTTAAAATTTAGTATTTAAATTTTTAAATTTTAAAATTTAAAGTTTTATAATTAAATTTTTAAAATTTATTATTTAAATTTTTGAATTTTAATATTTAAATTTTTAAATTTTAAAATTTAAAATTTTAATAATTAAATTTTTAAAATTTAGTATTTAAATTTTTATATTTTAAAATTTAAAATTTTAATAATTAAATTTTAAAAATTTAGTATTTAAATTTTTTAATTTTAAAATTTAAAGTTTTAATAATTAAATTTTTAAAATTTAGTATTTAAATTTTTAAATTTTAAAATTTAAAATTTTAATAATTAAATTTTAAAAATTTAGTATTTAAATTTTTTAATTTTAAAATTTAAAGTTTTAATAATTAAATTTTTAAAATTTAGTATTAAAATTTTTAAATTTTAAAATTTAAAATTTTAATAATTAAGTTTTTAAAATTTAGTATTTAAATTTTTTAATTTTAAAATTTAAAGCTTTAATAATTAAATTTTTAAAATTTAGTATTTAAATTTTTTAATTTTAAAATTTTAAGTTTTAATAATTAAATTTTTAAAATTTAGTATATAAATTTTTAAATTTTAAAAATTAAAGTTTTATAATTAAATTTTTAAAATATAGTATTTAAATTTTTAAATTTTAAAATTTAAAATTTTAATAATTAAATTTTTAAAATTTAGTATTTAAATTTCTAAATTTTAAAATTTAAAATTTTAATAATTAAATTTTAAAAATTTAGTATTTAAATTTTTTAATTTTAAAATTTAAAGTTTTAATAATTAAATTTTTAAAATTTAGTATTTAAATTTTTAAATTTTAAAATTTAAAATTTTAATAATTAAATTTTAAAAATTTAGTATTTAAATTTTTTAATTTTAAAATTTAAAGTTTTAAAAATTAAATTTTTAAAATTTAGTATTTAAATTTTTAAATTTTAAAATTTAAAGTTTTATAATTAAATTTTTAAAATTTATTATTTAAATTTTTAAATTTTAAAATTTAAATTTTTAAATTTTAAAATTTAAAATTTTAATAATTAAATTTTTTAAATTTACTATTTAAATTTTTAAATTTTAATATTTAAAATTTTAATAATTAAATTTTAAAAATTTAGTATTTAAATTTTTTAATTTTAAAATTTAAAGTTATAATAATTAAATTTTTAAAATTTAGTTTTAAAATTTTTAAATTTTAAAATTAAAAATTTTAATAATTAAGTTTTTAAAATTTAGTATTTAAATTTTTTAACTTTAAAATTTAAAGTTTTAATAATTAAATTTTTAAAATATAGTATTTAAATTTTTAAATTTTAAAATTTGAAATTTTAATAATTAAATTTTTAAAATTTAGTATTTAAATTTTTAAATTTATATTTTTAAATTTTAAAATTTGAAATTGTAATAATTAAATTTTTAAAATTTAGTATTTAAATTTTTAAATTTTTAATTTTTAAAATTTAAATTTTTAAATTTTAAAATTTAAAATTTTAATAATTAAATTTTTAAAATTTGGTATTTAAATTTTTAAATTTTAAAATTTAAAATTTTAATAATTAAATTTTTAAAATTTAGTATTTAAATTTTTTAATTTTAAAATTTAAAGTTTTAATAATTAAATTTTTAAAATTTAGTATTTAAATTTATAAATTTTAAAATTTAAAATTTTAATAATTAAATTTTTAAAATTTAGTATATGAATTTTTAAATTTTAAACTTTGAAATTTTAATAATTAAATTTTTAAAATTTATTATTTAAATTTTTAAGTTTTAAAATTTGAAATTTTAATAATTAAATTTTTTAAATTTAGTATTTAAATTTTTAAATTTTAAAATTTAAAGTTTTAATAATTAAATTTTTAAAATTTAGTATTTAAATTTTTAAATTTGAATTTTTCAATTTTAAAATTTAAATTTTTAAATTTTAAAATTTGAAATTTTAATAATTAAATTTTTAAAATTTAATATTTAAATTTTTAAAATTTTAATTTTTAAAATTTAAATTTTTAAATTTTAAAATTTAAAATTTTAATAATTAAATTTTTAAAATTTAAAGTTTTAATAATTAAATTTTTAAAATTTAGTATATTAATTTTTAAATTTTAAAATTTGAAATTTTAATAAATAAATTTTTAAATTTTAGTATATAAATTTTTAAATTTTAAAATTTGAAATTTTAATAATTAAATTTTTAAAATTTAGTATTTAAATTTTTAAATTTTAAAATTTAAAATTTTAATAACTAAATTTTAAAAATTTAGTATTTAAATTTTTTAATTTTAAAATTTAAAGTTTTAATAATTAAATTTTTAAAATTTAGTATTAAAATTTTTAAATTTTAAAATTTAAAATTTTAATAATTAAATTTTTAAAATTTAGTATTTAAATTTTTAAATTTTAAAATTTAAAATTTTAATAATTAAATTTTAAAAATTTAGTATTTAAATTTTTTAATTTTAAAATTTAAAGTTTTAATAATTAAATTTTTAAAATTTAGTATTAAAATTTTTAAATTTTAAAATTTAAAATTTTAATAATTAAATTTTTAAAATTTAGTATTTAAATTTTTTAATTTTAAAATTTTAAGTTTTAATAATTAAATTTTTAAAATTTAGTATTTAAATTTTTAAATTTAAATTTTTAAATTTTAAAATTTGAAATTTTAATAATTATATTTTTAAAATTTAGTATTTAAATTTTTAAATTTTAAAATTTAAAGTTTTATAATTAAATTTTTAAAATTTATTATTTAAATTTTTAAATTTTAAAATTTAAATTTTTAAATTATAAAATTTAAAATTATAATAATTAAATTTTTAAAATTTAGTATTTAAATTTTTAAATTTTAAAATTTAAAATTTTAATAATTAAATTTTTAAAATTTAGTATTTAAATTTTTTAATTTTAAAATTTAAAGTTTTAATAATTAAATTTTTAAAATTTAGTATTTAAATTTTTTAATTTTAAAATTTAAAGTTTTTATAATTAAATTTTTAAAATTTAGTATTTAATTTTTAAATTTTAAAATTTAAAGTTTTATAATTAAATTTTTAAAATTTATTATTTAAATTTTTAAATTTTAAAATTTAAATTTTTAAATTTTAAAATTTAATATTTTAATAATTAAATTTTTAAAATTTAGTGTTTAAATTTTTAAATTTTAAAATTTAAAATTTTAATAATTAAATTTTAAAAATTTAGTATTTAAATTTTTTAATTTTAAAATTTAAAGTTTTAATAATTAAATTTTTAAAATTTAGTATTAAAATTTTTAAATTTTAAAATTTAAAATTTTAATAATTAAATTTTTAAAATTTAGTATTTAAATTTTTTAATTTTAAAATTTTAAGTTTTAATAATTAAATTTTTAAAATTTAGTATTTAAATTTTTAAATTTTAAAATTTAAAGTTTTATAATTAAATTTTTAAAATTTATTATTTAAATTTTTGAATTTTAATATTTAAATTTTTAAATTTTAAAATTTAAAATTTTAATAATTAAATTTTTAAAATTTAGTATTTAAATTTTTATATTTTAAAATTTAAAATTTTAATAATTAAATTTTAAAAATTTAGTATTTAAATTTTTTAATTTTAAAATTTAAAGTTTTAATAATTAAATTTTTAAAATTTAGTATTTAAATTTTTAAATTTTAAAATTTAAAATTTTAATAATTAAATTTTAAAAATTTAGTATTTAAATTTTTTAATTTTAAAATTTAAAGTTTTAATAATTAAATTTTTAAAATTTAGTATTAAAATTTTTAAATTTTACAATTTAAAATTTTAATAATTAAGTTTTTAAAATTTAGTATTTAAATTTTTTAATTTTAAAATTTAAAGCTTTAATAATTAAATTTTTAAAATTTAGTATTTAAATTTTTTAATTTTAAAATTTTAAGTTTTAATAATTAAATTTTTAAAATTTAGTATATAAATTTTTAAATTTTAAAAATTAAAGTTTTATAATTAAATTTTTAAAATATAGTATTTAAATTTTTAAATTTTAAAATTTAAAATTTTAATAATTAAATTTTTAAAATTTAGTATTTAAATTTCTAAATTTTAAAATTTAATATTTTAATAATTAAATTTTAAAAATTTAGTATTTAAATTTTTTAATTTTAAAATTTAAAGTTTTAATAATTAAATTTTTAAAATTTAGTATTTAAATTTTTAAATTTTAAAATTTAAAATTTTAATAATTAAATTTTAAAAATTTAGTATTTAAATTTTTTAATTTTAAAATTTAAAGTTTTAAAAATTAAATTTTTAAAATTTAGTATTTAAATTTTTAAATTTTAAAATTTAAAGTTTTATAATTAAATTTTTAAAATTTATTATTTAAATTTTTAAATTTTAAAATTTAAATTTTTAAATTTTAAAATTTAAAATTTTAATAATTAAATTTTTTAAATTTACTATTTAAATTTTTAAATTTTAATATTTAAAATTTTAATAATTAAATTTTAAAAATTTAGTATTTAAATTTTTTAATTTTAAAATTTAAAGTTATAATAATTAAATTTTTAAAATTTAGTTTTAAAATTTTTAAATTTTAAAATTAAAAATTTTAATAATTAAGTTTTTAAAATTTAGTATTTAAATTTTTTAATTTTAAAATTTAAAGTTTTAATAATTAAATTTTTAAAATATAGTATTTAAATTTTTAAATTTTAAAATTTGAAATTTTAATAATTAAATTTTTAAAATTTAGTATATGAATTTTTAAATTTTAAACTTTGAAATTTTAATAATTAAATTTTTAAAATTTATTATTTAAATTTTTAAGTTTTAAAATTTGAAATTTTAATAATTAAATTTTTTAAATTTAGTATTTAAATTTTTAAATTTTAAAATTTAAAGTTTTAATAATTAAATTTTTAAAATTTAGTATTTAAATTTTTAAATTTGAATTTTTCAATTTTAAAATTTAAATTTTTAAATTTTAAAATTTGAAATTTTAATAATTAAATTTTTAAAATTTAATATTTAAATTTTTAAAATTTTAATTTTTAAAATTTAAATTTTTAAATTTTAAAATTTAAAATTTTAATAATTAAATTTTTAAAATTTAAAGTTTTAATAATTAAATTTTTAAAATTTAGTATATTAATTTTTAAATTTTAAAATTTGAAATTTTAATAAATAAATTTTTAAATTTTAGTATATAAATTTTTAAATTTTAAAATTTGAAATTTTAATAATTAAATTTTTAAAATTTAGTATTTAAATTTTTAAATTTTAAAATTTAAAATTTTAATAACTAAATTTTAAAAATTTAGTATTTAAATTTTTTAATTTTAAAATTTAAAGTTTTAATAATTAAATTTTTAAAATTTAGTATTAAAATTTTTAAATTTTAAAATTTAAAATTTTAATAATTAAATTTTTAAAATTTAGTATTTAAATTTTTAAATTTTAAAATTTAAAATTTTAATAATTAAATTTTAAAAATTTAGTATTTAAATTTTTTAATTTTAAAATTTAAAGTTTTAATAATTAAATTTTTAAAATTTAGTATTAAAATTTTTAAATTTTAAAATTTAAAATTTTAATAATTAAATTTTTAAAATTTAGTATTTAAATTTTTTAATTTTAAAATTTTAAGTTTTAATAATTAAATTTTTAAAATTTAGTATTTAAATTTTTAAATTTTAAAATTTAAAGTTTTATAATTAAATTTTTAAAATTTATTATTTAAATTTTTAAATTTTAAAATTTAAATTTTTAAATTTTAAAATTTAAAATTTTAATAATTAAATTTTAAAAATTTAGTATTTAAATTTTTTAATTTTAAAATTTAAAGTTTTAATAATTAAATTTTTAAAATTTAGCTTTAAAATTTTTAAATTTTAAAATTAAAAATTTTAATAATTAAATTTTTAAAATTTAGTATTTAAATTTTTTAATTTTAAAATTTAAAGTTTTAATAATTAAATTTTTAAAATATAGTATTTAAATTTTTAAATTTTAAAATTTGAAATTTTAATAATTAAATTTTTAAAATTTAGTATTTAAATTTTTAAATTTATATTTTTAAATTTTAAAATTTGAAATTGTAATAATTAAATTTTTAAAATTTAGTATTTAAATTTTTAAATTTTTAATTTTTAAAATTTAAATTTTTAAATTTTAAAATTTAAAATTTTAATAATTAAATTTTTAAAATTTGGTATTTAAATTTTTAAATTTTAAAATTTAAAATTTTAATAATTAAATTTTTAAAATTTAGTATTTAAATTTTTTAATTTTAAAATTTAAAGTTTTAATAATTAAATTTTTAAAATTTAGTATTTAAATTTTTAAATTTTAAAATTTAAAATTTTAATAATTAAATTTTTAAAATTTAGTATATAAATTTTTAAATTTTAAACTTTGAAATTTTAATAATTAAATTTTTAAAATTTAGTATTTAAATTTTTAAATTTTAAAATTTGAAATTTTAATAATTATATTTTTTAAATTTGGTATTTAAATTTTTAAATTTTAAAATTTAAAGTTTTAATAATTAAATTTTTAAAATTTATTTTTTAAATTTTTAAATTTTAAAATTTAAATTTTTAAATTTTAAAATTTGAAATATTAATAATTAAATTTTTAAAATTTAGTATTTAAATTTTTAAATTTTAAAATGTAAATTTTTAAATTTTAAAATTTGAAATTTTAATAATTAAATGTTTTAAATTTAGTATTTAAATTTTTAAATTTTAAAATTTAAAGTTTTAATAAATAAATTTTTAAAATTTAGTATTTAAATTTTTAAATTTGAATTTTTCAATTTTAAAATTTAAATTTTTAAATTTTAAAATTTGAAATTTTAATAATTAAATTTTTAAAATTTAATATTTAAATTTTTAAAATTTTAATTTTTAAAATTTAAATTTTTAAATTTTAAAATTTAAAATTTTAATAATTAAATTTTTAAAATATAAAGTTTTAATAATTAAATTTTTAAAATTTAGTATATTAAATTTTAAATTTTAAAATTTGAAATTTTAATAATTAGATTTTTAAATTTTGGTATATAAATTTTTAAATTTTAAAATTTGAAATTTTAAAAATTAAATTTTTAAAATTTATTATTTAAATTTTTAAATTTTAAAATTTAAATTTTTAAATTTTAAAATTTGAAATATTAATAATTAAATTTTTAAAATTTAGTATTTAAATTTTTAAATTTTAAAATGTAAATTTTTAAATTTTAAAATTTGAAATTTTAATAATTAAATTTTTAAAATTTAGTATTTAAATTTTTAAATTTTAAAATTTGAAATTTTAATAATTATATTTTTTAAATTTGGTATTTAAATTTTTAAATTTTAAAATTTAAAATTTTAATAATTAAATTTTTAAAATTTAGTATTAAAATTTTTAAATTTTAAAATTTAAAATTTTAATAATTAAATTTTTAAAATTTAGTATTTAAATTTTTAAATTTTAAAATTTAAAATTTTAATAATTAAATTTTAAAAATTTAGTATTTAAATTTTTTAATTTTAAAATTTAAAGTTTTAATAATTAAATTTTTAAAATATAGTATTTAAATTTTTAAATTTTAAAATTTGAAATTTTAATAATTAAATTTTTAAAATTTAGTATTTAAATTTTTAAATTTATATTTTTAAATTTTAAAATTTGAAATTGTAATAATTAAATTTTTAAAATTTAGTATTTAAATTTTTAAATTTTTAATTTTTAAAATTTAAATTTTTAAATTTTAAAATTTAAAATTTTAATAATTAAATTTTTAAAATTTAGTATTTAAATTTTTAAATTTTAAAATTTGAAATTTTAATAATTATATTTTTTAAATTTGGTATTTAAATTTTTAAATTTTAAAATTTAAAGTTTTAATAATTAAATTTTTAAAATTTATTATTTAAATTTTTAAATTTTAAAATTTAAATTTTTAAATTTTAAAATTTGAAATATTAATAATTAAATTTTTAAAATTTAGTATTTAAATTTTTAAATTTTAAAATGTAAATTTTTAAATTTTAAAATTTGAAATTTTAATAATTAAATGTTTTAAATTTAGTTTTTAAATTTTTAAATTTTAAAATTTAAAGTTTTAATAAATAAATTTTTAAAATTTAGTATTTAAATTTTTAAATTTGAATTTTTCAATTTTAAAATTTAAATTTTTAAATTTTAAAATTTGAAATTTTAATAATTAAATTTTTAAAATTTAATATTTAAATTTTTAAAATTTTAATTTTTAAAATTTAAATTTTTAAATTTTAAAATTTAAAATTTTAATAATTAAATTTTTAAAATATAAAGTTTCAATAATTAAATTTTTAAAATTTAGTATGTTAAATTTTAAATTTTAAAATTTGAAATTTTAATAATTAGATTTTTAAATTTTGGTATATAAATTTTTAAATTTTAAAATTTGAAATTTTAAAAATTAAATTTTTAAAATTTATTATTTAAATTTTTAAATTTTAAAATTTAAATTTTTAAATTTTAAAATTTGAAATATTAATAATTAAATTTTTAAAATTTAGTATTTAAATTTTTAAATTTTAAAATGTAAATTTTTAAATTTTAAAATTTGAAATTTTAATAATTAAATTTTTAAAATTTAGTATTTAAATTTTTAAATTTTAAAATTTGAAATTTTAATAATTATATTTTTTAAATTTGGTATTTAAATTTTTAAATTTTAAAATTTAAAATTTTAATAATTAAATTTTTAAAATTTAGTATTAAAATTTTTAAATTTTAAAATTTAAAATTTTAATAATTAAATTTTTAAAATTTAGTATTTAAATTTTTAAATTTTAAAATTTAAAATTTTAATAATTAAATTTTAAAAATTTAGTATTTAAATTTTTTAATTTTAAAATTTAAAGTTTTAATAATTAAATTTTTAAAATATAGTATTTAAATTTTTAAATTTTAAAATTTGAAATTTTAATAATTAAATTTTTAAAATTTAGTATTTAAATTTTTAAATTTATATTTTTAAATTTTAAAATTTGAAATTGTAATAATTAAATTTTTAAAATTTAGTATTTAAATTTTTAAATTTTTAATTTTTAAAATTTAAATTTTTAAATTTTAAAATTTAAAATTTTAATAATTAAATTTTTAAAATTTGGTATTTAAATTTTTAAATTTTAAAATTTAAAATTTTAATAATTAAATTTTTAAAATTTAGTATTTAAATTTTTTAATTTTAAAATTTAAAGTTTTAATAATTAAATTTTTAAAATTTAGTATTTAAATTTTTAAATTTTAAAATTTAAAATTTTAATAATTAAATTTTTAAAATTTAGTATATGAATTTTTAAATTTTAAACTTTGAAATTTTAATAATTAAATTTTTAAAATTTAGTATTTAAATTTTTAAGTTTTAAAATTTGAAATTTTAATAATTAAATTTTTTAAATTTAGTATTTAAATTTTTAAATTTTAAAATTTAAAGTTTTAATAATTAAATTTTTAAAATTTAGTATTTAAATTTTTAAATTTGAATTTTTCAATTTTAAAATTTAAATTTTTAAATTTTAAAATTTAAAATTTTAATAATTAAATTTTTAAAATTTAAAGTTTTAATAATTAAATTTTTAAAATTTAGTATATTAATTTTTAAATTTTAAAATTTGAAATTTTAATAAATAAATTTTTAAATTTTAGTATATAAATTTTTAAATTTTAAAATTTGAAATTTTAATAATTAAATTTTTAAAATTTAGTATTTAAATTTTTAAATTTTAAAATTTAAAATTTTAATAATTAAATTTTAAAAATTTAGTATTTAAATTTTTTAATTTTAAAATTTAAAGTTTTAATAATTAAATTTTTAAAATTTAGTATTAAAATTTTTAAATTTTAAAATTTAAAATTTTAATAATTAAATTTTTAAAATTTAGTATTTAAATTTTTAAATTTTAAAATTTAAAATTTTAATAATTAAATTTTAAAAATTTAGTATTTAAATTTTTTAATTTTAAAATTTAAAGTTTTAATAATTAAATTTTTAAAATTTAGTATTAAAATTTTTAAATTTTAAAATTTAAAATTTTAATAATTAAATTTTTAAAATTTAGTATTTAAATTTTTTAATTTTAAAATTTTAAGTTTTAATAATTAAATTTTTAAAATTTAGTATTTAAATTTTTAAATTTTAAAATTTAAAGTTTTATAATTAAATTTTTAAAATTTAGTATTTAAATTTTTAAATTTTAAAATTTAAAATTTTAATAATTAAATTTTAAAAATTTAGTATTTAAATTTTTTAATTTTAAAATTTAAAGTTTTAATAATTAAATTTTTAAAATATAGTATTTAAATTTTTAAATTTTAAAATTTGAAATTTTAATAATTAAATTTTTAAAATTTAGTATTTAAATTTTTAAATTTATATTTTTAAATTTTAAAATTTGAAATTGTAATAATTAAATTTTTAAAATTTAGTATTTAAATTTTTAAATTTTTAATTTTTAAAATTTAAATTTTTAAATTTTAAAATTTAAAATTTTAATAATTAAATTTTTAAAATTTGGTATTTAAATTTTTAAATTTTAAAATTTAAAATTTTAATAATTAAATTTTTAAAATTTAGTATTTAAATTTTTTAATTTTAAAATTTAAAGTTTTCATAATTAAATTTTTAAAATTTAGTATTTAAATTTTTAAATTTTAAAATTTAAATTTTTAAATTTTAAAATTTAAAATTTTAATAATTAAATTTTTAAAATTTAGTATATAAATTTTTAAATTTTAAACTTTGAAATTTTAATAATTAAATTTTTAAAATTTAGTATTTAAATTTTTAAATTTTAAAATTTGAAATTATAATAATTATATTTTTTAAATTTGGTATTTAAATTTTTAAATTTTAAAATTTAAAGTTTTAATAATTAAATTTTTAAAATTTATTATTTAAATTTTTAAATTTTAAAATTTAAATTTTTAAATTTTAAAATTTGAAATATCAATAATTAAATTTTTAAAATTTAGTATTTAAATTTTTAAATTTTAAAATGTAAATTTTTAAATTTTAAAATTTGAAATTTTAATAATTAAATTTTTTAAATTTAGTATTTAAATTTTTAAATTTTAAAATTTAAAGTTTTAATAAATAAATTTTTAAAATTTAGTATTTAAATTTTTAAATTTGAATTTTTCAATTTTAAAATTTAAATTTTTAAATTTTAAAATTTGAAATTTTAATAATTAAATTTTTAAAATTTAATATTTAAATTTTTAAAATTTTAATTTTTAAAATTTAAATTTTTAAATTTTAAAATTTAAAATTTTAATAATTAAATTTTTAAAATATAAAGTTTTAATAATTAAATTTTTAAAATTTAGTATATTAAATTTTAAATTTTAAAATTTGAAATTTTAATAATTAGATTTTTAAATTTTGGTATATAAATTTTTAAATTTTAAAATTTGAAATTTTAAAAATTAAATTTTTAAAATTTAGTATTTAAATTTTTAAATTTTAAAATTTAAAATTTTAATAATTAAATTTTAAAAATTTAGTATTTAAATTTTTTAATTTTAAAATTTAAAGTTTTAATAATTAAATTTTTAAAATTTAGTATTAAAATTTTTAAATTTTAAAATTTAAAATTTTAATAATTAAATTTTTAAAATTTAGTATTTAAATTTTTAAATTTTAAAATTTAAAATTTTAATAATTAAATTTTAAAAATTTAGTATTTAAATTTTTTAATTTTAAAATTTAAAGTTTAATAATTAAATTTTTAAAATTTAGGATTAAAATTTTTAAATTTTAAAATTTAAAATTTTAATAATTAAATTTTTAAAATTTAGTATTTAAATTTTTTAATTTTAAAATTTAAAGTTTTAATAATTAAAAATTTTAAATTTTAAAATTTAAAAATTTAAATACTAAATTTTAAAAATTTAAAGTTTTATAATTAAATTTTTAATATATATTATTTAAATTTTTAAATTTTAAAATTTAAATTTTTAAATTATAAAATTTAAAATTTTAATAATTAAATTTTTAAAATTTAGTATTTAAATTTTTAAATTTTAAAATTTAAAATTTTAATAATTAAATTTTAAAAATTTAGTATTTAAATTTTTTAATTTTAAAATTTAAAGTTTTAATAATTAAATTTTTAAACTTTAGTATTAAAATTTTTAAATTTGAAAATTTAAAATTTTAATAATTAAATTTTTAAAATTTAGTATTTAAATTTTTAAATTTTAAAATTTAAAGTTTTAATAATTAAATTTTTAAAATTTAGTATTAAAATTTTTAAATTTTAAAATTTAAAATTTTAATAATTAAATTTTTAAAATTTAGTATTTAAATTTTTTAATTTTAAAATTTTAAGTTTTAATAATTAAATTTTTAAAATTTAGTATTTAAATTTTTAAATTTTAAAATTTAAAGTTTTATAATTAAATTTTTAAAATTTTTTATTTAAATTTTTAAATTTTAAAATTTAAATTTTTAAATTTTAAAATTTAAAATTTTAATAATTAAATTTTTAAAATTTAGTATTTAAATTTTTAAATTTTAAAATTTAAAATTTTAATAATTAAATTTTAAAAATTTAGTATTTAAATTTTTTAATTTTAAAATTTAAAGTTTTAATAATTAAATTTTTAAACTTTAGTATTAAAATTTTTAAATTTGAAAATTTAAAATTTTAATAATTAAATTTTTAAAATTTAGTATTTAAATTTTTTAATTTTAAAATTTAAAGTTTTATAATTAAATTTTTAAAATATAGTATTTAAATTTTTAAATTTTAAAATTTAAAATTTTAATAATTAAATTTTTAAAATTTAGTATTTAAATTTTTAAATTTTAAAATTTAAAATTTTAATAATTAAATTTTAAAAATTTAGTATTTAAATTTTTTAATTTTAAAATTTAAAGTTTTAATAATTAAATTTTTAAAATTTAGTATTTAAATTTTTAAATTTTAAAATTTAAAATTTTAATAATTAAATTTTAAAAATTTAGTATTTAAATTTTTTAATTTTAAAATTTAAAGTTTTAAAAATTAAATTTTTAAAATTTAGTATTTAAATTTTTAAATTTTAAAATTTAAAGTTTTATAATTAAATTTTTAAAATTTATTATTTAAATTTTTAAATTTTAAAATTTAAATTTTTAAATTTTAAAATTTAAAATTTTAATAATTAAATTTTTTAAATTTACTATTTATATTTTTAAATTTTAATATTTAAAATTTTAATAATTAAATTTTAAAAATTTAGTATTTAAATTTTTTAATTTTAAAATTTAAAGTTTTAATAATTAAATTTTTAAAATTTAGTTTTAAAATTTTTAAATTTTAAAATTAAAAATTTTAATAATTAAGTTTTTAAAATTTAGTATTTAAATTTTTTAATTTTAAAATTTAAAGTTTTAATAATTAAATTTTTAAAATATAGTATTTAAATTTTTAAATTTTAAAATTTGAAATTTTAATAATTAAATTTTTAAAATTTAGTATTTAAATTTTTAAATTTATATTTTTAAATTTTAAAATTTGAAATTGTAATAATTAAATTTTTAAAATTTAGTATTTAAATTTTTAAATTTTTAATTTTTAAAATTTAAATTTTTAAATTTTAAAATTTAAAATTTTAATAATTAAATTTTTAAAATTTGGTATTTAAATTTTTAAATTTTAAAATTTAAAATTTTAATAATTAAATTTTTAAAATTTAGTATTTAAATTTTTTAATTTTAAAATTTAAAGTTTTAATAATTAAATTTTTAAAATTTAGTATTTAAATTTTTAAATTTTAAAATTTAAAATTTTAATAATTAAATTTTTAAAATTTAGTATATGAATTTTTAAATTTTAAACTTTGAAATTTTAATAATTAAATTTTTAAAATTTAGTATTTAAATTTTTAAGTTTTAAAATTTGAAATTTTAATAATTAAATTTTTTAAATTTAGTATTTAAATTTTTAAATTTTAAAATTTAAAGTTTTAATAATTAAATTTTTAAAATTTAGTATTTAAATTTTTAAATTTGAATTTTTCAATTTTAAAATTTAAATTTTTTAATTTTAAAATTTGAAATTTTAATAATTAAATTTTTAAAATTTAATATTTAAATTTTTAAAATTTTAATTTTTAAAATTTAAATTTTTAAATTTTAAAATTTAAAATTTTAATAATTAAATTTTTAAAATTTAAAGTTTTAATAATTAAATTTTTAAAATTTAGTATAATAATTTTTAAATTTTAAAATTTGAAATTTTAATAAATAAATTTTTAAATTTTAGTATATAAATTTTTAAATTTTAAAATTTGAAATTTTAATAATTAAATTTTTAAAATTTAGTATTTAAATTTTTAAATTTTAAAATTTAAAATTTTAATAATTAAATTTTAAAAATTTAGTATTTAAATTTTTTAATTTTAAAATTTAAAGTTTTAATAATTAAATTTTTAAAATTTAGTATTAAAATTTTTAAATTTTAAAATTTAAAATTTTAATAATTAAATTTTTAAAATTTAGTATTTAAATTTTTAAATTTTAAAATTTAAAATTTTAATAATTAAATTTTAAAAATTTAGTATTTAAATTTTTTAATTTTAAAATTTAAAGTTTTAATAATTAAATTTTTAAAATTTAGTATTAAAATTTTTAAATTTTAAAATTTAAAATTTTAATAATTAAATTTTTAAAATTTAGTATTTAAATTTTTTAATTTTAAAATTTTAAGTTTTAATAATTAAATTTTTAAAATTTAGTATTTAAATTTTTAAATTTTAAAATTTGAAATTTTAATAATTAAATTTTTAAAATTTAGTATTTAAATTTTTAAATTTATATTTTTAAATTTTAAAATTTGAAATTGTAATAATTAAATTTTTAAAATTTAGTATTTAAATTTTTAAATTTTTAATTTTTAAAATTTAAATTTTTAAATTTTAAAATTTAAAATTTTAATAATTAAATTTTTAAAATTTGGTATTTAAATTTTTAAATTTTAAAATTTAAAATTTTAATAATTAAATTTTTAAAATTTAGTATTTAAATTTTTTAATTTTAAAATTTAAAGTTTTAATAATTAAATTTTTAAAATTTAGTATTTAAATTTTTAAATTTTAAAATTTAAAATTTTAATAATTAAATTTTTAAAATTTAGTATATAAATTTTTAAATTTTAAACTTTGAAATTTTAATAATTAAATTTTTAAAATTTAGTATTTAAATTTTTAAATTTTAAAATTTGAAATTTTAATAATTATATTTTTTAAATTTGGTATTTAAATTTTTAAATTTTAAAATTTAAAGTTTTAATAATTAAATTTTTAAAATTTATTATTTAAATTTTTAAATTTTAAAATTTAAATTTTTAAATTTTAAAATTTGAAATATTAATAATTAAATTTTTAAAATTTAGTATTTAAATTTTTAAATTTTAAAATGTAAATTTTTAAATTTTAAAATTTGAAATTTTAATAATTAAATTTTTTAAATTTAGTATTTAAATTTTTAAATTTTAAAATTTAAAGTTTTAATAAATAAATATTTAAAATTTAGTATTTAAATTTTTAAATTTGAATTTTTCAATTTTAAAATTTAAATTTTTAAATTTTAAAATTTGAAATTTTAATAATTAAATTTTTAAAATTTAATATTTAAATTTTTAAAATTTTAATTTTTAAAATTTAAATTTTTAAATTTTAAAATTTAAAATTTTAATAATTAAATTTTTAAAATATAAAGTTTTAATAATTAAATTTTTAAAATTTAGTATATTAAATTTTAAATTTTAAAATTTGAAATTTTAATAATTAGATTTTTAAATTTTGGTATATAAATTTTTAAATTTTAAAATTTGAAATTTTAAAAATTAAATTTTTAAAATTTAGTATTTAAATTTTTAAATTTTAAAATTTAAAATTTTAATAATTAAATTTTAAAAATTTAGTATTTAAATTTTTTAATTTTAAAATTTAAAGTTTTAATAATTAAATTTTTAAAATTTAGTATTAAAATTTTTAAATTTTAAAATTTAAAATTTTAATAATTAAATTTTTAAAATTTAGTATTTAAATTTTTAAATTTTAAAATTTAAAATTTTAATAATTAAATTTTAAAAATTTAGTATTTAAATTTTTTAATTTTAAAATTTAAAGTTTAATAATTAAATTTTTAAAATTTAGTATTAAAATTTTTAAATTTTAAAATTTAAAATTTTAATAATTAAATTTTTAAAATTTAGTATTTAAATTTTTTAATTTTAAAATTTAAAGTTTTAATAATTAAAATTTTAAATTTTAAAATTTAAAAATTTAAATACTAAATTTTAAAAATTTAAAGTTTTATAATTAAATTTTTAATATTTATTATTTAAATTTTTAAATTTTAAAATTTAAATTTTTAAATTATAAAATTTAAAATTTTAATAATTAAATTTTTAAAATTTAGTATTTAAATTTTTAAATTTTAAAATTTAAAATTTTAATAATTAAATTTTAAAAATTTAGTATTTAAATTTTTTAATTTTAAAATTTAAAGTTTTAATAATTAAATTTTTAAACTTTAGTATTAAAATTTTTAAATTTGAAAATTTAAAATTTTAATAATTAAATTTTTAAAATTTAGTATTTAAATTTTTAAATTTTTAAATTTAAAGTTTTATAATTAAATTTTTAAAATTTATTATTTAAATTTTTAAATTTTAAATTTAAATTTTTAAATTTTAAAATTTAAAATTTTAATAATTAAATTTTTAAAATTCAGTATTTAAATTTTTAAATTTTAAAATTTAAAATTTTAATAATTAAATTTTAAAAATTTAGTATTTAAATTTTTTAATTTTAAATTTAAAGTTTTAATAATTAAATTTTTAAAATTTAGTATTAAAATTTTTAAATTTTAAAATTTAAAATTTTAATAATTAAATTTTTAAAATTTAGTATTTAAATTTTTTAATTTTAAAATTTAAAGTTTTAATAATTAAATTTTTAAAATTTAGTATTTAAATTTTTAAATTTTAATATTTAAAATTTTAATAATTAAATTTTTATATTTTAAAATTTAAAGTTTTAATAATTAAATTTTTAAAATTTAGTATTTAAATTTTTTAATTTTAAAATTTAAAGTTTTAATAATTAAATTTTTAAAATTTAGTATATAAATTTTTAAATTTTAAAATTTGAAATTTTAATAATTAAATTTTTAAAATTTAGTATTAAAATTTTTAAATTTTAAAATTTATAATTTTAATATTTAAATTTTTAAAATTTAGTATTTAAATTTTTTAATTTTAAAATTTAAAGTTTTAAATTTTAAAATTTGAAATTTTAATAATTAAATTTTTGAAATTTTGTATTTAAATTTTTAAAATTTTAATTTTTAAAATTTAAATTTGTAAATTTTAAAATTTAAAATTTTAATAATTAAATTTTTAAAATTTAGTATTTAAATTTTTATATTTTAAAATTTAAAGTTTTAATAATTAAATTTTAAAAATTTAGTATTTAAATTTTTTAATTTTAAAATTTAAAGTTTTAATAATTAAATTTTTAAAATTTAGTATATAAATTTTTACATTTTAAAATTTGAAATTTTAATAATTAAATTTTTAAAATTTAGTATATAAATTTTTAAATTTTAAAATTTGAAATTTTAATAATAAAATTTTTAAAATTTAGTATTTAAATTTTTAAATTTAAATTTTTAAATTTTAAAATTTGAAATTTTAATAATTAAATTTTTAAAATTTAGTATTTAAATTTTTAAATTTTAAAATTTAAAGTTTTATAATTAAATTTTTAAAATTTATTATTTAAATTTTTAAATTTTAAAATTTAAATTTTTATATTTTAAAATTTAAAATTTTAATAATTAAATTTTTAAAATTTAATATTTAAATTTTTAAATTTTAAAATTTAAAATTTTAATAATTAAATTTTAAAAATTTAGTATTTAAATTTTTTAATTTTAAAATTTAAAGTTTTAATAATTAAATATTTAAAATTTAGTATTAAAATTTTTAAATTTTGAAATTTAAAATTTTAATAATTAAATTTTTAAAATTTGGTATTTAAATTTTTTAATTTTAAAATTTAAAGTTTTAATAATTAAATTTTTAAAATTTAGTATTTAAATTTTTAAATTTTAAAATTTAAAGTTTTATAGTTAAATTTATAAATTTATTATTTAAATTTTTAAATTTTAAAATTTAAATTTTTAAATTTTAATAATTGAAATTTTAATAATTAAATTTTTAAAATTTAGTATTAAAATTTTTAAATTTTAAAATTTAAAATTTTCATAATTAAATTTTTAAAATTTAGTATTTAAATTTTTAAATTTGAATTTTTAAATTTTAAAATTTAAATTTTTAAATTTTAAAATTTGAAATTTTAATAATTAAATTTTTAAAATTTTGTATTTAAATTTTTAAAATTTTAATTTTTAAAATTTAAATTTTTAAATTTTAAAATTTAAAATTTTAATAATTAAATTTTTAAAATTTAGTATTTAAATTTTTATATTTTAAAATTTAAAGTTTTAATAATTAAATTTTAAAAATTTAGTATTTAAATTTTTTAATTTTAAAATTTAAAGTTTTAATAATTAAATTTTTAAAATTTAGTATATAAATTTTTACATTTTAAAATTTGAAATTTTAATAATAAAATTTTTAAAATTTAGTATTTAAATTTTTAAATTTAAATTTTTAAATTTTAAAATTTGAAATTTTAATAATTAAATTTTTAAAATTTAGTATTTAAATTTTTAAATTTTAAAATTTAAAGTTTTATAATTAAATTTTTAAAATTTATTATTTAAATTTTTAAATTTTAAAATTTAAATTTTTAAATTTTAAAATTTAAAATTTTAATAATTAAATTTTTAAAATTTAATATTTAAATTTTTAAATTTTAAAATTTAAAATTTTAATAATTAAATTTTAAAAATTTAGTATTTAAATTTTTTAATTTTAAAATTTAAAGTTTTAATAATTAAATTTTTAAAATTTAGTATTAAAATTTTTAAATTTTAAAATTTAAAATTTTAATAATTAAATTTTTAAAATTTGGTATTTAAATTTTTTAATTTTAAAATTTAAAGTTTTAATAATTAAATTTTTAAAATTTAGTATTTAAATTTTTAAATTTTAAAATTTAAAGTTTTATAATTAAATTTTTAAAATTTAGTATTAAAATTTTTAAATTTTAAAATTTAAAATTTTAATAATTAAGTTTTTAAAATTTAGTATTTAAATTTTTTAATTTTAAAATTTAAAGTTTTAATAATTAAATTTTTAAAATATAGTATTTAAATTTTTAAATTTTAAAATTTGAAATTTTAATAATTAAATTTTTAAAATTTAGTATTTAAATTTTTTAATTTTAAAATTTTAAGTTTTAATAATTAAATTTTTAAAATTTAGTATTTAAATTTTTAAATTTTAAAATTTAAAGTTTTATAATTAAATTTTTAAAATTTATTATTTAAATTTTTAAATTTTAAAATTTAAATTTTTAAATTTTAATAATTGAAATTTTAATAATTAAATTTTTAAAATTTAGTATTAAAATTTTTAAATTTTAAAATTTAAAATTTTAATAATTAAATTTTTAAAATTTAGTATTTAAATTTTTAAATTTGAATTTTTAAATTTTAAAATTTAAATTTTTAAATTTTAAAATTTGAAATTTTAATAATTAAATTTTTAAAATTTTGTATTTAAATTTTTAAAATTTTAATTTTTAAAATTTAAATTTTTAAATTTTAAAATTTAAAATTTTAATAATTAAATTTTTAAAATTTGGTATTTAAATTTTTTAATTTTAAAATTTAAAGTTTTAATAATTAAATTTTTAAAATTTAGTATATAAATTTTTACATTTTAAAATTTGAAATTTTAATAATTAAATTTTTAAAATTTAGTATATAAATTTTTAAATTTTAAAATTTGAAATTTTAATAATAAAATTTTTAAAATTTAGTATTTAAATTTTTAAATTTAAATTTTTAAATTTTAAAATTTGAAATTTTAATAATTAAATTTTTAAAATTTAGTATTTAAATTTTTAAATTTTAAAATTTAAAGTTTTATAATTAAATTTTTAAAATTTATTTTTTAAATTTTTAAATTTTAAAATTTAAATTTTTAAATTTTAAAATTTAAAATATTAATAATTAAATTTTTAAAATTTAGTATTAAAATTTTTATATTTTAAAATTTAAAATTTTAATAATTAAATTTTTAAAATTTGGTATTTAAATTTTTTAATTTTAAAATTTAAAGTTTTAATAAGTAAATTTTTAAAATATAGTATTTAAATTTTTAAATTTTAAAATTTGAAATTTTAATAATTAAATTTTTAAAATTTAGTATTTAAATTTTTTAATTTTAAAATTTTAAGTTTTAATAATTAAATTTTTAAAATTTAGTATTAAAATTTTTAAATTTTAAAATTTAAAATTTTAATAATTAAATTTTTAAAATTTGGTATTTAAATTTTTTAATTTTAAAATTTAAAGTTTTAATAATTAAATTTTTAAAATTTAGTATTTAAATTTTTAAATTTTAAAATTTAAAGTTTTATAATTAAATTTTTAAAATTTAGTATTAAAATTTTTAAATTTTAAAATTTAAAATTTTAATAATTAAGTTTTTAAAATTTAGTATTTAAATTTTTTAATTTTAAAATTTAAAGTTTTAATAATTAAATTTTTAAAATATAGTATTTAAATTTTTAAATTTTAAAATTTGAAATTTTAATAATTAAATTTTTAAAATTTAGTATTTAAATTTTTTAATTTTAAAATTATAAGTTTTAATAATTAAATTTTTAAAATTTAGTATTTAAATTTTTAAATTTTAAAATTTAAAGTTTTATAATTAAATTTTTAAAATTTATTATTTAAATTTTTAAAATTTATTATTTAAATTTTTAAATTTTAAAATTTAAATTTTTAAATTTTAATAATTGAAATTTTAATAATTAAATTTTTAAAATTTAGTATTAAAATTTTTAAATTTTAAAATTTAAAATTTTAATAATTAAATTTTTAAAATTTAGTATTTAAATTTTTAAATTTGAATTTTTAAATTTTAAAATTTAAATTTTTAAATTTTAAAATTTGAAATTTTAATAATTAAATTTTTAAAATTTTGTATTTAAATTTTTAAAATTTTAATTTTTAAAATTTAAATTTTTAAATTTTAAAATTTAAAATTTTAATAATTAAATTTTTAAAATTTAGTATTTAAATTTTTATATTTTAAAATTTAAAGTTTTAATAATTAAATTTTAAAAATTTAGTATTTAAATTTTTTAATTTTAAAATTTAAAGTTTTAATAATTAAATTTTTAAAATTTAGTATATAAATTTTTACATTTTAAAATTTGAAATTTTAATAATTAAATTTTTAAAATTTAGTATATAAATTTTTAAATTTTAAAATTTGAAATTTTAATAATAAAATTTTTAAAATTTAGTATTTAAATTTTTAAATTTAAATTTTTAAATTTTAAAATTTGAAATTTTAATAATTAAATTTTTAAAATTTAGTATTTAAATTTTTAAATTTTAAAATTTAAAGTTTTATAATTAAATTTTTAAAATTTATTATTTAAATTTTTAAATTTTAAAATTTAAATTTTTAAATTTTAAAATTTAAAATTTTAATAATTAAATTTTTAAAATTTAATATTTAAATTTTTAAATTTTAAAATTTAAAATTTTAATAATTAAATTTTAAAAATTTAGTATTTAAATTTTTTAATTTTAAAATTTAAAGTTTTAATAATTAAATTTTTAAAATTTAGTATTAAAATTTTTATATTTTAAAATTTAAAATTTTAATAATTAAATTTTTAAAATTTGGTATTTAAATTTTTTAATTTTAAAATTTAAAGTTTTAATAAGTAAATTTTTAAAATATAGTATTTAAATTTTTAAATTTTAAAATTTGAAATTTTAATAATTAAATTTTTAAAATTTAGTATTTAAATTTTTTAATTTTAAAATTTTAAGTTTTAATAATTAAATTTTTAAAATTTAGTATTTAAATTTTTAAATTTTAAAATTTAAAGTTTTATAATTAAATTTTTAAAATTTAGTATTTAAATTTTTAAATTTTAAAATTTAAAATTTTAATAATTAAATTTTTAAAATTTAGTATTTAAATTTTTAAATTTTAAAATTTAAAATTTTAATAATTAAATTTTAAAAATTTAGTATTTAAATTTTTTAATTTTAAAATTTAAAGTTTTAATAATTAAATTTTTAAAATTTAGTATTTAAATTTTTAAATTTTAAAATTTAAAATTTTAATAATTAAATTTTAAAAATTTAGTATTTAAATTTTTTAATTTTAAAATTTAAAGTTTTAAAAATTAAATTTTTAAAATTTAGTATTTAAATTTTTAAATTTTAAAATTTAAAGTTTTATAATTAAATTTTTAAAATTTATTATTTAAATTTTTAAATTTTAAAATTTAAATTTTTAAATTTTAAAATTTAAAATTTTAATAATTAAATTTTTTAAATTTACTATTTAAATTTTTAAATTTTAAAATTTAAAATTTTAATAATTAAATTTAAAATTTTAATAATTAAATTTTAAAAATTTAGTATTTAAATTTTTTAATTTTAAAATTTAAAGTTTTAAAAATTAAATTTTTAAAATTTAGTATTTAAATTTTTAAATTTTAAAATTTAAAGTTTTATAATTAAATTTTTAAAATTATTTATTTAAATTTTTAAATTTTAAAATTTAAATTTTTAAATTTTAAAATTTAAAATTTCAATAATTAAATTTTTAAAATTTAGTATTTAAATTTTTAAATTTTAAAATTTAAAATTCTAATAATTAAATTTTTAAAATTTAGTATATGAATTTTTAAATTTTAAACTTTGAAATTTTAATAATTAAATTTTTAAAATTTAGTATTTAAATTTTTAAGTTTTAAAATTTGAAATTTTAATAATTAAATTTTTTAAATTTAGTATTTAAATTTTTAAATTTTAAAATTTAAAGTTTTAATAATTAAATTTTTAAAATTTAGTATTTAAATTTTTAAATTTGAATTTTTCAATTTTAAAATTTAAATTTTTAAATTTTAAAATTTGAAATTTTAATAATTAAATTTTTAAAATTTAATATTTAAATTTTTAAAATTTTAATTTTTAAAATTTAAATTTTTAAATTTTAAAATTTAAAATTTTAATAATTAAATTTTTAAAATTTAAAGTTTTAATAATTAAATTTTTAAAATTTAGTATATTAATTTTTAAATTTTAAAATTTGAAATTTTAATAATTAAATTTTTAAATTTTAGTATATAAATTTTTAAATTTTAAAATTTGAAATTTTAATAATTAAATTTTTAAAATTTAGTATTTAAATTTTTAAATTTTAAAATTTAAAATTTTAATAATTAAATTTTAAAAATTTAGTATTTAAATTTTTTAATTTTAAAATTTAAAGTTTTAATAATTAAATTTTTAAAATTTAGTATTAAAATTTTTAAATTTTAAAATTTAAAATTTTAATAATTAAATTTTTAAAATTTAGTATTTAAATTTTTAAATTTTAAAATTTAAAATTTTAATAATTAAATTTTAAAAATTTAGTATTTAAATTTTTTAATTTTAAAATTTAAAGTTTTAATAATTAAATTTTTAAAATTTAGTATTAAAATTTTTAAATTTTAAAATTTAAAATTTTAATAATTAAATTTTTAAAATTTAGTATTTAAATTTTTTAATTTTAAAATTTTAAGTTTTAATAATTAAATTTTTAAAATTTAGTATTTAAATTTTTAAATTTTAAAATTTGAAATTTTAATAATTAAATTTTTAAAATTTAGTATTTAAATTTTTAAATTTATATTTTTAAATTTTAAAATTTGAAATTGTAATAATTAAATTTTTAAAATTTAGTATTTATATTTTTTAATTTTAAAATTTAAAGTTTTAATAATTAAATTTTTAAAATATAGTATTTAAATTTTTAAATTTTAAAATTTGAAATTTTAATAATTAAATTTTTAAAATTTAGTATTTAAATTTTTAAATTTATATTTTTAAATTTTAAAATTTGAAATTGTAATAATTAAATTTTTAAAATTTAGTATTTAAATTTTTAAATTTTTAATTTTTAAAATTTAAATTTTTAAATTTTAAAATTTAAAATTTTAATAATTAAATTTTTAAAATTTGGTATTTAAATTTTTAAATTTTAAAATTTAAAATTTTAATAATTAAATTTTTAAAATTTAGTATTTAAATTTTTTAATTTTAAAATTTAAAGTTTTAATAATTAAATTTTTAAAATTTAGTATTTAAATTTTTAAATTTTAAAATTTAAAATTTTAATAATTAAATTTTTAAAATTTAGTATATAAATTTTTAAATTTTAAACTTTGAAATTTTAATAATTAAATTTTTAAAATTTAGTATTTAAATTTTTAAATTTTAAAATTTAAAGTTTTAATAATTAAATTTTTAAAATTTATTATTTAAATTTTTAAATATTAAAATTTAAATTTTTAAATTTTAAAATTTGAAATATTAATAATTAAATTTTTAAAATTTAGTATTTAAATTTTTAAATTTTAAAATGTAAATTTTTAAATTTTAAAATTTGAAATTTTAATAATTAAATTTTTTAAATTTAGTATTTAAATTTTTAAATTTTAAAATTTAAAGTTTTAATAAATAAATTTTTAAAATTTAGTATTTAAATTTTTAAATTTGAATTTTTCAATTTTAAAATTTAAATTTTTAAATTTTAAAATTTGAAATTTTAATAATTAAATTTTTAAAATTTAATATTTAAATTTTTAAAATTTTAATTTTTAAAATTTAAATTTTTAAATTTTAAAATTTGAAATTTTAATAATTAAATTTTTAAATTTTGGAATATAAATTTTTAAATTTTAAAATTTGAAATTTTAATAATTAAATTTTTAAAATTTAGTATTTAAATTTTTAAATTTTAAAATTTAAAATTTTAATAATTAAATTTTAAAAATTTAGTATTTAAATTTTTTAATTTTAAAATTTAAAGTTTTATAATTAAATTTTTAAAATTTAGTATTAAAATTTTTAAATTTTAAAATTTAAAATTTTAATAATTAAATTTTTAATATTTAGTATTTAAATTTTTAAATTTTAAAATTTAAAATTTTAATAATTAAATTTTAAAAATTTAGTATTTAAATTTTTTAATTTTAAAATTTAAAGTTTAATAATTAAATTTTTAAAATTTAGTATTAAAATTTTTAAATTTTAAAATTTAAAATTTTAATAATTAAATTTTTAAAATTTAGTATTTAAATTTTTTAATTTTAAAATTTAAAGTTTTAATAATTAAAATTTTAAATTTTAAAATTTAAAAATTTAAATACTAAATTTTAAAAATTTAAAGTTTTATAATTAAATTTTTAATATTTATTATTTAAATTTTTAAATTTTAAAATTTAAATTTTTAAATTATAAAATTTAAAACTTTAATAATTAAATTTTTAAAATTTAGTATTTAAATTTTTAAATTTTAAAATTTAAAATTTTAATAATTAAATTTTAAAAATTTAGTATTTAAATTTTTTAATTTTAAAATTTAAAGTTTTAATAATTAAATTTTTAAACTTTAGTATTAAAATTTTTAAATGTGAAAATTTAAAATTTTAATAATTAAATTTTTAAAATTTAGTATTTAAATTTTTAAATTTTAATATTTAAAATTTTCATAATTAAATTTTTATATTTTAAAATTTAAAATTTTAATAATTAAATTTTTAAAATTTAGTATTTAAATTTTTAAATTTGAATTTTTAAATTTTAAAATTTAAATTTTTAAATTTTAAAATTTGAAATTTTAATAATTAAATTTTTGAAATTTTGTATTTAAATTTTTAAAATTTTAATTTTTCAAATTTAAATTTTTAAATTTTAAAATTTAAAATTTTAATAATTAAATTTTTAAAATTTAGTATTTAAATTTTTATATTTTAAAATTTAAAGTTTTAGTAATTAAATTTTAAAAATTTAGTATTTAAATTTTTTAATTTTAAAATTTAAAGTTTTAATAATTAAATTTTTAAAATTTAGTATATAAATTTTTACATTTTAAAATTTGAAATTTTAATAATTAAATTTTTAAAATTTAGTATATAAATTTTTAAATTTTAAAATTTGAAATTTTAATAATAAAATTTTTAAAATTTAGTATTTAAATTTTTTAATTTTAAAATTTAAAGTTTTAATAATTAAATTTTTAAACTTTAGTATTAAAATTTTTAAATTTGAAAATTTAAAATTTTAATAATTAAATTTTTAAAATTTAGTATTTAAATTTTTAAATTTTTAAATTTTAAGTTTTATAATTAAATTTTTAAAATTTATTATTTAAATTTTTAAATTTTAAATTTAAATTTTTAAATTTTAAAATTTAAAATTTTAATAATTAAATTTTTAAAATTTAGTATTTAAATTTTTAAATTTGAATTTTTAAATTTTAAAATTTAAATTTTTAAATTTTAAAATTTGAAATTTTAATAATTAAATTTTTGAAATTTTGTATTTAAATTTTTAAAATTTTAATTTTTAAAATTTAAATTTTTAAATTTTAAAATTTAAAATTTTAATAATTAAATTTTTAAAATTTAGTATTTAAATTTTTATATTTTAAAATTTAAAGTTTTAATAATTAAATTTTAAAAATTTAGTATTTAAATTTTTTAATTTTAAAATTTAAAGTTTTAATAATTAAATTTTTAAAATTTAGTATATAAATTTTTACATTTTAAAATTTGAAATTTTAATAATTAAATTTTTAAAATTTAGTATATAAATTTTTAAATTTTAAAATTTGAAATTTTAATAATAAAATTTTTAAAATTTAGTATTTAAATTTTTTAATTTTAAAATTTAAAGTTTTAATAATTAAATTTTTAAACTTTAGTATTAAAATTTTTAAATTTGAAAATTTAAAATTTTAATAATTAAATTTTTAAAATTTAGTATTTAAATTTTTAAATTTTTAAATTTTAAGTTTTATAATTAAATTTTTAAAATTTATTATTTAAATTTTTAAATTTTAAATTTAAATTTTTAAATTTTAAAATTTAAAATTTTAATAATTAAATTTTTAAAATTTAGTATTTAAATTTTTAAATTTTAAAATTTAAAGTTTTATAATTAAATTTTTAAAATTTATTATTTAAATTTTTAAATTTTAAAATTTAAATTTTTAAATTTTAAAATTTAAAATTTTAATAATTAAATTTTTAAAATTTAATATTTAAATTTTTAAATTTTAAAATTTAAAATTTTAATAATTAAATTTTAAAAATTTAGTATTTAAATTTTTTAATTTTAAAATTTAAAGTTTTAATAATTAAATTTTTAAAATTTAGTATTAAAATTTTTAAATTTTAAAATTTAAAATTTTATTAATTAAATTTTTAAAATTTGGTATTTAAATTTTTTAATTTTAAAATTTAAAGTTTTAATAATTAAATTTTTAAAATTTAGTATTTAAATTTTTAAATTTTAAAATTTAAAGTTTTATAATTAAATTTTTAAAATTTATTATTTAAATTTTTAAATTTTAAAATTTAAATTTTTAAATTTTAAAATTTAAAATTTCAATAATTAAATTTTTAAAATTTAGTATTTAAATTTTTAAATTTTAAAATTTAAAATTCTAATAATTAAATTTTTAAAATTTAGTATATGAATTTTTAAATTTTAAACTTTGAAATTTTAATAATTAAATTTTTAAAATTTAGTATTTAAATTTTTAAGTTTTAAAATTTGAAATTTTAATAATTAAATTTTTTAAATTTAGTATTTAAATTTTTAAATTTTAAAATTTAAAGTTTTAATAATTAAATTTTTAAAATTTAGTATTTAAATTTTTAAATTTGAATTTTTCAATTTTAAAATTTAAATTTTTAAATTTTAAAATTTGAAATTTTAATAATTAAATTTTTAAAATTTAATATTTAAATTTTTAAAATTTTAATTTTTAAAATTTAAATTTTTAAATTTTAAAATTTAAAATTTTAATAATTAAATTTTTAAAATTTAAAGTTTTAATAATTAAATTTTTAAAATTTAATATATTAATTTTTAAATTTTAAAATTTGAAATTTTAATAATTAAATTTTTAAATTTTAGTATATAAATTTTTAAATTTTAAAATTTGAAATTTTAATAATTAAATTTTTAAAATTTAGTATTTAAATTTTTAAATTTTAAAATTTAAAATTTTAATAATTAAATTTTAAAAATTTAGTATTTAAATTTTTTAATTTTAAAATTTAAAGTTTTAATAATTAAATTTTTAAAATTTAGTATTAAAATTTTTAAATTTTAAAATTTAAAATTTTAATAATTAAATTTTTAAAATTTAGTATTTAAATTTTTAAATTTTAAAATTTAAAATTTTAATAATTAAATTTTAAAAATTTAGTATTTAAATTTTTTAATTTTAAAATTTAAAATTTTAATAATTAAATTTTTAAAATTTAGTATTAAAATTTTTAAATTTTAAAATTTAAAATTTTAATAATTAAATTTTTAAAATTTAGTATTTAAATTTTTTAATTTTAAAATTTTAAGTTTTAATAATTAAATTTTTAAAATTTAGTATTTAAATTTTTAAATTTTAAAATTTGAAATTTTAATAATTAAATTTTTAAAATTTAGTATTTAAATTTTTAAATTTATATTTTTAAATTTTAAAATTTGAAATTGTAATAATTAAATTTTTAAAATTTAGTATTTAAATTTTTTAATTTTAAAATTTAAAGTTTTAATAATTAAATTTTTAAAATATAGTATTTAAATTTTTAAATTTTAAAATTTGAAATTTTAATAATTAAATTTTTAAAATTTAGTATTTAAATTTTTAAATTTATATTTTTAAATTTTAAAATTTGAAATTGTAATAATTAAATTTTTAAAATTTAGTATTTAAATTTTTAAATTTTTAATTTTTAAAATTTAAATTTTTAAATTTTAAAATTTAAAATTTTAATAATTAAATTTTTAAAATTTGGTATTTAAATTTTTAAATTTTAAAATTTAAAATTTTAATAATTAAATTTTTAAAATTTAGTATTTAAATTTTTATATTTTAAAATTTAAAGTTTTAATAATTAAATTTTAAAAATTTAGTATTTAAATTTTTTAATTTTAAAATTTAAAGTTTTAATAATTAAATTTTTAAAATTTAGTATATAAATTTTTACATTTTAAAATTTGAAATTTTAATAATTAAATTTTTAAAATTTAGTATATAAATTTTTAAATTTTAAAATTTGAAATTTTAATAATAAAATTTTTAAAATTTAGTATTTAAATTTTTTAATTTTAAAATTTAAAGTTTTAATAATTAAATTTTTAAACTTTAGTATTAAAATTTTTAAATTTGAAAATTTAAAATTTTAATAATTAAATTTTTAAAATTTAGTATTTAAATTTTTAAATTTTTAAATTTTAAGTTTTATAATTAAATTTTTAAAATTTATTATTTAAATTTTTAAATTTTAAATTTAAATTTTTAAATTTTAAAATTTAAAATTTTAATAATTAAATTTTTAAAATTTAGTATTTAAATTTTTAAATTTTAAAATTTAAAGTTTTATAATTAAATTTTTAAAATTTATTATTTAAATTTTTAAATTTTAAAATTTAAATTTTTAAATTTTAAAATTTAAAATTTTAATAATTAAATTTTTAAAATTTAATATTTAAATTTTTAAATTTTAAAATTTAAAATTTTAATAATTAAATTTTAAAAATTTAGTATTTAAATTTTTTAATTTTAAAATTTAAAGTTTTAATAATTAAATTTTTAAAATTTAGTATTAAAATTTTTAAATTTTAAAATTTAAAATTTTATTAATTAAATTTTTAAAATTTGGTATTTAAATTTTTTAATTTTAAAATTTAAAGTTTTAATAATTAAATTTTTAAAATTTAGTATTTAAATTTTTAAATTTTAAAATTTAAAGTTTTATAATTAAATTTTTAAAATTTATTATTTAAATTTTTAAATTTTAAAATTTAAATTTTTAAATTTTAAAATTTAAAATTTTAATAATTAAATTTTTTAAATTTACTATTTAAATTTTTAAATTTTAAAATTTAAAATTTTAATAATTAAATTTAAAATTTTAATAATTAAATTTTAAAAATTTAGTATTTAAATTTTTTAATTTTAAAATTTAAAGTTTTAAAAATTAAATTTTTAAAATTTAGTATTTAAATTTTTAAATTTTAAAATTTAAAGTTTTATAATTAAATTTTTAAAATTTATTATTTAAATTTTTAAATTTTAAAATTTAAATTTTTAAATTTTAAAATTTAAAATTTCAATAATTAAATTTTTAAAATTTAGTATTTAAATTTTTAAATTTTAAAATTTAAAATTCTAATAATTAAATTTTTAAAATTTAGTATATGAATTTTTAAATTTTAAACTTTGAAATTTTAATAATTAAATTTTTAAAATTTAGTATTTAAATTTTTAAGTTTTAAAATTTGAAATTTTAATAATTAAATTTTTTAAATTTAGTATTTAAATTTTTAAATTTTAAAATTTAAAGTTTTAATAATTAAATTTTTAAAATTTAGTATTTAAATTTTTAAATTTGAATTTTTCAATTTTAAAATTTAAATTTTTAAATTTTAAAATTTGAAATTTTAATAATTAAATTTTTAAAATTTAATATTTAAATTTTTAAAATTTTAATTTTTAAAATTTAAATTTTTAAATTTTAAAATTTAAAATTTTAATAATTAAATTTTTAAAATTTAAAGTTTTAATAATTAAATTTTTAAAATTTAATATATTAATTTTTAAATTTTAAAATTTGAAATTTTAATAATTAAATTTTTAAATTTTAGTATATAAATTTTTAAATTTTAAAATTTGAAATTTTAATAATTAAATTTTTAAAATTTAGTATTTAAATTTTTAAATTTTAAAATTTAAAATTTTAATAATTAAATTTTAAAAATTTAGTATTTAAATTTTTTAATTTTAAAATTTAAAGTTTTAATAATTAAATTTTTAAAATTTAGTATTAAAATTTTTAAATTTTAAAATTTAAAATTTTAATAATTAAATTTTTAAAATTTAGTATTTAAATTTTTAAATTTTAAAATTTAAAATTTTAATAATTAAATTTTAAAAATTTAGTATTTAAATTTTTTAATTTTAAAATTTAAAATTTTAATAATTAAATTTTTAAAATTTAGTATTAAAATTTTTAAATTTTAAAATTTAAAATTTTAATAATTAAATTTTTAAAATTTAGTATTTAAATTTTTTAATTTTAAAATTTTAAGTTTTAATAATTAAATTTTTAAAATTTAGTATTTAAATTTTTAAATTTTAAAATTTGAAATTTTAATAATTAAATTTTTAAAATTTAGTATTTAAATTTTTAAATTTATATTTTTAAATTTTAAAATTTGAAATTGTAATAATTAAATTTTTAAAATTTAGTATTTAAATTTTTTAATTTTAAAATTTAAAGTTTTAATAATTAAATTTTTAAAATATAGTATTTAAATTTTTAAATTTTAAAATTTGAAATTTTAATAATTAAATTTTTAAAATTTAGTATTTAAATTTTTAAATTTATATTTTTAAATTTTAAAATTTGAAATTGTAATAATTAAATTTTTAAAATTTAGTATTTAAATTTTTAAATTTTTAATTTTTAAAATTTAAATTTTTAAATTTTAAAATTTAAAATTTTAATAATTAAATTTTTAAAATTTGGTATTTAAATTTTTAAATTTTAAAATTTAAAATTTTAATAATTAAATTTTTAAAATTTAGTATTTAAATTTTTTAATTTTAAAATTTAAAGTTTTAATAATTAAATTTTTAAAATTTAGTATTTAAATTTTTAAATTTTAAAATTTAAAATTTTAATAATTAAATTTTTAAAATTTAGTATATAAATTTTTAAATTTTAAACTTTGAAATTTTAATAATTAAATTTTTAAAATTTAGTATTTAAATTTTTAAATTTTAAAATTTAAAGTTTTAATAATTAAATTTTTAAAATTTATTATTTAAATTTTTAAATATTAAAATTTAAATTTTTAAATTTTAAAATTTGAAATATTAATAATTAAATTTTTAAAATTTAGTATTTAAATTTTTAAATTTTAAAATGTAAATTTTTAAATTTTAAAATTTGAAATTTTAATAATTAAATTTTTTAAATTTAGTATTTAAATTTTTAAATTTTAAAATTTAAAGTTTTAATAAATAAATTTTTAAAATTTAGTATTTAAATTTTTAAATTTGAATTTTTCAATTTTAAAATTTAAATTTTTAAATTTTAAAATTTGAAATTTTAATAATTAAATTTTTAAAATTTAATATTTAAATTTTTAAAATTTTAATTTTTAAAATTTAAATTTTTAAATTTTAAAATTTAAAATTTTAATAATTAAATTTTTAAAATATAAAGTTTTAATAATTAAATTTTTAAAATTTAGTATATTAATTTTTAAATTTTAAAATTTGAAATTTTAATAATTAAATTTTTAAATTTTGGTATATAAATTTTTAAATTTTAATATTTAAAATTTTAATAATTAAATTTTTAATATTTAGTATTTAAATTTTTAAATTTTAAAATTTAAAATTTTAATAATTAAATTTTAAAAATTTAGTATTTAAATTTTTTAATTTTAAAATTTAAAGTTTAATAATTAAATTTTTAAAATTTAGTATTAAAATTTTTAAATTTTAAAATTTAAAATTTTAATAATTAAATTTTTAAAATTTAGTATTTAATTTTTTAAATTTTAATATTTAAAATTTTCATAATTAAATTTTTATATTTTAAAATTTAAAATTTTAATAATTAAATTTTTAAAATTTAGTATTTAAATTTTTAAATTTTAAAATTTAAAATTTTAATAATTAAATTTTTAAAATTTAGTATTTAAATTTTTAAATTTTAATATTTAAAATTTTCATAATTAAATTTTTATATTTTAAAATTTAAAATTTTAATAATTAAATTTTTAAAATTTAGTATTTAAATTTTTAAATTTGAATTTTTAAATTTTAAAATTTAAATTTTTAAATTTTAAAATTTGAAATTTTAATAATTAAATTTTTAAACTTTAGTATTTAAATTTTTAAATTTTAAAATTTAAAATTTTAATAATTAAATTTTTAAAATTTAGTATTTAAATTTTTAAATTTTAAAATTTAAAATTTTAATAATTAAATTTTTAAAATTTAGTATTTAAATTTTTAAATTTTAATATTTAAAATTTTCATAATTAAATTTTTATATTTTAAAATTTAAAATTTTAATAATTAAATTTTTAAAATTTAGTATTTAAATTTTTAAATTTGAATTTTTAAATTTTAAAATTTAAATTTTTAAATTTTAAAATTTGAAATTTTAATAATTAAATTTTTGAAATTTTGTATTTAAATTTTTAAAATTTTAATTTTTAAAATTTAAATTTTTAAATTTTAAAATTTAAAATTTTAATAATTAAATTTTTAAAATTTAGTATTTAAATTTTTATATTTTAAAATTTAAAGTTTTAGTAATTAAATTTTAAAAATTTAGTATTTAAATTTTTTAATTTTAAAATTTAAAGTTTTAATAATTAAATTTTTAAAATTTAGTATATAAATTTTTACATTTTAAAATTTGAAATTTTAATAATTAAATTTTTAAAATTTAGTATATAAATTTTTAAATTTTAAAATTTGAAATTTTAATAATAAAATTTTTAAAATTTAGTATTTAAATTTTTTAATTTTAAAATTTAAAGTTTTAATAATTAAATTTTTAAACTTTAGTATTAAAATTTTTAAATTTGAAAATTTAAAATTTTAATAATTAAATTTTTAAAATTTAGTATTTAAATTTTTAAATTTTTAAATTTTAAGTTTTATAATTAAATTTTTAAAATTTATTATTTAAATTTTTAAATTTTAAATTTAAATTTTTAAATTTTAAAATTTAAAATTTTAATAATTAAATTTTTAAAATTTAGTATTTAAATTTTTAAATTTGAATTTTTAAATTTTAAAATTTAAATTTTTAAATTTTAAAATTTGAAATTTTAATAATTAAATTTTTGAAATTTTGTATTTAAATTTTTAAAATTTTAATTTTTAAAAAGTATTTAAATTTTTTAATTTTAAAATTTAAAGTTTTAATAATTAAATTTTTAAAATTTAGTATTTAAATTTTTAAATTTTAAAATTTAAAATTTTAATAATTAAATTTTTAAAATTTAGTATATAAATTTTTAAATTTTAAACTTTGAAATTTTAATAATTAAATTTTTAAAATTTAGTATTTAAATTTTTAAATTTTAAAATTTGAAATTTTAATAATTATATTTTTTAAATTTAGTATTTAAATTTTTAAATTTTAAAATTTAAAGTTTTAATAATTAAATTTTTAAAATTTATTATTTAAATTTTTAAATTTTAAAATTTAAATTTTTAAATTTTAAAATTTGAAATATTAATAATTAAATTTTTAAAATTTAGTATTTAAATTTTTAAATTTTAAAATTTTAAGTTTTAATAAATAAATTTTTAAAATTTAGTATTTAAATTTTTAAATTTGAATTTTTCAATTTTAAAATTTAAATTTTTAAATTTTAAAATTTGAAATTTTAATAATTAAATTTTTAAAATTTAATATTTAAATTTTTAAAATTTTAATTTTTAAAATTTAAATTTTTAAATTTTAAAATTTAAAATTTTAATAATTAAATTTTTAAAATATAAAGTTTTAATAATTAAATTTTTAAAATTTAGTATATTAATTTTTAAATTTTAAAATTTGAAATTTTAATAATTAAATTTTTAAATTTTAGTATATAAATTTTTAAATTTTAAAATTTGAAATTTTAATAATTAAATTTTTAAAATTTAGTATTAAAATTTTTAAATTTTAAAATTTAAAATTTTAATAATTAAATTTTTAAAATTTAGTATTTAAATTTTTAAATTTTAAAATTTAAAATTTTTATAATTAAATTTTAAAAATTTAGTATTTAAATTTTTTAATTTTAAAATTTAAAGTTTTAATAATTAAAATTTTAAATTTTAAAATTTAAATTTTTAAATTATAAAATTTAAAATTTTAATAATTAAATTTTTAAAATTTAGTATTTAAATTTTTAAATTTTAAAATTTAAAATTTTAATAATTAAATTTTAAAAATTTAGTATTTAAATTTTTTAATTTTAAAATTTAAAGTTTTAATAATTAAATTTTTAAACTTTAGTATTAAAATTTTTAAATTTGAAAATTTAAAATTTTAATAATTAAATTTTTAAAATTTAGTATTTAAATTTTTAAATTTTTAAATTTAAAGTTTTATAATTAAATTTTTAAAATTTATTATTTAAATTTTTAAATTTTAAATTTAAATTTTTAAATTTTAAAATTTAAAATTTTAATAATTAAATTTTTAAAATTTAGTATTTAAATTTTTAAATTTTAAAATTTAAAATTTTAATAATTAAATTTTAAAAATTTAGTATTTAAATTTTTTAATTTTAAAATTTAAAATTTTAATAATTAAATTTTTAAAATTTAGTATTAAAATTTTTAAATTTTAAAATTTAAAGTTTTAATAATTAAATTTTTAAAATTTAGTATATAAATTTTTAAATTTTAAAATTTGAAATTTTAATAATTAAATTTTTAAAATTTAGTATTAAAATTTTTAAATTTTAAAATTTAAAATTTTAATAATTAAATTTTTAAAATTTAGTATTTAAATTTTTAAATTTGAATTTTTAAATTTTAAAATTTAAATTTTTAAATTTTAAAATTTGAAATTTTAATAATTAAATTTTTGAAATTTTGTATTTAAATTTTTAAAATTTTAATTTTTAAAATTTAAATTTTTAAATTTTAATAATTAAATTTTTAAAATTTAGTATTTAAATTTTTATATTTTAAAATTTAAAGTTTTAATAATTAAATTTTAAAAATTTAGTATTTAAATTTTTTAATTTTAAAATTTAAAGTTTTAATAATTAAATTTTTAAAATTTAGTATATAAATTTTTACATTTTAAAATTTGAAATTTTAATAATTAAATTTTTAAAATTTAGTATATAAATTTTTAAATTTTAAAATTTGAAATTTTAATAATAAAATTTTTAAAATTTAGTATTTAAATTTTTAAATTTAAATTTTTAAATTTTAAAATTTGAAATTTTAATAATTAAATTTTTAAAATTTAGTATTTAAATTTTTAAATTTTAAAATTTAAAGTTTTATAATTAAATTTTTAAAATTTATTATTTAAATTTTTAAATTTTAAAATTTAAATTTTTAAATTTTAAAATTTAAAATTTTAATAATTAAATTTTTAAAATTTAATATTTAAATTTTTAAATTTTAAAATTTAAAATTTTAATAATTAAATTTTAAAAATTTAGTATTTAATTTTTTTAATTTTAAAATTTAAAGTTTTAATAATTAAATTTTTAAAATTTAGTATTAAAATTTTTAAATTTTAAAATTTAAAATTTTAATAATTAAATTTTTAAAATTTGGTATTTAAATTTTTTAATTTTAAAATTTAAAGTTTTAATAATTAAATTTTTAAAATTTAGTATTTAAATTTTTAAATTTTAAAATTTAAAGTTTTATAATTAAATTTTTAAAATTTATTATTTAAATTTTTAAATTTTAAAATTTAAATTTTTAAATTTTAATAATTGAAATTTTAATAATTAAATTTTTAAAATTTAGTATCAAAATTTTTAAATTTTAAAATTTAAAATTTTAATAATTAAATTTTTAAAATTTAGTATTTAAATTTTTAAATTTGAATTTTTAAATTTTAAAATTTAAATTTTTAAATTTTAAAATTTGAAATTTTAATATTTAAATTTTTAAAATTTTGTATTTAAATTTTTAAAATTTTAATTTTTAAAATTTAAATTTTTAAATTTTAAAATTTAAAATTTTAATAATTAAATTTTTAAAATTTAGTATTTAAATTTTTATATTTTAAAATTTAAAGTTTTAATAATTAAATTTTAAAAATTTAGTATTTAAATTTTTTAATTTTAAAATTTAAAGTTTTAATAATTAAATTTTTAAAATTTAGTATATAAATTTTTACATTTTAAAATTTGAAATTTTAATAATTAAATTTTTAAAATTTAGTATATAAATTTTTAAATTTTAAAATTTGAAATTTTAATAATAAAATTTTTAAAATTTAGTATTTAAATTTTTAAATTTAAATTTTTAAATTTTAAAATTTGAAATTTTAATAATTAAATTTCTAAAATTTAGTATTTAAATTTTTAAATTTTAAAATTTAAAGTTTTATAATTAAATTTTTAAAATTTATTATTTAAATTTTTAAATTTTAAAATTTAAATTTTTAAATTTTAAAATTTAAAATTTTAATAATTAAATTTTTAAAATTTAATATTTAAATTTTTAAATTTTAAAATTTAAAATTTTAATAATTAAATTTTAAAAATTTAGTATTTAAATTTTTTAATTTTAAAATTTAAAGTTTTAATAATTAAATTTTTAAAATTTAGTATTAAAATTTTTAAATTTTAAAATTTAAAATTTTAATAATTAAATTTTTAAAATTTGGTATTTAAATTTTTTAATTTTAAAATTTAAAGTTTTAATAATTAAATTTTTAAAATTTAGTATTTAAAATTTTAAATTTTAATATTTAAAATTTTAATAATTAAATTTTTATATTTTAAAATTTAAAGTTTTAATAATTAAATTTTTAAAATTTAGTATTTTAAATTTTTTAATTTTAAAATTTAAAGTTTTAATAATTAAATTTTTAAAATTTAGTATATAAATTTTTAAATTTTAAAATTTGAAATTTTAATAATTAAATTTTTAAAATTTAGTATTAAAATTTTTAAATTTTAAAATTTAAAATTTTAATAATTAAATTTTTAAAATTTAGTATTTAAATTTTTAAATTTGAATTTTTAAATTTTAAAATTTAAATTTTTAAATTTTAAAATTTGAAATTTTAATAATTAAATTTTTGAAATTTTGTATTTAAATTTTTAAAATTTTAATTTTTAAAATTTAAATTTTTAAATTTTAAAATTTAAAATTTTAATAATTAAATTTTTAAAATTTAGTATTTAAATTTTTATATTTTAAAATTTAAAGTTTTAATAATTAAATTTTAAAAATTTAGTATTTAAATTTTTTAATTTTAAAATTTAAAGTTTTAATAATTAAATTTTTAAAATTTAGTATATAAATTTTTACATTTTAAAATTTGAAATTTTAATAATTAAATTTTTAAAATTTAGTATATAAATTTTTAAATTTTAAAATTTGAAATTTTAATAATAAAATTTTTAAAATTTAGTATTTAAATTTTTAAATTTAAATTTTTAAATTTTAAAATTTGAAATTTTAATAATTAAATTTTTAAAATTTAGTATTTAAATTTTTAAATTTTAAAATTTAAAGTTTTATAATTAAATTTTTAAAATTTATTATTTAAATTTTAAAATTTAAATTTTTAAATTTTAAAATTTAAAATTTTAATAATTAAATTTTTAAAATTTAATTTTTAAATTTTTAAATTTTAAAATTTAAAATTTTAATAATTAAATTTTAAAAGTTTAGTATTTAAATTTTTTAATTTTAAAATTTAAAGTTTTAATAATTAAATTTTTAAAATTTAGTATTAAAATTTTAAATTTTAATATTTAAAATTTTAATAATTAAATTTTTATATTTTAAAATTTAAAGTTTTAATAATTAAATTTTTAAAATTTAGTATTTTAAATTTTTTAATTTTAAAATTTAAAGTTTTAATAATTAAATTTTTAAAATTTAGTATATAAATTTTTAAATTTTAAAATTTGAAATTTTAATAATTAAATTTTTAAAATTTAGTATTAAAATTTTTAAATTTTAAAATTTAAAATTTTAATAATTAAATTTTTAAAATTTAGTATTTAAATTTTTAAATTTGAATTTTTAAATTTTAAAATTTAAATTTTTAAATTATAAAATTTGAAATTTTAATAATTAAATTTTTGAAATTTTGTATTTAAATTTTTAAAATTTTAATTTTTAAAATTTAAATTTTTAAATTTTAAAATTTAAAATTTTAATAATTAAATTTTTAAAATTTAGTATTTAAATTTTTATATTTTAAAATTTAGAGTTTTAATAATTAAATTTTAAAAATTTAGTATTTAAATTTTTTAATTTTAAAATTTAAAGTTTTAATAATTAAATTTTTAAAATTTAGTATATAAATTTTTACATTTTAAAATTTGAAATTTTAATAATTAAATTTTTAAAATTTAGTATATAAATTTTTAAATTTTAAAATTTGAAATTTTAATAATAAAATTTTTAAAATTTAGTATTTAAATTTTTAAATTTAAATTTTTAAATTTTAAAATTTGAAATTTTAATAATTCAATTTTTAAAATTTAGTATTTAAATTTTTAAATTTTAAAATTTAAAGTTTTATAATTAAATTTTTAAAATTTATTATTTAAATTTTAAAATTTAAATTTTTAAATTTTAAAATTTAAAATTTTAATAATTAAATTTTTAAAATTTAATATTTAAATTTTTAAATTTTAAAATTTAAAATTTTAATAATTAAATTTTAAAAGTTTAGTATTTAAATTTTTTAATTTTAAAATTTAAAGTTTTAATAATTAAATTTTTAAATTTTAAAATTTAAAATTTTAATAATTAAATTTTTAAAATTTAGTATTTAAATTTTTAAATTTTAAAATTTAAAATTTTAATAATTAAATTTTAAAAATTTAGTATTTAAATTTTTTAATTTTAAAATTTAAAGTTTTAATAATTAAATTTTTAAAATTTAGTATTTAAATTTTTAAATTTTAATATTTAAAATTTTAATAATTAAATTTTTAAAATTTATTATATAAATTTTTAAATTTTAAACTTTGAAATTTTAATAATTAAATTTTTAAAATTTAGTATTTAAATTTTTAAATTTTAAAATGTAAATTTTTAAATTTTAAAATTTGAAATTTTAATAATTAAATTTTTTAAATTTAGTATTTAAATTTTTAAATTTTAAAATTTAAAGTTTTATTAAATAAATTTTTAAAATTTAGTATTTAAATTTTTAAATTTGAATTTTTCAATTTTAAAATTTAAATTTTTAAATTTTAAAATTTGAAATTTAATAATTAAATTTTTAAAATTTAATATTTAAATTTTTAAAATTTTAATTTTTAAAATTTAAATTTTCAAATTTTAAAATTTAAAATTTTAATAATTAAATTTTTAAAATATAAAGTTTTAATAATTAAATTTTTAAAATTTAGTATATTAATTTTTAAATTTTAAAATTTGAAATTTTAATAATTAAATTTTTAAATTTTGGTATATAAATTTTTAAATTTTAAAATTTGAAATTTTAATAATTAAATTTTAAAAATTTAGTATTTAAATTTTTTAATTTTAAAATTTAAAGTTTTAATAATTAAATTTTTAAACTTTAGTATTAAAATTTTTAAATTTGAAAATTTAAAATTTTAATAATTAAATTTTTAAAATTTAAATTTAAAATTTAAAATTTTAATAATTAAATTTTTAAAATTTAGTGTTTAAATTTTTAAATTTTTAAATTTAAAGTTTTATAATTAAATTTTTAAAATTTATTATTTAAATTTTTAAATTTTAAATTTAAATTTTTAAATTTTAAAATTTAAATTTTTAAATTATAAAATTTAAAATTTTAATAATTAAATTTTTAAAATTTAGTATTTAAATTTTTAAATTTTAAAATTTAAAATTTTAATAATTAAATTTTAAAAATTTAGTATTTAAATTTTTTAATTTGAAAATTTAAAATTTTAATAATTAAATTTTTAAAATTTAAATTTAAAATTTAAAATTTTAATAATTAAATTTTTAAAATTTAGTGTTTAAATTTTTAAATTTTTAAATTTAAAGTTTTATAATTAAATTTTTAAAATTTATTATTTAAATTTTTAAATTTTAAATTTAAATTTTTAAATTTTAAAATTTAAAATTTTAATAATTAAATTTTTAAAATTTCGTATTTAAATTTTTAAATTTTAAACTTTAAAATTTTAATAATTAAATTTTAAAAATTTATTATTTAAATTTTTTAATTTTAAAATTTAAAGTTTTAATAATTAAATTTTTAAAATTTAGTATTAAAATTTTTTAATTTTAAAATTTAAAATTTTAATAATTAAATTTTTAAAATTTAGTATTTAAATTTTTTAATTTTAAAATTTAGAGTTTTAATAATTAAATTTTTAAAATTTAGTATTTAAATTTTTAAATTTTAATATTTAAAATTTTAATAATTAAATTTTTATATTTTAAAATTTAAAGTTTTAATAATTAAATTTTTAAACTTTAGTATTAAAATTTTTAAATTTGAAAATTTAAAATTTTAATAATTAAATTTTTAAAATTTAGTATTTAAATTTTTAAATTTTTAAATTTTAAGTTTTATAATTAAATTTTTAAAATTTATTATTTAAATTTTTAAATTTTAAATTTAAATTTTTAAATTTTAAAATTTAAAATTTTAATAATTAAATTTTTAAAATTTAGTATTTAAATTTTTAAATTTTAAAATTTAAAGTTTTATAATTAAATTTTTAAAATTTATTATTTAAATTTTTAAATTTTAAAATTTAAATTTTTAAATTTTAAAATTTAAAATTTTAATAATTAAATTTTTAAAATTTAATATTTAAATTTTTAAATTTTAAAATTTAAAATTTTAATAATTAAATTTTAAAAATTTAGTATTTAAAATTTTTTAATTTTAAAATTTAAAGTTTTAATAATTAAATTTTTAAAATTTAGTATTAAAATTTTTAAATTTTAAAATTTAAAATTTTAATAATTAAATTTTTAAAATTTGGTATTTAAATTTTTTAATTTTAAAATTTAAAGTTTTAATAATTAAATTTTTAAAATTTAGTATTTAAATTTTTAAATTTTAAAATTTAAAGTTTTATAATTAAATTTTTAAAATTTATTATTTAAATTTTTAAAATTTATTATTTAAATTTTTAAATTTTAAAATTTAAATTTTTAAATTTTAATAATTGAAATTTTAATAATTAAATTTTTAAAATTTAGTATTAAAATTTTTAAATTTTAAAATTTAAAATTTTAATAATTAAATTTTTAAAATTTAGTATTTAAATTTTTAAATTTGAATTTTTAAATTTTAAAATTTAAATTTTTAAATTTTAAAATTTGAAAGTTTAATAATTAAATTTTTAAAATTTTGTATTTAAATTTTTAAAATTTTAATTTTTAAAATTTAAATTTTTAAATTTTAAAATTTAAAATTTTAATAATTAAATTTTTAAAATTTAGTATTTAAATTTTTATATTTTAAAATTTAAAGTTTTAATAATTAAATTTTAAAAATTTAGTATTTAAATTTTTTAATTTTAAAATTTAAAGTTTTAATAATTAAATTTTTAAAATTTAGTATATAAATTTTTACATTTTAAAATTTGAAATTTTAATAATTAAATTTTTAAAATTTAGTATATAAATTTTTAAATTATAAAATTTGAAATTTTAATAATAAAATTTTTAAAATTTAGTATTTAAATTTTTAAATTTAAATTTTTAAATTTTAAAATTTGAAATTTTAATAATTAAATTTTTAATATTTAGTATTTAAATTTTTAAATTTTAAAATTTAAAGTTTTATAATTAAATTTTTAAAATTTATTATTTAAATTTTTAAATTTTAAAATTTAAATTTTTGAATTTTAAAATTTAAAGTTTTAATAATTAAATTTTTAAAATTTAGTATTTAAATTTTTAAATTTTAAAATTTAAAGTTTTATAATTAAATTTTTAAAATTTATTATTTAAATTTTTAAATTTTAAAATTTAAATTTTTAAATTTTAAAATTTAAAATTTTAATAATTAAATTTTTAAAATTTAGTATTTAAATTTTTAAATTTTAAAATTTAAAGTTTTAATAATTAAATTTTAAAAATTTAGTATTTAAATTTTTTAATTTTAAAATTTAAAGTTTTAATAATTAAATTTTTAAAATTTAGTATATAAATTTTTACATTTTAAAATTTGAAATTTTAATAATTAAATTTTTAAATTTTAAAATTTGAAATTTTAATAATAAATTTTTAAAATTTAGTATTTAAATTTTTTAATTTTAAAATTTAAAGTTTTAATAATTAAATTTTTAAACTTTAGTATTAAAATTTTTAAATTTGAAAATTTAAAATTTTAATAATTAAATTTTTAAAATTTAGTATTTAAATTTTTAAATTTTTAAATTTTAAGTTTTATAATTAAATTTTTAAAATTTATTATTTAAATTTTTAAATTTTAAATTTAAATTTTTAAATTTTAAAATTTAAAATTTTAATAATTAAATTTTTAAAATTTAGTATTTAAATTTTTAAATTTTAAAATTTAAAGTTTTATAATTAAATTTTTAAAATTTATTATTTAAATTTTTAAATTTTAAAATTTAAATTTTTAAATTTTAAAATTTAAAATTTTAATAATTAAATTTTTAAAATTTAGTATTTAAATTTTTAAATTTTTAAATTTTAAGTTTTATAATTAAATTTTTAAAATTTATTATTTAAATTTTTAAATTTTAAATTTAAATTTTTAAATTTTAAAATTTAAAATTTTAATAATTAAATTTTTAAAATTTAGTATTTAAATTTTTAAATTTTAAAATTTAAAGTTTTATAATTAAATTTTTAAAATTTATTATTTAAATTTTTAAATTTTAAAATTTAAATTTTTAAATTTTAAAATTTAAAATTTTAATAATTAAATTTTTAAAATTTAATATTTAAATTTTTAAATTTTAAAATTTAAAATTTTAATAATTAAATTTTAAAAATTTAGTATTTAAATTTTTTAATTTTAAAATTTAAAGTTTTAATAATTAAATTTTTAAAATTTAGTATTAAAATTTTTAAATTTTAAAATTTAAAATTTTAATAATTAAATTTTTAAAATTTGGTATTTAAATTTTTTAATTTTAAAATTTAAAGTTTTAATAATTAAATTTTTAAAATTTAGTATTTAAATTTTTAAATTTTAAAATTTAAAGTTTTATAATTAAATTTTTAAAATTTTATATTTAAATTTTTAAAATTTATTATTTAAATTTTTAAATTTTAAAATTTAAATTTTTAAATTTTAATAATTGAAATTTTAATAATTAAATTTTTAAAATTTAGTATTAAAATTTTTAAATTTTAAAATTTAAAATTTTAATAATTAAATTTTTAAAATTTAGTATTTAAATTTTTAAATTTGAATTTTTAAATTTTAAAATTTATATTTTTAAATTTTAAAATTTGAAAGTTTAATAATTAAATTTTTAAAATTTTGTATTTAAATTTTTAAAATTTTAATTTTTAAAATTTAAATTTTTAAATTTTAAAATTTAAAATTTTAATAATTAAATTTTTAAAATTTAGTATTTAAATTTTTATATTTTAAAATTTAAAGTTTTAATAATTAAATTTTAAAAATTTAGTATTTAAATTTTTTAATTTTAAAATTTAAAGTTTTAATAATTAAATTTTTAAAATTTAGTATATAAATTTTTACATTTTAAAATTTGAAATTTTAATAATTAAATTTTTAAAATTTAGTATATAAATTTTTAAATTATAAAATTTGAAATTTTAATAATAAAATTTTTAAAATTTAGTATTTAAATTTTTAAATTTAAATTTTTAAATTTTAAAATTTGAAATTTTAATAATTAAATTTTTAATATTTAGTATTTAAATTTTTAAATTTTAAAATTTAAAGTTTTATAATTAAATTTTTAAAATTTATTATTTAAATTTTTAAATTTTAAAATTTAAATTTTTGAATTTTAAAATTTAAAGTTTTAATAATTAAATTTTTAAAATTTAGTATTTAAATTTTTAAATTTAAAAAATTTAAAGTTTTATAATTAAATTTTTAAAATTTATTATTTAAATTTTTAAATTTTAAAATTTAAATTTTTAAATTTTAAAATTTAAAATTTTAATAATTAAATTTTTAAAATTTAGTATTTAAATTTTTAAATTTTAAAATTTAAAATTTTAATAATTAAATTTTAAAAATTTAGTATTTAAATTTTTTAATTTTAAAATTTAAAGTTTTAATAATTAAATTTTTAAAATTTAGTATTAAAATTTTTAAATTTTACAATTTAAAATTTTAATAATTAAATTTTTAAAATTTAGTATTTAAATTTTTAAATTTTAAAATTTAAAATTTTAATAATTAAATTTTAAAAATTTAGTATTTAAATTTTTTAATTTTAAAATTTAAAGTTTTAATAATTAAATTTTTAAAATATAGTATTTAAATTTTTAAATTTTAAAATTTGAAATTTTAATAATTAAATTTTTAAAATTTAGTATTTAAATTTTTAAATTTATATTCTTAAATTTTAAAATTTGAAATTGTAATAATTAAATTTTTAAAATTTAGTATTTAAATTTTTAAATTTTTAATTTTTAAAATTTAAATTTTTAAATTTTAAAATTTAAAATTTTAATAATTAAATTTTTAAAATTTGGTATTTAAATTTTTAAATTTTAAAATTTAAAATTTTAATAATTAAATTTTTAAAATTTAGTATTTAAATTTTTTAATTTTAAAATTTAAAGTTTTAATAATTAAATTTTTAAAATTTAGTATTTAAATTTTTAAATTTTAATATTTAAAATTTTAATAATTAAATTTTTATATTTTAAAATTTAAAGTTTTAATAATTAAATTTTTAAAATTTAGTATTTAAATTTTTTAATTTTAAAATTTAAAGTTTTAATAATTAAATTTTTAAAATTTAGTATATAAATTTTTAAATTTTAAAATTTGAAATTTTAATAATTAAATTTTTAAAATTTAGTATTAAAATTTTTAAATTTTAAAATTTAAAATTTTAATAATTAAATTTTTAAAATTTAGTATTTAAATTTTTAAATTTGAATTTTTAAATTTTAAAATTTAAATTTTTAAATTTTAAAATTTGAAATTTTAATAATTAAATTTTTGAAATTTTGTATTTAAATTTTTAAAATTTTAATTTTTAAAATTTAAATTTTTAAATTTTAAAATTTAAAATTTTAATAATTAAATTTTTAAAATTTAGTATTTAAATTTTTATATTTTAAAATTTAAAGTTTTAGTAATTAAATTTTAAAAATTTAGTATTTAAATTTTTTAATTTTAAAATTTGAAATTTTAATAATTAAATTTTTAAAATTTAGTATATAAATTTTTAAATTTTAAAATTTGAAATTTTAATAATAAAATTTTTAAAATTTAGTAATTAAAATTTTTTAATTTTAAAATTTAAAGTTTTAATAATTAAATTTTTAAACTTTAGTATTAAAATTTTTAAATTTGAAAATTTAAAATTTTAATAATTAAATTTTTAAAATTTAGTATTTAAATTTTTAAATTTTTAAATTTTAAGTTTTATAATTAAATTTTTAAAATTTATTATTTAAATTTTTAAATTTTAAATTTAAATTTTTAAATTTTAAAATTTGAAATTTTAATAATTAAATTTTTGAAATTTTGTATTTAAATTTTTAAAATTTTAATTTTTAAAATTTAAATTTTTAAATTTTAAAATTTAAAATTTTAATAATTAAATTTTTAAAATTTAGTATTTAAATTTTTAAATTTTTAAATTTTAAGTTTTATAATTAAATTTTTAAAATTTAATATTTAAATTTTTAAATTTTAAAATTTAAAATTTTAATAATTAAATTTTAAAAATTTAGTATTTAAATTTTTTAATTTTAAAATTTAAAGTTTTAATAATTAAATTTTTAAAATTTAGTATTAAAATTTTTAAATTTTAAAATTTAAAATTTTAATAATTAAATTTTTAAAATTTGGTATTTAAATTTTTTAATTTTAAAATTTAAAGTTTTAATAATTAAATTTTTAAAATTTAGTATTTAAATTTTTAAATTTTAAAATTTAAAGTTTTATAATTAAATTTTTAAAATTTATTATTTAAATTTTTAAATTTTAAAATTTAAATTTTTAAATTTTAATAATTGAAATTTTAATAATTAAATTTTTAAAATTTAGTATTAAAATTTTTAAATTTTAAAATTTAAAATTTTAATAATTAAATTTTTAAAATTTAGTATTTAAATTTTTAAATTTGAATTTTTAAATTTTAAAATTTAAATTTTTAAATTTTAAAATTTGAAATTTTAATAATTAAATTTTTAAAATTTTGTATTTAAATTTTTAAAATTTTAATTTTTAAAATTTAAAATTTTAAATTTTAAAATTTAAAATTTTAATAATTAAATTTTTAAAATTTAGTATTTAAATTTTTATATTTTAAAATTTAAAGTTTTAATAATTAAATTTTAAAAATTTAGTATTTAAATTTTTTAATTTTAAAATTTAAAGTTTTAATAATTAAATTTTTAAAATTTAGTATATAAATTTTTACATTTTAAAATTTGAAATTTTAATAATTAAATTTTTAAAATTTAGTATATAAATTTTTAAATTATAAAATTTGAAATTTTAATAATAAAATTTTTAAAATTTAGTATTTAAATTTTTAAATTTAAATTTTTAAATTTTAAAATTTGAAATTTTAATAATTAAATTTTTAATATTTAGTATTTAAATTTTTAAATTTTAAAATTTAAAGTTTTATAATTAAATTTTTAAAATTTATTATTTAAATTTTTAAATTTTAAAATTTAAATTTTTGAATTTTAAAATTTAAAGTTTTAATAATTAAATTTTTAAAATTTATTATTTAAATTTTTAAATTTTAAAATTTAAAGTTTTATAATTAAATTTTTAAAATTTATTATTTAAATTTTTAAATTTTAAAATTTAAATTTTTAAATTTTAAAATCTAAAATTTTAATAATTAAATTTTTAAAATTTAGTATTTAAATTTTTAAATTTTAAAATTTAAAATTTTAATAATTAAATTTTAAAAATTTAGTATTTAAATTTTTTAATTTTAAAATTTAAAGTTTTAATAATTAAATTTTTAAAATTTAGTATTAAAATTTTTAAATTTTACAATTTAAAATTTTAATAATTAAATTTTTAAAATTTAGTATTTAAATTTTTAAATTTTAAAATTTAAAATTTTAATAATTAAATTTTAAAAATTTAGTATTTAAATTTTTTAATTTTAAAATTTAAAGTTTTAATAATTAAATTTTTAAAATATAGTATTTAAATTTTTAAATTTTAAAATTTGAAATTTTAATAATTAAATTTTTAAAATTTAGTATTTAAATTTTTTAATTTTAAAATTTAGAGTTTTAATAATTAAATTTTTAAAATTTAGTATTTAAATTTTTAAATTTTAATATTTAAAATTTTAATAATTAAATTTTTATATTTTAAAATTTAAAGTTTTAATAATTAACTTTTTAAAATTTAGTATTTAAATTTTTAAATTTTAAAATTTAAAATTTTAATAATTAAATTTTAAAAATTTAGTATTTAAATTTTTTAATTTTAAAATTTAAAGTTTTAATAATTAAATTTTTAAAATTTAGTATTAAAATTTTTAAATTTTACAATTTAAAATTTTAATAATTAAATTTTAAAAATTTAGTATTTAAATTTTTTAATTTTAAAATTTAAAGTTTTAATAATTAAATTTTTAAAATTTAGTATATAAATTTTTACATTTTAAAATTTGAAATTTTAATAATTAAATTTTTAAAATTTAGTATTTAAATTTTTTAATTTTAAAATTTAGAGTTTTAATAATTAAATTTTTAAAATTTAGTATTTAAATTTTTAAATTTTAATATTTAAAATTTTAATAATTAAATTTTTATATTTTAAAATTTAAAGTTTTAATAATTAAATTTTTAAAATTTAGTATTTAAATTTTTTAATTTTAAAATTTAAAGTTTTAATAATTAAATTTTTAAAATTTAGTATATAAATTTTTAAATTTTAAAATTTGAAATTTTAATAATTAAATTTTTAAAATTTAGTATTAAAATTTTTAAATTTTAAAATTTAAAATTTTAATAATTAAATTTTTAAAATTTAGTATTTAAATTTTTAAATTTGAATTTTTAAATTTTAAAATTTAAATTTTTAAATTTTAAAATTTGAAATTTTAATAATTAAATTTTTGAAATTTTGTATTTAAATTTTTAAAATTTTAATTTTTAAAATTTAAATTTTTAAATTTTAAAATTTAAAATTTTAATAATTAAATTTTTAAAATTTAGTATTTAAATTTTTATATTTTAAAATTTAAAGTTTTAGTAATTAAATTTTAAAAATTTAGTATTTAAATTTTTTAATTTTAAAATTTAAAGTTTTAATAATTAAATTTTTAAAATTTAGTATATAAATTTTTACATTTTAAAATTTGAAATTTTAATAATTAAATTTTTAAAATTTAGTATATAAATTTTTAAATTTTAAAATTTGAAATTTTAATAATAAAATTTTTAAAATTTAGTATTTAAATTTTTTAATTTTAAAATTTAAAGTTTTAATAATTAAATTTTTAAACTTTAGTATTAAAATTTTTAAATTTGAAAATTTAAAATTTTAATAATTAAATTTTTAAAATTTAGTATTTAAATTTTTAAATTTTTAAATTTTAAGTTTTATAATTAAATTTTTAAAATTTATTATTTAAATTTTTAAATTTTAAATTTAAATTTTTAAATTTTAAAATTTAAAATTTTAATAATTAAATTTTTAAAATTTAGTATTTAAATTTTTAAATTTGAATTTTTAAATTTTAAAATTTAAATTTTTAAATTTTAAAATTTGAAATTTTAATAATTAAATTTTTGAAATTTTGTATTTAAATTTTTAAAATTTTAATTTTTAAAATTTAAATTTTTAAATTTTAAAATTTAAAATTTTAATAATTAAATTTTTAAAATTTAGTATTTAAATTTTTATATTTTAAAATTTAAAGTTTTAATAATTAAATTTTAAAAATTTAGTATTTAAATTTTTTAATTTTAAAATTTAAAGTTTTAATAATTAAATTTTTAAAATTTAGTATATAAATTTTTACATTTTAAAATTTGAAATTTTAATAATTAAATTTTTAAAATTTAGTATATAAATTTTTAAATTTTAAAATTTGAAATTTTAATAATAAAATTTTTAAAATTTAGTATTTAAATTTTTTAATTTTAAAATTTAAAGTTTTAATAATTAAATTTTTAAACTTTAGTATTAAAATTTTTAAATTTGAAAATTTAAAATTTTAATAATTAAATTTTTAAAATTTAGTATTTAAATTTTTAAATTTTTAAATTTTAAGTTTTATAATTAAATTTTTAAAATTTATTATTTAAATTTTTAAATTTTAAATTTAAATTTTTAAATTTTAAAATTTAAAATTTTAATAATTAAATTTTTAAAATTTAGTATTTAAATTTTTAAATTTTAAAATTTAAAGTTTTATAATTAAATTTTTAAAATTCATTATTTAAATTTTTAAATTTTAAAATTTAAATTTTTAAATTTTAAAATTTAAAATTTTAATAATTAAATTTTTAAAATTTAATATTTAAATTTTTAAATTTTAAAATTTAAAATTTTAATAATTAAATTTTAAAAATTTAGTATTTAAATTTTTTAATTTTAAAATTTAAAGTTTTAATAATTAAATTTTTAAAATTTAGTATTAAAATTTTTAAATTTTAAAATTTAAAATTTTAATAATTAAATTTTTAAAATTTGGTATTTAAATTTTTTAATTTTAAAATTTAAAGTTTTAATAATTAAATTTTTAAAATTTAGTATTTAAATTTTTAAATTTTAAAATTTAAAGTTTTATAATTAAATTTTTAAAATTTATTATTTAAATTTTTAAAATTTATTATTTAAATTTTTAAATTTTAAAATTTAAATTTTTAAATTTTAATAATTGAAATTTTAATAATTAAATTTTTAAAATTTAGTATTAAAATTTTTAAATTTTAAAATTTAAAATTTTAATAATTAAATTTTTAAAATTTAGTATTTAAATTTTTAAATTTGAATTTTTAAATTTTAAAATTTAAATTTTTAAATTTTAAAATTTGAAATTTTAATAATTAAATTTTTAAAATTTTGTATTTAAATTTTTAAAATTTTAATTTTTAAAATTTAAATTTTTAAATTTTAAAATTTAAAATTTTAATAATTAAATTTTTAAAATTTAGTATTTAAATTTTTATATTTTAAAATTTAAAGTTTTAATAATTAAATTTTAAAAATTTAGTATTTAAATTTTTTAATTTTAAAATTTAAAGTTTTAATAATTAAATTTTTAAAATTTAGTATATAAATTTTTACATTTTAAAATTTGAAATTTTAATAATTAAATTTTTAAAATTTAGTATATAAATTTTTAAATTATAAAATTTGAAATTTTAATAATAAAATTTTTAAAATTTAGTATTTAAATTTTTAAATTTAAATTTTTAAATTTTAAAATTTGAAATTTTAATAATTAAATTTTTAATATTTAGTATTTAAATTTTTAAATTTTAAAATTTAAAGTTTTATAATTAAATTTTTAAAATTTATTATTTAAATTTTTAAATTTTAAAATTTAAATTTTTGAATTTTAAAATTTAAAGTTTTAATAATTAAATTTTTAAAATTTAGTATTTAAATTTTTAAATTTTAAAATTTAAAGTTTTATAATTAAATTTTTAAAATTTATTATTTAAATTTTTAAATTTTAAAATTTAAATTTTTAAATTTTAAAATTTAAAATTTTAATAATTAAATTTTTAAAATTTAGTATTTAAATTTTTAAATTTTAAAATTTAAAATTTTAATAATTAAATTTTAAAAATTTAGTATTTAAATTTTTTAATTTTAAAATTTAAAGTTTTAATAATTAAATTTTTAAAATTTAGTATTAAAATTTTTAAATTTTACAATTTAAAATTTTAATAATTAAATTTTTAAAATTTAGTATTTAAATTTTTAAATTTTAAAATTTAAAATTTTAATAATTAAATTTTAAAAATTTAGTATTTAAATTTTTTAATTTTAAAATTTAAAGTTTTAATAATTTAATTTTTAAAATTTAGTATTTAAATTTTTAAATTTTAATATTTAAAATTTTAATAATTAAATTTTTATATTTTAAAATTTAAAGTTTTAATAATTAAATTTTTAAAATTTAGTATTTAAATTTTTTAATTTTAAAATTTAAAGTTTTAATAATTAAATTTTTAAAATTTAGTATATAAATTTTTAAATTTTAAAATTTGAAATTTTAATAATTAAATTTTTAAAATTTAGTATTAAAATTTTTAAATTTTAAAATTTAAAATTTTAATAATTAAATTTTTAAAATTTAGTATTTAAATTTTTAAATTTGAATTTTTAAATTTTAAAATTTAAATTTTTAAATTTTAAAATTTGAAATTTTAATAATTAAATTTTTGAAATTTTGTATTTAAATTTTTAAAATTTTAATTTTTAAAATTTAAATTTTTAAATTTTAAAATTTAAAATTTTAATAATTAAATTTTTAAAATTTAGTATTTAAATTTTTATATTTTAAAATTTAAAGTTTTAGTAATTAAATTTTAAAAATTTAGTATTTAAATTTTTTAATTTTAAAATTTAAAGTTTTAATAATTAAATTTTTAAAATTTAGTATATAAATTTTTACATTTTAAAATTTGAAATTTTAATAATTAAATTTTTAAAATTTAGTATATAAATTTTTAAATTTTAAAATTTGAAATTTTAATAATAAAATTTTTAAAATTTAGTAATTAAAATTTTTTAATTTTAAAATTTAAAGTTTTAATAATTAAATTTTTAAACTTTAGTATTAAAATTTTTAAATTTGAAAATTTAAAATTTTAATAATTAAATTTTTAAAATTTAGTATTTAAATTTTTAAATTTTTAAATTTTAAGTTTTATAATTAAATTTTTAAAATTTATTATTTAAATTTTTAAATTTTAAAATTTAAAATTTTAATAATTAAATTTTTAAAATTTAGTATTTAAATTTTTAAATTTGAATTTTTAAATTTTAAAATTTAAATTTTTAAATTTTAAAATTTGAAATTTTAATAATTAAATTTTTGAAATTTTGTATTTAAATTTTTAAAATTTTAATTTTTAAAATTTAAATTTTTAAATTTTAAAATTTAAAATTTTAATAATTAAATTTTTAAAATTTAGTATTTAAATTTTTATATTTTAAAATTTAAAGTTTTAATAATTAAATTTTAAAAATTTAGTATTTAAATTTTTTAATTTTAAAATTTAAAGTTTTAATAATTAAATTTTTAAAATTTAGTATATAAATTTTTACATTTTAAAATTTGAAATTTTAATAATTAAATTTTTAAAATTTGGTATATAAATTTTTAAATTTTAAAATTTGAAATTTTAATAATAAATTTTTAAAATTTAGTATTTAAATTTTTTAATTTTAAAATTTAAAGTTTTAATAATTAAATTTTTAAACTTTAGTATTAAAATTTTTAAATTTGAAAATTTAAAATTTTAATAATTAAATTTTTAAAATTTAGTATTTAAATTTTTAAATTTTTAAATTTTAAGTTTTATAATTAAATTTTTAAAATTTATTATTTAAATTTTTAAATTTTAAATTTAAATTTTTAAATTTTAAAATTTAAAATTTTAATAATTAAATTTTTAAAATTTAGTATTTAAATTTTTAAATTTTAAAATTTAAAGTTTTATAATTAAATTTTTAAAATTTATTATTTAAATTTTTAAATTTTAAAATTTAAATTTTTAAATTTTAAAATTTAAAATTTTAATAATTAAATTTTTAAAATTTAATATTTAAATTTTTAAATTTTAAAATTTAAAATTTTAATAATTAAATTTTTAAAATTTAGTATTTAAATTTTTTAATTTTAAAATTTAAAGTTTTAATAATTAAATTTTTAAAATTTAGTATTAAAATTTTTAAATTTTAAAATTTAAAATTTTAATAATTAAATTTTTAAAATTTGGTATTTAAATTTTTTAATTTTAAAATTTAAAGTTTTAATAATTAAATTTTTAAAATTTAGTATATAAATTTTTACATTTTAAAATTTGAAATTTTAATAATTAAATTTTTAAAATTTAGTATTTAAATTTTTTAATTTTAAAATTTAGAGTTTTAATAATTAAATTTTTAAAATTTAGTATTTAAATTTTTAAATTTTAATATTTAAAATTTTAATAATTAAATTTTTATATTTTAAAATTTAAAGTTTTAATAATTAAATTTTTAAAATTTAGTATTTAAATTTTTTAATTTTAAAATTTAAAGTTTTAATAATTAAATTTTTAAAATTTAGTATATAAATTTTTAAATTTTAAAATTTGAAATTTTAATAATTAAATTTTTAAAATTTAGTATTTAAATTTTTTAATTTTAAAATTTAGAGTTTTAATAATTAAATTTTTAAAATTTAGTATTTAAATTTTTAAATTTTAATATTTAAAATTTTAATAATTAAATTTTTATATTTTAAAATTTAAAGTTTTAATAATTAAATTTTTAAAATTTAGTATTTAAATTTTTTAATTTTAAAATTTAAAGTTTTAATAATTAAATTTTTAAAATTTAGTATATAAATTTTTAAATTTTAAAATTTGAAATTTTAATAATTAAATTTTTAAAATTTAGTATTAAAATTTTTAAATTTTAAAATTTAAAATTTTAATAATTAAATTTTTAAAATTTAGTATTTAAATTTTTAAATTTGAATTTTTAAATTTTAAAATTTAAATTTTTAAATTTTAAAATTTGAAATTTTAATAATTAAATTTTTGAAATTTTGTATTTAAATTTTTAAAATTTTAATTTTTAAAATTTAAATTTTTAAATTTTAAAATTTAAAATTTTAATAATTAAATTTTTAAAATTTAGTATTTAAATTTTTATATTTTAAAATTTAAAGTTTTAGTAATTAAATTTTAAAAATTTAGTATTTAAATTTTTTAATTTTAAAATTTAAAGTTTTAATAATTAAATTTTTAAAATTTAGTATATAAATTTTTACATTTTAAAATTTGAAATTTTAATAATTAAATTTTTAAAATTTAGTATATAAATTTTTAAATTTTAAAATTTGAAATTTTAATAATAAAATTTTTAAAATTTAGTATTTAAATTTTTTAATTTTAAAATTTAAAGTTTTAATAATTAAATTTTTAAACTTTAGTATTAAAATTTTTAAATTTGAAAATTTAAAATTTTAATAATTAAATTTTTAAAATTTAGTATTTAAATTTTTAAATTTTTAAATTTTAAGTTTTATAATTAAATTTTTAAAATTTATTATTTAAATTTTTAAATTTTAAATTTAAATTTTTAAATTTTAAAATTTAAAATTTTAATAATTAAATTTTTAAAATTTAGTATTTAAATTTTTAAATTTGAATTTTTAAATTTTAAAATTTAAATTTTTAAATTTTAAAATTTGAAATTTTAATAATTAAATTTTTGAAATTTTGTATTTAAATTTTTAAAATTTTAATTTTTAAAATTTAAATTTTTAAATTTTAAAATTTAAAATTTTAATAATTAAATTTTTAAAATTTAGTATTTAAATTTTTATATTTTAAAATTTAAAGTTTTAATAATTAAATTTTAAAAATTTAGTATTTAAATTTTTTAATTTTAAAATTTAAAGTTTTAATAATTAAATTTTTAAAATTTAGTATATAAATTTTTACATTTTAAAATTTGAAATTTTAATAATTAAATTTTTAAAATTTAGTATATAAATTTTTAAATTTTAAAATTTGAAATTTTAATAATAAAATTTTTAAAATTTAGTATTTAAATTTTTTAATTTTAAAATTTAAAGTTTTAATAATTAAATTTTTAAACTTTAGTATTAAAATTTTTAAATTTGAAAATTTAAAATTTTAATAATTAAATTTTTAAAATTTAGTATTTAAATTTTTAAATTTTTAAATTTTAAGTTTTATAATTAAATTTTTAAAATTTATTATTTAAATTTTTAAATTTTAAATTTAAATTTTTAAATTTTAAAATTTAAAATTTTAATAATTAAATTTTTAAAATTTAGTATTTAAATTTTTAAATTTTAAAATTTAAAGTTTTATAATTAAATTTTTAAAATTCATTATTTAAATTTTTAAATTTTAAAATTTAAATTTTTAAATTTTAAAATTTAAAATTTTAATAATTAAATTTTTAAAATTTAATATTTAAATTTTTAAATTTTAAAATTTAAAATTTTAATAATTAAATTTTAAAAATTTAGTATTTAAATTTTTTAATTTTAAAATTTAAAGTTTTAATAATTAAATTTTTAAAATTTAGTATTAAAATTTTTAAATTTTAAAATTTAAAATTTTAATAATTAAATTTTTAAAATTTGGTATTTAAATTTTTTAATTTTAAAATTTAAAGTTTTAATAATTAAATTTTTAAAATTTAGTATTTAAATTTTTAAATTTTAAAATTTAAAGTTTTATAATTAAATTTTTAAAATTTATTATTTAAATTTTTAAAATTTATTATTTAAATTTTTAAATTTTAAAATTTAAATTTTTAAATTTTAATAATTGAAATTTTAATAATTAAATTTTTAAAATTTAGTATTAAAATTTTTAAATTTTAAAATTTAAAATTTTAATAATTAAATTTTTAAAATTTAGTATTTAAATTTTTAAATTTGAATTTTTAAATTTTAAAATTTAAATTTTTAAATTTTAAAATTTGAAATTTTAATAATTAAATTTTTAAAATTTTGTATTTAAATTTTTAAAATTTTAATTTTTAAAATTTAAATTTTTAAATTTTAAAATTTAAAATTTTAATAATTAAATTTTTAAAATTTAGTATTTAAATTTTTATATTTTAAAATTTAAAGTTTTAATAATTAAATTTTAAAAATTTAGTATTTAAATTTTTTAATTTTAAAATTTAAAGTTTTAATAATTAAATTTTTAAAATTTAGTATATAAATTTTTACATTTTAAAATTTGAAATTTTAATAATTAAATTTTTAAAATTTAGTATATAAATTTTTAAATTATAAAATTTGAAATTTTAATAATAAAATTTTTAAAATTTAGTATTTAAATTTTTAAATTTAAATTTTTAAATTTTAAAATTTGAAATTTTAATAATTAAATTTTTAATATTTAGTATTTAAATTTTTAAATTTTAAAATTTAAAGTTTTATAATTAAATTTTTAAAATTTATTATTTAAATTTTTAAATTTTAAAATTTAAATTTTTGAATTTTAAAATTTAAAGTTTTAATAATTAAATTTTTAAAATTTAGTATTTAAATTTTTAAATTTTAAAATTTAAAGTTTTATAATTAAATTTTTAAAATTTATTATTTAAATTTTTAAATTTTAAAATTTAAATTTTTAAATTTTAAAATTTAAAATTTTAATAATTAAATTTTTAAAATTTAGTATTTAAATTTTTAAATTTTAAAATTTAAAATTTTAATAATTAAATTTTAAAAATTTAGTATTTAAATTTTTTAATTTTAAAATTTAAAGTTTTAATAATTAAATTTTTAAAATTTAGTATATAAATTTTTACATTTTAAAATTTGAAATTTTAATAATTAAATTTTTAAAATTTAGTATATAAATTTTTAAATTTTAAAATTTGAAATTTTAATAATAAAATTTTTAAAATTTAGTAATTAAAATTTTTTAATTTTAAAATTTAGAGTTTTAATAATTAAATTTTTAAACTTTAGTATTAAAATTTTTAAATTTGAAAATTTAAAATTTTAATAATTAAATTTTTAAAATTTAGTATTTAAATTTTTAAATTTTTAAATTTTAAGTTTTATAATTAAATTTTTAAAATTTATTATTTAAATTTTTAAATTTTAAAATTTAAAATTTTAATAATTAAATTTTTAAAATTTAGTATTTAAATTTTTAAATTTGAATTTTTAAATTTTAAAATTTAAATTTTTAAATTTTAAAATTTGAAATTTTAATAATTAAATTTTTGAAATTTTGTATTTAAATTTTTAAAATTTTAATTTTTAAAATTTAAATTTTTAAATTTTAAAATTTAAAATTTTAATAATTAAATTTTTAAAATTTAGTATTTAAATTTTTATATTTTAAAATTTAAAGTTTTAATAATTAAATTTTAAAAATTTAGTATTTAAATTTTTTAATTTTAAAATTTAAAGTTTTAATAATTAAATTTTTAAAATTTAGTATATAAATTTTTACATTTTAAAATTTGAAATTTTAATAATTAAATTTTTAAAATTTGGTATATAAATTTTTAAATTTTAAAATTTGAAATTTTAATAATAAATTTTTAAAATTTAGTATTTAAATTTTTTAATTTTAAAATTTAAAGTTTTAATAATTAAATTTTTAAACTTTAGTATTAAAATTTTTAAATTTGAAAATTTAAAATTTTAATAATTAAATTTTTAAAATTTAGTATTTAAATTTTTAAATTTTTAAATTTTAAGTTTTATAATTAAATTTTTAAAATTTATTATTTAAATTTTTAAATTTTAAATTTAAATTTTTAAATTTTAAAATTTAAAATTTTAATAATTAAATTTTTAAAATTTAGTATTTAAATTTTTAAATTTTAAAATTTAAAGTTTTATAATTAAATTTTTAAAATTTATTATTTAAATTTTTAAATTTTAAAATTTAAATTTTTAAATTTTAAAATTTAAAATTTTAATAATTAAATTTTTAAAATTTAATATTTAAATTTTTAAATTTTAAAATTTAAAATTTTAATAATTAAATTTTTAAAATTTAGTATTTAAATTTTTTAATTTTAAAATTTAAAGTTTTAATAATTAAATTTTTAAAATTTAGTATTAAAATTTTTAAATTTTAAAATTTAAAATTTTAATAATTAAATTTTTAAAATTTGGTATTTAAATTTTTTAATTTTAAAATTTAAAGTTTTAATAATTAAATTTTTAAAATTTAGTATTTAAATTTTTAAATTTTAAAATTTAAAGTTTTATAATTAAATTTTTAAAATTTATTATTTAAATTTTTAAATTTTAAAATTTAAATTTTTAAATTTTAATAATTGAAATTTTAATAATTAAATTTTTAAAATTTAGTATTAAAATTTTTAAATTTTAAAATTTAAAATTTTAATAATTAAATTTTTAAAATTTAGTATTTAAATTTTTAAATTTGAATTTTTAAATTTTAAAATTTAAATTTTTAAATTTTAAAATTTGAAATTTTAATAATTAAATTTTTAAAATTTTGTATTTAAATTTTTAAAATTTTAATTTTTAAAATTTAAATTTTTAAATTTTAAAATTTAAAATTTTAATAATTAAATTTTTAAAATTTAGTATTTAAATTTTTATATTTTAAAATTTAAAGTTTTAATAATTAAATTTTTAAACTTTAGTATTAAAATTTTTAAATTTGAAAATTTAAAATTTTAATAATTAAATTTTTAAAATTTAGTATTTAAATTTTTAAATTTTAAAATTTAAAGTTTTAATAATTAAATTTTTAAACTTTAGTATTAAAATTTTTAAATTTGAAAATTTAAAATTTTAATAATTAAATTTTTAAAATTTAGTATTTAAATTTTTAAATTTTTAAATTTTAAGTTTTATAATTAAATTTTTAAAATTTATTATTTAAATTTTTAAATTTTAAATTTAAATTTTTAAATTTTAAAATTTAAAATTTTAATAATTAAATTTTTAAAATTTAGTATTTAAATTTTTAAATTTTAAAATTTAAAGTTTTATAATTAAATTTTTAAAATTTATTATTTAAATTTTTAAATTTTAAAATTTAAATTTTTAAATTTTAAAATTTAAAATTTTAATAATTAAATTTTTAAAATTTAATATTTAAATTTTTTAATTTTAAAATTTAAAGTTTTAATAATTAAATTTTTAAAATTTAGTATATAAATTTTTACATTTTAAAATTTGAAATTTTAATAATTAAATTTTTAAAATTTAGTATATAAATTTTTAAATTATAAAATTTGAAATTTTAATGATAAAATTTTTAAAATTTAGTATTTAAATTTTTAAATTTAAATTTTTAAATTTTAAAATTTGAAATTTTAATAATTAAATTTTTAATATTTAGTATTTAAATTTTTAAATTTTAAAATTTAAAGTTTTATAATTAAATTTTTAAAATTTATTATTTAAATTTTTAAATTTTAAAATTTAAATTTTTGAATTTTAAAATTTAAAGTTTTAATAATTAAATTTTTAAAATTTAGTATTTAAATTTTTAAATTTTAAAATTTAAAGTTTTATAATTAAATTTTTAAAATTTATTATTTAAATTTTTAAATTTTAAAATTTAAATTTTTAAATTTTAAAATTTAAAATTTTAATAATTAAATTTTTAAAATTTAGTATTTAAATTTTTAAATTTTAAAATTTAAAATTTTAATAATTAAATTTTAAAAATTTAGTATTTAAATTTTTTAATTTTAAAATTTAAAGTTTTAATAATTAAATTTTTAAAATTTAGTATTAAAATTTTTAAATTTTACAATTTAAAATTTTAATAATTAAATTTTTAAAATTTAGTATTTAAATTTTTAAATTTTAAAATTTAAAATTTTAATAATTAAATTTTAAAAATTAAGTATTTAAATTTTTTAATTTTAAAATTTAAAGTTTTAATAATTAAATTTTTAAAATATAGTATTTAAATTTTTAAATTTTAAAATTTGAAATTTTAATAATTAAATTTTTAAAATTTAGTATTTAAATTTTTTAATTTTAAAATTTAGAGTTTTAATAATTAAATTTTTAAAATTTAGTATTTAAATTTTTAAATTTTAATATTTAAAATTTTAATAATTAAATTTTTATATTTTAAAATTTAAAGTTTTAATAATTAAATTTTTAAAATTTAGTATTTAAATTTTTAAATTTTAAAATTTAAAATTTTAATAATTAAATTTTAAAAATTTAGTATTTAAATTTTTTAATTTTAAAATTTAAAGTTTTAATAATTAAATTTTTAAAATTTAGTATTAAAATTTTTAAATTTTACAATTTAAAATTTTAATAATTAAATTTTAAAAATTTAGTATTTAAATTTTTTAATTTTAAAATTTAAAGTTTTAATAATTAAATTTTTAAAATTTAGTATATAAATTTTTACATTTTAAAATTTGAAATTTTAATAATTAAATTTTTAAAATTTAGTATTAAAATTTTTAAATTTTAAAATTTAAAATTTTATTAATTAAATTTTTAAAATTTAGTATTTAAATTTTTTAATTTTAAAATTTAGAGTTTTAATAATTAAATTTTTAAAATTTAGTATTTAAATTTTTAAATTTTAATATTTAAAATTTTAATAATTAAATTTTTATATTTTAAAATTTAAAGTTTTAATAATTAAATTTTTAAAATTTAGTATTTAAATTTTTTAATTTTAAAATTTAAAGTTTTAATAATTAAATTTTTAAAATTTAGTATATAAATTTTTAAATTTTAAAATTTGAAATTTTAATAATTAAATTTTTAAAATTTAGTATTAAAATTTTTAAATTTTAAAATTTAAAATTTTAATAATTAAATTTTTAAAATTTAATATTTAAATTTTTAAATTTGAATTTTTAAATTTTAAAATTTAAATTTTTAAATTTTAAAATTTGAAATTTTAATAATTAAATTTTTGAAATTTTGTATTTAAATTTTTAAAATTTTAATTTTTAAAATTTAAATTTTTAAATTTTAAAATTTAAAATTTTAATAATTAAATTTTTAAAATTTAGTATTTATATTTTTATATTTTAAAATTTAAAGTTTTAGTAATTAAATTTTAAAAATTTAGTATTTAAATTTTTTAATTTTAAAATTTAAAGTTTTAATAATTAAATTTTTAAAATTTAGTATATAAATTTTTACATTTTAAAATTTGAAATTTTAATAATTAAATTTTTAAAATTTAGTATATAAATTTTTAAATTTTAAAATTTGAAATTTTAATAATAAAATTTTTAAAATTTAGTATTTAAATTTTTTAATTTTAAAATTTAAAGTTTTAATAATTAAATTTTTAAACTTTAGTATTAAAATTTTTAAATTTGAAAATTTAAAATTTTAATAATTAAATTTTTAAAATTTAGTATTTAAATTTTTAAATTTTTAAATTTTAAGTTTTATAATTAAATTTTTAAAATTTATTATTTAAATTTTTAAATTTTAAATTTAAATTTTTAAATTTTAAAATTTAAAATTTTAATAATTAAATTTTTAAAATTTAGTATTTAAATTTTTAAATTTGAATTTTTAAATTTTAAAATTTAAATTTTTAAATTTTAAAATTTGAAATTTTAATAATTAAATTTTTGAAATTTTGTATTTAAATTTTTAAAATTTTAATTTTTAAAATTTAAATTTTTAAATTTTAAAATTTAAAATTTTAATAATTAAATTTTTAAAATTTAATATTTAAATTTTTATATTTTAAAATTTAAAGTTTTAATAATTAAATTTTAAAAATTTAGTATTTAAATTTTTTAATTTTAAAATTTAAAGTTTTAATAATTAAATTTTTAAAATTTAGTATATAAATTTTTACATTTTAAAATTTGAAATTTTAATAATTAAATTTTTAAAATTTAGTATATAAATTTTTAAATTTTAAAATTTGAAATTTTAATAATAAAATTTTTAAAATTTAGTATTTAAATTTTTTAATTTTAAAATTTAAAGTTTTAATAATTAAATTTTTAAACTTTAGTATTAAAATTTTTAAATTTGAAAATTTAAAATTTTAATAATTAAATTTTTAAAATTTAGTATTTAAATTTTTAAATTTTTAAATTTTAAGTTTTATAATTAAATTTTTAAAATTTATTATTTAAATTTTTAAATTTTAAATTTAAATTTTTAAATTTTAAAATTTAAAATTTTAATAATTAAATTTTTAAAATTTAGTATTTAAATTTTTAAATTTTAAAATTTAAAGTTTTATAATTAAATTTTTAAAATTCATTATTTAAATTTTTAAATTTTAAAATTTAAATTTTTAAATTTTAAAATTTAAAATTTTAATAATTAAATTTTTAAAATTTAATATTTAAATTTTTAAATTTTAAAATTTAAAATTTTAATAATTAAATTTTAAAAATTTAGTATTTAAATTTTTTAATTTTAAAATTTAAAGTTTTAATAATTAAATTTTTAAAATTTAGTATTAAAATTTTTAAATTTTAAAATTTAAAATTTTAATAATTAAATTTTTAAAATTTGGTATTTAAATTTTTTAATTTTAAAATTTAAAGTTTTAATAATTAAATTTTTAAAATTTAGTATTTAAATTTTTAAATTTTAAAATTTAAAGTTTTATAATTAAATTTTTAAAATTTATTATTTAAATTTTTAAAATTTATTATTTAAATTTTTAAATTTTAAAATTTAAATTTTTAAATTTTAATAATTGAAATTTTAATAATTAAATTTTTAAAATTTAGTATTAAAATTTTTAAATTTTAAAATTTAAAATTTTAATAATTAAATTTTTAAAATTTAGTATTTAAATTTTTAAATTTGAATTTTTAAATTTTAAAATTTAAATTTTTAAATTTTAAAATTTGAAATTTTAATAATTAAATTTTTAAAATTTTGTATTTAAATTTTTAAAATTTTAATTTTTAAAATTTAAATTTTTAAATTTTAAAATTTAAAATTTTAATAATTAAATTTTTAAAATTTAGTATTTAAATTTTTATATTTTAAAATTTAAAGTTTTAATAATTAAATTTTAAAAATTTAGTATTTAAATTTTTTAATTTTAAAATTTAAAGTTTTAATAATTAAATTTTTAAAATTTAGTATATAAATTTTTACATTTTAAAATTTGAAATTTTAATAATTAAATTTTTAAAATTTAGTATATAAATTTTTAAATTATAAAATTTGAAATTTTAATAATAAAATTTTTAAAATTTAGTATTTAAATTTTTAAATTTAAATTTTTAAATTTTAAAATTTGAAATTTTAATAATTAAATTTTTAATATTTAGTATTTAAATTTTTAAATTTTAAAATTTAAAGTTTTATAATTAAATTTTTAAAATTTATTATTTAAATTTTTAAATTTTAAAATTTAAATTTTTGAATTTTAAAATTTAAAGTTTTAATAATTAAATTTTTAAAATTTAGTATTTAAATTTTTAAATTTTAAAATTTAAAGTTTTATAATTAAATTTTTAAAATTTATTATTTAAATTTTTAAATTTTAAAATTTAAATTTTTAAATTTTAAAATTTAAAATTTTAATAATTAAATTTTTAAAATTTAGTATTTAAATTTTTAAATTTTAAAATTTAAAATTTTAATAATTAAATTTTAAAAATTTAGTATTTAAATTTTTTAATTTTAAAATTTAAAGTTTTAATAATTAAATTTTTAAAATTTAGTATTAAAATTTTTAAATTTTACAATTTAAAATTTTAATAATTAAATTTTTAAAATTTAGTATTTAAATTTTTAAATTTTAAAATTTAAAATTTTAATAATTAAATTTTAAAAATTTAGTATTTAAATTTTTTAATTTTAAAATTTAAAGTTTTAATAATTAAATTTTTAAAATATAGTATTTAAATTTTTAAATTTTAAAATTTGAAATTTTAATAATTAAATTTTTAAAATTTAGTATTTAAATTTTTAAATTTATATTCTTAAATTTTAAAATTTGAAATTGTAATAATTAAATTTTTAAAATTTAGTATTTAAATTTTTAAATTTTTAATTTTTAAAATTTAAATTTTTAAATTTTAAAATTTAAAATTTTAATAATTAAATTTTTAAAATTTGGTATTTAAATTTTTAAATTTTAAAATTTAAAATTTTAATAATTAAATTTTTAAAATTTAGTATTTAAATTTTTTAATTTTAAAATTTAAAGTTTTAATAATTAAATTTTTAAAATTTAGTATTTAAATTTTTAAATTTTAATATTTAAAATTTTAATAATTAAATTTTTATATTTTAAAATTTAAAGTTTTAATAATTAAATTTTTAAAATTTAGTATTTAAATTTTTTAATTTTAAAATTTAAAGTTTTAATAATTAAATTTTTAAAATTTAGTATATAAATTTTTAAATTTTAAAATTTGAAATTTTAATAATTAAATTTTTAAAATTTAGTATTAAAATTTTTAAATTTTAAAATTTAAAATTTTAATAATTAAATTTTTAAAATTTAGTATTTAAATTTTTAAATTTGAATTTTTAAATTTTAAAATTTAAATTTTTAAATTTTAAAATTTGAAATTTTAATAATTAAATTTTTGAAATTTTGTATTTAAATTTTTAAAATTTTAATTTTTAAAATTTAAATTTTTAAATTTTAAAATTTAAAATTTTAATAATTAAATTTTTAAAATTTAGTATTTAAATTTTTATATTTTAAAATTTAAAGTTTTAGTAATTAAATTTTAAAAATTTAGTATTTAAATTTTTTAATTTTAAAATTTAAAGTTTTAATAATTAAATTTTTAAAATTTAGTATATAAATTTTTACATTTTAAAATTTGAAATTTTAATAATTAAATTTTTAAAATTTAGTATTTAAATTTTTATATTTTAAAATTTAAAGTTTTAATAATTAAATTTTAAAAATTTAGTATTTAAATTTTTTAATTTTAAAATTTAAAGTTTTAATAATTAAATTTTTAAAATTTAGTATATAAATTTTTACATTTTAAAATTTGAAATTTTAATAATTAAATTTTTAAAATTTAGTATATAAATTTTTAAATTTTAAAATTTGAAATTTTAATAATAAAATTTTTAAAATTTAGTATTTAAATTTTTTAATTTTAAAATTTAAAGTTTTAATAATTAAATTTTTAAACTTTAGTATTAAAATTTTTAAATTTGAAAATTTAAAATTTTAATAATTAAATTTTTAAAATTTAGTATTTAAATTTTTAAATTTTTAAATTTTAAGTTTTATAATTAAATTTTTAAAATTTATTATTTAAATTTTTAAATTTTAAATTTAAATTTTTAAATTTTAAAATTTAAAATTTTAATAATTAAATTTTTAAAATTTAGTATTTAAATTTTTAAATTTTAAAATTTAAAGTTTTATAATTAAATTTTTAAAATTTATTATTTAAATTTTTAAATTTTAAAATTTAAATTTTTAAATTTTAAAATTTAAAATTTTAATAATTAAATTTTTAAAATTTAATATTTAAATTTTTAAATTTTAAAATTTAAAATTTTAATAATTAAATTTTAAAAATTTAGTATTTAAATTTTTTAATTTTAAAATTTAAAGTTTTAATAATTAAATTTTTAAAATTTAGTATTAAAATTTTTAAATTTTAAAATTTAAAATTTTAATAATTAAATTTTTAAAATTTGGTATTTAAATTTTTTAATTTTAAAATTTAAAGTTTTAATAATTAAATTTTTAAAATTTATTATTTAAATTTTTAAATTTTAAAATTTAAATTTTTAAATTTTAATAATTGAAATTTTAATAATTAAATTTTTAAAATTTAGTATTAAAATTTTTAAATTTTAAAATTTAAAATTTTAATAATTAAATTTTTAAAATTTAGTATTTAAATTTTTAAATTTGAATTTTTAAATTTTAAAATTTAAATTTTTAAATTTTAAAATTTGAAATTTTAATAATTAAATTTTTAAAATTTTGTATTTAAATTTTTAAAATTTTAATTTTTAAAATTTAAATTTTTAAATTTTAAAATTTAAAATTTTAATAATTAAATTTTTAAAATTTAGTATTTAAATTTTTATATTTTAAAATTTAAAGTTTTAATAATTAAATTTTAAAAATTTAGTATTTAAATTTTTTAATTTTAAAATTTAAAGTTTTAATAATTAAATTTTTAAAATTTAGTATATAAAGTTTTACATTTTAAAATTTGAAATTTTAATAATTAAATTTTTAAAATTTAGTATATAAATTTTTAAATTATAAAATTTGAAATTTTAATAATAAAATTTTTAAAATTTAGTATTTAAATTTTTAAATTTAAAATTTTAAATTTTAAAATTTGAAATTTTAATAATTAAATTTTTAATACTTAGTATTTAAATTTTTAAATTTTAAAATTTAAAGTTTTATAATTAAATTTTTAAAATTTATTATTTAAATTTTTAAATTTTAAAATTTAAATTTTTGAATTTTAAAATTTAAAGTTTTAATAATTAAATTTTTAAAATTTAGTATTTAAATTTTTAAATTTTAAAATTTAAAGTTTTATAATTAAATTTTTAAAATTTATTATTTAAATTTTTAAATTTTAAAATTTAAATTTTTAAATTTTAAAATTTAAAATTTTAATAATTAAATTTTTAAAATTTAGTATTTAAATTTTTAAATTTTAAAATTTAAAATTTTAATAATTAAATTTTAAAAATTTAGTATTTAAATTTTTTAATTTTAAAATTTAAAGTTTTAATAATTAAATTTTTAAAATTTAGTATTAAAATTTTTAAATTTTACAATTTAAAATTTTAATAATTAAATTTTTAAAATTTAGTATTTAAATTTTTAAATTTTAAAATTTAAAATTTTAATAATTAAATTTTAAAAATTTAGTATTTAAATTTTTTAATTTTAAAATTTAAAGTTTTAATAATTAAATTTTTAAAATATAGTATTTAAATTTTTAAATTTTAAAATTTGAAATTTTAATAATTAAATTTTTAAAATTTAGTATTTAAATTTTTAAATTTATATTCTTAAATTTTAAAATTTGAAATTGTAATAATTAAATTTTTAAAATTTAGTATTTAAATTTTTAAATTTTTAATTTTTAAAATTTAAATTTTTAAATTTTAAAATTTAAAATTTTAATAATTAAATTTTTAAAATTTGGTATTTAAATTTTTAAATTTTAAAATTTAAATTTTTAAATTTTAAAATTTGAAATATTAATAATTAAAATTTAAAATTTAGTATTTAAATTTTTAAATTTTAAAATGTAAATTTATAAATTTTAAAATTTGAAATTTTAATAATTAAATTTTTTAAATTTAGTATTTAAATTTTTAAATTTTAAAATTTAAAGTTTTAATAAATAAATTTTTAAAATTTAGTATTTAAATTTTTAAATTTGAATTTTTCAATTTTAAAATTTAAATTTTTAAATTTTAAAATTTGAAATTTTAATAATTAAATTTTTAAAATTTAATATTTAAATTTTTAAAATTTTAATTTTTAAAATTTAAATTTTTAAATTTTAAAATTTAAAATTTTAATAATTAAATTTTTAAAATATAAAGTTTTAATAATTAAATTTTTAAAATTTAGTATATTAATTTTTAAATTTTAAAATTTGAAATTTTAATAATTAAATTTTTAAATTTTAGTATATAAATTTTTAAATTTTAAAATTTGAAATTTTAATAATTAAATTTTTAAAATTTAGTATTAAAATTTTTAAATTTTAAAATTTAAAATTTTAATAATTAAATTTTTAAAATTTAGTATTTAAATTTTTAAATTTTAAAATTTAAAATTTTAATAATTAAATTTTAAAAATTTAGTATTTAAATTTTTTAATTTTAAAATTTAAAGTTTTAATAATTAAAATTTTAAATTTTAAAATTTAAAAATTTAAATACTAAATTTTAAAAATTTAAAGTTTTATAATTAAATTTTTAAAATTTATTATTTAAATTTTTAAATTTTAAAATTTAAATTTTTAAATTATAAAATTTAAAATTTTAATAATTAAATTTTTAAAATTTAGTATTTAAATTTTTAAATTTTAAAATTTAAAATTTTAATAATTAAATTTTAAAAATTTAGTATTTAAATTTTTTAATTTTAAAATTTAAAGTTTTAATAATTAAATTTTTAAACTTTAGTATTAAAATTTTTAAATTTGAAAATTTAAAATTTTAATAATTAAATTTTTAAAATTTAGTATTTAAATTTTTAAATTTTTAAATTTAAAGTTTTATAATTAAATTTTTAAAATTTATTATTTAAATTTTTAAATTTTAAATTTAAATTTTTAAATTTTAAAATTTAAAATTTTAATAATTAAATTTTTAAAATTTAGTATTTTAATTTTTAAATTTTAAAATTTAAAATTTTAATAATTAAATTTTAAAAATTTAGTATTTAAATTTTTTAATTTTAAAATTTAAAATTTTAATAATTAAATTTTTAAAATTTAGTATTTAAATTTTTAAATTTTAATATTTAAAATTTTAATAATTAAATTTTTATATTTTAAAATTTAAAGTTTTAATAATTAAATTTTTAAAATTTAGTATTTAAATTTTTTAATTTTAAAATTTAAAGTTTTAATAATTAAATTTTTAAAATTTAGTATATAAATTTTTAAATTTTAAAATTTGAAATTTTAATAATTAAATTTTTAAAATTTAGTATTAAAATTTTTAAATTTTAAAATTTAAAATTTTAATATTTAAATTTTTAAAATTTAGTATTTAAATTTTTAAATTTGAATTTTTAAATTTTAAAATTTAAATTTTTAAATTTTAAAATTTGAAATTTTAATAATTAAATTTTTGAAATTTTGTATTTAAATTTTTAAAATTTTAATTTTTAAAATTTAAATTTTTAAATTTTAAAATTTAAAATTTTAATAATTAAATTTTTAAAATTTGGTATTTAAATTTTTATATTTTAAAATTTAAAGTTTTAATAATTAAATTTTAAAAATTTAGTATTTAAATTTTTTAATTTTAAAATTTAAAGTTTTAATAATTAAATTTTTAAAATTTAGTATATAAATTTTTACATTTTAAAATTTGAAATTTTAATAATTAAATTTTTAAAATTTAGTATATAAATTTTTAAATTTTAAAATTTGAAATTTTAATAATAAAATTTTTAAAATTTAGTATTTAAATTTTTAAATTTAAATTTTTAAAATTTAGTATTTAAATTTTTAAATTTTAAAATTTAAAGTTTTATAATTAAATTTTTAAAATTTATTATTTAAATTTTTAAATTTTAAAATTTAAATTTTTAAATTTTAAAATTTAAAATTTTAATAATTAAATTTTTAAAATTTAATATTTAAATTTTTAAATTTTAAAATTTAAAATTTTAATAATTAAATTTTAAAAATTTAGTATTTAAATTTTTTAATTTTAAAATTTAAAGTTTTAATAATTAAATTTTTAAAATTTAGTATTAAAATTTTTAAATTTTAAAATTTAAAATTTTAATAATTAAATTTTTAAAATTTGGTATTTAAATTTTTTAATTTTAAAATTTAAAGTTTTAATAATTAAATTTTTAAAATTTAGTATTTAAATTTTTAAATTTTAAAATTTAAAGTTTTATAATTAAATTTTTAAAATTTATTATTTAAATTTTTAAATTTTAAAATTTAAATTTTTAAATTTTAATAATTGAAATTTTAATAATTAAATTTTTAAAATTTAGTATTAAAATTTTTAAATTTTAAAATTTAAAATTTTAATAATTAAATTTTTAAAATTTAGTATTTAAATTTTTAAATTTGAATTTTTAAATTTTTAAATTTTAAAATTTGAAATTTTAATAATTAAATTTTTAAAATTTTGTATTTAAATTTTTAAAATTTTAATTTTTAAAATTTAAATTTTTAAATTTTAAAATTTAAAATTTTAATAATTAAATTTTTAAAATTTAGTATTTAAATTTTTATATTTTAAAATTTAAAGTTTTAATAATTAAATTTTAAAAATTTAGTATTTAAATTTTTTAATTTTAAAATTTAAAGTTTTAATAATTAAATTTTTAAAATTTAGTATATAAATTTTTACATTTTAAAATTTGAAATTTTAATAATTAAATTTTTAAAATTTAGTATATAAATTTTTAAATTTTAAAATTTGAAATTTTAATAATAAAATTTTTAAAATTTAGTATTTAAATTTTTAAATTTAAATTTTTAAATTTTAAAATTTGAAATTTTAATAATTAAATTTTTAAAATTTAGTATTTAAATTTTTAAATTTTAAAATTTAAAGTTTTATAATTAAATTTTTAAAATTTATTATTTAAATTTTTAAATTTTAAAATTTAAATTTTTAATAATTAAATTTTAAAAATTTAGTATTTAAATTTTTTAATTTTAAAGTTTAAAGTTTTAATAATTAAATTTTTAAAATTTAGTATTAAAATTTTTAAATTTTAAAATTTAAAATTTTAATAATTAAATTTTTAAAATTTGGTATTTAAATTTTTTAATTTTAAAATTTAAAGTTTTAATAATTAAATTTTTAAACTTTAGTATTAAAATTTTTAAATTTGAAAATTTAAAATTTTAATAATTAAATTTTTAAAATTTAGTATTTAAATTTTTAAATTTTTAAATTTAAAGTTTTATAATTAAATTTTTAAAATTTATTATTTAAATTTTTAAATTTTAAATTTAAATTTTTAAATTTTAAAATTTAAAATTTTAATAATTAAATTTTTAAAATTTAGTATTTTAATTTTTAAATTTTAAAATTTAAAATTTTAATAATTAAATTTTAAAAATTTAGTATTTAAATTTTTTAATTTTAAAATTTAAAATTTTAATAATTAAATTTTTAAAATTTAGTATTTAAATTTTTAAATTTTAATATTTAAAATTTTAATAACTAAATTTTTATATTTTAAAATTTAAAGTTTTAATAATTAAATTTTTAAAATTTGGTATTTAAATTTTTAAATTTGAAAATTTAAAATTTTAATAATTAAATTTTTAAAATTTGGTATTTAAATTTTTAAATTTTTAAATTTAAAGTTTTATAATTAAATTTTTAAAATTTATTATTTAAATTTTTAAATTTTAAATTTAAATTTTTAAATTTTAAAATTTAAAATTTTAATAATTAAATTTTTAAAATTTAGTATTTAAATTTTTATTTTTTAAAATTTAAAGTTTTAATAATTAAATTTTAAAAATTTAGTATTTAAATTTTTTAATTTTAAAATTTAAAGTTTTAATAATTAAATTTTTAAAATTTAGTATATAAATTTTTACATTTTAAAATTTGAAATTTTAATAATTAAATTTTTAAAATTTAGTATATAAATTTTTAAATTTTAAAATTTGAAATTTTAATAATAAAATTTTTAAAATTTAGTATTTAAATTTTTTAATTTTAAAATTTAAAGTTTTAATAATTAAATTTTTAAACTTTAGTATTAAAATTTTTAAATTTGAAAATTTAAAATTTTAATAATTAAATTTTTAAAATTTAGTATTTAAATTTTTAAATTTTTAAATTTTAAGTTTTATAATTAAATTTTTAAAATTTATTATTTAAATTTTTAAATTTTAAAATTTAAATTTTTAAATTTTAAAATTTAAAATTTTAATAATTAAATTTTTAAAATTTAATATTTAAATTTTTAAATTTTAAAATTTAAAATTTTAATAATTAAATTTTAAAAATTTAGTATTTAAATTTTTTAATTTTAAAATTTAAAGTTTTAATAATTAAATTTTTAAAATTTAGTATTAAAATTTTTAAATTTTAAAATTTAAAATTTTAATAATTAAATTTTTAAAATTTGGTATTTAAATTTTTTAATTTTAAAATTTAAAGTTTTAATAATTAAATTTTTAAAATTTAGTATTTAAATTTTTAAATTTTAAAATTTAAAGTTTTATAATTAAATTTTTAAAATTTATTATTTAAATTTTTAAATTTTAAATTTTAAATTTTTAAATTTTAAAATTTAAATTTTTAAATTTTAATAATTGAAATTTTAATAATTAAATTTTTAAAATTTAGTATTAAAATTTTTAAATTTTAAAATTTAAAATTTTAATAATTAAATTTTTAAAATTTAGTATTTAAATTTTTATATTTTAAAATTTAAAGTTTTAATAATTAAATTTTAAAAATTTAGTATTTAAATTTTTTAATTTTAAAATTTAAAGTTTTAATAATTAAATTTTTAAAATTTAGTATATAAATTTTTACATTTTAAAATTTGAAATTTTAATAATTAAATTTTTAAAATTTAGTATATAAATTTTTAAATTTTAAAATTTGAAATTTTAATAATAAAATTTTTAAAATTTAGTATTTAAATTTTTAAATTTAAATTTTTAAATTTTAAAATTTGAAATTTTAATAATTAAATTTTTAAAATTTAGTATTTAAATTTTTAAATTTTAAAATTTAAAGTTTTATAATTAAATTTTTAAAATTTATTATTTAAATTTTTAAATTTTAAAATTTAAATTTTTGAATTTTAAAATTTAAAATTTTAATAATTAAATTTTTAAAATTTAATATTTAAATTTTTAAATTTTAAAATTTAAAATTTTAATAATTAAATTTTAAAAATTTAGTATTTAAATTTTTTAATTTTAAAATTTAAAGTTTTAATAATTAAATTTTTAAAATTTAGTATTAAAATTTTTAAATTTTAAAATTTAAAATTTTAATAATTAAATTTTAAAAATTTAGTATTTAAATTTTTTAATTTTAAAATTTAAAGTTTTAATAATTAAATTTTTAAAATTTAGTATTAAAATTTTTAAATTTTAAAATTTAAAATTTTAATAATTAAATTTTTAAAATTTGGTATTTAAATTTTTTAATTTTAAAATTTAAAGTTTTAATAATTAAATTTTTAAAATTTAGTATTTAAATTTTTAAATTTTAAAATTTAAAGTTTTATAATTAAATTTTTAAAATTTATTATTTAAATTTTTAAATTTTAAAATTTAAATTTTTAAATTTTAAAATTTAAATTTTTAAATTTTAATAATTGAAATTTTAATAATTAAATTTTTAAAATTTAGTATTAAAATTTTTAAATTTTAAAATTTAAAATTTTAATAATTAAATTTTTAAAATTTAGTATTTAAATTTTTAAATTTGAATTTTTAAATTTTAAAATTTGAAATTTTAATAATTAAATTTTTAAAATTTTGTATTTAAATTTTTAAAATTTTAATTTTTAAAATTTAAATTTTTAAATTTTAAAATTTAAAATTTTAATAATTAAATTTTTAAAATTTAGTATTTAAATTTTTATATTTTAAAATTTAAAGTTTTAATAATTAAATTTTAAAAATTTAGTATTTAAATTTTTTAATTTTAAAATTTAAAGTTTTAATAATTAAATTTTTAAAATTTAGTATATAAATTTTCACATTTTAAAATTTGAAATTTTAATAATTAAATTTTTAAAATTTAGTATATAAATTTTTAAATTTTAAAATTTGAAATTTTAATAATAAAATTTTTAAAATTTAGTATTTAAATTTTTAAATTTAAATTTTTAAATTTTAAAATTTGAAATTTTAATAATTAAATTTTTAAAATTTAGTATTTAAATTTTTAAATTTTAAAATTTAAAGTTTTATAATTAAATTTTTAAAATTTATTATTTAAATTTTTAAATTTTAAAATTTAAATTTTTGAATTTTAAAATTTAAAATTTTAATAATTAAATTTTTAAAATTTAATATTTAAATTTTTAAATTTTAAAATTTAAAATTTTAATAATTAAATTTTAAAAATTTAGTATTTAAATTTTTTAATTTTAAAATTTAAAGTTTTAATAATTAAATTTTTAAAATTTAGTATTAAAATTTTTAAATTTTACAATTTAAAATTTTAATAATTAAATTTTTAAAATTTAGTATTTAAATTTTTAAATTTTAAAATTTAAAAATTTTAATAATTAAATTTTAAAAATTTAGTATTTAAATTTTTTAATTTTAAAATTTAAAGTTTTAATAATTAAATTTTTAAAATATAGTATTTAAATTTTTAAATTTTAAAATTTGAAATTTTAATAATTAAATTTTTAAAATTTAGTATTTAAATTTTTAAATTTATATTCTTAAATTTTAAAATTTGAAATTGTAATAATTAAATTTTTAAAATTTAGTATTTAAATTTTTAAATTTTTAATTTTTAAAATTTAAATTTTTTAATTTTAAAATTTAAAGTTTTAATAATTAAATTTTTAAAATTTAGTATTTAAATTTTTAAATTTTAAAATTTAAAATTTTAATAATTAAATTTTTAAAATTTAGTATATAAATTTTTAAATTTTAAACTTTGAAATTTTAATAATTAAATTTTTAAAATTTAGTATTTAAATTTTTAAATTTTACAATTTAAAATTTTAATAATTAAATTTTTAAAATTTAGTATATAAATTTTTAAATTTTAAACTTTGAAATTTTAATAATTAAATTTTTAAAATTTGGTATTTAAATTTTTTAATTTTAAAATTTAAAGTTTTAATAATTAAATTTTTAAAATTTAGTATTTAAATTTTTAAATTTTAAAATTTAAAGTTTTATAATTAAATTTTTAAAATTTATTATTTAAATTTTTAAATTTTAAAATTTAAATTTTTAAATTTTAAAATTTAAAATTTTAATAATTAAATTTTTAAAATTTAGTATTTAAATTTTTAAATTTTAAAATTTAAAATTTTAATAATTAAATTTTAAAAATTTAGTATTTAAATTTTTTAATTTTAAAATTTAAAGTTTTAATAATTAAATTTTTAAAATTTAGTATTAAAATTTTTAAATTTTACAATTTAAAATTTTAATAATTAAATTTTTAAAATTTAGTATTTAAATTTTTAAATTTTAAAATTTAAAATTTTAATAATTAAATTTTAAAAATTTAGTATTTAAATTTTTTAATTTTAAAATTTAAAGTTTTAATAATTAAATTTTTAAAATATAGTATTTAAATTTTTAAATTTTAAAATTTGAAATTTTAATAATTAAATTTTTAAAATTTAGTATTTAAATTTTTAAATTTATATTCTTAAATTTTAAAATTTGAAATTGTAATAATTAAATTTTTAAAATTTAGTATTTAAATTTTTAAATTTTTAATTTTTAAAATTTAAATTTTTAAATTTTAAAATTTAAAATTTTAATAATTAAATTTTTAAAATTTGTTATTTAAATTTTTAAATTTTAAAATTTAAAATTTTAATAATTAAATTTTTAAAATTTAGTATTTAAATTTTTTAATTTTAAAATTTAAAGTTTTAATAATTAAATTTTTAAACTTTAGTATTAAAATTTTTAAATTTGAAAATTTAAAATTTTAATAATTAAATTTTTAAAATTTAGTATTTAAATTTTTAAATTTTTAAATTTTAAGTTTTATAATTAAATTTTTAAAATTTATTATTTAAATTTTTAAATTTTAAAATTTAAATTTTTAAATTTTAAAATTTAAAATTTTAATAATTAAATTTTTAAAATTTAATATTTAAATTTTTAAATTTTAAAATTTAAAATTTTAATAATTAAATTTTAAAAATTTAGTATTTAAATTTTTTAATTTTAAAATTTAAAGTTTTAATAATTAAATTTTTAAAATATAGTATTTAAATTTTTAAATTTTAAAATTTGAAATTTTAATAATTAAATTTTTAAAATTTAGTATTTAAATTTTTAAATTTATATTCTTAAATTTTAAAATTTGAAATTGTAATAATTAAATTTTTAAAATTTAGTATTTAAATTTTTAAATTTTTAATTTTTAAAATTTAAATTTTTTAATTTTAAAATTTAAAGTTTTAATAATTAAATTTTTAAAATTTAGTATTAAAATTTTTAAATTTTACAATTTAAAATTTTAATAATTAAATTTTTAAAATTTAGTATTTAAATTTTTAAATTTTAAAATTTAAAAATTTTAATAATTAAATTTTAAAAATTTAGTATTTAAATTTTTTAATTTTAAAATTTAAAGTTTTAATAATTAAATTTTTAAAATATAGTATTTAAATTTTTAAATTTTAAAATTTGAAATTTTAATAATTAAATTTTTAAAATTTAGTATTTAAATTTTTAAATTTATATTCTTAAATTTTAAAATTTGAAATTGTAATAATTAAATTTTTAAAATTTAGTATTTAAATTTTTAAATTTTTAATTTTTAAAATTTAAATTTTTTAATTTTAAAATTTAAAGTTTTAATAATTAAATTTTTAAAATTTAGTATTTAAATTTTTAAATTTTAAAATTTAAAATTTTAATAATTAAATTTTTAAAATTTAGTATATAAATTTTTAAATTTTAAACTTTGAAATTTTAATAATTAAATTTTTAAAATTTAGTATTTAAATTTTTAAATTTTACAATTTAAAATTTTAATAATTAAATTTTTAAAATTTAGTATATAAATTTTTAAATTTTAAACTTTGAAATTTTAATAATTAAATTTTTAAAATTTGGTATTTAAATTTTTTAATTTTAAAATTTAAAGTTTTAATAATTAAATTTTTAAAATTTAGTATTTAAATTTTTAAATTTTAAAATTTAATGTTTTATAATTAAATTTTTAAAATTTATTATTTAAATTTTTAAATTTTAAAATTTAAATTTTTAAATTTTAAAATTTAAAATTTTAATAATTAAATTTTTAAAATTTAGTATTTAAATTTTTAAATTTTAAAATTTAAAATTTTAATAATTAAATTTTAAAAATTTAGTATTTAAATTTTTTAATTTTAAAATTTAAAGTTTTAATAATTAAATTTTTAAAATTTAGTATTAAAATTTTTAAATTTTACAATTTAAAATTTTAATAATTAAATTTTTAAAATTTAGTATTTAAATTTTTAAATTTTAAAATTTAAAATTTTAATAATTAAATTTTAAAAATTTAGTATTTAAATTTTTTAATTTTAAAATTTAAAGTTTTAATAATTAAATTTTTAAAATATAGTATTTAAATTTTTAAATTTTAAAATTTGAAATTTTAATAATTAAATTTTTAAAATTTAGTATTTAAATTTTTAAATTTATATTCTTAAATTTTAAAATTTGAAATTGTAATAATTAAATTTTTAAAATTTAGTATTTAAATTTTTAAATTTTTAATTTTTAAAATTTAAATTTTTAAATTTTAAAATTTAAAATTTTAATAATTAAATTTTTAAAATTTGGTATTTAAATTTTTAAATTTTAAAATTTAAAATTTTAATAATTAAATTTTTAAAATTTAGTATTTAAATTTTTTAATTTTAAAATTTAAAGTTTTAATAATTAAATTTTTAAACTTTAGTATTAAAATTTTTAAATTTGAAAATTTAAAATTTTAATAATTAAATTTTTAAAATTTAGTATTTAAATTTTTAAATTTTTAAATTTTAAGTTTTATAATTAAATTTTTAAAATTTATTATTTAAATTTTTAAATTTTAAAATTTAAATTTTTAAATTTTAAAATTTAAAATTTTAATAATTAAATTTTTAAAATTTAATATTTAAATTTTTAAATTTTAAAATTTAAAATTTTAATAATTAAATTTTAAAAATTTAGTATTTAAATTTTTTAATTTTAAAATTTAAAGTTTTAATAATTAAATTTTTAAAATTTAGTATTAAAATTTTTAAATTTTAAAATTTAAAATTTTAATAATTAAATTTTTAAAATTTGGTATTTAAATTTTTTAATTTTAAAATTTAAAGTTTTAATAATTAAATTTTTAAAATTTAGTATTTAAATTTTTAAATTTTAAAATTTAAAGTTTTATAATTAAATTTTTAAAATTTATTATTTAAATTTTTAAATTTTAAATTTTAAATTTTTAAATTTTAAAATTTAAATTTTTAAATTTTAATAATTGAAATTTTAATAATTAAATTTTTAAAATTTAGTATTAAAATTTTTAAATTTTAAAATTTAAAATTTTAATAATTAAATTTTTAAAATTTAGTATTTAAATTTTTATATTTTAAAATTTAAAGTTTTAATAATTAAATTTTAAAAATTTAGTATTTAAATTTTTTAATTTTAAAATTTAAAGTTTTAATAATTAAATTTTTAAAATTTAGTATATAAATTTTTACATTTTAAAATTTGAAATTTTAATAATTAAATTTTTAAAATTTAGTATATAAATTTTTAAATTTTAAAATTTGAAATTTTAATAATAAAATTTTTAAAATTTAGTATTTAAATTTTTAAATTTAAATTTTTAAATTTTAAAATTTGAAATTTTAATAATTAAATTTTTAAAATTTAGTATTTAAATTTTTAAATTTTAAAATTTAAAGTTTTATAATTAAATTTTTAAAATTTATTATTTAAATTTTTAAATTTTAAAATTTAAATTTTTGAATTTTAAAATTTAAAATTTTAATAATTAAATTTTTAAAATTTAATATTTAAATTTTTAAATTTTAAAATTTAAAATTTTAATAATTAAATTTTAAAAATTTAGTATTTAAATTTTTTAATTTTAAAATTTAAAGTTTTAATAATTAAATTTTTAAAATTTAGTATTAAAATTTTTATATTTTAAAATTTAAAGTTTTAATAATTAAATTTTAAAAATTTGGTATTTAAATTTTTTAATTTTAAAATTTAAAGTTTTAATAATTAAATTTTTAAAATTTAGTATATAAATTTTTACATTTTAAAATTTGAAATTTTAATAATTAAATTTTTAAAATTTAGTATATAAATTTTTAAATTTTAAAATTTGAAATTTTAATAATAAAATTTTTAAAATTTAGTATTTAAATTTTTAAATTTAAATTTTTAAATTTTAAAATTTGAAATTTTAATAATTAAATTTTTAAAATTTAGTATTTAAATTTTTAAATTTTAAAATTTAAAGTTTTATAATTAAATTTTTAAAATTTATTATTTAAATTTTTAAATTTTAAAATTTAAATTTTTGAATTTTAAAATTTAAAATTTTAATAATTAAATTTTTAAAATTTAATATTTAAATTTTTAAATTTTAAAATTTAAAATTTTAATAATTAAATTTTAAAAATTTAGTATTTAAATTTTTTAATTTTAAAATTTAAAGTTTTAATAATTAAATTTTTAAAATTTAGTATTAAAATTTTTAAATTTTACAATTTAAAATTTTAATAATTAAATTTTTAAAATTTAGTATTTAAATTTTTAAATTTTAAAATTTAAAAATTTTAATAATTAAATTTTAAAAATTTAGTATTTAAATTTTTTAATTTTAAAATTTAAAGTTTTAATAATTAAATTTTTAAAATATAGTATTTAAATTTTTAAATTTTAAAATTTGAAATTTTAATAATTAAATTTTTAAAATTTAGTATTTAAATTTTTAAATTTATATTCTTAAATTTTAAAATTTGAAATTGTAATAATTAAATTTTTAAAATTTAGTATTTAAATTTTTAAATTTTTAATTTTTAAAATTTAAATTTTTTAATTTTAAAATTTAAAGTTTTAATAATTAAATTTTTAAAATTTAGTATTTAAATTTTTAAATTTTAAAATTTAAAATTTTAATAATTAAATTTTTAAAATTTAGTATATAAATTTTTAAATTTTAAACTTTGAAATTTTAATAATTAAATTTTTAAAATTTAGTATTTAAATTTTTAAATTTTACAATTTAAAATTTTAATAATTAAATTTTTAAAATTTAGTATATAAATTTTTAAATTTTAAACTTTGAAATTTTAATAATTAAATTTTTAAAATTTGGTATTTAAATTTTTTAATTTTAAAATTTAAAGTTTTAATAATTAAATTTTTAAAATTTAGTATTTAAATTTTTAAATTTTAAAATTTAAAGTTTTATAATTAAATTTTTAAAATTTATTATTTAAATTTTTAAATTTTAAAATTTAAATTTTTAAATTTTAAAATTTAAAATTTTAATAATTAAATTTTTAAAATTTAGTATTTAAATTTTTAAATTTTAAAATTTAAAATTTTAATAATTAAATTTTAAAAATTTAGTATTTAAATTTTTTAATTTTAAAATTTAAAGTTTTAATAATTAAATTTTTAAAATTTAGTATTAAAATTTTTAAATTTTACAATTTAAAATTTTAATAATTAAATTTTTAAAATTTAGTATTTAAATTTTTAAATTTTAAAATTTAAAATTTTAATAATTAAATTTTAAAAATTTAGTATTTAAATTTTTTAATTTTAAAATTTAAAGTTTTAATAATTAAATTTTTAAAATATAGTATTTAAATTTTTAAATTTTAAAATTTGAAATTTTAATAATTAAATTTTTAAAATTTAGTATTTAAATTTTTAAATTTATATTCTTAAATTTTAAAATTTGAAATTGTAATAATTAAATTTTTAAAATTTAGTATTTAAATTTTTAAATTTTTAATTTTTAAAATTTAAATTTTTAAATTTTAAAATTTAAAATTTTAATAATTAAATTTTTAAAATTTGGTATTTAAATTTTTAAATTTTAAAATTTAAAATTTTAATAATTAAATTTTTAAAATTTAGTATTTAAATTTTTTAATTTTAAAATTTAAAGTTTTAATAATTAAATTTTTAAACTTTAGTATTAAAATTTTTAAATTTGAAAATTTAAAATTTTAATAATTAAATTTTTAAAATTTAGTATTTAAATTTTTAAATTTTTAAATTTTAAGTTTTATAATTAAATTTTTAAAATTTATTATTTAAATTTTTAAATTTTAAAATTTAAATTTTTAAATTTTAAAATTTAAAATTTTAATAATTAAATTTTTAAAATTTAATATTTAAATTTTTAAATTTTAAAATTTAAAATTTTAATAATTAAATTTTAAAAATTTAGTATTTAAATTTTTTAATTTTAAAATTTAAAGTTTTAATAATTAAATTTTTAAAATATAGTATTTAAATTTTTAAATTTTAAAATTTGAAATTTTAATAATTAAATTTTTAAAATTTAGTATTTAAATTTTTAAATTTATATTCTTAAATTTTAAAATTTGAAATTGTAATAATTAAATTTTTAAAATTTAGTATTTAAATTTTTAAATTTTTAATTTTTAAAATTTAAATTTTTTAATTTTAAAATTTAAAGTTTTAATAATTAAATTTTTAAAATTTAGTATTAAAATTTTTAAATTTTACAATTTAAAATTTTAATAATTAAATTTTTAAAATTTAGTATTTAAATTTTTAAATTTTAAAATTTAAAAATTTTAATAATTAAATTTTAAAAATTTAGTATTTAAATTTTTTAATTTTAAAATTTAAAGTTTTAATAATTAAATTTTTAAAATATAGTATTTAAATTTTTAAATTTTAAAATTTGAAATTTTAATAATTAAATTTTTAAAATTTAGTATTTAAATTTTTAAATTTATATTCTTAAATTTTAAAATTTGAAATTGTAATAATTAAATTTTTAAAATTTAGTATTTAAATTTTTAAATTTTTAATTTTTAAAATTTAAATTTTTTAATTTTAAAATTTAAAGTTTTAATAATTAAATTTTTAAAATTTAGTATTTAAATTTTTAAATTTTAAAATTTAAAATTTTAATAATTAAATTTTTAAAATTTAGTATATAAATTTTTAAATTTTAAACTTTGAAATTTTAATAATTAAATTTTTAAAATTTAGTATTTAAATTTTTAAATTTTACAATTTAAAATTTTAATAATTAAATTTTTAAAATTTAGTATATAAATTTTTAAATTTTAAACTTTGAAATTTTAATAATTAAATTTTTAAAATTTGGTATTTAAATTTTTTAATTTTAAAATTTAAAGTTTTAATAATTAAATTTTTAAAATTTAGTATTTAAATTTTTAAATTTTAAAATTTAAAGTTTTATAATTAAATTTTTAAAATTTATTATTTAAATTTTTAAATTTTAAAATTTAAATTTTTAAATTTTAAAATTTAAAATTTTAATAATTAAATTTTTAAAATTTAGTATTTAAATTTTTAAATTTTAAAATTTAAAATTTTAATAATTAAATTTTAAAAATTTAGTATTTAAATTTTTTAATTTTAAAATTTAAAGTTTTAATAATTAAATTTTTAAAATTTAGTATTAAAATTTTTAAATTTTACAATTTAAAATTTTAATAATTAAATTTTTAAAATTTAGTATTTAAATTTTTAAATTTTAAAATTTAAAATTTTAATAATTAAATTTTAAAAATTTAGTATTTAAATTTTTTAATTTTAAAATTTAAAGTTTTAATAATTAAATTTTTAAAATATAGTATTTAAATTTTTAAATTTTAAAATTTGAAATTTTAATAATTAAATTTTTAAAATTTAGTATTTAAATTTTTAAATTTATATTCTTAAATTTTAAAATTTGAAATTGTAATAATTAAATTTTTAAAATTTAGTATTTAAATTTTTAAATTTTTAATTTTTAAAATTTAAATTTTTAAATTTTAAAATTTAAAATTTTAATAATTAAATTTTTAAAATTTGTTATTTAAATTTTTAAATTTTAAAATTTAAAATTTTAATAATTAAATTTTTAAAATTTAGTATTTAAATTTTTTAATTTTAAAATTTAAAGTTTTAATAATTAAATTTTTAAACTTTAGTATTAAAATTTTTAAATTTGAAAATTTAAAATTTTAATAATTAAATTTTTAAAATTTAGTATTTAAATTTTTAAATTTTTAAATTTTAAGTTTTATAATTAAATTTTTAAAATTTATTATTTAAATTTTTAAATTTTAAAATTTAAATTTTTAAATTTTAAAATTTAAAATTTTAATAATTAAATTTTTAAAATTTAATATTTAAATTTTTAAATTTTAAAATTTAAAATTTTAATAATTAAATTTTAAAAATTTAGTATTTAAATTTTTTAATTTTAAAATTTAAAGTTTTAATAATTAAATTTTTAAAATTTAGTATTAAAATTTTTAAATTTTAAAATTTAAAATTTTAATAATTAAATTTTTAAAATTTGGTATTTAAATTTTTTAATTTTAAAATTTAAAGTTTTAATAATTAAATTTTTAAAATTTAGTATTTAAATTTTTAAATTTTAAAATTTAAAGTTTTATAATTAAATTTTTAAAATTTATTATTTAAATTTTTAAATTTTAAATTTTAAATTTTTAAATTTTAAAATTTAAATTTTTAAATTTTAATAATTGAAATTTTAATAATTAAATTTTTAAAATTTAGTATTAAAATTTTTAAATTTTAAAATTTAAAATTTTAATAATTAAATTTTTAAAATTTAGTATTTAAATTTTTATATTTTAAAATTTAAAGTTTTAATAATTAAATTTTAAAAATTTAGTATTTAAATTTTTTAATTTTAAAATTTAAAGTTTTAATAATTAAATTTTTAAAATTTAGTATATAAATTTTTACATTTTAAAATTTGAAATTTTAATAATTAAATTTTTAAAATTTAGTATATAAATTTTTAAATTTTAAAATTTGAAATTTTAATAATAAAATTTTTAAAATTTAGTATTTAAATTTTTAAATTTAAATTTTTAAATTTTAAAATTTGAAATTTTAATAATTAAATTTTTAAAATTTAGTATTTAAATTTTTAAATTTTAAAATTTAAAGTTTTATAATTAAATTTTTAAAATTTATTATTTAAATTTTTAAATTTTAAAATTTAAATTTTTGAATTTTAAAATTTAAAATTTTAATAATTAAATTTTTAAAATTTAATATTTAAATTTTTAAATTTTAAAATTTAAAATTTTAATAATTAAATTTTAAAAATTTAGTATTTAAATTTTTTAATTTTAAAATTTAAAGTTTTAATAATTAAATTTTTAAAATTTAGTATTAAAATTTTTAAATTTTAAAATTTAAAATTTTAATAATTAAATTTTAAAAATTTAGTATTTAAATTTTTTAATTTTAAAATTTAAAGTTTTAATAATTAAATTTTTAAAATTTAGTATTAAAATTTTTAAATTTTAAAATTTAAAATTTTAATAATTAAATTTTTAAAATTTGGTATTTAAATTTTTTAATTTTAAAATTTAAAGTTTTAATAATTAAATTTTTAAAATTTAGTATTTAAATTTTTAAATTTTAAAATTTAAAGTTTTATAATTAAATTTTTAAAATTTATTATTTAAATTTTTAAATTTTAAAATTTAAATTTTTAAATTTTAAAATTTAAATTTTTAAATTTTAATAATTGAAATTTTAATAATTAAATTTTTAAAATTTAGTATTAAAATTTTTAAATTTTAAAATTTAAAATTTTAATAATTAAATTTTTAAAATTTAGTATTTAAATTTTTAAATTTGAATTTTTAAATTTTAAAATTTGAAATTTTAATAATTAAATTTTTAAAATTTTGTATTTAAATTTTTAAAATTTTAATTTTTAAAATTTAAATTTTTAAATTTTAAAATTTAAAATTTTAATAATTAAATTTTTAAAATTTAGTATTTAAATTTTTATATTTTAAAATTTAAAGTTTTAATAATTAAATTTTAAAAATTTAGTATTTAAATTTTTTAATTTTAAAATTTAAAGTTTTAATAATTAAATTTTTAAAATTTAGTATATAAATTTTTACATTTTAAAATTTGAAATTTTAATAATTAAATTTTTAAAATTTAGTATATAAATTTTTAAATTTTAAAATTTGAAATTTTAATAATAAAATTTTTAAAATTTAGTATTTAAATTTTTAAATTTAAATTTTTAAATTTTAAAATTTGAAATTTTAATAATTAAATTTTTAAAATTTAGTATTTAAATTTTTAAATTTTAAAATTTAAAGTTTTATAATTAAATTTTTAAAATTTATTATTTAAATTTTTAAATTTTAAAATTTAAATTTTTGAATTTTAAAATTTAAAATTTTAATAATTAAATTTTTAAAATTTAATATTTAAATTTTTAAATTTTAAAATTTAAAATTTTAATAATTAAATTTTAAAAATTTAGTATTTAAATTTTTTAATTTTAAAATTTAAAGTTTTAATAATTAAATTTTTAAAATTTAGTATTAAAATTTTTAAATTTTACAATTTAAAATTTTAATAATTAAATTTTTAAAATTTAGTATTTAAATTTTTAAATATTAAAATTTAAAATTTTAATAATTAAATTTTAAAAATTTAGTATTTAAATTTTTTAATTTTAAAATTTAAAGTTTTAATAATTAAATTTTTAAAATATAGTATTTAAATTTTTAAATTTTAAAATTTGAAATTTTAATAATTAAATTTTTAAAATTTAGTATTTAAATTTTTAAATTTATATTCTTAAATTTTAAAATTTGAAATTGTAATAATTAAATTTTTAAAATTTAGTATTTAAATTTTTAAATTTTTAATTTTTAAAATTTAAATTTTTAAATTTTAAAATTTAAAATTTTAATAATTAAATTTTTAAAATTTGGTATTTAAATTTTTAAATTTTAAAATTTAAAATTTTAATAATTAAATTTTTAAAATTTAGTATTTAAATTTTTTAATTTTAAAATTTAAAGTTTTAATAATTAAATTTTTAAAATTTAGTATTTAAATTTTTAAATTTTAAAATTTAAAATTTTAATAATTAAATTTTTAAAATTTAGTATATAAATTTTTAAATTTTAAACTTTGAAATTTTAATAATTAAATTTTTAAAATTTAGTATTTAAATTTTTAAATTTTAAAATTTAAAATTTTAATAATTAAATTTTAAAAATTTAGTATTTAAATTTTTTAATTTTAAAATTTAAAGTTTTAATAATTAAATTTTTAAAATTTAGTATATAAATTTTTACATTTTAAAATTTGAAATTTTAATAATTAAATTTTTAAAATTTAGTATATAAATTTTTAAATTTTAAAATTTGAAATTTTAATAATAAAATTTTTAAAATTTAGTATTTAAATTTTTAAATTTAAATTTTTAAATTTTAAAATTTGAAATTTTAATAATTAAATTTTTAAAATTTAGTATTTAAATTTTTAAATTTTAAAATTTAAAGTTTTATAATTAAATTTTTAAAATTTATTATTTAAATTTTTAAATTTTAAAATTTAAATTTTTGAATTTTAAAATTTAAAATTTTAATAATTAAATTTTTAAAATTTAATATTTAAATTTTTAAATTTTAAAATTTAAAATTTTAATAATTAAATTTTAAAAATTTAGTATTTAAATTTTTTAATTTTAAAATTTAAAGTTTTAATAATTAAATTTTTAAAATTTAGTATTAAAATTTTTAAATTTTAAAATTTATAATTTTAATAATTAAATTTTAAAAATTTAGTATTTAAATTTTTTAATTTTAAAATTTAAAGTTTTAATAATTAAATTTTTAAAATTTAGTATTAAAATTTTTAAATTTTAAAATTTAAAATTTTAATAATTAAATTTTTAAAATTTGGTATTTAAATTTTTTAATTTTAAAATTTAAAGTTTTAATAATTAAATTTTTAAAATTTAGTATTTAAATTTTTAAATTTTAAAATTTAAAGTTTTATAATTAAATTTTTAAAATTTATTATTTAAATTTTTAAATTTTAAAATTTAAATTTTTAAATTTTAAAATTTAAATTTTTAAATTTTAATAATTGAAATTTTAATAATTAAATTTTTAAAATTTAGTATTAAAATTTTTAAATTTTAAAATTTAAAATTTTAATAATTAAATTTTTAAAATTTAGTATTTAAATTTTTAAATTTGAATTTTTAAATTTTAAAATTTGAAATTTTAATAATTAAATTTTTAAAATTTTGTATTTAAATTTTTAAAATTTTAATTTTTAAAATTTAAATTTTTAAATTTTAAAATTTAAAATTTTAATAATTAAATTTTTAAAATTTAGTATTTAAATTTTTATATTTTAAAATTTAAAGTTTTAATAATTAAATTTTAAAAATTTAGTATTTAAATTTTTTAATTTTAAAATTTAAAGTTTTAATAATTAAATTTTTAAAATTTAGTATATAAATTTTTACATTTTAAAATTTGAAATTTTAATAATTAAATTTTTAAAATTTAGTATATAAATTTTTAAATTTTAAAATTTGAAATTTTAATAATAAAATTTTTAAAATTTAGTATTTAAATTTTTAAATTTAAATTTTTAAATTTTAAAATTTGAAATTTTAATAATTAAATTTTTAAAATTTAGTATTTAAATTTTTAAATTTTAAAATTTAAAGTTTTATAATTAAATTTTTAAAATTTATTATTTAAATTTTTAAATTTTAAAATTTAAATTTTTGAATTTTAAAATTTAAAATTTTAATAATTAAATTTTTAAAATTTAATATTTAAATTTTTAAATTTTAAAATTTAAAATTTTAATAATTAAATTTTAAAAATTTAGTATTTAAATTTTTTAATTTTAAAATTTAAAGTTTTAATAATTAAATTTTTAAAATTTAGTATTAAAATTTTTAAATTTTACAATTTAAAATTTTAATAATTAAATTTTTAAAATTTAGTATTTAAATTTTTAAATATTAAAATTTAAAATTTTAATAATTAAATTTTAAAAATTTAGTATTTAAATTTTTTAATTTTAAAATTTAAAGTTTTAATAATTAAATTTTTAAAATATAGTATTTAAATTTTTAAATTTTAAAATTTGAAATTTTAATAATTAAATTTTTAAAATTTAGTATTTAAATTTTTAAATTTATATTCTTAAATTTTAAAATTTGAAATTGTAATAATTAAATTTTTAAAATTTAGTATTTAAATTTTTAAATTTTTAATTTTTAAAATTTAAATTTTTAAATTTTAAAATTTAAAATTTTAATAATTAAATTTTTAAAATTTGGTATTTAAATTTTTAAATTTTAAAATTTAAAATTTTAATAATTAAATTTTTAATATTTAGTATTTAAATTTTTTAATTTTAAAATTTAAAGTTTTAATAATTAAATTTTTAAAATTTAGTATTTAAATTTTTAAATTTTAAAATTTAAAATTTTAATAATTAAATTTTTAAAATTTAGTATATAAATTTTTAAATTTTAAACTTTGAAATTTTAATAATTAAATTTTTAAAATTTAGTATTTAAATTTTTAAATTTTACAATTTAAAATTTTAATAATTAAATTTTTAAAATTTAGTATATAAATTTTTAAATTTTAAACTTTGAAATTTTAATAATTAAATTTTTAAAATTTGGTATTTAAATTTTTTAATTTTAAAATTTAAAGTTTTAATAATTAAATTTTTAAAATTTAGTATTTAAATTTTTAAATTTTAAAATTTAAAGTTTTATAATTAAATTTTTAAAATTTATTATTTAAATTTTTAAATTTTAAAATTTAAATTTTTAAATTTTAAAATTTAAAATTTTAATAATTAAATTTTTAAAATTTAGTATTTAAATTTTTAAATTTTAAAATTTAAAATTTTAATAATTAAATTTTAAAAATTTAGTATTTAAATTTTTTAATTTTAAAATTTAAAGTTTTAATAATTAAATTTTTAAAATTTAGTATTAAAATTTTTAAATTTTACAATTTAAAATTTTATTAATTAAATTTTTAAAATTTAGTATTTAAATTTTTAAATTTTAAAATTTAAAATTTTAATAATTAAATTTTAAAAATTTAGTATTTAAATTTTTTAATTTTAAAATTTAAAGTTTTAATAATTAAATTTTTAAAATATAGTATTTAAATTTTTAAATTTTAAAATTTGAAATTTTAATAATTAAATTTTTAAAATTTAGTATTTAAATTTTTAAATTTATATTCTTAAATTTTAAAATTTGAAATTGTAATAATTAAATTTTTAAAATTTAGTATTTAAATTTTTAAATTTTTAATTTTTAAAATTTAAATTATTAAATTTTAAAATTTAAAATTTTAATAATTAAATTTTTAAAATTTGGTATTTAAATTTTTAAATTTTAAAATTTAAAATTTTAATAATTAAATTTTTAAAATTTAGTATTTAAATTTTTTAATTTTAAAATTTAAAGTTTTAATAATTAAATTTTTAAAATTTAGTATTTAAATTTTTAAATTTTAAAATTTGAAATTTTAATAATTATATTTTTTAAATTTAGTATTTAAATTTTTAAATTTTAAAATTTAAAGTTTTAATAATTAAATTTTTAAAATTTATTATTTAAATTTTTAAATTTTAAAATTTAAATTTTTAAATTTTAAAATTTGAAATATTAATAATTAAATTTTTAAAATTTAGTATTTAAATTTTTAAATTTTAAAATGTAAATTTATAAATTTTAAAATTTGAAATTTTAATAATTAAATTTTTTAAATTTAGTATTTAAATTTTTAAATTTTAAAATTTAAAGTTTTAATAAATAAATTTTTAAAATTTAGTATTTAAATTTTTAAATTTGAATTTTTCAATTTTAAAATTTAAATTTTTAAATTTTAAAATTTGAAATATTAATAATTAAATTTTTAAAATTTAGTATTTAAATTTTTAAATTTTAAAATTTGAAATTTTAATAATTATATTTTTTAAATTTAGTATTTAAATTTTTAAATTTTAAAATTTAAAGTTTTAATAATTAAATTTTTAAAATTTAGTATTAAAATTTTTAAATTTTAAAATTTAAAATTTTAATAATTAAATTTTTAAAATTTAGTATTTAAATTTTTTAATTTTAAAATTTAAAGTTTTAATAATTAAATTTTTAAAATTTAGTATTTAAATTTTTAAATTTTAATATTTAAAATTTTAATAATTAAATTTTTAAAATTTATTATATAAATTTTTAAATTTTAAAATTTGAAATTTTAATAATTAAATTTTTAAAATTTAGTATATAAATTTTTAAATTTTAAAATTTGAAATTTTAATAATTAAATTTTTAAAATTTAGTATTTAAATTTTTAAATTAAAATTTTTAAATTTTAAAATTTGAAATTTTAATAATTAAATTTTTAAAATTTAGTATTTAAATTTTTAAATTTTAAAATTTAAAGTTTTATAATTAAATTTTTAAAATTTATTATTTAAATTTTTAAATTTTAAAATTTAAATTTTTAAATTTTAAAATTTAAAATTTTAATAATTAAATTTTTAAAATTTAGTATTTAAATTTTTAAATTTTAAAATTTAAAATTTTAATAATTAAATTTTAAAAATTTAGTATTTAAATTTTTTAATTTTAAAATTTAAAGTTTTAATAATTAAATTTTTAAAATTTAGTATTTAAATTTTTAAATTTTAAAATTTAAATTTTTAAATTTTAAAATTTAAATACTAAATTTTAAAAATTTAATTATTAAAATTTTAAATTTTAAAATTTAAAAATTTTAATACTTAATTTTAAAAATTTAATTATTAAAACTTTAAATTTTAAAGTTAAAAAATTTAAATACTAAATTTTTAAAATTTAATTATTAAAATTTTAAATTTTTAAATTTTAAAATTTAAAGTTTTATAATTAAATTTTTAAAATTTATTATTTAAATTTTTAAATTTTAAAATTTAAATTTTTAAATTTTAAAATTTAAAATTTTAATAATTAAATTTTTAAAATTTAGTATTTAAATTTTTAAATTTTAAAATTTAAAATTTTAATAATTAAATTTTAAAAATTTAGTATTTAAATTTTTTAATTTTAAAATTTAAAGTTTTAATAATTAAATTTTTAAAATTTAGTATTAAAATTTTTAAATTTTAAAATTTAAAATTTTAATAATTAAATTTTTAAAATTTAGTATTTAAATTTTTTAATTTTAAAATTTAAAGTTTTAATAATTAAATTTTTAAAATTTAGTATTTAAATTTTTAAATTTTAAAATTTGAAATTTTAATAATTAAATTTTTAAAATTTAGTATTTAAATTTTTAAATTTATATTTTTAAATTTTAAAATTTGAAATTGTAATAATTAAATTTTTAAAATTTATTATTTAAATTTTTAAATTTTTAATTTTTAAAATTTAAATTTTTAAATTTTAAAATTTGAAATTTTAATAATTAAATTTTTAAAATTTAGTATTTAAATTTTTAAATTTTTAAATTTTAAAATTTAAAATTTTAATAATTAAATTTTTAAAATTTAGTATTTAAATTTTTTAATTTTAAAATTTAAAGTTTTAATAATTAAATTTTTAAAATTTAGTATTTAAATTTTTAAATTTTAATATTTAAAATTTTAATAATTAAATTTTTAAAATTTGGTATATAAATTTTTAAATTTTAAAATTTGAAATTTTAATAATTAAATTTTTAAAATTTAGTATTTAAATTTTTAAATTTTAAAATTTGAAATTTTAATAATTAAATTTTTAAAATTTAGTATTTAAATTTTTAAATTTTAAAATTTAAAGTTTTAATAATTAAATTTTTAAAATTTATTATTTAAATTTTTAAATTTTAAAATTTAAATTTTTAAATTTTAAAATTTGAAATATTAATAATTAAATTTTTAAAATTTAGTATTTAAATTTTTAAATTTTAAAATATAAATTTTAAAATTTAAAGTTTTAATAATTAAATTTTTAAAATTTAGTATTTAAATTTTTAAATTTTAAAATTTAAATTTTTAAAATTTAAAATTTAAAATACTAATAATTAAATTTTTAAAATTTAGTATTTAAATTTTTAAATTTAAATTTTTAAATTTTTAAATTTTAAAATTTAAATTTTTAAATTTTAAAATTTGAAATTTTAATAATTATATTTTAAAATTTAGTATTTAAATTTTTAAATTTTTAATTTTTAAAATTTAAATTTTTTAATTTTAAAATTTAAAATTTTAATAATTAAATTTTTAAAATTAAAAAAATTGCCCCTCAAAAAGTCCTTTATGGGAGGAAGGATAGGGATTAAGGTTGGGGGTAGAGGTACTTCCAGGACTTATCGATAGCACTTAATATTCAGCTCCTTGAATTCTTTTAAGATTTTTCTCCAGTTTCTTGATCTTATCCTAAAGTATGCCGTATGCTTGGAATTGCAAATTGTGATTGCATTGAGTTGGAACGCTCGGATGGAATGGAGAGGTAAGATTGAGTTACGACATTCTATCCGTAGGCCTTATATAAGCCCACACAACTCTCAGAGTTCGACCATTAGTGACGAGTTCGACATTAATCGACTTACTTAGAAAGGAGAAAGTCTCAATTTTCTTATGTTCAATGAATTGCCGCAGGAACTCTGAAAGTTCTAAGGGGTACTATCTTACCCCTCTGGCGTTCCAACTATCGATATTAATTTGTTTCTCCATTGAATCCGAGGGATGGAACGGGATGCGAAACCAAATTCGGAAGAGCCCTAACAACCTGGTTAATTGTCGTTTGCAAGTTCTGTAGGATAAACACCGTATGTTCCTTCTGTCTGTCCTGATCGTTACATTACTCTTCTTTCATGTACTATTCTTGCTGCCGACTTTACACTTTCCAAAATAGCTAATTCCTCTGGAGTCAGTACCAATATCTCTTCCATATCTTTTATGTATTATTTCACACCTTTTTTTCTCTAGCTACTATACTAATTCCCCAATCCCATTCTTCACCGATGCATTCACAGAAATCTCCACAACTTGCTCATCATTTCCATAATTTCTCCAGACATATCCGCGAGGGCGTTGGCGGAAAGTACGGACGGTACCGGCAGAGGTCACGGCTACCACCTCCGGCAGAGGTCACGGCTACCACCTCCGGCAGAGGCCACAACTGCCACCCCTGTCAGAAGGAGCGTGGGTGGGAGGTGCGAGTACGACGAGAGTCATGCTATTCTTATCCCGACGGCTAAATTATAATGTTGACACTCTAATTTGGAAATTGTTTCGGATTTGACTAAGGATCTCGATATTTATTGTCCTTACGACGACTTGTGTCTTTTAATGAGAATAAATAATTTTGAAACAATATTGACACTAATAATACCTACATGTTAAGCCTATCGCGGGCAAATTTTCGGGCTTGTCTGTAAATTTGCATAACAAACAGTGATAGATGAGGATTGTTCTTTCCTTAATTTGTCAATAACGAGAATTAAATTAATAATCACAACGGAACAACCAACAACAGATACATCCCGCCCATTCATAAACTTGTCACTAATGGTCGAACTCTGGGAGTTGTGTGGGCTTATATAAGGCCTACTGATAGAATGTCGTAACTCAATTTTATCTCCGCATTCCATCCGAGCGTTCCAACTCAATGCAATTGAGCACTGACTCTCAGAGTTCGACCATTAGTGACAAGTTCCACATTAATCGACTTGCCTAGAAAGGAGGAACTCTCAATTCTCTTATGATCAATGAATTGCCGCAGGAACTCTGAGAGTTCTAAGGGATACTGTCTTACCCCTCTGGCGTTCCAACTATCGATATTAATTTGTTTCTCCATTGAATCCGAGATAAGGAACGGGATGCGAAACCAAATTTGGAAGAGTCCTAACAACCTGATTAATTGTCGTTTGCAAGTTCTATAGGATTAACACCGTATCACTGGATCTTAATTTAGGAGGTACTACAAAGACTTATCGATAGCACTTAATGTTCAGCTCTTTGATTTCGCCTAAAAGTTGTCTCCAGTTTCTTGATCTCATTCCTAAGGTCAGGTTTACGGAAACAACTTAAACAACTGATGTTCTAGAAATTTCGTCCTGTTCGTTGGCCGTTCTTATCTGTTTAGCAATTGTGGTGTTTTTGAGCACTGGCGTCCACATTTTATCTAGCTTCAATACTTCTTTTTTTCTGTTGAACTTATTTTCGTGTTTACGGATTTCTTTTGCTTTCCTAATCATTCTGTTTTGATATCCAGTTGTCAAGGTAAGCAATTGTTTATCTTGGAATTTTAACTTATGATTTCCATCTGACAGTGCTTGCTCAGCTTCAGTAGACTTGTGTGATTGTCCTAGGATACAGTTTCGTTTGTGTTCCTTAATAACCCCCACTTTCCTAAGCTGACGAAAGATTAATTTTTCGCTTATAAGTCAGTACGACTGGTGATACCGGGTCATTCGGGTTAAAAGGAGTGGACGTTGTTTCCATCTACATCTGAGAGACTGGTACTGGTGTGGCTCTTTGCCCTCTTTTATTGTTGTCACTTACCTTAAGGTGAGGGTTAGCTGAGTCAGTAGTAGTTGGATTTGAGCCGCTTGTTCCTTAACGGTCTCTTCCATGTCCTTTAATTGAGTCACCATCGCCTTTAATTTTGTATCTGTTGTTGGTTGTTCCGATGTGATTATTAATTTATTAATTCCCGTTGTTGACAAATTAATGGAAGAACAATCCTCACCTATCAGTGAAGACGGCACAGCATATCCCAATGTGGTAATTATCTCTCCGACATCAGAATTTGCCATATAAATTTATGAACAAGGCCGAAAATTTGCCCACTGAAGACGTCAATGTGGTAATTAGGTCTCCGACAACAGAAGTTGCCATTCATATTTACGAACAAGGCCGAAAATTTGCCCATCAGGCAGGCTTAACATGTAGATATTATTAGTTTCAATATTTCAAAATTATTTACTCTCATTAAACTTTATTTAACATTCATGTGTCAAAGAAAAATATTTGTCCAAAAGAAAAAGATCATTGATACTTACCACTATCTCTTAATTTACAATGTCACCCATTTGAATTCCCCTGGGTAGTACTGGTAGATGGTTCTTCTTTTTTTCTTTATTTTGAATAATGACATTTGTTAAGGTACGTAACTGGTCTGTAGGAATAAACAGATCATCCTTTTATTTCTATCATCATTCGAGGAGTCCTTGGTGTCTGGATCAATGTCGTTGTATATGTCTAAGTGCCCCAAACATTGCTCATAGCTGTACTACATGAACTCAAACATCATAATGCATAACACATTCATGGAAATACAAAGTTACTTCCATATATAAACTCCCTAATTATCACTCATAAGGGAAGAAAATGCAAAAATGTGGATTGTAACAGTAGGGCTAAAAACTAACACTAATCATGGGCACAGGAGAGGAAAACGAACTGGAAAAGCTTCCAATTTATACTAAACAGGTCGCTCACAAACATACCAAAGATCGAAACTTTTAAGGAGATTGGCCACGCAGTGGACGACTTTTAAAACCAAATTACAGACGCTTTTGATAGCACCACGACGTCACCAATAATACTCCGAAACTTCCACGACATCCCTGAAAATCGAAAATAGAAGACTGAGGAGACAATATGCGAGGAACTATTTCGACCAAGATATTTACAGCTTGAATGACCACAGCCAACACCTCAAAAAGGTACTGAAAGATGTCAGGCAAGACTTCTGAGAAAAGAAGCTCTCCACGAAAAATCAAACTTCATGGCAAATGCAAAGAGCCTTAAGGAGGGAACAGCCTATTTCAATACACGGCCCAAATGGAATAGTCTACCAGCGGAAACATCATCATCGCCCAATTCGCAGATGGCACAGCTCTAGAGACCAGCTAGGGAAACACTGGAGTGATCCAAAGACGTCTTCAGACTGCCATGGATGACATCCGTAAATGGTGCGTCAAGTGGTAAATCGGGTGTCAAGCAATCCTCTTCCAAAAAAGAAAACTGCCCACAGCAGAAAACATCAGCATGGATGGAAATGAGGTGAAGTGGACAAAGGATGCCAAATACCTCGTGGTTCAACCAGATTCCAAGCTGACCTGGCAATTGAACACGAAATGACTCAAAAAGCAGCCATGGCAAAGCGTACCACTGCTGTGCAAAAAGAGCAAAATGAAACATTTGCAAACATAGCAAATATCAAAACTTTTAAGGAGATTTGCCACGTAATGGGGGACTTTCAAATTACGGACGCGTTTGAAAATAACACTACGATGTCGTCAATAACGCTCCAAAACTTATACGACATCCCTGAAAATATCATAAACTTCATGTTCAAAAATAGGAGACTGAGGAGACGATATGCGAGGAACCATTGCGACCAAGAAATTTACAGCTTGAATGACCACAGCCAACACCTCAAAAGGGTACTGAAAGACTTCAGGCAAGGCGTCTGAGAAAAGAAGCTCAAAGAGTTCTCCACGAAAAATCACACAGCATGGCAAATGATCCATTAAGAAGAGAGAAAACTGCCATTCACTCAATACACGGCCCAAATGGAATAGTGTACCAGGACGAAGAAATAGCGGAGGCCTTCTTCGACACCATGGAAAACAAATGCAGATTATATGAGTTTGAGGGCGAAGATGACGATAACACTGAAACAGTGAACTATACAGATAGAGAAATACAGAACAAAGCACCTACCTCTGGAGACATAAAACCAACTTCACTCAAAAAGTTGCTGGTCATTGTCAACAATCTCAAACCTACAAATGCAATGATCAAAAGCCTCTCCAAAAAAGCCTTTTGTAACCTCTTAAAAATAAATAATAGCATCGCCCAATTCGCAGATGACACGGCTCCTGAGACCAGCTTGCGAAACACTGGAGTCATCCAAAGACGCCTTCAGACTGCCATGGATGACATCCGTAAATGGTGCGTCAAGTGGTAAATGCAGTGTCAAGCAATACTCTTCCAAAACAGAAGATTGACCGCAACAGAAAACATAACCAAGACACATTATATTAGCAGTCATATTCACTGAAATAATCTTGATTTACAAAATTCTGTGCAACTTCTGTTTATTGTTGCTTTGTATGTTATTTAACAGTATTTTATAACTAAATTATGTCTTTTGCATTCTACTTTATTGTTGCTGTATATTTAAAATTTGGTATAATTGCCCAAAATAAACACAATCAAATAGTACAATTTTTTTGTTTGTCATTCTTTATTCTTTCAAAATGTCCGAACCAATATCTTTTTTACTATTTGACAAATAGATCCTGGATTATTAGTCTCAAAATTATCATTACTAATTTAACTTAAACAACAAATTGTGTTCAAGTTCTAATGTCTAAGACTTTTTCATATATTTGAATAATTATAACAATATAATATGCAATATTTGAATTTGTACCTATACTTATAATTTTTTTCTGCTATTTTGTGTCCATTTTTTATTTTTTATTGGACAAAATTATAGCAAATATATTTTAATGATTTCACTTAAATTAAAAAAATTTCAGTTAAATTTTATTAAATAAATAATTGTGAAGTAAATACAGCAAAAGCAGTATGAAAGGAGCAAAACAAAAGCCTAATAATAAGTTCTTGTAGTTTAAACCTTGAACAGAAACAAAGAACTAACAAAAGATTTCAAAATCAAATTGTTGATTGAACACTGTACAACACCACCAATCAGATGGATTCATATTTGAACACACACACTCGTATGGTTATTGGTAAACGTTTCGTCACAGAACACCCAAGAAGTTCCAACCTCCTACTAAAATTGGAAAAGAACACTGGACAAAAATTGATTTGTACTGTTTAAATTATTCAATAGATATCAGCTTTACAGTTTCCTGTGTTTAATATTTGACAAAAACGGCGGGAATAATTTCAAATTCAAATTGATTTGTTTTTTTACATACAAAATATCCAAATGCCCTCTTGTAGATGTATTCCGTTTTCGTTTTTTATACATACGTTATTGCGTGGATTCACATTATATATATAATAATCTTAATTTATTGATATCGTTTATTAATTAATTAATATATTTTACTAAATAGATAATTGTATTTAATTATAGTATATATATATATATATATATATATATATATATATATATATATATATATATATATATATATATATATATATATATATATATTTATATATATATATATATATATTTAGACTGTTTCAAAAAAATCGACAATTTTTTTTTTCTTGTTTATATCGAAAATCTTTTTGAAAATGGTAAAAAAAATACTGTGAAAGTTACAGCTCTTATTAACACATCGTAAATTTTAATATCCCAGATCTGAAATCTGACAATTATGTTGTCTTAAATCTTCGAAAAGATTTTTTGGCGTACTGATTCATTGTCTTTTGTTCACCACAATATAATCGATTTAATGTGTGTCATTCACAAATAGACAATAGGTCGATGCTCATCAAGTTATTAATCCAAATGTGAATCCACGCAATAACGTATGTATGAAAAACGAAAACGGAATACATCTACAAGAGGGCATTTGGATATTTTGTACGTAAAAAAACAACCAAGGAGGTTTTTGATGCTTTGGCGAAACGATTTGGTTTGACCGAATAATGAACATCCACATTTCAGATCTGGGATATTAAAATTTACGATGTGTTAATAAGAGCTGTAACTTTCACAGTATTCTTTTTACCATTTTCAAAAAGATTTTCGATATAAACAAGAAAAAAAAATTGTCGATTTTTTTGAAACATATATATATATATATATATATATATATATATATATATATATATATATATATAGGGGGGGGGAGGGGCGAATGTTCGCGAAGTTACACACATTTTCTAAAATTGATATGTTGCTTATAATGTTGGTATTAGACATTACATTTATTATTACAATCATATTAGAAATAAAATAACCTCAAATTTGAAAAAGATGCTTTATATATTAATATACTTTTTCTTATCTGTTGAATAAATTAATGTTAAATTGTAGGTTAAATAGTCTGCCGGACAATTCGTCGCCTTAAACCTAAAACAGTTCCTTTGCCACCATTACTTTTTGATTCCCATATTCCTTCCACTTCCAGAGATCTTAATTTTAATGTTTTTGAAAGTTTATTGTCTAATTTGAATTCTAATTCGAATTACTTATTTTTATGTTGTTCGTTATTGTTGTTGAAGAAATTTATTGTGTTGTATTTGTATTTACTTATTTTTGTTATATATAATATGTAGTATACAGAAGACTGATGTATTTTTTATAATGTACAATAAATAATTTGTAATAAAAATGTTTTAATTCCATAGCTTGTTTTATTTCTCACAATTCACCCTGTAATATACCAAATAATTTGAATTTGAAACTATTCTCACCAATTTTATCAAATGTCAAATACATTTATTGAATAATTTAAACACTACAATTTATCATCCAGTATTGTTTCTCATTATTAGTAAGAGGTTGGTACTTGGATGTTCTGTTGATACATAGCAGTAATGTAACTGCTGTAAAAGTAAATTATTTTCTCTGCTCATCTCGAAAATTTTCTATTACCAAATTATAAAATCAAATATTACAAATCCCCAACTCTCCATTTCTCACCAGTTTGAATCAGATGTAATAAAATATTACGTCACACTGTCAGAATTATATTATATTCTCGAAAAAGCTCATCAAGAGACTAGACCCAAACGAACGTTGAAAATGAAAAAGGAAGTTAATAAATGGTATTGTAATACCACCATGTCTAGAATGTCAACTAAAGAAAAAGCTTAAGAAAAAGGGGCTGATTACAAAGCTATCAATATCCATTCAGTTTAACAAAAAAGGTCAAGTCGATCTTATAGATTGTGGTACCCTGATAATTGCAGTAAATAATACTCCACATTCCCTCCATCTTTTTCAGCTTCAGAAGAGTAACCTTTGGAGTTTCTTCTTCAGGAGTTCTGGTCTCTTTTCTGGGGGTCCTGATTTCTTCTCCGGGGATCCTGGTTCCTTTTGGGTAACTGGTGAACATCTCAACTGCTCCACTGGTCGATGTTTTATTGGGTCTAACTTCAGAATCGGTTGGGTTTTCTTGTGGTGCTAGAATTGCCTTAACATGGGTCCTATGTCATCTATAGGCCTTCTCGTCCTTTGTTAATGTTAACTAATTTCCTTCTCTCAGCCTCACAGCTAACACCGGTGAAGTGAGTAGCTGTGAGGCTGTTGGTTCTGCCCGTGAGGACATAGGGCTTGTAAAAATCTAATAAGAATCATCTCTGTGAGATCTATCGAGAAGATGAAAGCCGTGGAACTCCAAAACAAATACTCCTCTCTTACTGAAAGTCAAATGAACAAGGAATTGCTTAAAGATAAAACAAAAGGTTAAAATAAATATAACAAAAACACTATCAAGGAGGAACAAGCAAGTTCGATCAACAGTAACAATCGTCTATAGACTTCTTTTTTCAATCGAGAGTCTACAGTGTCCTGGTCGATGTTATCAAACATCCTTAGCCTTTTAGCCTCCGAGAATACCCTTCTCAAAGGAGATTGTCTTCTGCCCCTGATAACAGGAGATTCTCTTCGATGATACCTCCGAACTGTGGATATCTTTGGGTGATACCTTTTAGTAGAAGAGCGTCTTCTTGCGATTCTTTCTCAGCGGAGAGACACCCCTACCTCCTCCTCTCACCGGAAAGAATCTTCTATGTTCCCTTGTGGCTGGAAAGGACCTTCTATGCCCCCTTCTGTAAGGTATATCTGTCTTCTTCACTGGACTTCACATTGGACGACCTCATTGGGAAGACCAATTTCCTTTTCAACTAATAAGTTTTTTGTTTCAATTGCTGAACAGTTCATCTTCAATTTCTCTTAGTTACCTCCTGATGACTCCCATCATCATCTAGGATGACATCATACTCTTAATCTTCCGTTTAAAGTATTCCGGTCTCCGCTAATTCTTAAATTGATGGATCCCTTTTTAGGCGTATTTGGTAATTTATTTATTAAACGCATTTTCAATGTTTTTCGTGCTTCATTCTTAGATGGTGATGGAAAAATCTCATCTAGCAAATATTTGAGGGAATTATAATATTCTGATTAGAAATAGATTCAGAGATAGGGGAAAGAATAAAAAATTTAACTTTATAACTGTTTTGGTTTAACATTATGAATTTTTCTTGTTGTAGAGAAATCTAATGGAGAAAAATGATTTTCACAGACATTAAATGTTTTGATAGGATTAATATTACAAACTGAACGCCGTACTAATTTTAATTTAGAACCAGAAAGTGACAAAAAATATTTTTAAAATTAGAATTATTAACATCATTATAATATGTATTGGAACATGAAGGATAGCTACAAATTTTGACACAGTAACCTGATAGAGACTGAGGCTGAGAACTGTTGGTTGAATTTTATAAAATAATAAAATAAAATAATAAAATAAAATTACAGAAAAATTACCTCACCTTACTTTCATTGATCAATTCTTTTCTGTTGTACATAGTTGAAATCTAAAATGTCTACTTTTAATAATATATGTATTAAGATTAACATACCTAAAAAGTACCGAGTTTATTTTGGTTAAATCAATGGTCCGGGAGCCTGTTTAACCTAAAAATAATTTTAATTTATTCAACAGTTAAGATAAAGCATATTAATATATAAACAATCTTATTAAAAATTTGAGGTTGTTTTATTTCTAAAATGATTGTAATTTAAAATAAACATACTATGAAATGAATTATTTAATTACAAAGCATAAAATACAATTACGATTTAAGTTAGTAAAAGTTTAAAAGTAATAACTTAACTAAAACTAAAAATTCAAACCATTTTAATTCGTTGGTTCTATTCAATCATCCTGGCATCTTCGAATAGAAAACAAACCGAGAAATATTTAAAATACTGCGATGCCATTGGTCAATAAATACACCACCAGATCTAGTTAAATAACCATTACCAACTGTCATACCAACAGTCATACCAACAGTCATACCAACATTATAAACAACATATCAATTTTAGAAAACGAGTGTAACTTCGGGAACATTCAGCTGTTTCCATTTGGTCCTATTCTTTGTGGTTGAATTATAGTTAATATTGTGCTTTATATTTTTTTATTTTTTTGGTAAGTATATTTTTTTCCAATTCCATAATTATTGCTCATTAATTAAAATATTATTCTTTACAGGTTATATTCTCTTACTTAAAATGAGAAACAACACTAGACGATAAATTGATTTGTAGTGTTTAAATTATTCAATGTCGCCTTTATAGTTTTCTGTATTTGACATTTGACAAAATTGGCGGGAATAGTTTCAAATTCAAATTAATTGGTATATTAAAGGGTGAATTGTGAGAAATAAAACAAGCTATGGAACTAAAACATTGTTATTACAAATTATTTATTGTACATTATAAAAAAATACATCAGTTTTCTGTATACTACATACTATATGTAACAAAAATAAATAAATAAATAAATACAGAGACAACACAATAAATTTCTTCAACAACAATTACAAACAACAAAAAAATTAATAATTCGAATTAGAATTCAAATTAGACAATGAACTTTCAAAAACATTAAAATTAAAATCTCTGGAAGTGGAAAGAATAGACTGACTAGAATTCAAATTAGACAATGAATATTCAAAAATATTAAAATTAAGATACTTGGAAGTGGCAAAGGAACTGTTTTAGATTTAAGGCGACGAATTTTTCTTGTTATATAGAAATCTGATGGAGAGAAATGATCTTCACAGACATGTTTTGATAGAGGGATTAATATTACAAATTGAGAAATTGAATGCCATACGAAATTTAATTTGGAATCGGAAGGTGGCTTAAAAAAAGATTCATTTTTAAAATTAGGATTATGAACATCACTATAATATATATTGAAATACATTTTAACACAGTAACCAGACAGATATTGAGGCTGAGAACTCATTTTATGGAATTATAAAATAAAATTACAGAAAAATATCTCAGAAAAAAAATCTATATTTTAATAAAACTGCCTAATTCCCATTGTAGTTGGAACCTAGAATACCCACTTTTAATAATATATAGAATAAAATTAACATACCTAAAAAGTGCCGAGTCTATTATGGTTAAATCAATGGTCCGGCAGACTATTTAACCTATAAAATAACATTAATTTATTCAACAAATAAGAAAAAGTATATTAATATATAAAGCATCTTATTCAAATTTGAGGTTATTTTATCTCTAATATGATTGTAATAATAAATGTAATGTCTAATACCAACATTATAAGCAACATATCAATTTTAGAAAATGTGTGTAACTTCGCGAACATTCGCCCCCCCCCCTATATATATATATATATATATATATATATATATATATATATATATGTTTCAAAAAAATCGACAATTTTTTTTTTCTTGTTTATATCGAAAATCTTTTTGAAAATGGTAAAAAAAATACTGTGAAAGTTACAGCTCTTATTAACACATCGTAAATTTTAATATCCCAGTTCTGAAATCTGACAATTATGTTGTCTTAAATCTTCGAAAAGATTTTTTGGCGTACTGATTCATTGTCTTTTGTTCACCACAATATAATCGATTTAATGTGTGTCATTCACAAATAGACAATAGGTCGATGCTCATCAAGTTATTAATCCAAATGTGAATCCACGCAATAACGTATGTATGAAAAACGAAAACGGAATACATCTACAAGAGGGCATTTGGATATTTTGTACGTAAAAAAACAACCAAGGAAGTTTTTGATGCTTTGGCGAAACGATTTGGTTTGACCGAATAATGAACATCCACAACAAAATTATATGACAGGATTACTACAATAGGTCCGTAGTAGTGAATGTCTGCAACAAGGATACAGTAGTGAATCTCAACAAAAAGGCTTTCTTATCCAACAAGGAGAGATACTGTAGAAAGAAGTAGAAAAAAGAACTGAATGGAAATGGTATTAATGGAAATATATGAGTAGAGTAGAAATATGCAATAGGAAGAAAGACAATTCAATTTATTATATTCTGTTTAATCACAATAAATAATTCTACAATACATCGAATTCAAAAAAATAAATTTGTTAAATTTGAATATATTATAAATCTTTTTGGAAATTTTCGAATGTGCTTCACGTCAACAATGCAAATGGAGTCGCCATACAGAATTACCTGATTGACACCGACACACTGATCCTCTTTTCGGATGAACCAACATGTTGCTCCAACAACGGCACAACGCCAACCACCATGGATTTTGCGTTGTGTAAAAGTGTCGATGGAATCTCCCAACCCATCGTAATCCATGAACTTAATTCTGATCACGTCCCCGTCCTGGTAAAACTCACATCCTTAAAATTCCGCCAATAATCCCGACAAAAAATCCTGTGCAACAAAACAAACTGGAGCAAGTTCCGAAACTTCCTTAATACCCACACCCGAATAAACAACCACATCACCTCACCCAACATCCTAGAAGAAGAAGTCGACATTTTTACACAAAACATAATCAGGGCTCGCGATCTTTCATGTAAAACTATTAAAATTAAACCGCCCGAAGATGATCTTCCGCAGTACATAATCGCTAAAATAAAAATCAAAAACAAATACAAGAAGAAGTAGAACAGGTTCAGACGAATCGAGGACAGTAACACCTATCTCACCTTAAATTCCCAGACGACACAAGAAATACGCGACTACAGAAGCGAAATTTGGGCGGAAAAACTTAGAAAAGTAAACACCAACTACAATTCTCTGTGGACGTTTTTGCGGCGGCTAAGAAACAATAAAACTGAGCCTTCCTCACTCTACTTCAACGACTCCGAGTACCTCACAAGTAGTGAGAAGGCGGCAACACCGAAATTCAATCAAGAACAGACTGTATACAGGCCTCGGATCAATGACCTGACCAGACAATAACAAACCCACACCCACCAAACAAAAACAAAAACGCAACCCAGATCACACAACCAGTCCAACAATTGAAAGGGATTTTTTACAGATTGTCTTCCCCTGTTGACTGATGCCATAGTTGCCCTGCAAAGTAGACCCAAAAGGGTTCGAGGATGCGCCCAGCGCGACGGTGGCCGAGCTTTGATCATGATACACAACACACTGTAGGACAAATGTCACAAGATCGACACCAGAGTTGGCTAAGGCGAAGCTCTGGATCCCCGTTCCCCGATGGCTGCACCCAAAACCGCACTCGGAGGGCCCACTTTTAAATTGGAAAATTGTAATACTGAATGTGTTGTTAAATTTTAAGGATTATGACAATAAACATTATTATTATTATTATTATTATTATTAGTTCTCGTCCGATCAATGAAGTCAAGCAACCTCGGGCGCGGTTAGTACTTGGATGGGTGACCGCTTGGGAATACCGCGTGCTGTTGCCTTTTTGCTGATTTCTCGTTGTTTTTGTCTTAATTGATGTAATTTATCGAAATATATTTTGTGAATAAAATCGATATATCGAATTAGGGTGAATGCGCGACATATATCGTTTTTGTCGTAGACCGAAACAGTGAGGTTACGCTGTTGCGCAGTCACATGGACGAACGCACACGCATAATAATTTTTTTATTTATTTAAGTTTCGTCAGTTATAAATAAATAAAAAAGAAGTGTCCCGTTGCAAACCGACGAATATCGGTTTTATTAGATGAGCAGGTATCAGGCGCGACGTGTAACTTTTTCTGTTTATTTTATTTTTGAAAATTTGTATACATGTTTGTCCTGTAGTATCGTAAATTTAATACCGGTCCCGTCAACGAATACCTTATCGGTTCCACTTTCAACGGTGCAGAAACAGTTGTGTCCCCCTTTTCATCTGACACAGTCACCGGTATATCTGGTAAATCGTCGAATAATTTCCTAACGATGCGTCTGCTAGGCGTCAAAATTCTTCTCCTCGGTGTCGGACGATAAGTGTCGAGAACAACACTCTCTTTAACGTGAACTTCGTCTTTTTTAATCGTCTCCGCCGCTTGTTTTCCCCTTCGGGAAGAAACCGGCGTTTTTGTTGCGCTTGTTCTTGTCGTTATTTCCGATTTCGTAATTTGATTAGCGATGACCGTTTCGGCTTTTGATCGTGGTCCAGGGGAAACAGACCGAATCCGACCAAGTGATTTTGAAATATTAGCTGATACGGTCGTTAATCTAATACTTGGTGACATCGATTCGGTCGATGTGCCCATGTCCCGTGTCAATTTCAATTTTTTACGACAACGCCGTCTGAAAAGTCGCCGTCCTCGACTTCGCTGTAATTCTCTCTGGTGCGTTTCATTGACTTCCGATCGACATTTTCCTCGCCGACGGTCGGATAGACAAAGAAAAGGGTTTTGCAATAATGGAATAGCGTTGTAACGAACGGCATGGTTGAACGAAATAAAATGTACTGATCAGCGGCAATAATGAACTTAATACTAAAATAGTATTTTTCTGTCGTGGAACCGGGGAGCAAAATACGTACTTTCGACCGAGGTAGTAAGAAAAATAGTATACACTACACGGGAAAAAAGTTTGAGATTCCTGCCCTGCGCGCCATATTGCCCGAGGCGTAGCCGAGGTAGTAAGAAAAATAGTATACACTACACGGGAAGAAAGTTTGAGAGCCCTGCCCTGCGCGCAGGGCAGGAATCTCAAACTTTCTTCCCTTGTAGTGTAAAATACTATATATGTGGATTGGGAAGGTTTCAGGTAGTTTTCACACTTCGATGCTTCATTAAACAAACAGGTAGTCCGACGATTTTTTTTCTCCTAAAATAACAATCAATATTATACTTATGTCAAAGTGAGTAACATCCTGCAAACTTTGTGGTCTTTTGAAATCATTCTTGACTCAAAATTGATGTCTAACAGTTAATATGCGTTGCTCGTAAACCACCTGTGCAAAAGAAACTGATGGCAACGGCCATACCACGTTGAAAATACCAGTTCAGTGTGGCCATTCTGCAAACCGTACCCCTCTGAACTTGATATTTTCGTGAGACACGTTCAGCACCTTTGGACTCGGCACGGTTCGGTTTCTGAATCGGAACGGAACTGCTTGGACCCACATGTTTATTTATCTATTATACATTACTAAAGATTAATTTACTTCAATGATAAAATGGTATATAAAGATTGAAATTATATTTTTATATCTTGAGCAAAATTCAAGTACATTATAATAATTATTGTTTATTACTAACAATATTAATTAAAAGTAAAGTAAAACACAATAATATTACTATGTATCTTAATATTAGGATTAAAACTAAGTCTTACATGATATTTAATTTAATAATAAAACTATCTTAGACCTAAATAGCATAACAAATGTAAAATTAATATTTATTATAAATTTGTACACAAATGTAGTATTCAGAATATTTATATTACAAATACATCAAACAAAGTACAAATACTATTAAATTATTGGACAAATATGATAGTTAAGACTGCCAGAAGATACATTTGGATGTTCGATCAGTTTCGAGATACACGTATATGAACAAAATTTAATTGTTTCTTGTTTTTCAAAATATTCTCCATGAAGATTGACACAATTTTTTATGTGAACCAATTTTCAAAGCACTTTGTCATCTTACCCGAACATAGTACTTTCAAAACAAGTATTTATAAGCTTACTAAATTAAGGGCTATACGGAGAATATTCCATCAGTAAAATATTATAAATATTATAATTTTACCTTATGTATTCCATTCCCACTATAATAAAAGTAAATTATTTCAAGTTATAAAATTATTCTTTATTAAAACAGTCAAATAATTATATTTAATTATATTGTATGATTCAAATTAATTTAAAGTTTTCGTTTAATATTTAAATTAAATACAACATTTATTTTTAATCAAGATATTTTTTTAATATTACATTTGAAATCAGTTCAATTAAACAAATTTAATAATTCAGTAAATTTTTTTTTTTATTATTGGGTCAAAGAGGGGAAAATCTACAAGACGCCTTCTGGTGGAAGTCGAAGGCAGTGTCGGACTAACCGATTAAAAACCCCTCTACGGGCACCGATCCGAAGATCATGGCCTAAGAGTATAACCATATAGGTTTAGGAAAATAGAGAGAAGGAAAAAATTAAAGAGGTTTGCAGCTAACCGCCACATACTAAAGAAAAGATATCTCAAAGAGACGCAGAGGTCTAGACAGCCAAGAGACAAGGTCTCTTGCATCTGTCAGATTCACAGGGTTGGATGTCATGCAAGCATGCAATCTCCGGATTAGAGTGTTGAAAAATAGATCTCCGGAGATTGAGGGCATGTTTGCGCAGCAGCTCCAAAAAAGAGGAAATGTTGTATTCGAAACAGACTTGTCTGTTACGAATATAGTATGGGACACCAAGGGCCGACCTCACTAGCCTCATGTAGGTCCCTTGCAGGGACCTAATGAGCCAAGAGGCGGCGGTGCCCCATATAGGAAGAGCATAGGTGAAGAGAGAGTGGACTGTTGCGTTAAAAACACGCAGCTTAACTGAAGAGGAAAGACGTTTAGAAAGGAAGAAAGATTTCAAAGCAACAAAGGCTGCTAGAGCTTTTCCCTTTACCAAAGCGACCTGGCGAGAGAAACTGAATTTCTTGTCAAGTATGACACCCAGGTACTTGGCGCTGGGACTCCACTCAACTTGGTGATCATTGATATGGAATTTAGGTGGCAACCTACGTCGATTTGAGAAGAAGATAGCTTCGGATTTAGGATTGATCTCCAATCTCCATCGAGAATACCAACAGAGCAGTTTAGGCAGGAAGTTCCTAATATGTATCCCCGCATAAACTATACATCTGTGGGAGCTAATTAAGGCAACGTCATCGGCATACATTGCCATAGTAACTCTAGGACAAGATGGTATGTCGCTACAATAGAGATTGAAGAGAGTAGGAGATAGTTTGGAGCCTTGCGGGACACCAGCGGTAATAGTTCTCGAAGAAGAGAACTCGCTTCCAACCCTGGAACGAAAGGAGCGGTTGGAAAGGAAAGAGCGGATAGTGCCGATCAGATAAGAAGGAAAGTTTAACGAAGCCAGTTTGTGTAAACTGAGTGTTCGGCAGGATGTGCTGGTCAGCCATAAATTCCTCAAGCCGAGTCCGAATAACCTGCTCCGCCACCTTGCTTAGCGAAGAAAGGAGGCTAATGGGACGATAACTGCTAGCAAGGTGGGCAGGTTTGTTGGGTTTTAAAATGGACACTACCGTCGCCACCTTCCATGCCGACGGGAAGTAGTGGAGACGGAGCATCGCATTTATAATGTTAGTAAGCATTACCACCTGAATGGTAGCAAGCTTCCTAAGGGCCACGTTGGGGATGGTGTCTGGGCCGGGACTTTTCCGGTTATTGAGGGCTTTAAAGATACCACTGACTTCGCTGGGAGAAGTAGGAAGAATGTCACTATCAGGTTTTGGGAAAGTCATAGAGTCCACCTGACGGCTGATGGAGTTGTGCTCTACGCGTTTGGAGAGCATTGCCGCTCAAGGGAGTCCGCAAACACCTCCGCTTTATCCTTGTCCAGGACGACTTTGATGCCATCATGAACAAGGCGCGGATAGCGTATACGCCTCCCTCGGATAGACCTTATGACTTTCCAGATCCGACGAGGATGGAGCCTTGATGAAGGGGTCCCGAGTACGCTGCCAAAGTTTCCTGCTACGGTTTTTCTTCCTGATGAGGGTGACAACCTCGCCAGGAATACTATGCTGCTTGCAGATGTTAGGGCAAGCATGCGTCGACTGTTCTAAGGCTGTCAGGATGTCATTTGACAGCCTATCCACTTCACCGTCTATATCCCTTTCAGAGTTCAAAATACTGCACCGCAAATCGGTGGTTTCCATTAAATAACGGAATTGTAACCTGTTGGTTTTCCTCTTACGAGGCTCCAACTGGCAACAATTCTCGTTAAGGGCCAGGGAGATCGGGTTGTGGTCCGAAGACAACACCCGGTGGTTAATGACCTTCGGCACCTCTGTGATGTTTTTGCAGAGGAAAATGGAAAGGATATCAGGTCGGCATGAGGGACTATCAAGGAAGTGGTTTCGCGTCTCGGTGGTTTCCACCGAGAACCAGTAGTCCAGTGCCGCCCGCAGCAGGAAACCGCCGTTGGTGTTAGATTTTACACAACCCCACGCTGTGTGCTTACTGTTGAAGTCCCCAGCAATGACTGTACGACAGTTGGGATGCAGGATGGACGGGAGATTGAGTCGGGAAACTCTCTCAGTCAGTCGAACATAAGCCGAGACAATCCTAAGCGGACCACTTTCTAGGGCGAGTTCGACACCAATCGACTCGCCCACAAAGAGGGACGTATCGATCATCTGGTGCCTGATGGAGTTCCGGATCAGAATGCCAACCCCTCCACCTGCTCCAGGAAAACGATCAGTCCGGAGGATAGAGTATCCTGGGATAAAGAGTCCCATGTCCGGTTTTAGGAATGTCTCCTGCAGACAAACGACATCGGCTTCAGATTCTCTCAAAAACTCAATGATCTCCAGAGAGTGATGTCTCACTCCCCTAGCATTCCAGCTGACGACCTTACAAGTCATCACTTTATTGGGACACAGCAGAAGCGGCCAGCAGGGGAAGTGCCCTTGCTAGCTGGGAGATATTGCTAGAAAATTGCTCCTGCATGCTAGCAAGGATGGCCAACACCTGATCCAGGGGTGATGTTGAATGGGTTTGCGCCTGGATCAGGGGCTGGCTTACACTGGGGGCGGCCGAGGGGGAGAACCTTGCAACATTGGCGGCCACAGCCGCAAACGATTTTCCAGGCTCAACGGAGCATGGCTTCACAGCTTTAGAGGGGGGATATGATGGTCTAGGAGGGGATGGACCCTCTGTCATGGGTTTAGGCCTTGGGGCCTTAGGGCAGCCCCTGTATTTTCCGCTGTGATCGCCACCACAGTTAGCACATCTGGGCTTTGCATTCCCGCTGCTATTCCTTTTACATTCGGCTGATGGGTGGGGTCCCGCACAAAAAGGGCATGCCCATTTGGCGTTGCAATAGTTAGACGTGTGGTCATATTTTAGACATCGTCCACATTGGGGCGTAGCCGTTGTCTTTCTTTTCGACTTTACAGAGACCCGCAACCCTGCGAGTGAGCTGATCTTGAATATTTCATTGAATGTGCCAACTCTGCTGAGGTGGACGGTCACCAGCGGCCAGAGGTTTTCCCCCTTTCTCATCCGGTAAACGGCAGTAACCGGGAATCCCAGCTCCACCAGCTCCGTGAACACCATTGGCTCAGTGACCGCTTGGTTCACTCCACGGATGACTACCACCAGCTGCCTGTCCTCAGGCAGCTAATGGGTGTGGTAGGTGATACTACTCTTCTCGAGTATTCGGGTGGCCCTGCGACGGCCAATCGACTTCAAAATTACGTGAATATTTTACACAAACTTTATACCATCTAATTTTACGTAACTACAATTAACATCAAATTATGTATTAAATTTACAATTGTACAAGCATAACATCAAACTATGTCTCAATTTTTATTTTTAGGGTAACATCCGACACCAAATAATGTGTCAACTTTTATAATTTACATTTAGGAGAAACACAACAAATTATGTCTTAGTTTGTATTTTTAAGAGGCACACTTGACACCAATTTATATGTCAATATTTATTTTTTACTTTTGGGAGTCACAGGTGACATCAATTTATGTGTCAAGTTTTATTGTTTACTTTTAGGAGACACCGATTTATGTAACGGGCTACCGATGATAATTCAATCGGTATAACCAAAGTCTTTTTTAAAGACTCGTTACAACAGGTTAAAGGGAGCGATTTAATTTTCACATAAAATATTGATGAGGCTAGGCTATACAATTCTTACTCTATAATTAATTTCAATATAACTAACCTTTGTTTTTGTTGAACAGATTTTCTTCAACTAAGGTGATGTATTACACTCAATACTCACACCTTTCACCAAACCGAAATATTAGATAATTTCTACTCACTGTTTTACAGTTCTTAAATTTATAGTCCGAAATTAATTAAAACTCAATTTTAAACAACCTAACTATATTAACAAAATAAATATAAGAAGAACAAAAACTAAACAAATATAAATATAAAAATGGCAAAATGGTTGAACTTAACGAATATTAAAACTATTGATTTGACAAACAGTAAGTAAAAATAACTAAAAGGATTTCGATATTGACACTTGAAAACATTCGGGTAAAATCTTCCGAAATAAATGAATCCCAGAGTTTTATAAAGTCAGATTCTAAGAAGGGGGTGAAGTAGGTGGTGACTTAAGACCCTGTTCCTTTTGTCAACATTGTTGCCAAACTAATTTAGTTAGAGTTTTTTTATATGAAACCCTAATCTAAATAATAATAATGTACTTGGTCTAAAAAACCTTAATGCAATTCAAAATGCAATACAATACATCGTTTCAATAAAATTATAATTCTGATGTTATTTGTATAAGGAAAAACCATATATATATATATATATATATATATATATATATATATATTATATATATATATATATATATATATATATATATATATATATATATATATATATATATTATGGTTAACATATGCAAGCTAAGTTTTAAGAAAACCATTCAAAATCTGAAAACAAAACGTGAGTACCTAAACCATGTGGTGGTCTAAAATGATTTCGTGAAATGTAGAGGTTAATGCGATCCCCATTCTTAAAGAAGGCTCTTAGCGTAAATTACAATAAATATTATTATTGTTTGTTTCCGCATTTATCTGAACTAATCTTCAACCCCCAATAAGTCACAGGTGTAGATTTTTTATATAATATATAAATATTAAATTAAATAAAAAAAATTCTTTTTATTCTTGTGGATTATTTTGTAAAATATATTGTGTATTTTGTTAAATGATTGACTCTACATAGTGGCAACTAACATTTGACAATCATCTAGAGTAAAATTGTTCTAAATTTCTTGGAGATCAGCATGCATTTGTCAAAATCAAATTATTTCATTAAACAGACAACTTAAAGCTAAACATATCTGAAAATATTTAAAAAATACTCTAATAATATGTAGATAGATAAACAATCGGATTTCATGTTTTGAATGACTATACCAACTTCACTAAAAGAGAGCTCGTAGTATTTCAAACATTATTTTTGTTCAAATAACTATTATTTTCTCATGTTGTGAACTACATATTTTAATATTTAAATGTATAATAAAGAATATATAACAATAATAATAATATCATGTCATCATTATTATCATCATCTACAGAACGGAAAAAAAAGTTAGAAATATTGTAAAATATTAATATATAATATAGTATTTTAAATAAAGGAGATGTCTAAACGGAATGTTGTAAAATTAATGGCTTGGCATGCTTATACATAATTGTCAAACTTAGGGTCTCTTAACGTTGATTCCAAAGTCTGGGTCTAATAGCGTATTCGTATAAAATTTTATACTAATTTTACTCCCTCTGCCCTATTCGTCGTTGAACTAAATACGTATAAGTATGGTTATACAGCTTTTCCAGACCCTATCGAAAATTCACCCTGACACTCCTTAGAGGGTGTACATACGAAAACCATTGAGAAAAATAACGATACGATATATATATATACTAGGTGACCCGGCAAACGTTGTTTTGCCATATAAATAACTTTCAAGTAATTTCTAGTGTAAACAAAAAATAGCTTACTTATTGTAAATATGTATGTATGTTAGAATGTGTATATTGTATGTATGTAAGAATGTGGTATACGCGTGAAATAAGCATGGAGGGCTGTGAACGATAAGGGAATATAAAAATAACTAAAGGCAAACATTATTTTTAAGTTATTATAATTTATTCCTTAAAATTATATATCATTAGTTAAACAATTACGACAGTAACACTAACAAACAATATCAATCTCTTAATGCTATCGCGTGAACAATATTTATTGTCAGTCCATCTTCAGCTAACACAAACAAACTGGATGGTTTACCCACTCGAGAGCATGCCACATATAATTGTCCGTGTGAAAAACATGGTGTTCTCAAATCTAAGCCACAAATGGAAATCGTTTGACCTTGAGATTTGTTGATAGTCATTGCAAATGCCAATCTAATCGGAAACTGAATACGTTTGAATTGAATTGGCACATCTGTAGGTATAATAGTAATCCGTGGTGTTAGTATATTTTCACCTCTAAACTTGCCATTTAAAATGCTGGCTTCGATCACGTTTTTCATTAATTTTTGAATCGCGTACCGTTGCACAGTCGGGGCGGGTTCAAATTACGAAGCAAGATAATCGGAGATCCAACCTTTAATTGTAAATTATGCGGTGGCATGCCTGGCAAATCCAGTGAGTTCAAAAACTCTGTGGGAAAATTTACTGCTTCGCTGTCGTCGCAAACTGTATCAATAGATTTATATGATACCAAGTTCCCTGGCAACAACATTTGTATCTTCAGATTTAAATTGTCAACGTCTACATTTTTTGCCGCTAAAATTGCTCTTTCTGCAAGCCACTCATGATTTATGTACTGTGTGTGTACATCGGGAAATATTTGTTCAATGAGAGTATCTTGCGAATCAGCGATTGTGCAGAAATCGGTCGGTAATTTTACGTATCCAGTTTCATCTATAGCAACTTTTCCATCACCGATATTTAAGAGTTGTTTTGAAAATGTTTCAGCGCATGGATCTTGAAGCATTTGAATGCGCATATTTTCTTTTAGCTGTAATTTTTCAACATTACGCCACAATGGAGATGATTTTAAGCAAGCGTTGATCTCATCAGCGTATGTTGAACGTGGAATGACTGGAAGTGTTTGTCTGAAATCACCTGAAAGGACCAACAGAGTTCCGCCAAATAGTTTGTCGTTATTTTTAATATCTTTCAATGTCCAGTACTGCACTGCAGTTCACGATTCATTTCAGTATTCATTAAATCAGATGCAGTTCGATTTGGCGAATTCATACTGAAATTACTAAGTGGTAAGTTGGCAATGACAATGCAAAGATCCTCAATAGCAATCAATGCTTCATTGTACATTGCGTCGCTGAATGTTATCGTTAGATCGTGGCACCGTATACGATGTTGATGCTATATATCATCAGTCATTGAATCTTTATGATTATCCCATAATATCTGTGCTCGAGCTGGGAAACATGTAGTCAACACTATAGAAAATAGTAGACAAATTTGTATTGCTGTACAGTTCAATGCAGCTTCAGCAAGCATGCATTCCCACTGGTTGTCGTTTTCCAGCAAGCCGAGTGCAAGGCATGCATCTTTATACGTTGGATAGTGTTGCCCATTCACTTTACGTATATCTTGAAATGATAATGGGCCAGTAACATTAACCAACAACAGTCGAAGATAAAAGCACTCAGTGTGTCTTGGATTGACTGTAAATAATCGCCCCAAGGCGTTTGATTTAAATAAATTGAGACATGCAGCAACTGGTGAGCTTTGCTTGCGGGGCATCCATGTTTTTTGTTTGAGTCCATGTGAAATAGCGTGGTACTTGTGAATAGAGTAATGTTCGTGCAAAGACACCAAAATCATCCGCACGATTACACAATTCAAAAAATGCAGTGAGTGTAGTTTTAGGTGGATTTATTGCATGATCAATCGCTGTCTCGTTAGTGAAAAATACCATTTTCAAGATGGACGGCTAACTGAACAACTGCTGGATCCCGTTCATGAATTGGAAAACCAAAGATACGCCAAGCAGCTTCATTGGAGCTGATGTACCGACCAATTTGGTAGAGCGTTATTTCATCGTTTTTATTCACTGGAGGAGCATTCACATTAGTATTTTCCACTCTAAACACAGCCATATCACTGCCTTTATGGACATACTTGCAAATGTATTTGATGCTCTTCACAGAACTGCAGAACTCAACATTAATATGAGCATTATATGTCTTGCTCAGCAGAGGCGAATATGGCACCATCCAACGATTGTCAATATCAATGTCTGTGTTGATGATATTTTTAATAAATTATTGTCCGCCATTATCAGGATTCTTCGACGATATATTGGGTATCCGTCGACATTTGTGACCGTATCATTGGTAAAATCTTTAGGGAAATTTTTAGTACATTTTCCATTTGCCATGCAAGGCGATGAACTGTTAAGAGTACCACATGGACCATGAATCATGTTTGTTGTAACAATATCAAACAGCAGTTGGTCAGTGGATGGATCTGGAATTTCCGCAGAAATGATACTATCGATTTCTTCAGGACGAATTTTGTCAATTAACCATACCAAAATGTGTGCATGAGGTAATCCTCGCTTTTGCCACTCAACCGAATACAGCCAGCAACGTGTGGGACCGAATACATGTAATTTAGTAATGAAACTTATTAAAGACTTCAACTTTTGTCTGAACACACATGCTGTAATGTCATGGCGATGTATTGCATTGCCAGGCAGTAGCAAAGATGCAATCTCTGGCCATTTTGGATTACATGTGAACGTGATAAATAAAATGATCGTCCATATTCGCGCACGAATGTCAGAGCATCCTGTATATATTCTTGCATATGACGTGGACTTCCTACGTACGATGATGGTAAAATGACATGGTTACCAATTTCGGCGACGTCGGCATTGTTGTTGATAGCGTCTCGCAAATGAATGTACTCTTCCGCGCGCAGCTTTAGTTGATTATATCGTAAGTATCGTGGTCGTTCGCTCTCAATCTTCGCGTACATGTCGACCATGAATTGTTGATAAAGCTCACGACATCGTAGAATGACGTTGTCCAGGCCACGTCTAATCATTAATCGGTACGCATAATAATCCTTTGAGCTAACGTTCTTGTTTGTTTCAGCTCCTGTAATATTTGTTCATAAAAATTAATTAAAATTTATTACGTTCAATAATTTAATTGTTTTGTTAAATGATTAATGATCAAATTCATAATCAATGAAGTACCTAATACGGGATCTCGTTGTTTTATGTTTATGCAATATCCGTGTTATCCCTTCCAGAATATTAGCGGATATTGGAGAGCGTCATATGAACGATGTGTGTCAGTAATGAACTGAAGATTATTATTTCTTCTACGAATCACAATTTCTCGTGCAGCTGTACAATCGCCAACCATGATTCCAGCAACATCATCAACAACTGGTGCATTGAATCTACGAATATGCTCTCCAGCTGGTGTTTTATCAGGATTAATAACGATAGCGTGATTATCGCTTTGTAATTGGTGCATATGTGATTTGAATATTTTCAACAATTCGTTGTGCTCGTTCAATAGAGCATCTATCTCGCTGACGATGCGTCTGGCATAAAATGAATCAAGGTTATTATAATCACAACGTGCATTCACGCGATTGGCAAGTGCACTTCCGAAATCCTCGCCGTCCATAAAGTAGATTTGTAAGAATTTATGTGGTTCGTTTGGCATTGGCAGTAGTGAGCCCATTTTATGATAAACTTGGCCTCTGATTTTGAATGTAGAATTGTATTGTTGACCATTTGCATTGGTATTTCGAACTATTTCTGTTGCTCCGGACGATGTCATTTGAAAGCATGAATTGAATATTCGAATTGACTTCAGGAACACGTTAGAATCTGGATCCGTGCCGATAAGTAAACCGTTCAATGGTTCAGGTGGTGTTTCAATTTCAGGTAGTTGCACTTTTCCTGACGCGCAACACATCCCAGCTGGCTCATTTTTGAATTTCAGAGCATGACAATGCGGACATTCCTTGTCCATAGCACCAATTACCACTTTTGAATGAGCATAATATTCAATATCGGGCTCATACTGGAATGCTAGACGCAAGAATGAATCAGATATAAACGCTCGATGTACTTGTTGTCGTTGTTGGTCATTTCTTCTGCGTCTATTGACTGTGAAACGGCGTGATTGTCGTTGTTCTAATCTTCTGACTTCATTGCGTTCAGCTCGTGTAGGAATGATTAATAGTTAATATGACAGTTATTGATTGACATTGATCAGTTTCGGTTCGAAACTCGTAACTCATTGACAATCTTGACAACTGTCTAAAAAATAAAAAAAAAAATTTAGGGGGATGAAAAAAAGATGTTGGCCGATTCTCAGACCTACTCAATACGCTCACAAAATTTCATGAGAATCGGTCAAGCCGTTTCGGAGGAGTATGGGAACGAAAACTGTGACACGAGAATTTTATACCGTATCAAAAGTGATGAGCGTGTCTACTCGCATATTGAGACGGAACATCAATACCCCATTGTAAACAAAAAGGAAAGATATACATGCAATTATGTGGGCGGGCCAAACTGACTGGAGGGGATCATTTGGTTTTGCTGCGTTTAGCATGCGGTTCGTCTCCGTAGACCATGTCTTTGAACACATTATTTAATTATTTTTAGTTTTTTTTACTTATGCATTTATTTATTTAATTTAATTTTTGGGATACATTTTTATTTTGAAAAAAGTAGTTTATTTTTAGAATACTTATTTTTGTTTTTGATATACCCTCAAAAAATATTTCATTTTACAAATTGAAAATTATACAAAGTTACGGAATTTAAATGGAGCATCCGAAGAACTCGAACTACATCCCTACGCATACGGAGAGTTACTAAATGCATTCGCAAAGATTAATTTACATTGTGCGCCGGCGCGCACCAGCACGGCGCATTGTCTCTGAGAGTAGGGATTCTTACTACCGGGCAAAACTTTTCTCTCTTTGTCGTGCATCCATCTCTTACAACATCCAGACACGAAGAGCATTTTTCGTACGGTATATATATATATATATATATATATATATATATATATACTTCGTGGAGTAACGGATTCTGCAACTTTACCTGACTTTCTTTTAGGCATAACTAGATATTAAAAAAAAACAACTATCTAGCAGTAAAAATGTAACAAAATATTTTGAATTAAGATAAGATAAGAAAAACGGATCGGTGGAATTATAAAAGAGGTATCTTTTATAATTCCACCGATCCGTTCTTCTTCTTGATAGGTATCAATTAAATCAAACTGTCAATCAATCGTTGGTGGGAGAAGTGGTGGAAGGCGCCCGACGTGACGGCCCAATGCTGGAATGCGCGTGCGCTGCGCGTGGTACTGGACAGTACTTGGACATTGCAACATTACTTTATTTTTCTAAAATAAAAGAATTTTTCTAAAATAAAAGTAGCCTAAGTTATTCTTTATTACATCAGCTGCATGCCAATAAAAGTTCCGTCAAAATTGTTCCAGTCATTTTAGAGATTAGCCGGAACAAACAAACAGGCAGACACAGAGACAAAAATTATAAAGAATGTTATTTTGGTGTATGTACCGTATTTATATTATTATGCATGTAGTAAAAAACGGTTATTTCAATATTACAAACAGACACTTCAATTTCATTTATATGTATAGATTTGCGTATACAAGACGGTAGGTTGCTCTACTTTCTGCAAATATGTGAAAAAAGTCTGCAATATTTTTAGAAATTACAATTTTTTGTCCTGGAGTTTTTCATATTTGTTTCAATGGTGTTAAACAAATTCGCCACTGTTTTCCATCCGGTATACAAGTATCGCTGCTCATTATTTTTTGTTTAGGTGTTTTTATCGGATACGTTTTTGGACATCCCACGGAATATTGAATTAAATGGAATTAATGATATATAGTAAGTATTTAATCAATAATTCTTGTTAATCTGCTCTTAAAAATATGTATAGTATTTTGTTTCGATTTATACTGTCCTAATGTTGCACATTTGAGATATTATTGGAAGATTTTTTACCTATTTGGAAATTGTACATGGTCAAAACTCAATCGAATATATTTGTATTAATTTCATTGTTTGCAGAAATACAGTAACATTGTGATTATAATCAATGCGATTAGATTCTTTGTCAGTTTTGTCTTAATAATGTTATACAAAACGAAATCAAGGAACACATACATTAATGTAAATATATTTTAGCACATAGACAATAACACACACATACAATTAGGATATTCGGTTTTAGCGACAGGGTATGGAATTGTTAGTAGTGTATTTTCCATATCCGAAAAATGTTTCAAACCAGTTGAAAAAAAATAGTGTAAACAAACTAAAAATTAAAATCTATTGTAATAAAATTTTATCAAAATTAAGAAAACTTAAGAATAAGCTTAAGAAATAATCCCAGGTATACTTTTGTTGTTTATGTTAGTGCACACAAATAAATATTCTATTGCATCAAATCAAATAAGTGTAATTCATCAAACTTTCTGTGAAGTGCAACGTTTAAAGCAACCAACCAACTTTATAATGTCTATCAAAATAATGTACGATTTAATCAGCGTATTTAAGTGTGTTGTATGTTTACATGAAACCGCCAATACAGATGTGCCTTAACGGCCACAGCTGCTGCAACTCCTGCTTTCGGCGCATGCACCAGTGTCCTGAATGTAGAGGCCAGAAGAGCGATTACAAAACGCAGACTACGGTTGCGATTTCGCATCAAAGGGAGTGGACGTGATAACACACGAGGGCAAATGCGTTTATGCATATATGCCATGTCCATTTGCTAAATATGGGTGCACATGGTCAGGAGTATACAACACAATGGAGGATCATATTAGAAAGTATCATTATTTCAAATATGATATTCCAAACTTTTGTTATCTGAGGGGCTTCAATTGGGGTACCAATATTTGGCACCAGCCGCTGAAGTTCGACGGATACCTGTTCATACTTAGCGTAATAAAGGAAGTCGTTATTGGTTTGGCGTTTACTCGATTATTAATACTGTTATGTACAATTTTGAGTTGAAATTCAATTTGTTCAAAAGGATGGACCACCGAAGATGGCATGAACAATCTACAGAGTGCCCCTGGGATGTTGGTTAAGATTTCAGACAGGGTAACCTTGTTAAATACAAGATTGAAATATTTTCCCCTTCTTTAGAATCCTAAATAATTATATTAAAAATAAATGAAAAGAATTTAAAATGTAGTTGTATTATTTCTTTCCCGATGGTCGTATTTAACATTAACTATGTAATACTAAAGGGTACTGAGGTAGGTTAAGGGAGAGGTTTTACTATATGAGCAGTAAGAAGCGTACTACTTGTGCGGCAAATAATGGCGTCCTAAACCTATGACTATCAACTTTGATATGACCTTCAAAGTGATTGGGATCTCTATAGTACTTACATTTAGTTTTGATGGTCTGAGGAAGATGTGGCCGGTGAAGCTACACATCTATGTACTTAATTCCACAATTAAATCTGTCACTGGTAACTTAGATCAATCGGATCTGGATTTAACTAACACAAAATTTGAAAGACTGAAGAATGTCAATAACAAGTTGTTTCTTGCTAAAGAGACCACTGATTGATACAGACATTTAGTAAAATTTCAAAAATATTTGGTCAGAATACTGTCACGGTATTGATTATAAATTATATGAATTACTAGCTGACCCGACAGACTTCGTCCTGTCAAAAAAATTTGTAATCTGGCAGTGTTTTGTTCCTACCTTTTTTATATTCTTTGCAAAAAATTATCCTGGTAATAATTCGGTGTGAATTAAAAATAATTAAATAAAACACTATAAGCATTTAAAAGTAAGTAATTTTAATCATGTAAATCATAATTATTAACAAAAAAAAATCAGTTCTATTTTCATTGTAGTGCTTTGTGATAAACGATGTTTTTAGTTTGATTACCTGGCGCATAGACAAACAAATCTGATGGTTTTCCAATACGGGAACAGGCAACATACAATTGACCATGTGAGAAACATGGGTTTTCCAAATTAATACCACAAACACTTAATGATTGCCCCTGGGACTTGTTTATGGTCATAGCAAAAGCAAGCCGCACTGGAAACTGTAGTCGTTTAAACTCAAATGGCACATCAGTCGGAATCATTGGGATGCGCGGTATGAGAACATCTTCTCCTTTATACTTTCCTTTCAATATGGTTGCTTCTATCACGTTGTTTAGTAGTTTTTTTATCGCTAACCGTGTGCCGTTGCAAAGACGCGGTTGGTTGATATTTCGCAACATTATAATTACCGATCCAACCTTTAATTGAAGATTGTGAGGTGGCAATCCTGGCAAATCCAGCGAGTTTAAAAATTCCGGTGGATAGTTAACTACATCGTCTTGGTTAGTTGCCGAATCAACTGATTTATATATCCTTGATTCGCCTGTAATTTGTTCTTGAATTTTGAAATTTAATTCATTTACATCAATGTTTTTGGCTGCCAATATAGCTCGTTCGCTTAACCAATCATGGTTTCTGTAATTTTGAGCAACATCTGGAAATACCTTCTGAATGAGTTCTTCTTTTGATTGAGTTAAATGATAACTTTGAGGAAAGTTAATGCATCCAGTCAACATGTCAATAGGGAAATTGCCATTACCAATGTCAATGAGTTGTTTAGAGAATATGTTGCCAGATTGGTCATTTTGCAACTCAACACGCATATTCTTGCTTAAATGAAGTACTTTGACATATTTCCACAAATTGGATGACTTTAGACATGCGTTGAATTCATCAGCTGGCGTTGATCGTGGAATCACTGGCAATGTTTGACGAAAATCACCTGCTAATAAAATCATTGCACCACCAAATCGGTTCTGATTGCTCCGTAGATCTTTTAAGGTTCTGTCTAAAGCCTCCAAAGATTTTTTACCTTTGCCATTGCAGAGTTCTTCGAAATGTTGCAGGTTAGAGTTTCATTGCTTTGCATATTTAATGGCAATTTTAGTGCTGAATAGGCTGTTCGACCACATTCAAGCAAAGTTGCTGCGAATCCCGACGAAGCGAGTGCAAGTGCAATTTTATTTTGTGAGCGAATTGTTGCTAATATTATTGAAATCAAAAAAGTTTTTCCTGTACCACCAGGTGCATCTAAGAAGTAAATCCCCCCAGTTTCATCATTTGTTACTTTCATAAGAGTATCAAATACATACCTCTGTTGTTCATTCAACTGTGGAAGATTTGTTTGAATTAATTCTTTCAAAGTGTTGAGATCATACAGTTTTTCTCGGTGCAACTCTTGGTTAGAAGCATCATGCATTGGACGATTGGGCGCGGCCAAGCACATGTCTTCAATTGAAATCAATGCTTCGTTGTAAATTTCTTCACTGATTTGCATATTTGGATTTCCCATTCTATTCCGTATTTGATACAAAATATCATCACACATATAATCTTTGTACTTGATCCACAAATCAATTGTGTTTGATGGGAAGCATGTAGATATGATTATAGAAAACAATGTTCGTATTTGATGAGCGTGCGTGATGAAGATATTACAGCATCACTGAGAGTTTGATCCCAATGAGCGTCATGTTCTAGCAATTGTAAACGTTGACAGGCTTCTCTGTAGGATCCACACAATTCACCATCAACAGTTCGTAAATGTTGGAATGATGTTGGGCCACGTACATTGACTAATAGCAGTCGTAAATAAAAACATTCACCATTGCTTGGATGTACTGAATAAATTCGACCAATCGCATCGGTGGAATATACATCTGGGTATCCTGGTACTGGTTTTCCTTGTTTCCGTCGTATAAATCTCCTTGAGGATTGATTCCAAGTATAATATTTTGGCATTTCAGAATATAGCAATGTTTGTGCGAAATTATCGTTTTGACATGTCTCAAAAAAACTTGTTAATGTAGTAGATGGTGACTGAGCAGCTCTTTGACCTGCGTTCTCTGCTGTAAAATACACTCTTTGTCCATTTTCTAAATGCACAGCTAAGTGAATAACAGAAGGGTGTCTGTCTCTCATGAATTGGAAAAGAAAATATTCGCCAAATTGCTTCATTACTACTAACATAGCGGCCCATTTGGTATTGAGTAACTTCATCATTGGAATTTTCTGCACCAATTCCAATCACAGCCATATCACTCCCTTTGGTTACATATTTGCAAATGTATTTAATAGATTTCACTGAATGGCAAGATTCAACATTGATGTGTGCATTGAAGGTCTTTGATAAAATGGGTGACTATGGAACAATCCAGCGATTATCTATCTCAATATCTTGTTGATTTATTTTTACAATTGTTGATCTTCCATTGTCTGCTATCGATCGGCGACGATACAGTGGATAACCGTCATTACCAGTAATTGTTTCCGATATTAATGTCCGTGGATATCGTTTCAAACATTTACCATCCATCATACACTGTGAATTTTGATTAAGAGTTCCACAGGGACCATGTATCATGTTTTTGATAACTACCTCATGCAATCCAGGATCTACTTGTACATTAGGGATTTCAGCTGATATCACTGCATCAACTTCATTTGGCCTTATCTTTTCAACCAACCAAATCAAAATGTGTGCATGTGGCAATCCTCGTTTCTGCCACTCCACAGAATACATCCAGCAGCGTGTCTCACCAAACACATGATGTCATACGATGAAATCCATCAAAGATTTCAACTTTTGTCTAAAGACTCTGGCTGTAATATCATGACGATCAACGGGTGATTGCCCAGGGAATAACTCCTGCTTGATTTCTATCCAGTGTGGATTGCATGTAAATGTGATGAACAAATCTGCTGTATAATAACGCATAATGACGAACATACGACATGGCATCTTGAGCATATTCGTGCATAAGTCTAGGGCTTCCGATGTATGTTGCTGGAAGAATTGTCATCCGTCCCACATTCTGTGCATTGCCATCTGTATTAATCGCATCTCGAAGGTGAATATACTCTTCAGATCGGAGTTTAGTTTGATTCAACCTGATAAATGTTAATCTCTCCGTTTCAATTTTAACATACATGTCAACAATATATTGGTGATATAATCGCCGACATTTCAATATGTGATTGTCTTCATTTTCCCGAATCATTAGGCGGTATGAATAATATTTCATTGAACTTACTTTTTTGTTGATTTCAGAACCTGTAAATATATTTTGTTTTAATAACAACTATAATATATAAAATTAAAATATATTGACTGAGATATTATCGCCATAGCTAAACTAATATTTTAATTACCTGTAATGGGATTGATCATTTTTATTGAGAAATCATAGCCATCTTCACCTTGCCAAAATATAATGGGATATTGCAGTGCATCATATGAGCGGTGTGTTTCCTTTATACGTTGTAATTGATCATTCCGACGATGTAAAACAATATCACGGGATTCAAAGTTTTCTCCAACTACAATGATAGCAACTTCATCAATAGTTGGTGCATTAAACCGTCTTGCATGTTGACCCGTAAGTGTTTTATCAGCTCTGATTACAATTTTGTGATTATCAGATGGCATCAGATCAAGTGCACTTTTAAACAATATAATCAATTGATTGTGTTCATGAAAAAAAGTTTGTAATTGTTCTACAATAGGCCTCTTTACTAAATTGTTATATGCACAACGCTGATCTATTTCTTGTTGTGAATTGCCCATAAAATAAATTTGCAGGAATTCATAGTTGTTAGCTGCCACTGGTAACAATGAACCTGCTCTGTGATATATTTGGTCTTGTATCTGTAAATTAAAATATATAATATATATATATATATATATATATATATATATATATATATATATATATATATTATATTTGTACCAAAAACACTATAAAATAAAATAAATAAGCAATGTGTAGAATAAATTTATGTATTGTCAGTGATCAAACTTAAATAATATTTGTTATTATAAATTATATATCAGAAGATATTGTTCGCTAAAATAATTATGATTAACTGCTTTAATACATACCTTGAAAGTTGGCATAAAATTTTCCCGAACCAGATTTGTTGTCCCAAATGAAGTCATTTGAAAGCAATTGTTATATAGTTGCATATTTTTCAAAAAGTGTATGGAATCTGTTCCTATTCCTGAAACCAATGAGTACAATAACTCTGGTGGTGGATTCAATGGTATTAATTTTACTTTACCATTTGCGCAACACAATCCATTGGCTTCGTTTTTGTATTTTAATGCGTTACAATGTGAGCAAACCGAGTTCATAGAACCAATAACAACACATTGGTAGTTACTGTAGTCAATTGACACATCGTAACTGAAAGCAGCTCGATTCAAATTTGCGCGATTATTAGTTGAAAGTCGTGCTCGCGCTTCACGTGCTTGTGATATCCTAATTCTTTCATGTTCATTTCGGTCGTCACGTTCTTGTGCAGTACGATTAGATCGGTAATTAGCTTGGTTTGTAGCATTTCGTGTTCTTCTACTTAAATTGCCTCGTCTTATAGGAGGCATTATTAAAATATTGTGTCACATGCAATAACTTTTTTTTCATAGGTAGATAACAAAACACTGCAAACAAAACAAAAGCACACTCAGTAGAGTATAACAGAAAATCCAAGAAAAACAACACCGGCAAAGGCGGCAAATCGACATTGACACGCACACTGTTTTGATAGATATGATTGAATTTGAACTTTGTATAGCGGTAAGAAAGTGCAAATTTACTTTTTGACATTAGAAACACACCTACATTTCTTAGATAACAGTGAGTGCTTGTAATTTAATATGAACTTTATATAATAGCAATAAAGCTCAAATTGATTCTACGTTTTAGTTAGAAAACTTTTGTATGTGAAAAAGAAAAGTGCTGTTTTTAGGGTTTTCCCGGCAATTATTCGATTTTTTCGCCGTAAGAACCATCCTTGGACTTCAACGAACATTTTAAAAAAAGAATTGGCCAAATTGGTCAAGGCGTTGTTGAGTTATGCGTTACCAACACATTTTGCGATTCATTTTTATATTATAGATAATTTGATTTTACCAGAAGATGAAAATGAAGATAATCATGTGGATGATGTTATATATCTTAAAAGAACTTTTAACAAGTTAAAAATAATTAATTTTCAAGCTTATTTTTACAATTTATCAGAAATAGGAGGAATAAATCCTGAACTGGCAGCTGGTAAAGCAACTCGTACCCGCTTAATGACAGCTCGATTTCAAACAAATTAAAGAGCATCGATGGGTCAAGTGTATTGAACTAAAAGGTAAAATAAAAAAGTTTATAAGAAACTTGAATTTTCAGTTGCACCTCAAGGATTTCACAAAAATTGAATGTAAATAAAATAATAAACTATGCTTTTATAACAAAATTTAATCAATAAAATAAAAAAAAAAGAATTTCGAAAATAAATTTTAACAAAAATAATAACAAAAACAAATAGTTAACGAGACTGTGCTGATTTGTTTATGGCTTCCGCCATATGTTCTAAAGCCACATCAGTCTGCGAAAACGCCTGGGCCGTTTGAGTCAAGGCCTGTGCATTTGATGTTGATGACGAATTTAAGGCACTCACAATATTGCCCAGAGCCTCCGTCTTCTGTCTATGGTGCCTTTCCTTCATCTCAATTTTTTTTTAAATATTTGGCTCGCTTTTCATAAGCATCATATGTTTTTTGCCTCCTTGTACGTTGCAAGGGCTGGCGCGGCATGTCCGAAGCTGACGATGGCCCCGGTACGTCCGAAGCTGACGAAGGCCCCGGCATGTTCGGGGCTGATGAAGGCCCCGGCACAGGGTCCGACGTACCCGGAGGAAATTCAAATTTAACAACAGGTACGGGAACATTTGCAACTCCTTCAACAGATGTGGGTTTAATGAGGCAGGCAATCCGGCTAAGGCCGCAAATTTTTGGCCGCCCCCTCCAGTTTTCGATATTTCTTTTTTTTTGAAAGGCTAGTTTCGATTTGGTCCTGGCAGATATGTCGGACCACGTCTGTCAAAATAAATAAAATATTAAAAGTTGTGTTTTAATGTTCAATTTATACACTGCCCTTCCTCCATCCCTTCCAAGTCTTTTCGGGCCCCGTCATCCCGTTAAGTATAGCTGTGACTTCTTGGCACAGCTCAACGTTTTTACCGGATGAAAATTCCGAAGTAAATTTCTTTGACAGTAGTATTGGATTTTCAGTGATAAATTTCACTAATTGTTCTTTTTGTATTGCAGTGACTTTCATTTTGAAAAAGAATTTCAAATTTGAAACGTATTCTAACCTAAATATTCTAATTCCTCTAAAATCCCACCGGGTGAGATATCTTACTCGGGTTCGTGGTAGGCCCCAAGGTTTTTGATTATTATTATTATTACAAGAAAAATCTGAAGGTAAAAAATGATCCTCGCATACATTTTTTATAGAACTTTCGTGCATTTCCGACGCCGCCGAACGACTATTTTCGGCTGCTGCTCACTCGTCCCTATTCACTTGACCCCCCATATTCCCCTCCCTATTACCAACTTAAACAAAAAGGGTGAAACAATGACAACAAAGAAGAATAATACTCCCCTTTGTAAGGTGGTCGAACGGCAGTAGGGGGCAGTGTGGCCGTTTCGGAAACGGGCTTTCTGCGAACTTTATATTTTCGTTAGACAAGTTCGGTGCCTTTGGACTCGGCAAGATTCAGTTTTTCGGGTTCGGGTCGTTACGTTCATTCTAATAATGCAAAGATACACAAAATGTTGCGGACAGTAAATCTTATTTAATACACTTTGCGGCTAAATACACAAAACTTTAACAAAAAAACAGGTCATAAATAACTGCAAGCGGTTCAACAGCAGTCGTGTTTCAATTCGGAAACCAATGCGTGCCGAACGTAATAAGCGAAAACGAGTACTCCAAAATGGTCTTAGACCCCAGAAAGTCGGTTTCCAAAACGGCCACACTGGTAGGGGGCTCGACGTGCTCACAACATCCTTTAAATCGTAGTTCAGCAAAATGTATATCTTGTAACTTCAAAGAATTTATCATCTGTCCTACTCTCTGCAGCTTTCAGTATCAACTTCTATCCTATGGCTTCATAAAGTTCTTTCAGTAGTCCTGAGGTCTCTGAATCATCATCAACAACTTTTACATCTAATAATGTCATGAAGAAATTTGTTCAGTCGTACTTCTGCATCAACATCACCATCAATGTCTAGGAAATCTGAGATAAGCTTTCGTTGGTCAACATGATCTCTATCCGATCGTCAGTAATGCTTCACGATGATAAAATTTGTGATTAGTAATACTGTAATTTCCTTTGTTTTTTCGGTTTTACAATCCTTTGGGGTAAAAACGTTGGGTAGAGATTTTTCTCAATCACACACGATTTTCAATCGCAGCAGACAAATGATTTTCACGCAACAATACCAAGTCTCCCACTTGTAATATGTCTTTTCTTTTCCAGTGGAAGTGGAAGGAATATGAGAATGAAAAAGTAATGGTGGCAAAAGAACTGTTTTAGGTTTAAATTTTTCTTGTTGTGGTGAAATCTGATGGAGAGAAATGGTCTTCACAGACATGACACCTTTTGATAGAAGGATTAATATTACAAATTGACAAATTGAACGCCATACTAAATTTAATTTAGAATCAGAAGGTGGCTTAAAAAACGATTTATTTTTAAAATTAGGATTATGAACATCACTATAAGATGTATTGAAACATAATATAATATACACTGAAACATATTTTGACACAGTAACCAGACAGAGATTGAGGCTGAGAACTCATGGCTGAATTTTATAAATTTATAAAATAAAATCACAGAAAAGAATTCTGTATTTTAATAAAACTACCTAATTCCCATTGATCGAACCTTCCCAATCTAGTTGGAACCTAGAATACCCTCTCTAATAAGATTAACATACCTAAAAATTGCCGAGTCTATTCTGGTTAAATCAATGGTCCGGTAGACTATTTAACCTACAAAATAACATTCATTTATTCAACAGATAAGAAAAAGTATATTAATATATAAAGCATCTTATTCAAATTTGAGGTTATTTTATTTCTAATATGATTGTAATGTAAAGTAAGCAACTTAAGTACTAAATTATTGAATTACAAAGCATAGTATCCAAGTATGATTTTATTTATTAAGAAATATAAGAAATAACTTACCTAAAAAAAATTTTAAATTTTCTTCATTAGCTCCATTCCATCTTCCCAGCACCTTCCCGAATAGAAGCCCGCGCCATATTTAAATACTGTGTTGCTATTGGTCAAAAAATTAACGAACAAATCTAGTTAAATAGCCATTACCAATTGTCATACCAACATTATAAACAACATATCAATTTTAGAAAACGAGTATAACTTCGGGAACATTCGGCTGTTTCCATTTGGTCCTATTAACTTGCCCCCCCATGAAACCTACCCAACCCGTATGCTTATTTTCACATTAGGTGCTCAAAATTCTTCCTAATTGTCTCGTAACTATCACTAAGATTACCGTGTTGTGAAAGTGTCCAAATCGAGACATGAACTGTGTTCCATGATCCGCAATTATACATTTAATTGAGATAATATTGTTAAAATCATTCAAAATTTTGTCAATTAGCAGTTCGTGCTACCGCCCGTTTCATACCATATAATCGCACATACTTTGAAAAATACAAACACATAAGAAATACCTCCCCGACCCGAAGGTAAAGGTCCCAACAAGTCGCAGGCTACTATTTCTCCTGGTTTTCTACAAAGATGTTCACAGTTTATTACACGAAATAATAAGCTTGACAATTTGTTAGCCCATGTATGTCCATATCTTTCCTGAAAACCTTTTAAAATTATATTTGTTACATTATTAGGTATAATAAGAAGAGTGTAGGAATCAGATTTATTATTGGCAAACTTTAGAAAATTTTTCTTGTCGATTATTAAGATGTATTTGATTACCCAATAAATGAGAATAAATTGGTCCAAAGAAAACATCTTGTTGTTGTAAAATTGAAAGATTTTTTAAAATATGTTTAATCTCAGGCATATCACTTATTGGAAAGAAAACAAGATATACTTTCTTGTTTAATACAAGTGGGCAAAATAGGATATTTATTTGTTGTAAACAAAGAATTATCTAAATTTAATGGATTTCGGGAAATAACTTCTGCCACTACATTATCTCTACCTTTGAGGTGCTCTACAGAATAATCAAACTGCAGTCAACATGCAACTATCAAAACCTAAAACCAAGTGTTCCCCATCGATATTCAACTGATAAATTTCGACACCCAAAGCAAAACCCGAACTATCTGCTTGAACATAGAAATTGTTCTTAAAATTTGGAAAATGTAAAATAACCGTGATTATAAACACTGCTCCAGTTTTATTAAAAACTTTATCTTCTTCAAATCCCAAAAAACATTTAATATTTTTCCACAATACTTTATTGGTATTAACAAATCACTACAATTTTTAATAAATCTTCTGTAAAAACCACACACACCTAGAAAACTTCTTAACTGTTTAATTGTTTTAGGCACTGGAAACTTTTGCATGGCTTCGATCTTTTCACCATCTGTTTTAATACCATTAGAAGTCAGAATATGACCCAAAAATTTAATCTTGGTCACTAGAAATTTTGATTTACTTAAGTTAATTGACAGTTTTGCTTCATGGAATTTGTCGAATACTGCCTTAAAATGCATAAGATGTTCCTCAAATGTGGAAGAAACTATTCGGAACCCAAAATAACATCCATAGCTTTTGAAAAACTTCCGACTACCATTTTCAATTCGAAAGGTAAAACCTGATATGTATAAGCTCTATGATTATGGATAAAACCAATGTACTTAGTGGAAACGGAAATCAACGGAATCTGCCAATAAAGTCCTACTAAATCTATGATACTCATGAACTTTAAATTCGGAAAAGAAGCAAAAATATCTTCAGGAGGTTGTGAACCAACGAGCATCTAAACAAATTCGTACGGTTCCATTTTTTTCTTCACGTCTGTCATAGGGCTAATAAACGGAGCAGCTTCTTGTTTAATGACACCTAAATTTATCATTCGTTGAATTTCTAAATTAATACCAGCTCGATAACTAACAGGAACTGGGTACGTTTTTCTTAGAAAAGCAGTTTCATCATACATCTTAATCTCATGTGTATACTTATTAGTTTTACCTGGAACATATTTAAATAAATATTGATAATTCTCAAGTAGTTGAACCAAATTATTTTTTTGTTCGAATGAAAGATGATTTAGAGTATTTATTTGTTCAGAAATTAATTTAATACGAGAGGAATCTTTAATCAAAGAATTCACAGATACGACAGATGTTTCTGAAGCTTTTTCAAATAATGATGGTTGAATAACTTGAAAAGGGCAATGTATAGTAATTAATTCTTTTGAATTTATTAAATTTCTTATTTGAAATTAATAATACCCTTAATAATAATAATTCTCATAAAACCATTTAATTCCTAAAATCATTGGTCTAATTAAATTTTTAACTACTAAGAACGTTTGAGTAAATTTTTCCTTGTAGGTTGGAATGGAAAATTCTAAACAAACTTAGATAATTTAGACTTTTGTTGTAAACGAATGAAAATGTCTTCATTTAAACATGACAACTCATAACCTGTTGGATTCAGGTTCAAGCTAATAATTTTTGTTTCTCAATATGTATGAGGTAAACAAAGTGACTTTTGAAATGACTTCGAATTGGTTTTACAAGGAAACTTTGTGTAAATTTCAATCTGTAAAAAGAAATATTTTTTTAGTGTATATCAAAAACAAAAATAAGTATTCTAATAATAAATTTCTTTTTTCAAAATAAAAATGTATCCCAAAAATTAAATAACATAAATAAATGTATAAATAAAAAAAACTAAAAACAGTTAAATAACATGTTCAATAACTGTGATAAAAATTTTCACGCACGTTAGCCAGGAGTAATATTCTCCAATAAATTAATTATACTGTCTCTTAATTCATTGAGATTATTAACTCTGTTCTCCTGTAAAGTGTATAATTTAAACTTCAGGTAACCCCACAGAAAAAATCGCTAGGTGCGAGGTCCGGTGGCCAAGCTGGCCAAAGAATACTTCCGTAATCACTAATGATGCGTTCGCCAAAAGTGGTACGTAAATATGCTCTAACCCGAGCCGTATTGTGAGCAGGGAAACCATCCTGTTGAAACCATACACTTTCCAGGTTTATTTCTATACGGCGGACTGTCGGGACAATTTGGTTCTGCAGAAGAACGAGGTAGTTTTGCCCAGTGAGATTACCTTCTATAAAAAAAGGACTATGAGAGACACTATGTTGTCTCTCAAAATACCAGCCCAAACATTTAGTTTTTGGAGGTACTGAGTAAGGGCAGCATAATTTTTTTTTGTTTGGGGGACAAAGAGGGGAAAGTTTACAAACCGATCCGAAGATTATGGCCATAGTGTTTACCATATATGATAAATCATACATGGGAGAAAGGAATGTATATTTGCATATACGTGGTATGCTGAACCAGAAGACGTGGGACTGACAAAGAAGCCAACCCCCTGTCAACTGGGTTCGGATGTCCAATCTGAGGAAGATCCGAAGATCTTCCTGGGGATGGATTGGACTTGCAGGTGTTGGATCCGTTAGCTCCCCACTACCACTGGCTTGTGGAGCGATACTGAGCCCCAGGACCACGACAAGGTGGATCCATCCAGGGGGGGCAGCATAAAATTTTCTTAAATTTACTCTTGACCAATACCGCGTAATCACGGGATTGTGTCGCCCGTGTAAAGGAAATGACGACGTAACAATCTGAATTTTTTCTTGCAGTGTATACATTTTTATTACTGAAAATGAGCTTATTTAAAGAAAACCTACCTCTGTTGTCAATACATCGGCTTGTCTGCGGAGACGAAACGCATGCTAAACGCAGCAAAACCAAATGATCCCCTCCAGTCAGTTCGGCCCGCCCACATAATTGCATGTATGTCTTTCCTTTTTGTTTACAAAGGGGTATTGATGTTCCGTCTCAATACTCGAGTAGACACTTTCATCATTTTTGATTCTGTATATACAGTACCAAAAATGCTCTTCGTGTCTGGATGTTGTAAGAGATGGAAGAACGACAAAGAGAGAAAAATTTTTCCCGGTAGTAGGAATCCCCACTCTCAGAGACAATGCGCCGTGCTAGTGCGCGCTTGCGCACAGTATAAATTAATCTTTGCGAATGCATTTAGTAACTCTCCATATGTGATATTAAAAACAAAAATAAGTATTCTAAAAATAAAGTTCTTTTTTCAGAATAAAAATGTATCCCAAAAATTAAATAAAATAAATAAATGCATATAAAAAAAAAAACTAAAAATAATTTAATAAAGTGTTCAAAGACACCGACTCGTCTGCGGAGACGAACTGCATGCTAAACCAAATGATCCCCTCCAGTCAGTCCGGCCCGCCCACATAATAGCATGTATATCTTTCTTTTTTGTTTACAAAGGGGTATTGATGTTCCGTCTCAATACGCGAGTAGACACGTTCAACATTTTTGATACTGTACACTAGCTGTTCTCGCGCAACTTCGTCCGATAGCGTGTTGTATACGATTGTTTTCTAGACAGTGATCTCGAGATGCCAAAGATTCTTGAGCCCTTAACAAAGAATGACGCGTTCTATCTAATTGTAATCGTTCATTCCTCTCAGAAGCAGAAGTTCTGTAAGACGACTTTCCTTATCTTGTTCAGATTCATTCATTGTTTTTTGGCAAAAATATTTGGAATTAAGATCGGTGGAATTATAAAAGATACCCTATCAATCAAATAAAACTATCAATCAATCGTTGGTGGGAGGCGGCCGACGTCACGGTCCAGTGGTGGAATGCGCGTGACCTGCGCGTGGTACTGGAGAGTACTTGGTCATTGTAACATTACTTTATTTTTCTAAAATAAAAGTAGCCTATGTTACTCCTTCTTATATTAGCTACCTGACAATAAAAGTCCCGTCAAAATCGGTCCAGCCATTTCAGAGATTCAAAGGAACAAACAGACAGAGAGACAAAAATTGTAAAAAATGTTATTTTGGTGTATGTACCGTATTTATATTCATATGCATGTAGTAAAAAACGTTTATTTCAATATTACAAACAGACACTCCAATTTTGTTTATATGTATAGATATATATATATATATATATATATATATATATACATAGATTGTTTTATATTATTTGTCAAACATAAATGTCAGTTCTAATCATTTCGATCCAACAGATTTAAACGTTTGAACATTACGTCTGAAAGATAGTTAATAAAATATAGATCAAAATGTGTTCGCAAACATTTTTGAGAATAGTACAAACTGTAAGTAAATTAAAGTAATTTTATTTAAAAAATCCACTTATATATTTTATATATATATAATTTGATTGCAGATCCTCGTGATTGGATGCTTATGTGCCGCACTAGCTATTTTCTTCATTAGCGGTTTCTCAATCACTGTAGTCTTAGTGGTCTGCACCAGTGTCATCTTCCTGCTCGTCCTATTCTCAGACCTGATATTGCGATGCCGTTCGTGCTTCATCGGTGAGCACGTTTGGGGCTATTTCGCCTGTGGTGCGTTCCTCGAGTTCATCACCTGTGCATTTTTGGCATTTGCTAGTTTAAATTTAAGTGAAGTCTACGTAGAGGAGAATAAGGATCACAGCGACAAGGATGACAAAGATAATAACCATCATAACCATTTTAAAGAATTTGGAGTTGCATTGTGTCTTGGCATCTTTTGTTTAGCCACCGCCACTTGTTTCTTTTACGATATATTTGCGTGAGTTCCACACTTAATCTAAAATATTGAAATAAATGTTTTTATTTCAGATTACTTCTCAAAATGTGGGTAGTTTGTAGATACAGAGTTGATTGTCTTTGCGATAGTAAATATTTAACAAATAGATTAATAATTCGCTAACTCTATTTATTTTAGATTCTTCAAGAGGAACTTATAATGTTGGCTCACCGTAAGTGAATATAAAAGAAATTCTCTAATTTTGATCGACTCGTAAGATACGGAACATTTGTGAATTTATAAAAAACATATCACTCTTTGTAAATAATTTTCATGTTTTTTAGAGGAGTTTGCAGTAACAGATCTGTGGACAGAATTTCTCCTCAGCCTCCACCACCGTAACGAAAACTATATAAAATTTTTATATTATTACTAATTGACTTTCATATTTCAAATTTTAGAAAACCTTGCCCTCCACCTCAACTTTGTACAGCATTCGAACCAAAGTAACTCTCATTTTATAAATATTAAAGAATATATATATGTATATTAGAAAATATCCTCTTTAGGAACAGGAAGCAACTGTCTATTCAAACCATGTGTTCCAGACCGGAAAGTTCGAAAACAAAAGTTTTGTAAGTGAAATCTTACTATAACAAGTACTCCTTTGGAAAACAATACCATAATATGTAACTATTTTCTTTTTATAAACATGCATTTTTTCAGATTGTCTAAATCTCCATCGAATCTAGTATTAGAATGTGAATGTGAGGATGTGTATGTATATTTTATTCTTAGGTTATTTTTATCTATTAAAAAATCTATTTTTTAGAAATGAGCCAAGTGGAAGCAATATGAGGTAAAACTTTTCAAATTACCGTTTAATATATTTTTAAAAATTATTTTTATAGACCCATTGATAATCAAGTTCAATATCAGCGTAAGATTTAAAAAAACTTTTATTTATTTATTTATTTTCATATCTTGTTTCAGCTCAAAAAAGAGTCCATTAGATTAAAACAGATCAATAATTTTATTAGAAGACATGACATTGTTAATTAATTGTATCAATTCTCAATATCAATAATTTGAAAAATAAGATTTGGATGGATTTTTTGATTTATTTCTTATCTTATTTTGATAATTTATTATGTTATTTATTTTCGAATTTGAATAAAACATTGCTACCATTTATACAGATAAACTCGACAAGGGGCAATTTCCGGGAATAAAAATATTTAACTACGAACTACTGAATATTAAGAGAGACTTGATGTAAGATTCCGTTATGCAAGATGTCTTTCTCAAAATTCAGTTTTATGAGCGGCAACATCAAATTTTTATTTATATGAAATACTGAATTACATGAACAACTTGGAAAAAATTAAATAATGGTAACAAAACTGGACCCTCAATTCTCGAACTTGGAAGTCTTGTCTTAGAAAGAAAAGATTGAATGGAATACATTATTAAGTGCCTCGTTATGAGTGACATTACTGATTTTGAATACCCAAAGGCATTAACATTAAAGTATTCATCAAACTGAGGCCAAAATCAACTGGATGGCTTAGAGTGGATGAATAAATATGGAGAAGAAATTCCAAAACAGGAGTATTTCACGATCATTCAAAGTTCAATAATATCAATTGTTTTAAATAATTCTAAATATTTCACTCCTAAATCTAAGAAACAAGTAACACAATGCGTTTTATAGAAAATGATGAACTTGTATCCAAATAAAACTGTCACCATCTACAATATTGAAAGAAGAGGACCTTGTTTATATAGCGACAATATTCCACCTGACCTGGAAACTAATTATGTTACAAAATTCTTTTCATTATTTGTATATTTTTTGTGTCAATAGGGGTAGACAAAAACAAGCGATATTTAATTGGAAGATAAAAAACGGAAGAGTTTTGAGCTTCATAATTTTGTGGAATTTGCTTCAAGTACAACTTAGTTCTTTAACATATGATCCAGAAACAATTAGTAAAATAATTTTAACTGTTAGAGATTTAGATTTTCAAAATTCACCCAATGAATTGACTACACAATGTTTTGATAGACTGGTGACATGTAAGTTGCAACAAGCTTTATTTCGTGCATTGGAAGTAGAGTATAGGTTCAATATTAAATCTTGTCAAGTGTCAGGATGTGGTGCCACAATGGGTTCAATGATTGGATGTCTACGTCTTCTAATGGAAAAATATTCGGAATTAAATTAATTAATTAATTAAAAGTTTTAATAAATATAAGTATAATAACCATCTATTTTGACAATAAACATATACCTATCTTCGTATCATAATGAATGGTGAAGATTATCCCTCCCTTACTATAATATTACGCATGGTTGCTGTAGTGTCAAAATCAGTACTGTTTAACCTGCTTCGAAATAGCCTCTATTCGACTAAAGAGCATTTACAGACAATAGCCTTTTTGTGAATAATTACTATTTGTAATTTGACTCCCAGCATATAAGAAGAACCGGCTGAAACAATTATAGATATGAGAAAAAATCTTCAGGAATAAGCATCGTTAAATCAAAAACATATTCCATGAGAAGGAATCCTTTAAGTTACAAGTAACACAACTATCATTAACGACTCGTCGGCTCCCTGACATCATTTCTCGATTTATTACAAATCAAACGATGGACTGTTCTTGTGTTAGAATTATCCCCGCAATAAATGTATTAGCATAATAAATTATGATTAAATTATAAACAATTAGTACAATAATGGATTCTGCTGGGTATTGCAATTCGTCCAGTCAGCGACAAGGCATTGGCATGGAGTCAACTTGGATCTTCTTTGTTAATCATTTGGTTGATATTTTTGTTGCTTCCGGGAGAAGAATTATATAATTAGGTAATTTCTTAAATTAGCGTAATAGTTTGACGATCTTTCTGGATTTTCAGGTGCAATATACTTGGTTATGTTTTTAATTTCAAATTTCAATTTCAATTTCAATTTCAATTTCCAATTTCCAATTTCCAATTTCCAATTTCCAATTTCCAATTTCCAATTTCCAATTTCCAATTTCCAATTTCCAATTTCCAATTTCCAATTTCCAATTTCCAATTTCCAATTTCCAATTTCCAATTTCCAATTTCCAATTTCCAATTTCCAATTTCCAATTTCCAATTTCCAATTTCCAATTTCCAATTTCCAATTTCCAATTTCCAATTTCCAATTTCCAATTTCCAATTTCCAATTTCCAATTTCCAATTTCCAATTTCCAATTTCCAATTTCAAATTTCCAATTTCCAATTTCCAATTTCCAATTTCCAATTTCCAATTTCCAATTTCCAATTTCCAATTTCCAATTTCCAATTTCCAATTCCAATTTCCAATTTCCAACTTCCAATTTCAAATTTCAAATTTCAAATTTCAAATTTCAAATTTCAAATTTCAAATTTCAAATTTCAAATTTCAAATTTCAAATTTCAAATTTCAAATTTCAAATTTCAAATTTCAAATTTCAAATTTCAAATTTCAAATTTCAAATTTCAAATTTCAAATTTCAAATTTCAAATTTCAAATTTCAAATTTCAAATTTCAAATTTCAAATTTCAAATTTCAAATTTCAAATTTCAAATTTCAAATTTCAAATTTCAAATTTCAAATTTCAAATTTCAAATTTCAAATTACAAATTTCAAATTTCAAATTTCAAATTTCAAATTTCAAATTTCAAATTTCAAATTTCAAATTTCAAATTTCAAATTTCAAATTTCAAATTTCAAATTTCAAATTTCAAATTTCAAATTTCAAATTTCAAATTTCAAATTTCAAATTTCAAATTTCAAATTTCAAATTTTTCAAATTTCAAATTTCAAATCTCAAATTTCCGATTTCAAATTTCCCATTTCAAATATCAAATTTCCAATTTCCAATTTCCAATTTCCAATTTCCAATTTCCAATTTCCAATTTCCAATTTCCAATTTCCAATTTCCAATTTCCAATTTCCAATTTCCAATTTCCAATTTCCAATTTCCAATTTCCAATTTCCAATTTCCAATTTCCAATTTCCAATTTCAATTTCCAATTTCCAATTTCCAATTTCCAATTTCCAATTTTCAATTTTCAATTTCCAATTTCCAATTTCCAATTTTCAATTTTCAATTTCCAATTTCCAATTTCAAATCTTAAATCTCAAATTTCCGATTTCAAATTTCCCATTTCAAATATCAACATTCCAATTTCCAAATTCCACTTTCCAATTTCCAATTTCCAATTTCCAATTTCCAATTTCCAATTTCCAATTTCCAATTTCCAATTTCCAATTTCCAATTTCCAATTTCCAATTTCCAATTTCCAATTTCCAATTTCCAATTTCCAATTTCCAATTTCCAATTTCCAATTTCCAATTTCCAATTTCCAATTTCCAATTTCCAATTTCAAATTTCAAATTTCAAATTTCAAATTTCAAATTTCAAATTACAAATTACAAATTACAAATTACAAATTACAAATTACAAATTACAAATTACAAATTACAAATTACAAATTTCAAATTTCAAATTTCAAATTTCAAATTTCCAATTTCCAATTTCCAATTTCCAATTTCCAATTTCCAATTTCCAATTTCCAATTTCCAATTTCCAATTTCCAATTCCCAATTCCCAATTCCCAATTCCCAATTCCCAATTCCCAATTCCCAATTCCCAATTCCCAATTCCCAATTCCCAATTCCCAATTCCCAATTTCCAATTTCCAATTTCCAATTTCCAATTTCCAATTTCCAATTTCCAATTTCCAATTTCCAATTTCCAATTTCCAATTTCCAATTTCCAATTTCCAATTTCCAATTTCCAATTTCCAATTTCCAATTTCCAATTTCCAATTTCCAATTTCCAATTTCCAATTTCCAATTTTCAGTTTCCAATTTCCAATTTCAAATCTTAAATCTCAAATTTCCGATTTCAAATTTCCCATTTCAAATATCAACTTTCCAATTTCCAATTTCCAATTTCCAATTTCCAATTTCCAATTTCCAATTTCCAATTTCCAATTTCCAATTTCCAATTTCCAATTTCCAATTTCCAATTTCCAATTTCCAATTTCCAATTTCCAATTTCCAATTTCCAATTTCCAATTTCCAATTTCCAATTTCCAATTTCCAATTTCCAATTTCCAATTTCCAATTTACAATTTCCAATTTCAAATTTCAAATTTCAAATTTCAAATTTCAAATTTCAAATTTCAAATTTTTCAAATTTCAAATTTTTCAAATTTCAAATTTTTCAAATTTCAAATCCCAAATCTCAAATTTCCGATTTCAAATTTCCCATTTCAAATTTCCCATTTCCAATTTCCAATTTCCAATTTCCAATTTCCAATTTCCAATTTCCAATTTCCAATTTCCAATTTCCAATTTCCAATTTCCAATTTCCAATTTCCAATTTCCAATTTCCAATTTCCAATTTCCAATTTCCAATTTCCAATTTCCAATTTCCAATTTCCAATTTCCAATTTCCAATTTCCAATTTCCAATTTCCAATTTCCAATTTCCAATTTCCAATTTCCAATTTCCAATTTCCAATTTCCAATTTCCAATTTCCAATTTTCAATTTCCAATTTCCAATTTCAAATCTTAAATCTCAAATTTCCGATTTCAAATTTCCCATTTCAAATATCAACTTTCCAATTTCCAATTTCCAATTTCCAATTTCCAATTTCCAATTTCCAATTTCCAATTTCCAATTTCCAATTTCCAATTTCCAATTTCCAATTTCCAATTTCCAATTTCCAATTTCCAATTTCCAATTTCCAATTTCCAATTTCCAATTTCCAATTTCCAATTTCCAATTTCCAATTTCCAATTTCCAATTTCCAATTTCCAATTTCCAATTTCCAATTTCCAATTTCCAATTTCCAATTTCCAATTTCCAATTTCCAATTTCCAATTTCCAATTTACAATTTACAATTTCCAATTTCAAATTTCAAATTTCAAATTTCAAATTTCAAATTTCAAATTTCAAATTTCAAATTTTTCAAATTTCAAATTTTTCAAATTTCAAATTTTTCAAATTTCAAATTTTTCAAATTTCAAATCCCAAATCTCAAATTTCCGATTTCAAATTTCCCATTTCAAATATCAAATTTCCCATTTCCAATTTCCAATTTCCAATTTCCAATTTCCAATTTCCAATTTCCAATTTCCAATTTCCAATTTCCAATTTCCAATTTCCAATTTCCAATTTCCAATTTCCAATTTCCAATTTCCAATTTCCAATTTCCAATTTCCAATTTCCAATTTCCAATTTCCAATTTCCAATTTCCAATTTCCAATTTCCAATTTCCAATTTCCAATTTCCAATTTCCAATTTCCAATTTCCAATTTCCAATTTCCAATTTCCAATTTCCAATTTCCAATTTTCAATTTTCAATTTCCAATTTCCAATTTCAAATCTTAAATCTCAAATTTCCGATTTCAAATTTCCCATTTCAAATATCAACTTTCCAATTTCCAAATTCCACTTTCCAATTTCCAATTTCCAATTTCCAATTTCCAATTTCCAATTTCCAATTTCCAATTTCCAATTTCCAATTTCCAATTTCCAATTTCCAATTTCCAATTTCAAATTTCAAATTACAAATTACAAATTACAAATTACAAATTACAAATTACAAATTACAAATTACAAATTACAAATTACAAATTACAAATTACAAATTACAAATTTCAAATTTCAAATTTCAAATTTCAAATTTCAAATTTCCAATTTCCAATTTCCAATTTCCAATTTCCAATTTCCAATTTCCAATTTCCAATTTCCAATTTCCAATTTCCAATTTCCAATTCCCAATTCCCAATTCCCAATTCCCAATTCCCAATTCCCAATTCCCAATTCCCAATTCCCAATTCCCAATTCCCAATTTCCAATTTCCAATTTCCAATTTCCAATTTCCAATTTCCAATTTCCAATTTCCAATTTCCAATTTCCAATTTCCAATTTCCAATTTCCAATTTCCAATTTCCAATTTCCAATTTCCAATTTCCAATTTCCAATTTCCAATTTCCAATTTCCAATTTCCAATTTCCAATTTCCAATTTCCAATTTTCAGTTTCCAATTTCCAATTTCAAATCTTAAATCTCAAATTTCCGATTTCAAATTTCCCATTTCAAATATCAACTTTCCAATTTCCAATTTCCAATTTCCAATTTCCAATTTCCAATTTCCAATTTCCAATTTCCAATTTCCAATTTCCAATTTCCAATTTCCAATTTCCAATTTCCAATTTCCAATTTCCAATTTCCAATTTACAATTTACAATTTCCAATTTCAAATTTCAAATTTCAAATTTCAAATTTCAAATTTCAAATTTCAAATTTTTCAAATTTCAAATTTTTCAAATTTCAAATTTTTCAAATTTCAAATTTTTCAAATTTCAAATTTTTCAAATTTCAAATCCCAAATCTCAAATTTCCGATTTCAAATTTCCCATTTCAAATATCAAATTTCCCATTTCCAATTTCCAATTTCCAATTTCCAATTTCCAATTTCCAATTTCCAATTTCCAATTTCCAATTTCCAATTTCCAATTTCCAATTTCCAATTTCCAATTTCCAATTTCCAATTTCCAATTTCCAATTTCCAATTTCCAATTTCCAATTTCCAATTTCCAATTTCCAATTTCCAATTTTCAATTTCAAATCTTAAATCTCAAATTTCCGATTTCAAATTTCCCATTTCCAATTTCCAATTTCCAATTTCCAATTTCCAATTTCCAATTTCCAATTTCCAATTTCCAATTTCCAATTTCCAATTTCCAATTTCCAATTTCCAATTTCCAATTTCCAATTTCCAATTTCCAATTTCCAATTTCCAATTTCCAATTTCCAATTTCCAATTTCCAATCTTCAATTTCCAATTTCCAATTTCCAATTTCCAATTTCCAATTTCCATTTACCAATTTCCAATTTCCAATTTCCAATTTCCAATTTCCAATTTCCAATTTCCAATTTCCAATTTCCAATTTCCAATTTCCAATTTCCAATTTCCAATTTCCAATTTCCAATTTCCAATTTCAAATATTAAATCTCAAATTTCCAATTTCCAATTTCCAATTTCCAATTTCAAATTTCAAATTTTTCAAATTTCAAATTTTTCAAATTTCAAATTTCAAATCTTAAATTTCCGATTTCAAATTTCCCATTTCAAATTTCCAATTTCCATTTTCCAATTTCCATTTTCCAATTTCCAATTTCCAATTTCCAATTTCCAATTTCCAATTTCCAATTTCCAATTTCCAATTTCCAATTTCCAATTTCCAATTTCCAATTTCCAATTTCCAATTTCCAATTTCCAATTTCCAATTTCCAATTTCCAATTTCCAATTTCCAATTTCCAATTTTCAATTTCAAATCTTAAATCTCAAATTTCCGATTTCAAATTTCCCATTTCCAATTTCCAATTTCCAATTTCCAATTTCCAATTTCCAATTTCCAATTTCCAATTTCCAATTTCCAATTTCCAATTTCCAATTTCCAATTTCCTATTTCCAATTTCCAATTTCCAATTTCCAATTTCCAATTTCCAATTTCCAATTTCCAATTTCCAATTTCCAATTTCCAATTTCCAATTTCCAATCTTCAATTTCCAATTTCCAATTTCCAATTTCCAATTTCCATTTACCAATTTCCAATTTCCAATTTCCAATTTCCAATTTCCAATTTCCAATTTCCAATTTCCAATTTCCAATTTCCAATTCCCAATTTCAAATATTAAATCTCAAATTTCCAATTTCCAATTTCCAATTTCCAATTTCAAATTTCAAATTTTTCAAATTTCAAATTTTTCAAATTTCAAATTTCAAATCTTAAATTTCCGATTTCAAATTTCCCATTTCAAATTTCCAATTTCCATTTTCCAATTTCCATTTTCCAATTTCCAATTTCCAATTTCCAATTTCCAATTTCCAATTTCCAATTTACAATTTACAATTTCCAATTTCCAATTTCCAATTTCCAATTTCCAATTTCCAATTTCCAATTTCCAATTTCCAATTTCCAATTTCCAATTTCCAATTTCCAATTTCCAATTTCCAATTTCCAATTTCCAATATCCAATTTCCAATTTCCAATTTCCAATTTCCAATTTCCAATCTGCAATTTCCAATTTCCAATTTCCAATTTCCAATTTCCAATTTCCAATTTCCAATTTCCAATTTCCAATTTCCAATTTCCAATTTCCAATTTCCAATTTCCAATTTCCAATTTCCAATTTCCAATTTCCAATTTCCAATTTCCAATTTCCAATTTCCAATTTCCAATTTCCAATTTCCAATTTCCAATTTCCAATCTCCAATCTCCAATTTCCATATTCCAAATTCCAATTTCAAATTTCAAATTTCAAATTTCAAATTTCAAATTTCAATTTTCAATTTTCAATTTTCAAATTTCAAATTTCAATTTTCAAATTTCAAATTTCAAATTTCAAATTTCAAATTTCGAATTTCAAATTTCAAATTTAACAAATTTTTCAAATTTCAAATTTTTCAAATGTCAAATTTTTCAAATTTCAAATTTCAAATCTCAAATCTCAAATTTCCGATTTGAAGTTCCCCATTTCAAATATCAAATTCCCAATTTCCAATTTCCAATTTCCATTTTCCAATTTCCAATTTCCAATTTCCAATTTCCAATTTCAGTTTCCAATTTCCAATTTCCAATTTCCAATATCCAATTTCCAATTTCCAATTTCCAATTTCCAATTTCCAATTTCCAATTTCCAATTTCCAATTTCCAATTACCAAATTTCCAATTTCCAATTTCCAATTTCCAATTTCCAATTTCAAATTTCAAATTTCAAATTTTTCAAATTTCAAATTCCAATTTCCAATTTCCAATTTTCAAATTTCAAATTTCAAATTTCAAATTTCAAATTTCAAATTTCAAATTTCAAATTTCAAATTTCAAATTTCAAATTTCAAATTTCAAATTTCAAATTTCAAATTTCAAATTTCAAATTTCAAATTTCAAATTTCAAATTTCAAATTTCAAATTTCAAATTTCAAATTTCAAATTTTTCAAATTTCAAATTTTTCAAATTTCAAATTTTTCAAATTTCAAATTTCAAATTTCAAATTTCAAATTTCAAATTTCAAATTTCAAATTTCAAATTTCAAATTTCAAATTTCAAATTTCAAATTTCAAATTTCAAATTTCAAATTTCAAATTTCAAATTTCAAATTTCAAATTTCAAATTTCAAATTTCAAATTTCAAATTTCAAATTTCAAATTTCAAATTTCAAATTTCAAATTTCAAATTTCAAATTTCAAATTTCAAATTTCAAATTTCAAATTTCAAATTTCAAATTTCAAATTTCAAATTTCAAATTTCAAATTTCAAATTTTTCAAATTTCAAATTTTTCAAATTTCAAATTTCAAATCTCAAATTTCCGATTTCAAATTTCCCATTTCAAATATCAAATTTCCCATTTCCAATTTCCAATTTCCAATTTCCAATTTCCAATTTCCAATTTCCAATTTCCAATTTCCAATTTCCAATTTCCAATTTCCAATTTCCAATTTCCAATTTCCAATTTCCAATTTCCAATTCCAATTTCCAATTTCCAATTTCCAATTTCCAATTTCCAATTTCCAATTTCCAATTTCCAATTTCCAATTTCCAATTTCCAATTTCCAATTCCAATTTCCAATTTCCAACTTCCAATTTCCAATTTCCAATTTCCAATTTCCAATTTCCAATTTCCAATTTTCAATTTTCAATTTCCAATTTCCATTTTCAAATCTTAAATCTCAAATTTCCGATTTCAAATTTCCCATTTCAAATATCAACTTTCCAATTTCCAAATTTCACTTTCCAATTTCCAATTTCCAATTTCCAATTTCCAATTTCCAATTTCCAATTTCCAATTTCCAATTTCCAATTTCCAATTTCCAATTTCCAATTTCCAATTTCCAATTTCCAATTTCCAATTTCCAATTTCCAATTTCCAATTTCCAATTTCCAATTCCAATTTCCAATTTCCAATTTCCAACTTCCAATTTCCAATTTCCAATTTTCAATTTTCAATTTCCAATTTCCAATTTCAAATCTTAAATCTCAAATTTCCGATTTCAAATTTCCCATTTCCAATTTCCAATTTCCAATTTCCAATTTCCAATTTCCAATTTCCAATTTCCAATTTCCAATTTCCAATTTCCAATTTCCAATTTCCAGTTTCCAATTTCCAATTTCCAATTTCCAATTTCCAATTTCCAATTACCAATTTCCAATTTCCAATTTCCAATTTCCAATTTCCAATTTCCAATTTCCAATTTCCAATTTCAAATCTTAAATCTCAAATTTCCAATTTCCAATTTCCAATTTCCAATTTCAAATTTCAAATTTTTCAAATTTCAAATTTTTCAAATTTCAAATTTCAAATCTTAAATTTCCGATTTCAAATTTCCCATTTCAAATTTCCAATTTCCAATTTCCAATTTCCAATTTCCAATTTCCATTTTCCAATTTCAAATTTCCAATTTCCAATTTCCAATATCCAATTTCCAATTTCCAATTTCCAATTTCCAATTTCCAATTTCCAATTTCCAATTTCCAATTTCCAATTTCCAATCTCCAATCTCCAATTTCCAAATTCCAAATTCCAATTTCAAATTTCAAATTTCAAATTTCAAATTTCAAATTTCAAATTTCAAATTTCAAATTTCCATTTTCCAATTTCAAATTTCCAATTTCCAATTTCCAATTTCCAATTTCCAATTTCCAATCTCCAATTTCCAATTTCCAATTTCCAATTTCCAATTTCCAATTTCCAATTTCCAATTTCCAATTTCCAATTTCCAATTTCCAATTTCCAATATCCAATTTCCAATTTCCAATTTCCAATTTCCAATTTCCAATTTCCAATCTCCAATTTCCAATTTCCAATTTCCAATTTCCAATTTCCAATTTCCAATTTCCAATTTCCAATTTCCAATTTCCAATTTCCAATTTCCAATTTCCAATTTCCAATTTCCAATTTCCAATTTCCAATTTCCAATTTCCAATTTCCAATTTCCAATTTCCAATTTCCAATTTCCAATTTCCAATTTCCAATTTCCAATCTCCAATCTCCAATTTCCAAATTCCAAATTCCAATTTCAAATTTCAAATTTTTCAAATGTCAAATTTTTCAAATTTCAAATTTCAAATCTCAAATCTCAAATTTCCGATTTGAAGTTCCCCATTTCAAATATCAAATTCCCAATTTCCAATTTCCAATTTCCATTTTCCAATTTCCAATTTCCAATTTCCAATTTCCAATTTCCAATTTCAGTTTCCAATTTCCAATTTCCAATTTCCAATATCCAATTTCCAATTTCCAATTTCCAATTTCCAATTTCCAATTTCCAATTTCCAATTTCCAATTTCCAATTACCAAATTTCCAATTTCCAATTTCCAATTTCCAATTTCCAATTTCCAATTTCAAATTTCAAATTTCAAATTTTTCAAATTTCAAATTCCAATTTCCAAATTCCAATTTCCAATTTTCAAATTTCAAATTTCAAATTTCAAATTTCAAATTTCAAATTTCAAATTTCAAATTTCAAATTTCAAATTTCAAATTTCAAATTTCAAATTTCAAATTTCAAATTTCAAATTTCAAATTTCAAATTTCAAATTTCAAATTTCAAATTTCAAATTTCAAATTTCAAATTTCAAATTTCAAATTTCAAATTTCAAATTTCAAATTTTTCAAATTTCAAATTTTTCAAATTTCAAATTTTTCAAATTTCAAATTTCAAATTTCAAATTTCAAATTTCAAATTTCAAATTTCAAATTTCAAATTTCAAATTTCAAATTTCAAATTTCAAATTTCAAATTTCAAATTTCAAATTTCAAATTTCAAATTTCAAATTTCAAATTTCAAATTTCAAATTTCAAATTTCAAATTTCAAATTTCAAATTTCAAATTTCAAATTTCAAATTTCAAATTTCAAATTTCAAATTTCAAATTTCAAATTTCAAATTTCAAATTTCAAATTTCAAATTTCAAATTTCAAATTTCAAATTTCAAATTTTTCAAATTTCAAATTTTTCAAATTTCAAATTTCAAATCTCAAATTTCCGATTTCAAATTTCCCATTTCAAATATCAAATTTCCCATTTCCAATTTCCAATTTCCAATTTCCAATTTCCAATTTCCAATTTCCAATTTCCAATTTCCAATTTCCAATTTCCAATTTCCAATTTCCAATTTCCAATTTCCAATTTCCAATTTCCAATTTCCAATTTCCAATTTCCAATTCCAATTTCCAATTTCCAATTTCCAATTTCCAATTTCCAATTTCCAATTTCCAATTTCCAATTCCAATTTCCAATTTCCAACTTCCAATTTCCAATTTCCAATTTCCAATTTCCAATTTCCAATTTTCAATTTTCAATTTCCAATTTCCATTTTCAAATCTTAAATCTCAAATTTCCGATTTCAAATTTCCCATTTCAAATATCAACTTTCCAATTTCCAAATTTCACTTTCCAATTTCCAATTTCCAATTTCCAATTTCCAATTTCCAATTTCCAATTTCCAATTTCCAATTTCCAATTTCCAATTTCCAATTTCCAATTTCCAATTTCCAATTTCCAATTTCCAATTTCCAATTTCCAATTTCCAATTCCAATTTCCAATTTCCAATTTCCAATTTCCAATTTCCAATTTTCAATTTTCAATTTCCAATTTCCAATTTCAAATCTTAAATCTCAAATTTCCGATTTCAAATTTCCCATTTCCAATTTCCAATTTCCAATTTCCAATTTCCAATTTCCAATTTCCAATTTCCAATTTCCAGTTTCCAATTTCCAATTCCCAATTTCCAATTTCCAATTTCCAATTACCAATTTCCAATTTCCAATTTCCAATTTCCAATTTCCAATTTCAAATCTTAAATCTCAAATTTCCAATTTCCAATTTCCAATTTCCAATTTCAAATTTCAAATTTTTCAAATTTCAAATTTTTCAAATTTCAAATTTCAAATCTTAAATTTCCGATTTCAAATTTCCCATTTCAAATTTCCAATTCCCAATTTCCAATTTCCAATTTCCAATTTCAAATCTTAAATCTCAAATTTCCAATTTCCAATTTCCAATTTCCAATTTCAAATTTCAAATTTTTCAAATTTCAAATTTTTCAAATTTCAAATCCCAAATCTCAAATTTCCGATTTCAAATTTCCCATTTCAAATATCAAATTTCCCATTTCCAATTTCCAATTTCCAATTTCCAATTTCCAATTTCCAATTTCCAATTTCCAATTTCCAATTTCCAATTTCCAATTTCCAATTTCAAATTTTTCAAATTTCAAATTTTTCAAATTTCAAATTTTTCAAATTTCAAATCCCAAATCTCAAATTTCCGATTTCAAATTTCCCATTTCAAATATCAAATTTCCCATTTCCAATTTCCAATTTCCAATTTCCAATTTCCAATTTCCAATTTCCAATTTCCAATTTCCAATTTCCAATTTCCAATTTCCAATTTCCAATTTCCAATTTCCAATTTCCAATTTCCAATTTCCAATTTCCAATTTCCAATTTCCAATTTCCAATTTCCAATTTCCAATTTCAAATTTCAAATTTTTCAAATTTCAAATTTTTCAAATTTCAAATCCCAAATCTCAAATTTCCGATTTCAAATTTCCCATTTCAAATATCAAATTTCCCATTTCCAATTTCCAATTTCCAATTTCCAATTTCCAATTTCCAATTTCCAATTTCCAATTTCCAATTTCCAATTTCCAATTTCCAATTTCCAATTTCCAATTTCCAATTTCCAATTTCCAATTTCCAATTTCCAATTTCCAATTTCCAATTTCCAATTTCCAATTTCCAATTTCCAATTTCCAATCTTCAATTTCCAATTTCCAATTTCCAATTTCCAATTTCCAATTTCCATTTACCAATTTCCAATTTCCAATTTCCAATTTCCAATTTCCAATTTCCAATTTCCAATTTCCAATTTCCAATTTCCAATTTCCAATTTCCAATTTCCAATTTCCAATTTCCAATTTCCAATCTTCAATTTCCAATTTCCAATTTCCAATTTCCAATTTCCATTTACCAATTTCCAATTTCCAATTTCCAATTTCCAATTTCCAATTTCCAATTTCCAATTTCAAATATTAAATCTCAAATTTCCAATTTCCAATTTCCAATTTCCAATTTCAAATTTCAAATTTTTCAAATTTCAAATTTTTCAAATTTCAAATTTCAAATCTTAAATTTCCGATTTCAAATTTCCCATTTCAAATTTCCAATTTCCATTTTCCAATTTCCAATTTCCAATTTCCAATTTCCAATTTCCAATTTCCAATTTCCAATTTCCAATTTCCAATTTCCAATTTCCAATTTCCAATTTCCAATTTCCAATTTCCAATTTCCAATTTCCAATTTCCAATTTCCAATTTCCAATTTCCAATTTCCAATTTCCAATTTCCAATTTCCAATATCCAATTTCCAATTTCCAATTTCCAATTTCCAATTTCCAATCTCCAATTTCCAATTTCCAATTTCCAATTTCCAATTTCCAATTTCCAATTTCCAATTTCCAATTTCCAATTTCCAATTTCCAATTTCCAATTTCCAATTTCCAATTTCCAATTTCCAATTTCCAATTTCCAATTTCCAATTTCCAATTTCCATTTTCCAATTTCCAATTTCCAATTTCCAATTTCCAATTTCCAATCTCCAATCTCCAATTTCCAAATTCCAAATTCCAATTTCAAATTTCAAATTTCAAATTTCAAATTTCAAATTTCAAATTTCAAATTTCAAATTTCAAATTTCAATTTTCAATTTTCAAATTTCAAATTTCAAATTTCAAATTTCAAATTTCAAATTTCAAATTTCAAATTTCGAATTTCAAATTTCAAATTTAACAAATTTTTCAAATTTCAAATTTTTCAAATGTCAAATTTTTCAAATTTCAAATTTCAAATCTCAAATCTCAAATTTCCGATTTGAAGTTCCCCATTTCAAATATCAAATTCCCAATTTCCAATTTCCAATTTCCATTTTCCAATTTCCAATTTCCAATTTCCAATTTCCAATTTCCAATTTCAGTTTCCAATTTCCAATTTCCAATTTCCAATATCCAATTTCCAATTTCCAATTTCCAATTTCCAATTTCCAATTTCCAATTTCCAATTTCCAATTTCCAATTTCCAATTTCCAATTTCCAATTTCCAATTTCCAATTTCCAATTTCCAATTTCCAATTTCCAATTTCCAATTTCCAATTTCCAATTTCCAATTCCAATTTCCAATTTCCAATTTCCAATTTCCAATTTCCAATTTCCAATTTCCAATTTTCAATTTTCAATTTCCAATTTCCAATTTCAAATCTTAAATCTCAAATTTCCGATTTCAAATTTCCCATTTCCAATTTCCAATTTCCAATTTCCAATTTCCAATTTCCAATTTCCAATTTCCAATTTCCAATTTCCAATTTCCAATTTCCAGTTTCCAATTTCCAATTCCCAATTTCCAATTTCCAATTTCCAATTACCAATTTCCAATTTCCAATTTCCAATTTCCAATTTCCAATTTCCAATTTCCAATTTCAAATCTTAAATCTCAAATTTCCAATTTCCAATTTCCAATTTCCAATTTCAAATTTCAAATTTTTCAAATTTCAAATTTTTCAAATTTCGAATTTCAAATCTTAAATTTCCGATTTCAAATTTCCCATTTCAAATTTCCAATTTCCAATTTCCAATTTCCAATTTCCAATTTCCAATTTCCAATTTCCAATTTCAAATCTTAAATCTCAAATTTCCAATTTCCAATTTCCAATTTCCAATTTCAAATCTTAAATCTCAAATTTCCAATTTCCAATTTCCAATTTCCAATTTCAAATTTCAAATTTTTCAAATTTCAAATTTTTCAAATTTCAAATCCCAAATCTCAAATTTCCGATTTCAAATTTCCCATTTCAAATATCAAATTTCCCATTTCCAATTTCCAATTTCCAATTTCCAATTTCCAATTTCCAATTTCCAATTTCCAATTTCCAATTTCCAATTTCCAATTTCCAATTTCCAATTTCCAATTTCCAATTTCAAATTTTTCAAATTTCAAATTTTTCAAATTTCAAATCCCAAATCTCAAATTTCCGATTTCAAATTTCCCATTTCAAATATCAAATTTCCCATTTCCAATTTCCAATTTCCAATTTCCAATTTCCAATTTCCAATTTCCAATTTCCAATTTCCAATTTCCAATTTCCAATTTCCAATTTCCAATTTCCAATTTCCAATTTCCAATTTCCAATTTCCAATTTCCAATTTCCAATTTCCAATTTCCAATTTCCAATTTCCAATTTCCAATTTCCAATTTCCAATTTCCAATTTCCAATTTCCAATTTCCAATTTCCAATCTTCAATTTCCAATTTCCAATTTCCAATTTCCAATTTCCAATTTCCATTTACCAATTTCCAATTTCCAATTTCCAATTTCCAATTTCCAATTTCCAATTTCCAATTTCCAATTTCCAATTTCCAATTTCCAATTTCCAATCTTCAATTTCCAATTTCCAATTTCCAATTTCCAATTTCCAATTTCCATTTACCAATTTCCAATTTCCAATTTCCAATTTCCAATTTCCAATTTCCAATTTCCAATTTCAAATATTAAATCTCAAATTTCCAATTTCCAATTTCCAATTTCCAATTTCAAATTTCAAATTTTTCAAATTTCAAATTTTTCAAATTTCAAATTTCAAATCTTAAATTTCCGATTTCAAATTTCCCATTTCAAATTTCCAATTTCCATTTTCCAATTTCCATTTTCCAATTTCCAATTTCCAATTTCCAATTTCCAATTTCCAATTTCCAATTTCCAATTTCCAATTTCCAATTTCCAATTTCCAATTTCCAATTTCCAATTTCCAATTTCCAATTTCCAATTTCCATTTTCCAATTTCCAATTTCCAATTTCCAATTTCCAATTTCCAATTTCCAATTTCCAAATTCCAAATTCCAATTTCAAATTTCAAATTTCAAATTTCAAATTTCAAATTTCAAATTTCAAATTTCGAATTTCAAATTTCAAATTTAACAAATTTTTCAAATTTCAAATTTTTCAAATGTCAAATTTTTCAAATTTCAAATTTCAAATCTCAAATCTCAAATTTCCGATTTGAAGTTCCCCATTTCAAATATCAAATTCCCAATTTCCAATTTCCAATTTCCATTTTCCAATTTCCAATTTCCAATTTCCAATTTCCAATTTCCAATTTCAATTTCCAATTTCCAATTTCCAATTTCCAATATCCAATTTCCAATTTCCAATTTCCAATTTCCAATTTCCAATTTCCAATTTCCAATTTCCAATTTCCAATTTCCAATTTCCAATTACCAAATTTCCAATTTCCAATTTCCAATTTCCAATTTCCAATTTCCAATTTCCAATTTCCAATTTCCAATTTCCAATTTCCAATTTCCAATCTCCAATCTCCAATTTCCAAATTCCAAATTCCAATTTCAAATTTCAAATTTCAAATTTCAAATTTCAAATTTCAAATTTCAAATTTCAAATTTCAAATTTCAAATTTCAAATTTCAAATTTCAAATTTCAAATTTCAAATTTCAAATTTCAAATTTCAAATTTCAAATTTTTCAAATTTCAAATTTTTCAAATTTCAAATTTTTCAAATTTCAAATTTCAAATTTCAAATTTCAAATTTCAAATTTCAAATTTCAAATTTCAAATTTCAAATTTCAAATTTCAAATTTCAAATTTCAAATTTCAAATTTCAAATTTCAAATTTCAAATTTCAAATTTCAAATTTCAAATTTCAAATTTCAAATTTCAAATTTCAAATTTCAAATTTCAAATTTCAAATTTCAAATTTCAAATTTCAAATTTCAAATTTTTCAAATTTCAAATTTTTCAAATTTCAAATTTCAAATCTCAAATTTCCGATTTCAAATTTCCCATTTCCAATTTCCAATTTCCAATTTCCAATTTCCAATTTCCAATTTCCAATTTCCAATTTCCAATTTCCAATTTCCAGTTTCCAATTTCCAATTTCCAATTTCCAATTTCCAATTTCCAATTACCAATTTCCAATTTCCAATTTCCAATTTCCAATTTCCAATTTCCAATTTCCAATTTCGAATTTCCAATTTCCAATTTCAAATCTTAAATCTCAAATTTCCAATTTCCAATTTCCAATTTCCAATTTCCAATTTCCAATTTCCAATTTCCAATTTCCAATTTCCAATTTCCAATTTCCAATTCCAATTTCCAATTTCCAATTTCCAATTTCCAATTTCCAATTTCCAATTTCCAATTTCCAATTTCCAATTTCCAATTTCCAATTTCCAATTTCCAATTTCCAATTCCAATTTCCAATTTCCAACTTCCAATTTCCAATTTCCAATTTCCAATTTCCAATTTCCAATTTTCAATTTTCAATTTCCAATTTCCATTTTCAAATCTTAAATCTCAAATTTCCGATTTCAAATTTCCCATTTCAAATATCAACTTTCCAATTTCCAAATTTCACTTTCCAATTTCCAATTTCCAATTTCCAATTTCCAATTTCCAATTTCCAATTTCCAATTTCCAATTTCCAATTTCCAATTTCCAATTTCCAATTTCCAATTTCCAATTTCCAATTTCCAATTTCCAATTTCCAATTCCAATTTCCAATTTCCAATTTCCAACTTCCAATTTCCAATTTCCAATTTTCAATTTTCAATTTCCAATTTCCAATTTCAAATCTTAAATCTCAAATTTCCGATTTCAAATTTCCCATTTCCAATTTCCAATTTCCAATTTCCAATTTCCAATTTCCAATTTCCAATTTCCAATTTCCAATTTCCAATTTCCAGTTTCCAATTTCCAATTTCCAATTTCCAATTTCCAATTTCCAATTACCAATTTCCAATTTCCAATTTCCAATTTCCAATTTCCAATTTCCAATTTCCAATTTCCAATTTCCAATTTCCAATTTCAAATCTTAAATCTCAAATTTCCAATTTCCAATTTCCAATTTCCAATTTCAAATTTCAAATTTTTCAAATTTCAAATTTTTCAAATTTCAAATTTCAAATCTTAAATTTCCGATTTCAAATTTCCCATTTCAAATTTCCAATTTCCAATTTCCAATTTCCAATTTCCATTTTCCAATTTCAAATTTCCAATTTCCAATTTCCAATATCCAATTTCCAATTTCCAATTTCCAATTTCCAATTTCCAATTTCCAATTTCCAATTTCCAATTTCCAATTTCCAATTTCCAATCTCCAATCTCCAATTTCCAAATTCCAAATTCCAATTTCAAATTTCAAATTTCAAATTTCAAATTTCAAATTTCAAATTTCAAATTTCAAATTTCAAATTTCAAATTTCAAATTTCAAATTTCAAATTTCAATTTTCAAATTTCAAATTTCAAATTTCAAATTTCAAATTTCAAATTTCAAATTTCAAATTTCAAATTTCGAATTTCAAATTTCAAATTTAACAAATTTTTCAAATTTCAAATTTTTCAAATGTCAAATTTTTCAAATTTCAAATTTCAAATTTCAAATTTCAAATTTCAAATTTCAATTTTCAATTTTCAAATTTCAAATTTCAAATTTCAAATTTCAAATTTCAAATTTCAAATTTCAAATTTCAAATTTCGAATTTCAAATTTCAAATTTAACAAATTTTTCAAATTTCAAATTTTTCAAATGTCAAATTTTTCAAATTTCAAATTTCAAATCTCAAATCTCAAATTTCCGATTTGAAGTTCCCCATTTCAAATATCAAATTCCCAATTTCCAATTTCCAATTTCCATTTTCCAATTTCCAATTTCCAATTTCCAATTTCCAATTTCCAATTTCAATTTCCAATTTCCAATTTCCAATTTCCAATATCCAATTTCCAATTTCCAATTTCCAATTTCCAATTTCCAATTTCCAATTTCCAATTTCCAATTTCCAATTTCCAATTTCCAATTACCAAATTTCCAATTTCCAATTTCCAATTTCCAATTTCCAATTTCCAATTTCCAATTTCCAATTTCCAATCTCCAATCTCCAATTTCCAAATTCCAAATTCCAATTTCAAATTTCAAATTTCAAATTTCAAATTTCAAATTTCAAATTTCAAATTTCAAATTTCAAATTTCAAATTTCAAATTTCAAATTTCAAATTTCAAATTTCAAATTTCAAATTTCAAATTTCAAATTTCAAATTTTTCAAATTTCAAATTTTTCAAATTTCAAATTTTTCAAATTTCAAATTTCAAATTTCAAATTTCAAATTTCAAATTTCAAATTTCAAATTTCAAATTTCAAATTTCAAATTTCAAATTTCAAATTTCAAATTTCAAATTTCAAATTTCAAATTTCAAATTTCAAATTTCAAATTTCAAATTTCAAATTTCAAATTTCAAATTTCAAATTTCAAATTTCAAATTTCAAATTTCAAATTTCAAATTTCAAATTTCAAATTTCAAATTTCAAATTTCAAATTTTTCAAATTTCAAATTTTTCAAATTTCAAATTTCAAATCTCAAATTTCCGATTTCAAATTTCCCATTTCAAATATCAAATTTCCCATTTCCAATTTCCAATTTCCAATTTCCAATTTCCAATTTCCAATTTCCAATTTCCAATTTCCAATTTCCAATTTCCAATTTCCAATTTCCAATTTCCAATTTCCAATTTCCAATTTCCAATTTCCAATTTCCAATTTCCAATTTCCAATTCCAATTTCCAATTTCCAATTTCCAATTTCCAATTTCCAATTTCCAATTTCCAATTTCCAATTTCCAATTTCCAATTTCCAATTCCAATTTCCAATTTCCAACTTCCAATTTCCAATTTCCAATTTCCAATTTCCAATTTCCAATTTTCAATTTTCAATTTCCAATTTCCATTTTCAAATCTTAAATCTCAAATTTCCGATTTCAAATTTCCCATTTCAAATATCAACTTTCCAATTTCCAAATTTCACTTTCCAATTTCCAATTTCCAATTTCCAATTTCCAATTTCCAATTTCCAATTTCCAATTTCCAATTTCCAATTTCCAATTTCCAATTTCCAATTTCCAATTTCCAATTTCCAATTTCCAATTTCCAATTTCCAATTTCCAATTCCAATTTCCAATTTCCAATTTCCAACTTCCAATTTCCAATTTCCAATTTTCAATTTTCAATTTCCAATTTCCAATTTCAAATCTTAAATCTCAAATTTCCGATTTCAAATTTCCCATTTCCAATTTCCAATTTCCAATTTCCAATTTCCAATTTCCAATTTCCAATTTCCAATTTCCAATTTCCAATTTCCAGTTTCCAATTTCCAATTTCCAATTTCCAATTTCCAATTTCCAATTACCAATTTCCAATTTCCAATTTCCAATTTCCAATTTCCAATTTCCAATTTCAAATCTTAAATCTCAAATTTCCAATTTCCAATTTCCAATTTCCAATTTCAAATTTTTCAAATTTCAAATTTTTCAAATTTCAAATTTCAAATCTTAAATTTCCGATTTCAAATTTCCCATTTCAAATTTCCAATTTCCAATTTCCAATTTCCAATTTCCATTTTCCAATTTCAAATTTCCAATTTCCAATTTCCAATATCCAATTTCCAATTTCCAATTTCCAATTTCCAATTTCCAATTTCCAATTTCCAATTTCCAATTTCCAATTTCCAATTTCCAATTTCCAATTTCCAATCTCCAATCTCCAATTTCCAAATTCCAAATTCCAATTTCAAATTTCAAATTTCAAATTTCAAATTTCAAATTTCAAATTTCAAATTTCAAATTTCAAATTTCAAATTTCAAATTTCAAATTTCAAATTTCAATTTTCAAATTTCAAATTTCAAATTTCAAATTTCAAATTTCAAATTTCAAATTTCAAATTTAACAAATTTTTCAAATTTCAAATTTTTCAAATGTCAAATTTTTCAAATTTCAAATTTCAAATCTCAAATCTCAAATTTCCGATTTCAAATTTCCAATTTCCAATTTCCAATTTCCAATTCCAATTCCAATTTCCAATTTCCAATTTCCAACTTCCAATTTACAATTTCCAATTTCCAATTTCCAATTTTCAATTTTCAATTTCCAATTTCCAATTTCAAATTTTAAATCTCAAATTTCCGATTTCAAATTTCCCATTTCAAATATCAACTTTCCAATTTCCAAATTCCACTTTCCAATTTCCAATTTCCAATTTCCAATTTCCAATTTCCAATTTCCAATTTCCAATTTCCAATTTCCAATTTCCAATTTCCAATTTCCAATTTCCAATTTCCAATTTCAAATTTCAAATTTCAAATTTCAAATTTCAAATTTCAAATTTCAAATTTCAAATTTCAAATTTCAAATTTCAAATTTCAAATTTCAAATTTTTCAAATTTCAAATTTCAAATTTCAAATTTCAAATTTCAAATTTCAAATTTCAAATTTCAAATTTCAAATTTCAAATTTCAAATTTCAAATTTCAAATTTCAAATTTCAAATTTCAAATTTCAAATTTCAAATTTCAAATTTCAAATTTCAAATTTCAAATTTCAAATTTCAAATTTCAAATTTCAAATTTCAAATTTCAAATTTCAAATTTCAAATTTCAAATTTCAAATTTCAAATTTCAAATTTCAAATTTCAAATTTCAAATTTCAAATTTCAAATTTCAAATTTCAAATTTCAAATTTCAAATTTCAAATTTCAAATTTCAAATTTCAAATTTCAAATTTCAAATTTCAAATTTCAAATTTCAAATTTCAAATTTCAAATTTCAAATTTCAAATTTCAAATTTCAAATTTCAAATTTTTCAAATTTCAAATTTTTCAAATTTCAAATTTTTCAAATTTCAAATTTCAAATCTCAAATTTCCGATTTCAAATTTCCCATTTCAAATATCAAATTTCCCATTTCCAATTTCCAATTTCCAATTTCCAATTTCCAATTTCCAATTTACAATTTACAATTTCCAATTTCCAATTTCCAATTTCCAATTTCCAATTCCAATTTCCAATTTCCAATTTCCAACTTCCAATTTCCAATTTCCAATCTTCAATTTTCAATTTCCAATTTCCAATTTCAAATCTTAAATCTCAAATTTCCGATTTCAAATTTCCCATTTCAAATATCAACTTTCCAATTTCCAAATTCCACTTTCCAATTTCCAATTTCCAATTTCCAATTTCCAATTTCCAATTTCCAATTTCCAATTTCCAATTTCCAATTTCCAATTTCCAATTTCCAATTTCCAATTTCCAATTTCCAATTTCCAATTTCCAATTTCCAATTTCCAATTTCCAATTTCCAATTTCCAATTTCCAATTTCCAATTTCCAATTTCCAATTTCCAATTTCCAATTTTCAATTTTCAATTTTCAATTTCCAATTTCCAATTTCAAATCTTAAATCTCAAATTTCCGATTTCAAATTTCCCATTTCAAATATCAACTTTCCAATTTCCAATTTCCAATTTCCAATTTCCAATTTCCAATTTCCAATTTCCAATTTCCAATTTCCAATTTCCAATTTCCAATTTCCAATTTCAAATTTCAAATTTCAAATTTCAAATTTCAAATTTCAAATTTCATATTTCAAATTTCAAATTTCAAATTTCAAATTTTTCAAATTTCAAATTTTTCAAATTTCAAATTTTTCAAATTTCAAATCCCAAATCTCAAATTTCCGATTTCAAATTTCCCATTTCAAATATCAAATTTCCAATTTCCAATTTCCAATTTCCAATTTCCAATTTCCAATTTCCAATTTCCAATTTCCAATTTCCAATTTCCAATTTCCAATTTCCAATTTCCAATTTCCAATTTCCATTTACCAATTTCCAATATCCAATTTCCAATTTCCAATTTCCAATTTCCAATTTCCAATTTCCAATTTCCAATTTCCAATTTCCAATTTCAAATCTTAAATCTCAAATTTCCAATTTCCAATTTCCAATTTTCCAATTTCAAATTTCAAAATTTTCAAATTTCAAATTTTTCAAATTTCAAATTTCAAATCTTAAATTTCCGATTTCAAATTTCCCATTTCAAATTTCCAATTTCCAATTTCCAATTTCCAATTTCCATTTTCCATTTTCCAATTTCCAATTTCCAATTTCCAATTTCCAATTTCCAATTTCCAATTTCCAATTTCCAATTTCCAATTTCCAATTTCCAATTTCCAATTTCCAATTTCCAATTTCCAATTTCCAATTTCCAATTTCCAATTTCCAATTTTCAATTTCCAATTTCCAATTTCCAATTTTCAATTTCCAATTTCCAATTTCAAATCTTAAATCTCAAATTTCCGATTTCAAATTTCCCATTTCCAATTTCCAATTTCCAATTTCCAATTTCCAATTTCCAATTTCCAATTTCCAATTTCCAATTTCCAATTTCCAATTTCCAATTTCCAATTTCCAATTTCCAATTTCCAATTTCCAATTACCAATTTCCAATTACCAATTTCCAATTTCCAATTTCCAATTTCCAATTTCCAATTTCCAATTTCCAATTTCAAATCTTAAATCTCCAATTTCCAATTTCCAATTTCCAATTTCCAATTTCCAATTTAAAATTTCCAATTTCCAATTTCCAATTTCCAATTTCCAATTTCCAATTTCCAATTTCCAATTTCCAATTTCCAATTTCCAATTTCCAATTCCAATTTCCAATTTCCAATTTCCAACTTCCAATTTCCAATTTCCAATTTAAAATTTCCAATTTTCAATTTTCAATTTCCAATTTCCAATTTCAAATTTTAAATCTCAAATTTCCGATTTCAAATTTCCCATTTCAAATATCAACTTTCCAATTTCCAAATTCCACTTTCCAATTTCCAATTTCCAATTTCCAATTTCCAATTTCCAATTTCCAATTTCCAATTTCCAATTTCCAATTTCCAAATTCCAATTTCCAATTTCCAATTTCCAATTTCCAATTTCCAATTTCCAATTTCCAAATTCCAATTTCCAATTTCCAATTTCCAATTTCCAATTTCCAATTTCAAATTTCAAATTTCAAATTTCAAATTTCAAATTTCAAATTTCAAATTTCAAATTTCAAATTTCAAATTTCAAATTTCAAATTTCAAATTTCAAATTTCAAATTTCAAATTTCAAATTTCAAATTTCAAATTTCAAATTTTTCAAATTTTTCAAATTTTTCAAATTTTTCAAATTTCAAATTTCAAATTTCAAATTTCAAATTTCAAATTTCAAATTTCAAATTTCAAATTTCAAATTTCAAATTTCAAATTTCAAATTTCAAATTTCAAATTTCAAATTTCAAATTTCAAATTTCAAATTTCAAATTTCAAATTTCAAATTTCAAATTTCAAATTTCAAATTTCAAATTTCAAATTTCAAATTTCAAATTTCAAATTTCAAATTTCAAATTTCAAATTTCAAATTTCAAATTTCAAATTTCAAATTTCAAATTTCAAATTTCAAATTTCAAATTTCAAATTTCAAATTTCAAATTTCAAATTTCAAATTTCAAATTTCAAATTTCAAATTTCAAATTTCAAATTTCAAATTTCAAATTTCAAATTTCAAATTTTTCAAATTTCAAATTTTTCAAATTTCAAATTTTTCAAATTTCAAATTTCAAATCTCAAATTTCCGATTTCAAATTTCCCATTTCAAATATCAAATTTCCCATTTCCAATTTCCAATTTCCAATTTCCAATTTCCAATTTCCAATTTCCAATTTACAATTTACAATTTCCAATTTCCAATTTCCAATTTCCAATTTCCAATTTCCAATTCCAATTTCCAATTTCCAATTTCCAACTTCCAATTTCCAATTTCCAATTTTCAATTTTCAATTTCCAATTTCCAATTTCAAATCTTAAATCTCAAATTTCCGATTTCAAATTTCCCATTTCAAATATCAACTTTCCAATTTCCAAATTCCACTTTCCAATTTCCAATTTCCAATTTCCAATTTCCAATTTCCAATTTCCAATTTCCAATTTCCAATTTCCAATTTCCAATTTCCAATTTCCAATTTCCAATTTCCAATTTCCAATTTCCAATTTCCAATTTCCAATTTCCAATTTCCAATTTCCAATTTCCAATTTCCAATTTTCAATTTTCAATTTTCAATTTCCAATTTCCAATTTCAAATCTTAAATCTCAAATTTCCGATTTCAAATTTCCCATTTCAAATATCAACTTTCCAATTTCCAATTTCCAATTTCCAATTTCCAATTTCCAATTTCCAATTTCCAATTTCCAATTTCCAATTTCCAATTTCCAATTTCCAATTTCAAATTTCAAATTTCAAATTTCAAATTTCAAATTTCAAATTTCAAATTTCAAATTTCAAATTTCAAATTTCAAATTTCAAATTTCAAATTTTTCAAATTTCAAATTTTTCAAATTTCAAATTTTTCAAATTTCAAATCCCAAATCTCAAATTTCCGATTTCAAATTTCCCATTTCAAATATCAAATTTCCAATTTCCAATTTCCAATTTCCAATTTCCAATTTCCAATTTCCAATTTCCAATTTCCAATTTCCAATTTCCAATTTCCAATTTCCAATTTCCAATTTCCAATTTCCATTTACCAATTTCCAATATCCAATTTCCAATATCCAATTTCCAATTTCCAATTTCCAATTTCCAATTTCCAATTTCCAATTTCCAATTTCCAATTTCCAATTTCCAATTTCCAATTTCCAATTTCCAATTTCAAATCTTAAATCTCAAATTTCCAATTTCCAATTTCCAATTTTCCAATTTCAAATTTCAAAATTTTCAAATTTCAAATTTTTCAAATTTCAAATTTCAAATCTTAAATTTCCGATTTCAAATTTCCCATTTCAAATTTCCAATTTCCAATTTCCAATTTCCAATTTCCAATTTCCATTTTCCATTTCCAATTTCCAATTTCCAATTTCCAATTTCCAATTTCCAATTTCCAATTTCCAATATCCAATTTCCAATTTCCAATTTCCAATTTCCAATTTCCAATTTCCAATTTCCAATTTCCAATTTTCAATTTCCAATTTCCAATTTCTAATTTTCAATTTCCAATTTCCAATTTCAAATCTTAAATCTCAAATTTCCGATTTCAAATTTCCCATTTCCAATTTCCAATTTCCAATTTCCAATTTCCAATTTCCAATTTCCAATTTCCAATTTCCAATTTCCAATTTCCAATTTCCAATTTCCAATTTCCAATTTCCAATTTCCAATTTCCAATTACCAATTTCCAATTACCAATTTCCAATTTCCAATTTCCAATTTCCAATTTCCAATTTCCAATTTCAAATCTTAAATCTCAAATTTCCAATTTCCAATTTCCAATTTCCAATTTCCAATTTAAAATTTCCAATTTCCAATTTCCAATTTCCAATTTATTTCCATTTCCAATTTCCAATTTCCAATTTCCAATTCCAATTTCCAATTTCCAATTTCCAATTTCCAATTCCAATTTCCAATTTCCAATTTCCAACTTCCAATTTCCAATTTCCAATTTAAAATTTCCAATTTTCAATTTTCAATTTCCAATTTCAATTTCAAATTTTAAATCTCAAATTTCCGATTTCAAATTTCCCATTTCAAATATCAACTTTCCAATTTCCAAATTCCACTTTCCAATTTCCAATTTCCAATTTCCAATTTCCAATTCCAATTTCCAATTTCCAAATTCCAATTTCCAATTTCCAATTTCCAATTTCCAATTTCCAATTTCCAATTTCCAATTTCAAATTTCAAATTTCAAATTTCAAATTCAAATTTCAAATTTCAAATTTCAAATTTCAAATTTCAAATTTCAAATTTCAAATTTCAAATTTCAAATTTCAAATTTCAAATTTCAAATTCAAATTTCAAATTTCAAATTTTCAAATTTCAAATTTCAAATTTCAAATTCAAATTTCAAATTTCAAATTTCAAATTTCAAATTCAAATTTCAAATTTCAAATTTCAAATTTCAAATTTCAAATTCAAATTTCAAATTCATTCAAATTCAAATTTCAAATTTCAAATTTCAAATTTCAAATTTCAAATTTCAAATTCAAATTTCAAATTTCAAATTCAAATTTCAAATTTCAAATTTCAAATTTCAATTTCAAATTCAAATTCCGATTCAAATATCCCATTTCAAAATCAAATTCCCATTTCCAATTTCCAATTTCCAATTTAAAATTTCCAATTTCCAATTTCCAATTTCCAATTTCCAATTCCAATTTCCAATTTCCAATTTCCAATTCCAATTTCCAATTCCAATTTCCAATTTCCAATTTCCAACTTCCAATTTCCAATTTCCAATTTAAAATTTCCAATTTTCAACTTTCAATTTCCAATTTCCAATTTCAAATTTTAAATCTCAAATTTCCGATTTCAAATTTCCCATTTCAAATATCAACTTTCCAATTTCCAAATTCCACTTTCCAATTTCCAATTTCCAATTTCCAATTTCCAATTTCCAATTTCCAATTTCCAATTTCCAATTTCCAATTTCCAATTTCCAATTTCCAATTTCCAATTTCCAATTTCCAATTTCCAATTTCCAATTTCCAATTTCCAATTTCCAATTTCCAATTTCAAATTTCAAATTTCAAATTTCAAATTTCAAATTTCAAATTCAAATTTCAAATTTCAAATTTCAAATTTTTCAAATTTTTCAAATTTTTCAAATTTTTCAAATTTTTCAAATTTTTCAAATTTTTCAAATTTTTCAAATTTTTCAAATTTTTCAAATTTTTCAAATTTTTCAAATTTTCAAATTTTCAAATTTTTCAAATTTTTCAAATTTTTCAAATTTTTCAAATTTCAAATTTCAAATTTCAAATTTCAAATTTCAAATTTCAAATTCAAAATTCAAATTTCAAATTTCAAATTTCAAATTTCAAATTTCAAATTTCAAATTTCAATTTCAAATTTCAAATTTCAAATTTCAAATTTCAAAATTTCAAATTTCAAATTTCAAATTCAAATTTCAAATTTCAAATTTCAAATTCAAATTTCAAATTTCAAATTTCAAATTTCAAATTTCAAATTTCAAATTTCAAATTTCAAATTTCAAATTTCAAATTTCAAATTTCAAATTTCAATCATTTCAAATTTCAAATTTCAAATTTCAAATTTCAAATTTCAAATTTCAAATTTCAAATTTCAAATTTCAAATTTCAAATTTCAAATTTTTCAAATTTTTCAAATTTTTCAAATTTTTCAAATTTTTCAAATTTTTCAAATTTTTCAAATTTTTCAAATTTTTCAAATTTTTCAAATTTCAAATTTCAAATTTCAAATTTCAAATTTCAAATTTCAAATTTCAAATTTCAAATTTCAAATTTCAAATTTCAAATTTCAAATTTCAAATTCAAATTTCAAATTTCAAATTTCAAATTTCAAATTTCAAATTTCAAATTTCAAATTTTTCAAATTTCAAATTCAAATCTCAAATTTCCGATTTCAAATTTCCCATTTCAAATATCAAATTTCCCATTTCCAATTTCCAATTTCCAATTTCCAATTTCCAATTTCCAATTTCCAATTTCCAATTTCCAATTTCCAATTTCCAATTTCCAATTTCCAATTTCCAATTTCCAATTTCCAATTCCAATTTCCAATTTCCAATTTCAAATTTAAATCTCAAATTTCCGATTTCAAATTTCCCATTTCAAATATCAACTTTCCAATTTCCAAATTCCACTTTCCAATTTCCCAATTTCCAATTTCCAATTTCCAATTTCCAATTTCCAATTTCCAAATTCCAATTTCCAATTTCCAATTTCCAATTTCCAATTTCCAATTTCCAATTTCCAATTTCAAATTTCAAATTAATTTCAAATTTCAATTACAAATTACAAATTACAAATTACAAATTACAAATTACAAATTACAAATTACAAATTACAAATTACAAATTACAAATTACAAATTACAAATTTCAAATTTCCAATTTCCAATTTCCAATTTCCAATTTCCAATTTCCAATTTCCAATTTCCAATTTCCAATTTCCAATTTCCAATTTCCAATTTCCAATTTCCAATATCCAATATCCAATTTCCAATTTCCAATTCCCAATTCCCAATTCCCAATTCCCAATTCCCAATTCCCAATTCCAATTCCCCAATTCCCAATTCCCAATTCCCAATTCCCAATTCCCAATTCCCAATTCCCAATTTCCAATTTCCAATTTCCAATTTCCAATTTCCAATTTCCAATTTCCAATTTCCAATTTCCAATTTCCAATTTCCAATTTCCAATTTCCAATTTCCAATTTCCAATTTCCAATTTCCAATTTCCAATTTCCAATTTCCAATTTCCAATTTCCAATTTTCAATTTTCAATTTTCAATTTCCAATTTCCAATTTCAAATCTTAAATCTCAAATTTCCGATTTCAAATTTCCCATTTCAAATATCAACTTTCCAATTTCCCAATTTCCAATTTCCAATTTCCAATTTCCAATTTCCAATTTCCAATTTCCAATTTACAATTTACAATTTACAATTTCAAAATTTCAAATTTCAAATTTCAAATTTCAAATTTCAAATTTCAAATTTCAAATTTCAAATTTCAAATTTCAAATTTCAAATTTCAAATTTCAAATTTCAAATTTCAAATTTCAAATTTCAAATTTCAAATTTCAAATTTCAAATTTCAAATTCAAATTTCAAATTTCAAAATTTCAAATTTCAAATTTCAAATTTCAAATTTCAAATTTCAAATTTCAAATTTCAAATTTCAAATTTCAAATTTCAAATTTCAAATTTCAAATTTCAAATTTCAAATTTCAAATTTCAAATTTCAAATTTCAAATTTCAAATTTCAAATTTTTCAAATTCAAATTTTTCAAATTTCAAATTTTTCAAATTTCAAATCCCAAATCTCAAATCGATTTCAAAATCCCATTCAAATATCAAATTTCCAATTTCAAATTCAATCCAATTCCAATTTCCAATTTCCAATTTCCAATTTCCAATTTCCAATTCCAATTTCCAATTCCAATTCCAATTCCAAATTCCAATTTCAAAATTTCAAATTTCAACCAATTCCAATTTCCAATTTCCAATTTCCAATTTCCAATTCCATTCCAATCCAATTCCCAATTTCCAATTTCCAATTTCCAATTTCCAATTTCCAATTCCCCAATTCCAATTTCCCAATTTCCAAATTCCAATTTCCAATTTCAATTTCCAATTTCCAATTCCAATTTCCAATTTCCAATTTCCAATTCCAATTTCCAATTTCCAATTTCCAATTTCCAATTTCCAATTTCCAATTTCCAATTTCCAATTTCCAATTTCCAATTTCAATTTTCAATTTCCAATTTCCAATTTCCAATTCCAATTCCAATCCAATTTCCAAATTCAATCAAATTTCCCATTTCCAATTTCCAATTCCAATTTCCCAAATTCAATTTCAATTTCCAATTTCCAATTCCCAATTCCAATTTCCAATTTCCAATTTCCAATTCCAATTTCCAATTTCCAATTACCAATTTCCAATTACCAACCAATTCCCAATTCCCAAATTCCCAATTCCAATTCCAATTTCCAAATTCCAATTCAAACTTAAATCTCAAATTCCAATTCCAAATCCCAATCCAATACCAACCAATTCCAATTCCAATTCCAATTCCCAATTCCAATTCCAATTCCAATTCCAATTTCCAAATTCCCAATTCCAATTCCAATTCCAATTCCAATTCCAATTCCAACCAATTCCAATTCCCAATTCCAATTCCCAACTTCCAATTTCCAATTCCAATTAAAATTCCAATTTCAATTTCAATTCCAATTTCCAATTTCAAATTAAATCTCAAATTCCGATTTCAAATTTCCCATTTCAAATATCAACTTTCCAATTTCCAAATTCCACTTTCCAATTTCCAATTTCCAATTTCCAATTTCCAATTTCCAATTTCCAAATTCCAATTTCCAATTTCCAATTTCCAATTTCCAATTTCCAATTTCCAATTCCAATTTCAAATTTCAAATTTCAAATTTCAAATTTCAAATTTCAAATTTCAAATTTCAAATTCAAATTTCAAATTTCAAATTTCAAATTTCAAATTTCAAATTTCAAATTCAAATTTCAAAATTCAAATTTCAAATTTCAAATTTCAAATTTTCAAATTTTTCAAATTTTTCAAATTTCAAATTTCAAATTTCAAATTTCAAATTTCAAATTTCAAATTTCAAAATTTCAAATTTCAATTTCAAATTTCAAATTTCAAATTTCAAATTTCAAATTTCAATTTCAAATTTCAATTTCAAATTTCAAATTTCAAATTTCAAATTTCAAATTTCAAATTTCAAATTCAAATTTCAAATTTCAAATTTCAAATTTCAAATTTCAAATTTCAAATTTCAAATTTCAAATTTCAAATTTCAAATTTCAAATTCAAATTTCAAATTTCAATTTCAAATTTCAAATTTCAAATTTCAAATTTCAATTTCAAATTCAATTTCAAATTTCAAATTTCAAATTTCAAATTTCAAATTTCAAATTTCAAATTTCAAATTTCAAATTTTTCAAATTTCAAATTTCAAATCTCAAATTTCCGATTTCAAATTCCCATTTCAAATATCAAATTTCCCATTTCCAATTTCCATTTCCAATTTAAAATTTCCAATTTCCAATTTCCAATTTCCAATTTCCAATTTCCAATTCCAATTTCCAATTTCCAATTTCCAATTTCCAATTTCCAATTTCCAATTCCAATTCCAATTTCCAATTTCCAACTTCCAATTTCCAATTTCCAATTTAAAATTTCCAATTTCAACTTTCAATTTCCAATTTCCAATTTCAAATTTTAAATCTCAAATTTCCGATTTCAAATTTCCCATTTCAAATATCAACTTTACAATTTCCAAATTCCACTTTCCAATTTCCAATTTCCAATTTCCAATTTCCAATTCCAATTTCCAATTTCCAATTTCCAATTTCCAATTTCCAATTTCCAATTTCCAATTTCCAATTTCCAATTTCAAATTTCAAATTTCAAATTCAAATTTCAAATTTCAAATTTCAATTTCAAATTTCAAATTTCAAATTTCAAATTTCAAATTTCAAATTTCAATTTCAAATTTCAAATTTCAAATTTTCAAATTTTTCAAATTTTTCAAATTTTTCAAATTTTTCAAATTTTTCAAATTTTTCAAATTTTTCAAATTTTTCAAATTTTTCAAATTTTTCAAATTTTTCAAATTTTTCAAATTTTTCAAATTTTTCAAATTTTTCAAATTTTTCAAATTTTCAAATTTTCAAATTTCAAATTTCAAATTTCAAATTTCAAATTTCAAAATTTCAAATTTCAAATTTCAAATTTCAAATTTCAAATTTCAATTTCAAATTTCAAATTCAAATTTCAAATTCAAATTTCAAATTTCAAATTTCAAATTTCAAATTTCAAATTCAAATTTCAAATTTCAAATTTCAAATTCAAATTTCAAATTTCAAATTTCAAATTTCAAATTTCAAATTTCAAAATTTCAAATTTCAAATTTCAAATTTCAAATTTCAAATCAAATTTCAAATTTCAAATTTCAAATTCAAATTTCAAATTTCAAATTTCAAATTTCAAATTTCAAATTTCAAATTTCAATTTCAAATTCAAATTTCAAATTTTCAAATTTTTCAAATTTTTCAAATTTTTCAAATTTTTCAAATTTTTCAAATTTTTCAAATTTTCAAATTTTCAAATTTCAAATTTCAAATTTCAAATTTCAAATTTCAAATTTCAAATTTCCAAATTTCAAATTTCAAATTTCAAATTTCAAATTTCAAATTTCAAATTTCAAATTTCAAATTTCAAATTTCAAATTTCAAATTTCAAATTTCAAATTTCAAATTTCAAATTTCAAATTTCAAATTCAAATTTCAAATTTCAAATTTCAAATTTCAAATTTCAAATTTCAAATTTCAAATTTCAAATTTCAAATTTCAAATTCAAATTTCAAATTTCAAATTTTTCAAATTTCAAATTTCAAATCTCAAATTTCCGATTTCAAATTTCCCATTTCAAATATCAAATTTCCCATTCCAATTTCCAATTTCCAATTTCCAATTTCCAATTTCCAATTTCCAATTTCCAATTTCCAATTTCCAATTTCAATTTCCAATTTCCAATTTCCAATTTCCAATTTCCAATTTCCAATTTCAAATTTTAAATCTCAAATTTCCGATTTCAAATTTCCCATTTCAAATATCAACTTTCCAATTTCCAAATTCCACTTCCAATTTCCAATTTCCAATTTCCAATTTCCAATTTCCAATTTCCAATTTCCAATTTCCAATTTCCAATTTTCCAATTTCCAATTTCCAATTTCCAATTTCCAATTTCCAATTTCCAATTTCCAATTTCCAATTTCCAATTTCCAATTTCCAATTTCCAATTTCCAATTTCCAATTTCCAATTTCCAATTTCCAATTTCCAATTTCCAATTTCCAATTTCCAATTTCCAATTTCCAATTTCCAATTTCCAATTTCCAATTTCCAATTTCCAATTTCCACTTTCCAATTTCCAATTTCAATCTCCAAATTCCAAATTCCAAATTCCAAATTCCAATTTCAAATTTCAAATTTCAAATTTCAAATTTCAAATTTTAAATTTCAAATTTCAAATTTCAAATTTCAAATTTCAAATTTCAAATTTCAAATTTCAAATTTCAAATTTCAAATTTCAAATTTTTCAAATTTCAAATTTCAAATTTCAAATTTCAAATTTCAAATTTCAAATTTCAAATTTCAAATTCAAATTTCAAATTTCAAATTTCAAATTTCAAATTTCAAATTTCAAATTTCAAATTTCAAATTTCAAATTTCAAATTTCAAATTTCAAATTTCAACTTTCAAATTTCAAATTTCAAATTTCAAATTTCAAATTTCAAATTTCAAATTTCAAATTTCAAATTTCAAATTTCTAATTTCAAATTTCAAATTTCAAATTTCAAATTTCAAATTTCAAATTTCAAATTTCCGATTTCAAATTTCCCATTTCAAATATCAAATTTCCAATTTCCAATTTCCAATTTCCAATTTCAAATTTCCAATTTCAAATTTCAAATTTTAAATTTCAAATTTTTCAAATTTCAAATTTTTCAAATTTCAAATTTTTCAAATTTCAAATCCCAAATCTCAAATTTCCGATTTCAAATTTCCCATTTCAAATATCAAATTTCCAATTTCCAATTTCCAATTTCCAATTTCCAATTTCCAATTTCCAATTTCCAATTTCCAATTTCCAATTTCCAATTTCCAATTTCCAATTTCCAATTTCCAATTTCCAATTTCCAATTTCCAATTTCCAATTCCAATTTCCAATTTCCAATTTCCAATTTCCAATTTCCAATTTCCAATTTCCAATTTCCAATTTCCAATTTCCAATTTCCAATTTCCAATTTCCAATTTCCAATTTCCAATTTCCAATTTCCACTTTCCAATTTCCAATTTCCAATCTCCAAATTCCAAATTCCAAATTCCAAATTCCAATTTCAAATTTCAAATTTCAAATTTCAAATTTCAAATTTCAAATTTCAAATTTCAAATTTCAAATTTCAAATTTCAAATTTCAAATTTCAAATTTCAAATTTCAAATTTCAAATTTCAAATTTCAAATTTCAAATTTTTCAAATTTCAAATTTCAAATTTCAAATTTCAAATTTCAAATTTCAAATTTCAAATTTCAAATTTCAAATTTCAAATTTCAAATTTCAAATTTCAAATTTCAAATTTCAAATTTCAAATTTCAAATTTCAAATTTCAAATTTCAAATTTCAAATTTCAAATTTCAAATTTCAAATTTCAAATTTCAAATTTCAAATTTCAAATTTCAAATTTCAAATTTCAAATTTCAAATTTCAAATTTCTAATTTCAAATTTCAAATTTCAAATTTCAAATTTCAAATTTCAAATTTCCGATTTCAAATTTCCCATTTCAAATATCAAATTTCCAATTTCCAATTTCCAATTTCCAATTTCAAATTTCCAATATCAAATTTCAAATTTTAAATTTCAAATTTTTCAAATTTCAAATTTTTCAAATTTCAAATTTCAAATCTCAAATTTCCGATTTCAAATTTCCCATTTCAAATATCAAATTTACAATTTCCAATTTCCAATTTCCAATTTCCAATTTCAAATCACAAATCTCAAATTTCCGATTTCAAATTTCCCATTTCAAATATCAAATTCCCAATTTCCAATTTCCAATTTCCAATTTCCAATTTCCAATTTCCAATTTCCAATTTCCAATTTCAAATTTCAAATCTCAAATTTCCGATTTCAAATTTCCCATTTCAAATATCAAATTCCCAATTTCCAATTTCCAATTTCCAATTTCCAATTTCCAATTTCCAATTTCCAATTTACAATTTCCAATTTCCAATTTCCAATTTCCAATTTCCAATTTCCAATTTCCAATTTCCAATTTCCAATTTCCAATTTCCAATTTCCAATTTCCAATTACCAATTACCAATTTCCAATTTCCAATTTCCAATTTCCAATTTCAAATTTCAAATTTCAAATTTCAAATTTCAAATTTCAAATTTCAAATTTCAAATTTCAAATTTCAAATTTCAAATTTCAAATTTCAAATTTCAAATTTCAAATTTCAAATTTGAAATTTCAAATTTTTCAAATTTCAAATTTCAAATTTCAAATTTCAAATCTCAAATTTCCGATTTCAAATTTCCCATTTCAAATATCAAATTTCCAATTTCCAATTTCCAATTTCCAATTTCCAATTTCCAATTTCCAATTTCCAATTTCCAATTTCCAATTTCCAATTTCCAATTTCCAATTTCCATTTCCAAATTTCAAATTTTTCAAATTTCAAATTTTTCAAATTTCAAATTTCAAATCTCAAATTTCCGATTTCAAATTTCCCATTTCAAATTTCAAATTTCAAAATTCAAATTTCAAATTTCAAATTTCAAACTTCAAATTTCAAATTTCAAATTTCAAATTTAGCAAATTTCAAATTTCAAATTTCAAATTTCAAATTTCAAATTTCAAATTTCAAATATCAAATTTCAAATTTCAAATTTCAAATTTCAAATTTCAAATTTCAAATTTCAAATTTCAAATTTTTCAAATTTCAAATTTCAAATCTCAAATCTCAAATTTCCGATTTCAAATTTCCCATTTCAAATATCAAATTTCCAATTTCCAATTTCCAATTTCCAATTTCCAATTTCCAATTTCCAATTTCCAATTTCCAATTTCCAATTTCCAATTTTCAATTTTCAATTTCCAATTTCCAATTTCAAATTTTAAATCTCAAATTTCCGATTTCAAATTTCCCATTTCAAATATCAACTTTCCAATTTCCAAATTCCACTTTCCAATTTTTCAATTTCCAATTTCCAATTTCCAATTTCCAATTTCCAATTTCCAATTTCCAATTTCCAATTTCCAATTTCCAATTTCCAATTTCCAATTTCCAATTTCCAATTTCCAATTTCCAATTTCCAATTTCCAATTTCAAATCACAAATCTCAAATTTCCGATTTCAAATTTCCCATTTCAAATATCAAATTCCCAATTTCCAATTTCCAATTTCCAATTTCCAATTTCCAATTTCAAATTTCAAATCTCAAATTTCCGATTTCAAATTTCCCATTTCAAATATCAAATTCCCAATTTCCAATTTCCAATTTCCAATTTCCAATTTCCAATTTCCAATTTACAATTTCCAATTTCCAATTTCCAATTTCCAATTTCCAATTTCCAATTTCCAATTTCCAATTTCCAATTTCCAATTTCCAATTTCCAATTTCCAATTACCAATTACCAATTTCCAATTTCCAATTTCCAATTTCCAATTTCAAATTTCAAATTTCAAATTTCAAATTTCAAATTTCAAATTTCAAATTTCAAATTTCAAATTTCAAATTTCAAATTTCAAATTTGAAATTTCAAATTTTTCAAATTTCAAATTTCAAATTTCAAATTTCAAATTTCAAATTTCAAATTTCAAATTTCAAATTTCAAATTTCAAATTTCAAATTTCAAATTTCAAATTTCAAATTTCAACTTTCAAATTTCAAATTTCAAATTTCAAATTTCAAATTTCAAATTTCAAATTTCAAATTTCAAATTTCAAATTTCTAATTTCAAATTTCAAATTTCAAATTTCAAATTTCAATTTTCAAATTTCCGATTTCAAATTTCCCATTTCAAATATCAAATTTCCAATTTCCAATTTCCAATTTCAAATTTCCAATTTCAAATTTCAAATTTTAAATTTCAAATTTTTCAAATTTCAAATTTTTCAAATTTCAAATTTCAAATCTCAAATTTCCGATTTCAAATTTCCCATTTCAAATATCAAATTTACAATTTCCAATTTCCAATTTCCAATTTCCAATTTCAAATCACAAATCTCAAATTTCCGATTTCAAATTTCCCATTTCAAATATCAAATTCCCAATTTCCAATTTCCAATTTCCAATTTCCAATTTCCAATTTCCAATTTCCAATTTCAAATTTCAAATCTCAAATTTCCGATTTCAAATTTCCCATTTCAAATATCAAATTCCCAATTTCCAATTTCCAATTTCCAATTTCCAATTTCCAATTTCCAATTTCCAATTTACAATTTCCAATTTCCAATTTCCAATTTCCAATTTCCAATTTCCAATTTCCAATTTCCAATTTCCAATTTCCAATTTCCAATTTCCAATTTCCAATTACCAATTACCAATTTCCAATTTCCAATTTCCAATTTCCAATTTCAAATTTCAAATTTCAAATTTCAAATTTCAAATTTCAAATTTCAAATTTCAAATTTCAAATTTCAAATTTCAAATTTCAAATTTCAAATTTCAAATTTCAAATTTGAAATTTCAAATTTTTCAAATTTCAAATTTCAAATTTCAAATTTCAAATCTCAAATTTCCGATTTCAAATTTCCCATTTCAAATATCAAATTTCCAATTTCCAATTTCCAATTTCCAATTTCCAATTTCCAATTTCCAATTTCCAATTTCCAATTTCCAATTTCCAATTTCCAATTTCCATTTCCAAATTTCAAATTTTTCAAATTTCAAATTTTTCAAATTTCAAATTTTTCAAATTTCAAATTTCAAATCTCAAATTTCCGATTTCAAATTTCCCATTTCAAATTTCAAATTTCAAAATTCAAATTTCAAATTTCAAATTTCAAACTTCAAATTTCAAATTTCAAATTTCAAATTTAGCAAATTTCAAATTTCAAATTTCAAATTTCAAATTTCAAATTTCAAATTTCAAATATCAAATTTCAAATTTCAAATTTCAAATTTCAAATTTCAAATTTCAAATTTCAAATTTTTAAATTTCAAATTTCAAATCTCAAATCTCAAATTTCCGATTTCAAATTTCCCATTTCAAATATCAAATTTCCAATTTCCAATTTCCAATTTCCAATTTCCAATTTCCAATTTCCAATTTCCAATTTCCAATTTCCAATTTCCAATTTTCAATTTTCAATTTCCAATTTCCAATTTCAAATTTTAAATCTCAAATTTCCGATTTCAAATTTCCCATTTCAAATATCAACTTTCCAATTTCCAAATTCCACTTTCCAATTTTTCAATTTCCAATTTCCAATTTCCAATTTCCAATTTCCAATTTCCAATTTCCAATTTCCAATTTCCAATTTCCAATTTCCAATTTCCAATTTCCAATTTCCAATTTCCAATTTCCAATTTCCAATTTCCAATTTCCAATTTCCAATTTCCAATTTCCAATTTCAAATCACAAATCTCAAATTTCCGATTTCAAATTTCCCATTTCAAATATCAAATTCCCAATTTCCAATTTCCAATTTCCAATTTCCAATTTCCAATTTCAAATTTCAAATCTCAAATTTCCGATTTCAAATTTCCCATTTCAAATATCAAATTCCCAATTTCCAATTTCCAATTTCCAATTTCCAATTTCCAATTTCCAATTTACAATTTCCAATTTCCAATTTCCAATTTCCAATTTCCAATTTCCAATTTCCAATTTCCAATTTCCAATTTCCAATTTCCAATTTCCAATTTCCAATTACCAATTACCAATTTCCAATTTCCAATTTCCAATTTCCAATTTCAAATTTCAAATTTCAAATTTCAAATTTCAAATTTCAAATTTCAAATTTCAAATTTCAAATTTCAAATTTCAAATTTCAAATTTCAAATTTCAAATTTTTCAAATTTCAAATTTCAAATTTCAAATCTCAAATCTCAAATTTCCGATTTCAAATTTCCCATTTCAAATATCAAATTTCCAATTTCCAATTTCCAATTTCCAATTTCCAATTTCCAATTTCCAATTTCCAATTTCCAATTTTCAATTTCCAATTTCCAATTTCCATTTCCAAATTTCAAATTTTTCAAATTTCAAATTTTTCAAATTTCAAATTTCAAATCTCAAATTTCCGATTTCAAATTTCCCATTTCAAATTTCAAATTTCAAAATTCAAATTTCAAATTTCAAATTTCAAATTTCAAATTTCAAATTTCAAATTTCAAATTTAGCAAATTTCAAATTTCAAATTTCAAATTTCAAATTTCAAATTTCAAATTTCAAATTTCAAATATCAAATATCAAATTTCAAATTTCAAATTTCAAATTTCAAATTTCAAATTTCAAATTTCAAATTTCAAATTTCAAATTTCAAATTTCAAATTTTTCAAATTTCAAATTTCAAATCTCAAATCTCAAATTTCCGATTTCAAATTTCCCATTTCAAATATCAAATTTCCAATTTCCAATTTCCAATTTCCAATTTCCAATTTCCAATTTCCAATTTCCAATTTCCAATTTCCAATTTCCAATTTCCAATTTTCAATTTCCAATTTCCAATTTCAAATTTTAAATCTCAAATTTCCGATTTCAAATTTCCCATTTCAAATATCAACTTTCCAATTTCCAAATTCCACTTTCCAATTTTTCAATTTCCAATTTCCAATTTCCAATTTCCAATTTCCAATTTCCAATTTCCAATTTCCAATTTCCAATTTCCAATTTCCAATTTCCAATTTCCAATTTCCAATTTCCAATTTCCAATTTCCAATTTCCAATTTCCAATTTCCAATTTCCAATTTCCAATTTCCAATTTCCAATTTCCAATTTCAAATTTCAAATTTCAAATTTCAAATTTCAAATTTCAAATTTCAAATTTCAAATTTCAAATTTCAAATTTCAAATTTCAAATTTCAAATTTCAAATTTCAAATTTCAAATTTCAAATTTCAAATTTCAAATTTCAAATTTCAAATTTCAAATTTCAAATTTCAAATTTCAAATTTCAAATTTCAAATTTCAAATTTCAAATTTCAAATTTTTCAATTTTCAATTTCCAATTTCCAATTTCAAATCTTAAATCTCAAATTTCCGATTTCAAATTTCCCATTTCCAATTTCCAATTTCCAATTTCCAATTTCCAATTTCCAATTTCCAATTTCCAATTTCCAATTTCCAATTTCCAGTTTCCAATTTCCAATTTCCAATTACCAATTTCCAATTTCCAATTACCAATTTCCAATTTCCAATTTCCAATTTCCAATTTCCAATTACCAATTTCCAATTTCCAATTTCCAATTTCCAATTTCCAATTTCCAATTTCCAATTTCCAATTTCCAATTTCCAATTTCCAATTTCCAATTTCCAATTTCCAATTTCCAATTTCCAATTTCCAATTTCCAATTTCCAATTTCCAATTTCCAATTTCCAATTTCCAATTTCCAATTTCCAATTTCCAATTTCCAATTTCCAATTTCCAATTTCCAATTTCAAATTTCAAATTTCAAATTTCAAATTTCAAATTTCAAATTTCAAATTTCAAATTTCAAATTTCAAATTTCAAATTTCAAATTTCAAATTTCAAATTTCAAATTTCCAATTTCCAATTTCCAATTTCCAATTTCCAATTTCCAATTTCCAATTTCCAATTTCCAATTTCCAATTCCAGTTTCCAATTTCCAATTTCCAATTTCCAATTTCCAATATCCAATTTCCAATTTCCAATTTCCAATTTCCAATTTCCAATTACCAATTTCCAATTTCCAATTTCCAATTTCCAATTTCCAATTTCCAATTTCCAATTTCCAATTTCCAATTTCCAATTTCCAATTTCCAATTTCCAATTTCCAATTTCCAATTCCAATTTCCAATTTCCAATTTCCAACTTCCAATTTCCAATTTCCAATTTTCAATTTTCAATTTCCAATTTCCAATTTCAAATCTTAAATCTCAAATTTCCGATTTCAAATTTCCCATTTCCAATTTCCAATTTCCAATTTCCAATTTCCAATTTCCAATTTCCAATTTCCAATTACCAATTTCCAATTTCCAATTTCCAATTTCCAATTTCCAATTTCCAATTTCCAATTTCCAATTACCAATTTCCAATTTCCAATTTCCAATTTCCAATTTCCAATTTCCAATTTCCAATTTCCAATTTCAAATCTTAAATCTCAAACTTCCAATTTCCAATTTCCAATTTCCAATTTCAAATTTCAAATTTCAAATTTTTCAAATTTCAAATTTTTCAAATTTCAAATTTCAAATCTTAAATTTCCGATTTCAAATTTCCCATTTCAAATTTCCAATTTCCAATTTCCAATTTCCAATTTCCATTTTCCAATTTCAAATTTCCAATTTCCAATTTCCAATATCCAATTTCCAATTTCCAATTTCCAATTTCCAATTTCCAATTTCCAATTTCCAATTTCCAATTTCCAATTTCCAATTTCCAATTTCCAATTTCCAATTTCCAATCTCCAATCTCCAATTTCCAATCTCCAATCTCCAATTTCCAAATTCCAAATTCCAATTTCAAATTTCAAATTTCAAATTTCAAATTTCAAATTTCAAATTTCAAATTTCAAATTTCAAATTTCAAATTTCAAATTTCAAATTTCAAATTTCAAATTTCAAATTTCAAATTTCAAATTTCAAATTTCAAATTTCAAATTTCAAATTTCAAATTTCCAATTTCCAATTTCCAATTTCCAATTTCCAATTTCCAATTTCCAATTTCCAATTCCAATTTCCAATTTCCAATTTCCAACTTCCAATTTCCAATTTCCAATTTTCAATTTTCAATTTCCAATTTCCAATTTCAAATCTTAAATCTCAAATTTCCGATTTCAAATTTCCCATTTCCAATTTCCAATTTCCAATTTCCAATTTCCAATTTCCAATTTCCAATTTCCAATTTCCAATTTCCAGTTTCCAATTTCCAATTTCCAATTACCAATTTCCAATTTCCAATTACCAATTTCCAATTTCCAATTTCCAATTTCCAATTTCCAATTTCCAATTTCCAATTTCAAATCTTAAATCTCAAATTTCCAATTTCCAATTTCCAATTTCCAATTTCCAATTTCAAATTTCAAATTTCAAATTTTTCAAATTTCAAATTTTTCAAATTTCAAATTTCAAATCTTAAATTTCCGATTTCAAATTTCCCATTTCAAATTTCCAATTTCCAATTTCCAATTTCCAATTTCCATTTTCCAATTTCAAATTTCCAATTTCCAATTTCCAATATCCAATTTCCAATTTCCAATTTCCAATTTCCAATTTCCAATTTCCAATTTCCAATTTCCAATTTCCAATTTCCAATTTCCAATTTCCAATTTCCAATTTCCAATTTCCAATCTCCAATCTCCAATTTCCAATCTCCAATCTCCAATTTCCAAATTCCAAATTCCAATTTCAAATTTCAAATTTCAAATTTCAAATTTCAAATTTCAAATTTCAAATTTCAAATTTCAAATTTCAAATTTCAAATTTCAAATTTCAAATTTCAAATTTCAAATTTCAAATTTCAAATTTCAAATTTCAAATTTCAAATTTCAAATTTCAAATTTCAAATTTCAAATTTCAAATTTCAAATTTCAAATTTCAAATTTCAAATTTCAAATTTCAAATTTCAAATTTCAAATTTCAAATTTCAAATTTCAAATTTCAAATTTCAAATTTCAAATTTTTCAAATTTCAAATTTCAAATCTCAAATTTCCGATTTCAAATTTCCCATTTCAAATATCAAATTTCCCATTTCCAATTTCCAATTTCCAATTTAAAATTTCCAATTTCCAATTTCCAATTTCCAATTTCCAATTTCCAATTTCCAATTTCCAATTTCCAATTTCCAATTTCCAATTCCAATTTCCAATTTCCAATTTCCAATTTCCAATTACCAATTACCAATTTCCAATTTCCAATTTCCAATTTCCAATTTCCAATTTCAAATTTCAAATTTCAAATTTCAAATTTCAAATTTCAAATTTCAAATTTTTCAAATTTCAAATTTCAAATTTTTCAAATTTCAAATTTTTCAAATTTCAAATTTCAAATCTCAAATTTCCGATTTCAAATTTCCCATTTCAAATATCAAATTTCCCATTTCCAATTTCCAATTTCCAATTTCCAATTTCCAATTTCCAATTTCCAATTTCCAATTTCCAATTTCCAATTTCCAATTTCCAATTTCCAATTTCCAATTTCCAATTTCCAATTTCCAATTCCAATTTCCAATTTCCAATTTCCAATTTCCAATTTCCAATTTCCAATTTCCAATTTCCAATTTCCAATTTCCAATTCCAATTTCCAATTTCCAATTTCCAACTTCCAATTTCCAATTTCCAATTTCCAATTTCCAATTTCCAATTTTCAATTTTCAATTTCCAATTTCCATTTTCAAATCTTAAATCTCAAATTTCCGATTTCAAATTTCCCATTTCAAATATCAACTTTCCAATTTCCAAATTTCACTTTCCAATTTCCAATTTCCAATTTCCAATTTCCAATTTCCAATTTCCAATTTCCAATTTCCAATTTCCAATTTCCAATTTCCAATTTCCAATTTCCAATTTCCAATTTCCAATTTCCAATTTCCAATTCCAATTTCCAACTTCCAATTTCCAATTTCCAATTTTCAATTTTCAATTTCCAATTTCCAATTTCAAATCTTAAATCTCAAATTTCCGATTTCAAATTTCCCATTTCCAATTTCCAATTTCCAATTTCCAATTTCCAATTTCCAATTTCCAATTTCCAATTTCCAATTTCCAGTTTCCAATTTCCAATTTCCAATTACCAATTTCCAATTTCCAATTACCAATTTCCAATTTCCAATTTCCAATTTCCAATTTCCAATTTCCAATTTCCAATTTCAAATCTTAAATCTCAAATTTCCAATTTCCAATTTCCAATTTCCAATTTCCAATTTCCAATTTCCAATTTCCAATTTCCAATCTCCAATCTCCAATTTCCAAATTCCAAATTCCAATTTCAAATTTCAAATTTCAAATTTCAAATTTCAAATTTCAAATTTCAAATTTCAAATTTCAAATTTCAAATTTCAAATTTCAAATTTCAAATTTCAAATTTCAAATTTCAAATTTCAAATTTCAAATTTCAAATTTCAAATTTCAAATTTCAAATTTCAAATTTCAAATTTCAAATTTCAAATTTCAAATTTTTCAAATTTCAAATTTTTCAAATTTCAAATTTTTCAAATTTCAAATTTCAAATCTCAAATTTCCGATTTCAAATTTCCCATTTCAAATATCAAATTTCCCATTTCCAATTTCCAATTTCCAATTTAAAATTTCCAATTTCCAATTTCCAATTTCCAATTTCCAATTTCCAATTTCCAATTTCCAATTTCCAATTTCCAATTCCAATTTCCAATTTCCAATTTCCAATTTCCAATTACCAATTACCAATTTCCAATTTCCAATTTCCAATTTCCAATTTCCAATTTCCAATTTCCAATTTCCAATTTCAAATTTCAAATTTCAAATTTCAAATTTCAAATTTCAAATTTCAAATTTCAAATTTCAAATTTCAAATTTCAAATTTCAAATTTCAAATTTCAAATTTCAAATTTCAAATTTCAAATTTCAAATTTCAAATTTCAAATTTCAAATTTCAAATTTCAAATTTCAAATTTCAAATTTCAAATTTCAAATTTCAAATTTCAAATTTCAAATTTCAAATTTCAAATTTCAAATTTTTCAAATTTCAAATTTCAAATTTCAAATTTCAAATTTCAAATTTCAAATTTCAAATTTCAAATTTCAAATTTCAAATTTCAAATTTCAAATTTCAAATATCAAATTTCAAATTTCAAATTTCAAATTTCAAATTTCAAATTTCAAATTTTTCAAATTTCAAATTTCAAATTTCAAATTTCAAATTTCAAATTTTTCAAATTTCAAATTTCAAATCTCAAATCTCAAATTTCCGATTTCAAATTTCCCATTTCAAATATCAAATTCCCAATTTCCAATTTCCAATTTCCAATTTCCAATTTCCAATTTCCAATTTCCAATTTCCAATTTCCAATTTCCAATTTCCAATTTTCAATTTTCAATTTCCAATTTCCAATTTCAAATTTTAAATCTCAAATTTCCGATTTCAAATTTCCCATTTCAAATATCAACTTTCCAATTTCCAAATTCCACTTTCCAATTTTTCAATTTCCAATTTCCAATTTCCAATTTCCAATTTCCAATTTCCAATTTCCAATTTCCAATTTCCAATTTCCAATTTCCAATTTCCAATTTCCAATTTCCAATTTCCAATTTCCAATTTCCAATTTCCAATTTCCAATTTCCAATTTCCAATTTCCAATTTCCAATTTCAAATCACAAATCTCAAATTTCCGATTTCAAATTTCCCATTTCAAATATCAAATTCCCAATTTCCAATTTCCAATTTCCAATTTCCAATTTCCAATTTCCAATTTCCAATTTCCAATTTCCAATTTCCAATTTCAAATTTCAAATCTCAAATTTCCGATTTCAAATTTCCCATTTCAAATATCAAATTCCCAATTTCCAATTTCCAATTTCCAATTTCCAATTTCCAATTTCCAATTTCCAATTTACAATTTACAATTTCCAATTTCCAATTTCCAATTTCCAATTTCCAATTTCCAATTTCCAATTTCCAATTTCCAATTTCCAATTTCCAATTTCCAATTTCCAATTTCCAATTTCCAATTTCCAATTTCCAATTACCAATTACCAATTTCCAATTTCCAATTTCCAATTTCCAATTTCCAATTTCCAATTTCAAATTTCAAATTTCAAATTTCAAATTTCAAATTTCAAATTTCAAATTTCAAATTTCAAATTTCAAATTTCAAATTTCAAATTTCAAATTTCAAATTTCAAATTTGAAATTTCAAATTTTTCAAATTTCAAATTTCAAATTTCAAATTTCAAATCTCAAATCTCAAATTTCCGATTTCAAATTTCCCATTTCAAATATCAAATTTCCAATTTCCAATTTCCAATTTCCAATTTCCAATTTCCAATTTCCAATTTCCAATTTCCAATTTCCAATTTCCAATTTCCAATTTCCAATTTCCAATTTCCATTTCCAAATTTCAAATTTTTCAAATTTCAAATTTTTCAAATTTCAAATTTCAAATTTCAAATTTCCGATTTCAAATTTCCCATTTCAAATTTCAAATTTCAAAATTCAAATTTCAAATTTCAAATTTCAAATTTCAAATTTCAAATTTCAAATTTCAAATTTCAAATTTCAAATTTCAAATTTCAAATTTCAAATTTTTCAAATTTCAAATTTCAAATCTCAAATCTCAAATTTCCGATTTCAAATTTCCCATTTCAAATATCAAATTTCCAATTTCCAATTTCCAATTTCCAATTTCCAATTTCCAATTTCCAATTTCCAATTTCCAATTTCCAATTTCCAATTTCCAATTTCCAATTTTCAATTTTCAATTTCCAATTTCCAATTTCAAATTTTAAATCTCAAATTTCCGATTTCAAATTTCCCATTTCAAATATCAACTTTCCAATTTCCAAATTCCACTTTCCAATTTTTCAATTTCCAATTTCCAATTTCCAATTTCCAATTTCCAATTTCCAATTTCCAATTTCCAATTTCCAATTTCCAATTTCCAATTTCCAATTTCCAATTTCCAATTTCCAATTTCAAATTTCAAATTTCAAATTTCAAATTTCAAATTTCAAATTTCAAATTTCAAATTTCAAATTTCAAATTTCAAATTTCAAATTTCAAATTTCAAATTTCAAATTTCAAATTTCAAATTTCAAATTTCAAATTTCAAATTTCAAATTTCAAATTTCAAATTTCAAATTTCAAATTTCAAATTTCAAATTTCAAATTTCAAATTTCAAATTTTTCAAATTTCAAATTTCAAATTTCAAATTTCAAATTTCAAATTTCAAATTTCAAATTTCAAATTTCAAATTTCAAATTTCAAATTTCAAATTTCAAATTTCAAATTTCAAATTTCAAATTTCAAATTTCAAATTTCAAATTTCAAATTTCAAATTTCAAATTTCAAATTTCAAATTTCAAATTTCAAATTTTTCAATTTTCAATTTCCAATTTCAAATCTTAAATCTCAAATTTCCGATTTCAAATTTCCCATTTCCAATTTCCAATTTCCAATTTCCAATTTCCAATTTCCAATTTCCAATTTCCAATTTCCAATTTCCAATTTCCAATTTCCAATTTCCAATTTCCAATTTCCAATTTCCAATTTCCAATTTCCAACTTCCAGTTTCCAATTTCCAATTTCCAATTACCAATTTCCAATTACCAATTTCCAATTTCCAATTTCCAATTTCCAATTTCCAATTTCCAATTTCCAATTTCCAATTTCCAATTTCCAATTTCCAATTTCCAATTTCCAATTTCCAATTTCAAATCTTAAATCTCAAATTTCCAATTTCCAATTTCAAATTTCAAATTTTTCAAATTTCAAATTTCAAATCTTAAATTTCCGATTTCAAATTTCCCATTTCCAATTTCCCATTTCCAATTTCCAATTTCCAATTTCCAATTTCCAATTTCCAATTTCCAATTTCCAATTTCCAATTTCCAATTTCCAATTTCCAATTTCCAATTTCCAATTTCCAATTTCCAATTTCCAATTTCCAATTTCCAATTTCCAATTTCCAATTTCCAATTTCCAATTTCCAATTTCCAATTTCCAATTTCCAATTTCCAATTTCCAATTTCCAATTTCCAATTTCCAATTTCCAATTTCCAATTTCCAATTCCAATTTCCAATTTCCAACTTCCAATTTCCAATTTCCAATTTCCAATTTTCAATTTTCAATTTCCAATTTCCAATTTCAAATTTTAAATCTCAAATTTCCGATTTCAAATTTCCCATTTCAAATATCAACTTTCCAATTTCCAAATTCCACTTTCCAATTTCCAATTTCCAATTTCCAATTTCCAATTTCCAATTTCCAATTTCCAATTTCCAATTTCCAATTTCCAATTTCCAATTTCCAATTTCCAATTTCCAATTTCCAATTTCCAATTTCCAATTTCAAATTTCAAATTTCAAATTTCAAATTTCAAATTTCAAATTTCAAATTTCAAATTTCAAATTTCAAATTTCAAATTTCAAATTTCAAATTTCAAATTTCAAATTTCAAATTTCAAATTTCAAATTTCAAATTTCAAATTTCAAATTTCAAATTTCAAATTTCAAATTTCAAATTTCAAATTTCAAATTTCAAATTTCAAATTTCAAATTTCAAATTTCAAATTTCAAATTTCAAATTTCAAATTTCAAATTTCAAATTTCAAATTTCAAATTTCAAATTTCAAATTTCAAATTTCAAATTTCAAATAATTTCAAATTTCAAATTTCAAATTTCAAATTTTTCAAATTTCAAATTTTTCAAATTTCAAATTTCAAATCTCAAATTTCCGATTTCAAATTTCCCATTTCAAATATCAAATTTCCCATTTCCAATTTCCAATTTCCAATTTCCAATTTCCAATTTCCAATTTCCAATTTCCAATTTCCAATTTCCAATTTCCATTTTCCAATTTCCAATTTCCAATTTCCAATTTCCAATTTCCAATTTCCAATTTCCAATTTCCAATTTCCAATTTCCAATTCCAATTTCCAATTTCCAATTTCCAATTTCCAATTTCCAATTTCCAATTTCCAATTTCCAATTTCCAATTTCCAATTTCCAATTCCAATTTCCAATTTCCAATTTCCAACTTCCAATTTCCAACTTTCAAATTTCAAATTTCAAATTTCAAATTTCAAATTTCAAATTTCAAATTTCAAATTTCAAATTTCAAATTTCAAATTTCAAATTTCAAATTTCAAATTTCAAATTTTTCAAATTTCAAATTTTTCAAATTTCAAATTTCAAATCTCAAATTTCCGATTTCAAATTTCCCATTTCAAATATCAAATTTCCCATTTCCAATTTCCAATTTCCAATTTAAAATTTCCAATTTCCAATTTCCAATTTCCAATTTCCAATTTCCAATTTCCAATTTCCAATTTCCAATTTCCAATTTCCAATTTCCAATTCCAATTTCCAATTTCCAATTTCCAATTTCCAATTACCAATTACCAATTTCCAATTTCCAATTTCCAATTTCCAATTTCCAATTTCAAATTTCAAATTTCAAATTTCAAATTTCAAATTTCAAATTTCAAATTTCAAATTTCAAATTTCAAATTTCAAATTTCAAATTTCAAATTTCAAATTTCAAATTTTTCAAATTTCAAATTTCAAATTTCAAATTTCAAATTTCAAATTTCAAATTTCAAATTTCAAATTTCAAATATCAAATTTCAAATTTCAAATTTCAAATTTCAAATTTCAAATTTCAAATTTTTCAAATTTCAAATTTCAAATTTCAAATTTCAAATTTCAAATTTTTCAAATTTCAAATTTCAAATCTCAAATCTCAAATTTCCGATTTCAAATTTCCCATTTCAAATATCAAATTTCCAATTTCCAATTTCCAATTTCCAATTTCCAATTTCCAATTTCCAATTTCCAATTTCCAATTTCCAATTTCCAATTTCCAATTTCCAATTTTCAATTTTCAATTTCCAATTTCCAATTTCAAATTTTAAATCTCAAATTTCCGATTTCAAATTTCCCATTTCAAATATCAACTTTCCAATTTCCAAATTCCACTTTCCAATTTTTCAATTTCCAATTTCCAATTTCCAATTTCCAATTTCCAATTTCCAATTTCCAATTTCCAATTTCCAATTTCCAATTTCCAATTTCCAATTTCCAATTTCCAATTTCCAATTTCCAATTTCCAATTTCCAATTTCCAATTTCCAATTTCCAATTTCCAATTTCAAATCACAAATCTCAAATTTCCGATTTCAAATTTCCCATTTCAAATATCAAATTCCCAATTTCCAATTTCCAATTTCCAATTTCCAATTTCCAATTTCCAATTTCCAATTTCCAATTTCCAATTTCAAATTTCAAATCTCAAATTTCCGATTTCAAATTTCCCATTTCAAATATCAAATTCCCAATTTCCAATTTCCAATTTCCAATTTCCAATTTCCAATTTCCAATTTCCAATTTACAATTTACAATTTACAATTTCCAATTTCCAATTTCCAATTTCCAATTTCCAATTTCCAATTTCCAATTTCCAATTTCCAATTTCCAATTTCCAATTTCCAATTTCCAATTTCCAATTTCCAATTACCAATTACCAATTTCCAATTTCCAATTTCCAATTTCCAATTTCCAATTTCCAATTTCAAATTTCAAATTTCAAATTTCAAATTTCAAATTTCAAATTTCAAATTTCAAATTTCAAATTTCAAATTTCAAATTTCAAATTTCAAATTTCAAATTTCAAATTTCAAATTTCAAATTTGAAATTTCAAATTTTTCAAATTTCAAATTTCAAATTTCAAATTTCAAATCTCAAATCTCAAATTTCCGATTTCAAATTTCCCATTTCAAATATCAAATTTCCAATTTCCAATTTCCAATTTCCAATTTCCAATTTCCAATTTCCAATTTCCAATTTCCAATTTCCAATTTCCAATTTCCAATTTCCAATTTCCATTTCCAAATTTCAAATTTTTCAAATTTCAAATTTTTCAAATTTCAAATTTCAAATTTCAAATTTCCGATTTCAAATTTCCCATTTCAAATTTCAAATTTCAAAATTCAAATTTCAAATTTCAAATTTCAAATTTCAAATTTCAAATTTAGCAAATTTCAAATTTCAAATTTCAAATTTCAAATTTCAAATTTCAAATTTCAAATTTCAAATTTCAAATTTCAAATTTCAAATTTCAAATTTCAAATTTCAAATTTCAAATTTCAAATTTCAAATTTTTCAAATTTCAAATTTCAAATCTCAAATCTCAAATTTCCGATTTCAAATTTCCCATTTCAAATATCAAATTTCCAATTTCCAATTTCCAATTTCCAATTTCCAATTTCCAATTTCCAATTTCCAATTTCCAATTTCCAATTTCCAATTTTCAATTTTCAATTTCCAATTTCCAATTTCAAATTTTAAATCTCAAATTTCCGATTTCAAATTTCCCATTTCAAATATCAACTTTCCAATTTCCAAATTCCACTTTCCAATTTTTCAATTTCCAATTTCCAATTTCCAATTTCCAATTTCCAATTTCCAATTTCCAATTTCCAATTTCCAATTTCCAATTTCCAATTTTCAATTTCCAATTTCCAATTTCCAATTTCAAATTTCAAATTTCAAATTTCAAATTTCAAATTTCAAATTTCAAATTTCAAATTTCAAATTTCAAATTTCAAATTTCAAATTTCAAATTTCAAATTTCAAATTTCAAATTTCAAATTTCAAATTTCAAATTTCAAATTTCAAATTTCAAATTTCAAATTTCAAATTTCAAATTTCAAATTTCAAATTTCAAATTTCAAATTTCAAATTTCAAATTTTTCAAATTTCAAATTTCAAATTCCAAATTTCAAATTTCAAATTTCAAATTTCAAATTTCAAATTTCAAATTTCAAATTTCAAATTTCAAATTTCAAATTTCAAATTTCAAATTTCAAATTTCAAATTTCAAATTTCAAATTTCAAATTTCAAATTTCAAATTTCAAATTTCAAATTTCAAATTTCAAATTTCAAATTTCAAATTTCAAATTTTTCAATTTTCAATTTCCAATTTCAAATCTTAAATCTCAAATTTCCGATTTCAAATTTCCCATTTCCAATTTCCAATTTCCAATTTCCAATTTCCAATTTCCAATTTCCAATTTCCAATTTCCAATTTCCAATTTCCAATTTCCAATTCCAATTTCCAATTTCCAACTTCCAATTTCCAATTTCCAATTTCCAATTTCCAATTTCCAATTTCCAATTTCCAATTTCCAATTTCCAATTTCCAATTTCCAACTTCCAGTTTCCAATTTCCAATCTCCAATCTCCAATTTCCAAATTCCAAATTCCAATTTCAAATTTCAAATTTCAAATTTCAAATTTCAAATTTCAAATTTCAAATTTCAAATTTCAAATTTCAAATTTCAAATTTCAAATTTCAAATTTCAAATTTCAAATTTCAAATTTCAAATTTCAAATTTCAAATTTCAAATTTCAAATTTCAAATTTCAAATTTCAAATTTCAAATTTTTCAAATTTCAAATTTTTCAAATTTCAAATTTCAAATCTCAAATTTCCGATTTCAAATTTCCCATTTCAAATATCAAATTTCCCATTTCCAATTTCCAATTTCCAATTTAAAATTTCCAATCTCCAATTTCCAAATTCCAAATTCCAATTTCAAATTTCAAATTTCAAATTTCAAATTTCAAATTTCAAATTTCAAATTTCAAATTTCAAATTTCAAATTTCAAATTTCAAATTTCAAATTTCAAATTTCAAATTTCAAATTTCAAATTTCAAATTTCAAATTTCAAATTTCAAATTTCAAATTTCAAATTTCAAATTTCAAATTTCAAATTTTTCAAATTTCAAATTTTTCAAATTTCAAATTTCAAATCTCAAATTTCCGATTTCAAATTTCCCATTTCAAATATCAAATTTCCCATTTCCAATTTCCAATTTCCAATTTAAAATTTCCAATTTCCAATTTCCAATTTCCAATTTCCAATTTCCAATTTCCAATTTCCAATTTCCAATTTCCAATTCCAATTTCCAATTTCCAATTTCCAATTTCCAATTACCAATTACCAATTTCCAATTTCCAATTTCCAATTTCCAATTTCCAATTTCAAATTTCAAATTTCAAATTTCAAATTTCAAATTTCAAATTTCAAATTTCAAATTTCAAATTTCAAATTTCAAATTTCAAATTTCAAATTTCAAATTTCAAATTTCAAATTTCAAATTTCAAATTTCAAATTTCAAATTTCAAATTTCAAATTTCAAATTTCAAATTTCAAATTTCAAATTTCAAATTTCAAATTTCAAATTTCAAATTTCAAATTTCAAATTTCAAATTTCAAATTTCAAATTTCAAATTTCAAATTTCAAATTTCAAATTTCAAATTTCAAATTTCAAATTTCAAATTTCAAATTTCAAATTTCAAATTTCAAATTTCAAATTTCAAATTTCAAATTTCAAATTTCAAATTTCAAATTTTTCAAATTTCAAATTTCAAATTTCAAATTTCAAATTTCAAATTTCAAATTTCAAATTTCAAATTTCAAATATCAAATTTCAAATTTCAAATTTCAAATTTCAAATTTCAAATTTTTCAAATTTCAAATTTCAAATTTCAAATTTCAAATTTCAAATTTCAAATTTTTCAAATTTCAAATTTCAAATCTCAAATCTCAAATTTCCGATTTCAAATTTCCCATTTCAAATATCAAATTTCCAATTTCCAATTTCCAATTTCCAATTTCCAATTTCCAATTTCCAATTTCCAATTTCCAATTTCCAATTTCCAATTTCCAATTTCCAATTTCCAATTTCCAATTTTCAATTTTCAATTTCCAATTTCCAATTTCAAATTTTAAATCTCAAATTTCCGATTTCAAATTTCCCATTTCAAATATCAACTTTCCAATTTCCAAATTCCACTTTCCAATTTTTCAATTTCCAATTTCCAATTTCCAATTTCCAATTTCCAATTTCCAATTTCCAATTTCCAATTTCCAATTTCCAATTTCCAATTTCCAATTTCCAATTTCCAATTTCCAATTTCCAATTTCCAATTTCCAATTTCCAATTTCCAATTTCCAATTTCCAATTTCAAATCACAAATCTCAAATTTCCGATTTCAAATTTCCCATTTCAAATATCAAATTTCCAATTTCCAATTTCCAATTTCCAATTTCCAATTTCCAATTTCCAATTTCAAATTTCAAATCTCAAATTTCCGATTTCAAATTTCCCATTTCAAATATCAAATTCCCAATTTCCAATTTCCAATTTCCAATTTCCAATTTCCAATTTACAATTTACAATTTCCAATTTCCAATTTCCAATTTCCAATTTCCAATTTCCAATTTCCAATTTCCAATTTCCAATTTCCAATTTCCAATTTCCAATTTCCAATTTCCAATTTCCAATTTCCAATTACCAATTACCAATTTCCAATTTCCAATTTCCAATTTCCAATTTCCAATTTCAAATTTCAAATTTCAAATTTCAAATTTCAAATTTCAAATTTCAAATTTCAAATTTCAAATTTCAAATTTCAAATTTCAAATTTCAAATTTCAAATTTGAAATTTCAAATTTTTCAAATTTCAAATTTCAAATTTCAAATTTCAAATCTCAAATCTCAAATTTCCGATTTCAAATTTCCCATTTCAAATATCAAATTTCCAATTTCCAATTTCCAATTTCCAATTTCCAATTTCAAATTTCCAATTTCCAATTTCCAATTTCCAATTTCCAATTTCCAATTTCCATTTCCAAATTTCAAATTTTTCAAATTTCAAATTTTTCAAATTTCAAATTTCAAATTTCAAATTTCCGATTTCAAATTTCCCATTTCAAATTTCAAATTTCAAAATTCAAATTTCAAATTTCAAATTTCAAATTTCAAATTTCAAATTTAGCAAATTTCAAATTTCAAATTTCAAATTTCAAATTTCAAATTTCAAATTTCAAATTTCAAATTTCAAATTTCAAATTTCAAATTTCAAATTTCAAATTTCAAATTTCAAATTTCAAATTTCAAATTTCAAATTTCAAATTTCAAATTTCAAATTTCAAATTTCAAATTTTTCAAATTTCAAATTTCAAATCTCAAATCTCAAATTTCCGATTTCAAATTTCCCATTTCAAATATCAAATTTCCAATTTCCAATTTCCAATTTCCAATTTCCAATTTCCAATTTCCAATTTCCAATTTCCAATTTCCAATTTCCAATTTCCAATTTCCAATTTCCAATTTCCAATTTCCAATTTCCAATTTTCAATTTTCAATTTCCAATTTCCAATTTCAAATTTTAAATCTCAAATTTCCGATTTCAAATTTCCCATTTCAAATATCAACTTTCCAATTTCCAAATTCCACTTTCCAATTTTTCAATTTCCAATTTCCAATTTCCAATTTCCAATTTCCAATTTCCAATTTCCAATTTCCAATTTCCAATTTCCAATTTCCAATTTCCAATTTCCAATTTCCAATTTCCAATTTCCAATTTCAAATTTCAAATTTCAAATTTCAAATTTCAAATTTCAAATTTCAAATTTCAAATTTCAAATTTCAAATTTCAAATTTCAAATTTCAAATTTCAAATTTCAAATTTCAAATTTCAAATTTCAAATTTCAAATTTCAAATTTCAAATTTCAAATTTCAAATTTCAAATTTCAAATTTCAAATTTCAAATTTCAAATTTCAAATTTCAAATTTCAAATTTCAAATTTCAAATTTTTCAAATTTCAAATTTCAAATTTCAAATTTCAAATTTCAAATTTCAAATTTCAAATTTCAAATTTCAAATTTCAAATTTCAAATTTCAAATTTCAAATTTCAAATTTCAAATTTCAAATTTCAAATTTCAAATTTCAAATTTCAAATTTCAAATTTCAAATTTCAAATTTCAAATTTCAAATTTCAAATTTCAAATTTCAAATTTTTCAATTTTCAATTTCCAATTTCCAATTTCAAATCTTAAATCTCAAATTTCCGATTTCAAATTTCCCATTTCCAATTTCCAATTTCCAATTTCCAATTTCCAATTTCCAATTTCCAATTTCCAATTTCCAATTTCCAATTTCCAATTTCCAACTTCCAGTTTCCAATTTCCAATTTCCAATTACCAATTTCCAATTTCCAATTTCCAATTTCCAATTTCCAATTTCCAATTTCCAATTTCCAATTTCCAATTTCCAATTTCCAATTTCCAATTTCCAATTTCAAATCTTAAATCTCAAATTTCCAATTTCCAATTTCAAATTTCAAATTTTTCAAATTTCAAATTTCAAATCTTAAATTTCCGATTTCAAATTTCCCATTTCCAATTTCCCATTTCCAATTTCCAATTTCCAATTTCCAATTTCCAATTTCCAATTTCAAATTTCAAATTTCAAATTTCAAATTTCAAATTTCAAATTTCAAATTTCAAATTTCAAATTTCAAATTTCAAATTTCAAATTTCAAATTTCAAATTTCAAATTTGAAATTTCAAATTTTTCAAATTTCAAATTTCAAATTTCAAATTTCAAATCTCAAATCTCAAATTTCCGATTTCAAATTTCCCATTTCAAATATCAAATTTCCAATTTCCAATTTCCAATTTCCAATTTCCAATTTCAAATTTCCAATTTCCAATTTCCAATTTCCAATTTCCAATTTCCAATTTCCATTTCCAAATTTCAAATTTTTCAAATTTCAAATTTTTCAAATTTCAAATTTCAAATTTCAAATTTCCGATTTCAAATTTCCCATTTCAAATTTCAAATTTCAAAATTCAAATTTCAAATTTCAAATTTCAAATTTCAAATTTCAAATTTAGCAAATTTCAAATTTCAAATTTCAAATTTCAAATTTCAAATTTCAAATTTCAAATTTCAAATTTCAAATTTCAAATTTCAAATTTCAAATTTCAAATTTCAAATTTCAAATTTCAAATTTCAAATTTCAAATTTTTCAAATTTCAAATTTCAAATCTCAAATCTCAAATTTCCGATTTCAAATTTCCCATTTCAAATATCAAATTTCCAATTTCCAATTTCCAATTTCCAATTTCCAATTTCCAATTTCCAATTTCCAATTTCCAATTTCCAATTTCCAATTTCCAATTTCCAATTTCCAATTTCCAATTTTCAATTTTCAATTTCCAATTTCCAATTTCAAATTTTAAATCTCAAATTTCCGATTTCAAATTTCCCATTTCAAATATCAACTTTCCAATTTCCAAATTCCACTTTCCAATTTTTCAATTTCCAATTTCCAATTTCCAATTTCCAATTTCCAATTTCCAATTTCCAATTTCCAATTTCCAATTTCCAATTTCCAATTTCCAATTTCCAATTTCAAATTTCAAATTTCAAATTTCAAATTTCAAATTTCAAATTTCAAATTTCAAATTTCAAATTTCAAATTTCAAATTTCAAATTTCAAATTTCAAATTTCAAATTTCAAATTTCAAATTTCAAATTTCAAATTTCAAATTTCAAATTTCAAATTTCAAATTTCAAATTTCAAATTTCAAATTTCAAATTTCAAATTTCAAATTTCAAATTTCAAATTTCAAATTTTTCAAATTTCAAATTTCAAATTTCAAATTTCAAATTTCAAATTTCAAATTTCAAATTTCAAATTTCAAATTTCAAATTTCAAATTTCAAATTTCAAATTTCAAATTTCAAATTTCAAATTTCAAATTTCAAATTTCAAATTTCAAATTTCAAATTTCAAATTTCAAATTTCAAATTTCAAATTTCAAATTTCAAATTTCAAATTTCAAATTTCAAATTTTTCAATTTTCAATTTCCAATTTCCAATTTCAAATCTTAAATCTCAAATTTCCGATTTCAAATTTCCCATTTCCAATTTCCAATTTCCAATTTCCAATTTCCAATTTCCAATTTCCAATTTCCAATTTCCAATTTCCAATTTCCAATTTCCAATTTCCAATTTCCAATTTCCAATTTCCAATTTCCAATTTTCAATTTTCAATTTCCAATTTCCAATTTCAAATTTTAAATCTCAAATTTCCGATTTCAAATTTCCCATTTCAAATATCAACTTTCCAATTTCCAAATTCCACTTTCCAATTTTTCAATTTCCAATTTCCAATTTCCAATTTCCAATTTCCAATTTCCAATTTCCAATTTCCAATTTCCAATTTCCAATTTCCAATTTCCAATTTCCAATTTCCAATTTCCAATTTCCAATTTCCAATTTCCAATTTCCAATTTCCAATTTCCAATTTCCAATTTCAAATCACAAATCTCAAATTTCCGATTTCAAATTTCCCATTTCAAATATCAAATTTCCAATTTCCAATTTCCAATTTCCAATTTCCAATTTCCAATTTCCAATTTCAAATTTCAAATCTCAAATTTCCGATTTCAAATTTCCCATTTCAAATATCAAATTCCCAATTTCCAATTTCCAATTTCCAATTTCCAATTTCCAATTTACAATTTACAATTTCCAATTTCCAATTTCCAATTTCCAATTTCCAATTTCCAATTTCCAATTTCCAATTTCCAATTTCCAATTTCCAATTTCCAATTTCCAATTTCCAATTTCCAATTTCCAATTTCCAATTACCAATTACCAATTTCCAATTTCCAATTTCCAATTTCCAATTTCCAATTTCAAATTTCAAATTTCAAATTTCAAATTTCAAATTTCAAATTTCAAATTTCAAATTTCAAATTTCAAATTTCAAATTTCAAATTTCAAATTTCAAATTTGAAATTTCAAATTTTTCAAATTTCAAATTTCAAATTTCAAATTTCAAATCTCAAATCTCAAATTTCCGATTTCAAATTTCCCATTTCAAATATCAAATTTCCAATTTCCAATTTCCAATTTCCAATTTCCAATTTCAAATTTCCAATTTCCAATTTCCAATTTCCAATTTCCAATTTCCAATTTCCATTTCCAAATTTCAAATTTTTCAAATTTCAAATTTCAAATTTCAAATTTCAAATTTCAAATTTCAAATTTCAAATTTCAAATTTCAAATTTCAAATTTCAAATTTCAAATTTCAAATTTCAAATTTCAAATTTCAAATTTCAAATTTCAAATTTCAAATTTCAAATTTCAAATTTCAAATTTCAAATTTTTCAATTTTCAATTTCCAATTTCCAATTTCAAATCTTAAATCTCAAATTTCCGATTTCAAATTTCCCATTTCCAATTTCCAATTTCCAATTTCCAATTTCCAATTTCCAATTTCCAATTTCCAATTTCCAATTTCCAATTTCCAATTTCCAATTTCCAATTTCCAATTTCCAATTTCCAATTTCCAATTTTCAATTTTCAATTTCCAATTTCCAATTTCAAATTTTAAATCTCAAATTTCCGATTTCAAATTTCCCATTTCAAATATCAACTTTCCAATTTCCAAATTCCACTTTCCAATTTTTCAATTTCCAATTTCCAATTTCCAATTTCCAATTTCCAATTTCCAATTTCCAATTTCCAATTTCCAATTTCCAATTTCCAATTTCCAATTTCCAATTTCCAATTTCCAATTTCCAATTTCCAATTTCCAATTTCCAATTTCCAATTTCCAATTTCCAATTTCCAATTTCCAATTTCCAATTTCCAATTTCCAATTTCAAATCACAAATCTCAAATTTCCGATTTCAAATTTCCCATTTCAAATATCAAATTTCCAATTTCCAATTTCCAATTTCCAATTTCCAATTTCCAATTTCCAATTTCAAATTTCAAATCTCAAATTTCCGATTTCAAATTTCCCATTTCAAATATCAAATTCCCAATTTCCAATTTCCAATTTCCAATTTCCAATTTCCAATTTACAATTTACAATTTCCAATTTCCAATTTCCAATTTCCAATTTCCAATTTCCAATTTCCAATTTCCAATTTCCAATTTCCAATTTCCAATTTCCAATTTCCAATTTCCAATTTCCAATTTCCAATTACCAATTACCAATTTCCAATTTCCAATTTCCAATTTCCAATTTCCAATTTCAAATTTCAAATTTCAAATTTCAAATTTCAAATTTCAAATTTCAAATTTCAAATTTCAAATTTCAAATTTCAAATTTCAAATTTGAAATTTCAAATTTTTCAAATTTCAAATTTCAAATTTCAAATTTCAAATCTCAAATCTCAAATTTCCGATTTCAAATTTCCCATTTCAAATATCAAATTTCCAATTTCCAATTTCCAATTTCCAATTTCCAATTTCAAATTTCCAATTTCCAATTTCCAATTTCCAATTTCCAATTTCCAATTTCCATTTCCAAATTTCAAATTTTTCAAATTTCAAATTTTTCAAATTTCAAATTTCAAATTTCAAATTTCCGATTTCAAATTTCCCATTTCAAATTTCAAATTTCAAAATTCAAATTTCAAATTTCAAATTTCAAATTTCAAATTTCAAATTTAGCAAATTTCAAATTTCAAATTTCAAATTTCAAATTTCAAATTTCAAATTTCAAATTTCAAATTTCAAATTTCAAATTTCAAATTTCAAATTTCAAATTTCAAATTTCAAATTTCAAATTTCAAATTTCAAATTTCAAATTTCAAATTTCAAATTTCAAATTTTTCAAATTTCAAATTTCAAATCTCAAATCTCAAATTTCCGATTTCAAATTTCCCATTTCAAATATCAAATTTCCAATTTCCAATTTCCAATTTCCAATTTCCAATTTCCAATTTCCAATTTCCAATTTCCAATTTCCAATTTCCAATTTCCAATTTCCAATTTCCAATTTTCAATTTTCAATTTCCAATTTCCAATTTCAAATTTTAAATCTCAAATTTCCGATTTCAAATTTCCCATTTCAAATATCAACTTTCCAATTTCCAAATTCCACTTTCCAATTTTTCAATTTCCAATTTCCAATTTCCAATTTCCAATTTCCAATTTCCAATTTCCAATTTCCAATTTCCAATTTCCAATTTCCAATTTCCAATTTCCAATTTCCAATTTCCAATTTCCAATTTCCAATTTCCAATTTCAAATTTCAAATTTCAAATTTCAAATTTCAAATTTCAAATTTCAAATTTCAAATTTCAAATTTCAAATTTCAAATTTCAAATTTCAAATTTCAAATTTCAAATTTCAAATTTCAAATTTCAAATTTCAAATTTCAAATTTCAAATTTCAAATTTCAAATTTCAAATTTCAAATTTCAAATTTCAAATTTCAAATTTCAAATTTCAAATTTCAAATTTCAAATTTCAAATTTTTCAAATTTCAAATTTCAAATTTCAAATTTCAAATTTCAAATTTCAAATTTCAAATTTCAAATTTCAAATTTCAAATTTCAAATTTCAAATTTCAAATTTCAAATTTCAAATTTCAAATTTCAAATTTCAAATTTCAAATTTCAAATTTCAAATTTCAAATTTCAAATTTCAAATTTCAAATTTCAAATTTCAAATTTCAAATTTCAAATTTCAAATTTTTCAATTTTCAATTTCCAATTTCCAATTTCAAATCTTAAATCTCAAATTTCCGATTTCAAATTTCCCATTTCCAATTTCCAATTTCCAATTTCCAATTTCCAATTTCCAATTTCCAATTTCCAATTTCCAATTTCCAATTTCCAATTTCCAATTTCCAATTTCCAATTTCCAATTTCCAATTTCCAACTTCCAGTTTCCAATTTCCAATTTCCAATTACCAATTTCCAATTTCCAATTTCCAATTTCCAATTTCCAATTTCCAATTTCCAATTTCCAATTTCCAATTTCCAATTTCCAATTTCCAATTTCCAATTTCCAATTTCAAATCTTAAATCTCAAATTTCCAATTTCCAATTTCAAATTTCAAATTTTTCAAATTTCAAATTTCAAATCTTAAATTTCCGATTTCAAATTTCCCATTTCCAATTTCCCATTTCCAATTTCCAATTTCCAATTTCCAATTTCCAATTTCCAATTTCAAATTTCAAATTTCAAATTTCAAATTTCAAATTTCAAATTTCAAATTTCAAATTTCAAATTTCAAATTTCAAATTTCAAATTTCAAATTTCAAATTTCAAATTTCAAATTTGAAATTTCAAATTTTTCAAATTTCAAATTTCAAATTTCAAATTTCAAATCTCAAATCTCAAATTTCCGATTTCAAATTTCCCATTTCAAATATCAAATTTCCAATTTCCAATTTCCAATTTCCAATTTCCAATTTCAAATTTCCAATTTCCAATTTCCAATTTCCAATTTCCAATTTCCAATTTCCATTTCCAAATTTCAAATTTTTCAAATTTCAAATTTTTCAAATTTCAAATTTCAAATTTCAAATTTCCGATTTCAAATTTCCCATTTCAAATTTCAAATTTCAAAATTCAAATTTCAAATTTCAAATTTCAAATTTCAAATTTCAAATTTAGCAAATTTCAAATTTCAAATTTCAAATTTCAAATTTCAAATTTCAAATTTCAAATTTCAAATTTCAAATTTCAAATTTCAAATTTCAAATTTCAAATTTCAAATTTCAAATTTCAAATTTCAAATTTCAAATTTCAAATTTCAAATTTTTCAAATTTCAAATTTCAAATCTCAAATCTCAAATTTCCGATTTCAAATTTCCCATTTCAAATATCAAATTTCCAATTTCCAATTTCCAATTTCCAATTTCCAATTTCCAATTTCCAATTTCCAATTTCCAATTTCCAATTTCCAATTTCCAATTTCCAATTTCCAATTTCCAATTTCCAATTTCCAATTTCCAATTTTCAATTTTCAATTTCCAATTTCCAATTTCAAATTTTAAATCTCAAATTTCCGATTTCAAATTTCCCATTTCAAATATCAACTTTCCAATTTCCAAATTCCACTTTCCAATTTTTCAATTTCCAATTTCCAATTTCCAATTTCCAATTTCCAATTTCCAATTTCCAATTTCCAATTTCCAATTTCCAATTTCCAATTTCCAATTTCCAATTTCAAATTTCAAATTTCAAATTTCAAATTTCAAATTTCAAATTTCAAATTTCAAATTTCAAATTTCAAATTTCAAATTTCAAATTTCAAATTTCAAATTTCAAATTTCAAATTTCAAATTTCAAATTTCAAATTTCAAATTTCAAATTTCAAATTTCAAATTTCAAATTTCAAATTTCAAATTTCAAATTTCAAATTTCAAATTTCAAATTTCAAATTTCAAATTTCAAATTTCAAATTTCAAATTTCAAATTTCAAATTTTTCAAATTTCAAATTTCAAATTTCAAATTTCAAATTTCAAATTTCAAATTTCAAATTTCAAATTTCAAATTTCAAATTTCAAATTTCAAATTTCAAATTTCAAATTTCAAATTTCAAATTTCAAATTTCAAATTTCAAATTTCAAATTTCAAATTTCAAATTTCAAATTTCAAATTTCAAATTTCAAATTTTTCAATTTTCAATTTCCAATTTCCAATTTCAAATCTTAAATCTCAAATTTCCGATTTCAAATTTCCCATTTCCAATTTCCAATTTCCAATTTCCAATTTCCAATTTCCAATTTCCAATTTCCAATTTCCAATTTCCAATTTCCAATTTCCAATTTCCAATTTCCAATTTCCAATTTCAAATCTTAAATCTCAAATTTCCAATTTCCAATTTCAAATTTCAAATTTTTCAAATTTCAAATTTCAAATCTTAAATTTCCGATTTCAAATTTCCCATTTCCAATTTCCCATTTCCAATTTCCAATTTCCAATTTCCAATTTCCAATTTCCAATTTCCAATTTCCAATTTCCAATTTCCAATTTCCAATTTCCAATTTCCAATTTCCAATTTCCAATTTCCAATTTCCAATTTCCAATTTCCAATTTCCAATTTCCAATTTCCAATTTCCAATTTCCAATTTCCAATTTCCAATTTCCAATTTCCAATTTCCAATTTCCAATTTCCAATTCCAATTTCCAATTTCCAACTTCCAATTTCCAATTTCCAATTTCCAATTTTCAATTTTCAATTTCCAATTTCCAATTTCAAATTTTAAATCTCAAATTTCCGATTTCAAATTTCCCATTTCAAATATCAACTTTCCAATTTCCAAATTCCACTTTCCAATTTCCAATTTCCAATTACCAATTTCCAATTTCCAATTACCAATTTCCAATTTCCAATTTCCAATTTCCAATTTCCAATTTCCAATTTCCAATTTCAAATCTTAAATCTCAAATTTCCAATTTCCAATTTCCAATTTCCAATCTCCAATCTCCAATTTCCAAATTCCAAATTCCAATTTCAAATTTCAAATTTCAAATTTCAAATTTCAAATTTCAAATTTCAAATTTCAAATTTCAAATTTCAAATTTCAAATTTCAAATTTCAAATTTCAAATTTCAAATTTCAAATTTCAAATTTCAAATTTCAAATTTCAAATTTCAAATTTCAAATTTCAAATTTCAAATTTCAAATTTCAAATTTCAAATTTCAAATTTTTCAAATTTCAAATTTTTCAAATTTCAAATTTCAAATCTCAAATTTCCGATTTCAAATTTCCCATTTCAAATATCAAATTTCCCATTTCCAATTTCCAATTTCCAATTTAAAATTTCCAATTTCCAATTTCCAATTTCCAATTTCCAATTTCCAATTTCCAATTTCCAATTTCCAATTTCCAATTCCAATTTCCAATTTCCAATTTCCAATTTCCAATTTCCAATTTCCAATTTCCAATCTCCAATCTCCAATTTCCAAATTCCAAACTCCAATTTCAAATTTCAAATTTCAAATTTCAAATTTCAAATTTCAAATTTCAAATTTCAAATTTCAAATTTCAAATTTCAAATTTCAAATTTCAAATTTCAAATTTCAAATTTCAAATTTCAAATTTCAAATTTCAAATTTCAAATTTCAAATTTCAAATTTCAAATTTCAAATTTTTCAAATTTCAAATTTCAAATTTCAAATTTCAAATTTCAAATTTCAAATTTCAAATTTCAAATATCAAATTTCAAATTTCAAATTTCAAATTTCAAATTTTTCAAATTTCAAATTTCAAATTTCAAATTTCAAATTTCAAATTTTTCAAATTTCAAATTTCAAATCTCAAATCTCAAATTTCCGATTTCAAATTTCCCATTTCAAATATCAAATTTCCAATTTCCAATTTCCAATTTCCAATTTCCAATTTCCAATTTCCAATTTCCAATTTCCAATTTCCAATTTCCAATTTCCAATTTCCAATTTCCAATTTCCAATTTCCAATTTCCAATTTCCAATTTTCAATTTTCAATTTCCAATTTCCAATTTCAAATTTTAAATCTCAAATTTCCGATTTCAAATTTCCCATTTCAAATATCAACTTTCCAATTTCCAAATTCCACTTTCCAATTTTTCAATTTCCAATTTCCAATTTCCAATTTCCAATTTCCAATTTCCAATTTCCAATTTCCAATTTCCAATTTCCAATTTCCAATTTCCAATTTCCAATTTCCAATTTCCAATTTCCAATTTCCAATTTCCAATTTCCAATTTCCAATTTCCAATTTCCAATTTCCAATTTCCAATTTCCAATTTCAAATCACAAATCTCAAATTTCCGATTTCAAATTTCCCATTTCAAATATCAAATTTCCAATTTCCAATTTCCAATTTCCAATTTCCAATTTCCAATTTCAAATTTCAAATCTCAAATTTCCGATTTCAAATTTCCCATTTCAAATATCAAATTCCCAATTTCCAATTTCCAATTTCCAATTTCCAATTTCCAATTTCCAATTTCCAATTTACAATTTACAATTTCCAATTTCCAATTTCCAATTTCCAATTTCCAATTTCCAATTTCCAATTTCCAATTTCCAATTTCCAATTTCCAATTTCCAATTTCCAATTTCCAATTACCAATTACCAATTTCCAATTTCCAATTTCCAATTTCCAATTTCCAATTTCAAATTTCAAATTTCAAATTTCAAATTTCAAATTTCAAATTTCAAATTTCAAATTTCAAATTTCAAATTTCAAATTTCAAATTTCAAATTTCAAATTTCAAATTTCAAATTTGAAATTTCAAATTTTTCTAATTTCAAATTTCAAATTTCAAATTTCAAATCTCAAATCTCAAATTTCCGATTTCAAATTTCCCATTTCAAATATCAAATTTCCAATTTCCAATTTCCAATTTCCAATTTCCAATTTCAAATTTCCAATTTCCAATTTCCAATTTCCAATTTCCAATTTCCAATTTCCATTTCCAAATTTCAAATTTTTCAAATTTCAAATTTTTCAAATTTCAAATTTCAAATTTCAAATTTCCGATTTCAAATTTCCCATTTCAAATTTCAAATTTCAAATTTCAAATTTCAAATTTCAAATTTCAAATTTCAAATTTCAAATTTTTCAATTTTCAATTTCCAATTTCCAATTTCAAATCTTAAATCTCAAATTTCCGATTTCAAATTTCCCATTTCCAATTTCCAATTTCCAATTTCCAATTTCCAATTTCCAATTTCCAATTTCCAATTTCCAATTTCCAATTTCCAATTTCCAATTTCCAATTTCCAATTTCCAATTTCCAATTTCCAACTTCCAGTTTCCAATTTCCAATTTCCAATTACCAATTTCCAATTTCCAATTTCCAATTTCCAATTTCCAATTTCCAATTTCCAATTTCCAATTTCCAATTTCCAATTTCCAATTTCCAATTTCCAATTTCCAATTTCCAATTTCAAATCTTAAATCTCAAATTTCCAATTTCCAATTTCAAATTTCAAATTTTTCAAATTTCAAATTTCAAATCTTAAATTTCCGATTTCAAATTTCCCATTTCCAATTTCCCATTTCCAATTTCCAATTTCCAATTTCCAATTTCCAATTTCCAATTTCCAATTTCCAATTTCCAATTTCCAATTTCCAATTTCCAATTTCCAATTTCCAATTTCCAATTTCCAATTTCCAATTTCCAATTTCCAATTTCCAATTTCCAATTTCCAATTTCCAATTTCCAATTTCCAATTTCCAATTTCCAATTTCCAATTTCCAATTTCCAATTTCCAATTCCAATTTCCAATTTCCAACTTCCAATTTCCAATTTCCAATTTCCAATTTCCAATTTTCAATTTTCAATTTCCAATTTCCAATTTCAAATTTTAAATCTCAAATTTCCGATTTCAAATTTCCCATTTCAAATATCAACTTTCCAATTTCCAAATTCCACTTTCCAATTTCCAATTTCCAATTACCAATTTCCAATTTCCAATTACCAATTTCCAATTTCCAATTTCCAATTTCCAATTTCCAATTCCCAATTTCCAATTTCAAATCTTAAATCTCAAATTTCCAATTTCCAATTTCCAATTTCCAATTTCCAATTTCCAATTTCCAATCTCCAATCTCCAATTTCCAAATTCCAAATTCCAATTTCAAATTTCAAATTTCAAATTTCAAATTTCAAATTTCAAATTTCAAATTTCAAATTTCAAATTTCAAATTTCAAATTTCAAATTTCAAATTTCAAATTTCAAATTTCAAATTTCAAATTTCAAATTTCAAATTTCAAATTTCAAATTTCAAATTTCAAATTTCAAATTTCAAATTTCAAATTTTTCAAATTTCAAATTTTTCAAATTTCAAATTTCAAATCTCAAATTTCCGATTTCAAATTTCCCATTTCAAATATCAAATTTCCCATTTCCAATTTCCAATTTCCAATTTAAAATTTCCAATTTCCAATTTCCAATTTCCAATTTCCAATTTCCAATTTCCAATTTCCAATTTCCAATTTCCAATTCCAATTTCCAATTTCCAATTTCCAATTTCCAATTTCCAATCTCCAATCTCCAATTTCCAAATTCCAAATTCCAATTTCAAATTTCAAATTTCAAATTTCAAATTTCAAATTTCAAATTTCAAATTTCAAATTTCAAATTTCAAATTTCAAATTTCAAATTTCAAATTTCAAATTTCAAATTTCAAATTTCAAATTTCAAATTTCAAATTTCAAATTTCAAATTTCAAATTTCAAATTTCAAATTTCAAATTTCAAATTTCAAATTTCAAATTTCAAATTTCAAATTTTTCAAATTTCAAATTTCAAATTTCAAATTTCAAATTTCAAATTTCAAATTTCAAATTTCAAATTTCAAATATCAAATTTCAAATTTCAAATTTCAAATTTCAAATTTCAAATTTCAAATTTCAAATTTTTCAAATTTCAAATTACAAATTTCAAATTTCAAATTTCAAATTTTTCAAATTTCAAATTTCAAATCTCAAATCTCAAATTTCCGATTTCAAATTTCCCATTTCAAATATCAAATTTCCAATTTCCAATTTCCAATTTCCAATTTCCAATTTCCAATTTCCAATTTCCAATTTCCAATTTCCAATTTCCAATTTCCAATTTCCAATTTCCAATTTCCAATTTCCAATTTCCAATTTTCAATTTTCAATTTCCAATTTCCAATTTCAAATTTTAAATCTCAAATTTCCGATTTCAAATTTCCCATTTCAAATATCAACTTTCCAATTTCCAAATTCCACTTTCCAATTTTTCAATTTCCAATTTCCAATTTCCAATTTCCAATTTCCAATTTCCAATTTCCAATTTCCAATTTCCAATTTCCAATTTCCAATTTCCAATTTCCAATTTCCAATTTCCAATTTCCAATTTCCAATTTCCAATTTCCAATTTCCAATTTCCAATTTCCAATTTCCAATTTCCAATTTCCAATTTCCAATTTCCAATTTCCAATTTCCAATTTCCAATTTCAAATCACAAATCTCAAATTTCCGATTTCAAATTTCCCATTTCAAATATCAAATTTCCAATTTCCAATTTCCAATTTCCAATTTCCAATTTCCAATTTCAAATTTCAAATCTCAAATTTCCGATTTCAAATTTCCCATTTCAAATATCAAATTCCCAATTTCCAATTTCCAATTTCCAATTTCCAATTTCCAATTTCCAATTTCCAATTTACAATTTACAATTTCCAATTTCCAATTTCCAATTTCCAATTTCCAATTTCCAATTTCCAATTTCCAATTTCCAATTTCCAATTTCCAATTTCCAATTTCCAATTTCCAATTTCCAATTTCCAATTTCCAATTTCCAATTACCAATTACCAATTTCCAATTTCCAATTTCCAATTTCCAATTTCCAATTTCAAATTTCAAATTTCAAATTTCAAATTTCAAATTTCAAATTTCAAATTTCAAATTTCAAATTTCAAATTTCAAATTTCAAATTTCAAATTTCAAATTTCAAATTTCAAATTTGAAATTTCAAATTTTTCTAATTTCAAATTTCAAATTTCAAATTTCAAATCTCAAATCTCAAATTTCCGATTTCAAATTTCCCATTTCAAATATCAAATTTCCAATTTCCAATTTCCAATTTCCAATTTCCAATTTCAAATTTCCAATTTCCAATTTCCAATTTCCAATTTCCAATTTCCAATTTCCATTTCCAAATTTCAAATTTTTCAAATTTCAAATTTTTCAAATTTCAAATTTCAAATTTCAAATTTCCGATTTCAAATTTCCCATTTCAAATTTCAAATTTCAAAATTCAAATTTCAAATTTCAAATTTCAAATTTCAAATTTCAAATTTAGCAAATTTCAAATTTCAAATTTCAAATTTCAAATTTCAAATTTCAAATTTCAAATTTCAAATTTCAAATTTCAAATTTCAAATTTCAAATTTCAAATTTCAAATTTCAAATTTCAAATTTCAAATTTCAAATTTCAAATTTCAAATTTCAAATTTCAAATTTCAAATTTCAAATTTTTCAAATTTCAAATTTCAAATCTCAAATCTCAAATTTCCGATTTCAAATTTCCCATTTCAAATATCAAATTTCCAATTTCCAATTTCCAATTTCCAATTTCCAATTTCCAATTTCCAATTTCCAATTTCCAATTTCCAATTTCCAATTTCCAATTTCCAATTTCCAATTTTCAATTTTCAATTTCCAATTTCCAATTTCAAATTTTAAATCTCAAATTTCCGATTTCAAATTTCCCATTTCAAATATCAACTTTCCAATTTCCAAATTCCACTTTCCAATTTTTCAATTTCCAATTTCCAATTTCCAATTTCCAATTTCCAATTTCCAATTTCCAATTTCCAATTTCCAATTTCCAATTTCCAATTTCCAATTTCCAATTTCCAATTTCCAATTTCCAATTTCCAATTTCCAATTTCCAATTTCCAATTTCCAATTTCCAATTTCAAATTTCAAATTTCAAATTTCAAATTTCAAATTTCAAATTTCAAATTTCAAATTTCAAATTTCAAATTTCAAATTTCAAATTTCAAATTTCAAATTTCAAATTTCAAATTTCAAATTTCAAATTTCAAATTTCAAATTTCAAATTTCAAATTTCAAATTTCAAATTTCAAATTTCAAATTTCAAATTTCAAATTTCAAATTTTTCAAATTTCAAATTTCAAATTTCAAATTTCAAATTTCAAATTTCAAATTTCAAATTTCAAATTTCAAATTTCAAATTTCAAATTTCAAATTTCAAATTTCAAATTTCAAATTTCAAATTTCAAATTTCAAATTTCAAATTTCAAATTTCAAATTTCAAATTTCAAATTTCAAATTTCAAATTTCAAATTTCAAATTTCAAATTTCAAATTTTTCAATTTTCAATTTCCAATTTCCAATTTCAAATCTTAAATCTCAAATTTCCGATTTCAAATTTCCCATTTCCAATTTCCAATTTCCAATTTCCAATTTCCAATTTCCAATTTCCAATTTCCAATTTCCAATTTCCAATTTCCAATTTCCAATTTCCAATTTCCAATTTCCAATTTCCAACTTCCAGTTTCCTATTTCCAATTTCCAATTACCAATTTCCAATTTCCAATTTCCAATTTCCAATTTCCAATTTCCAATTTCCAATTTCCAATTTCCAATTTCCAATTTCCAATTTCCAATTTCCAATTTCCAATTTCAAATCTTAAATCTCAAATTTCCAATTTCCAATTTCAAATTTCAAATTTTTCAAATTTCAAATTTCAAATCTTAAATTTCCGATTTCAAATTTCCCATTTCCAATTTCCCATTTCCAATTTCCAATTTCCAATTTCCAATTTCCAATTTCCAATTTCCAATTTCCAATTTCCAATTTCCAATTTCCAATTTCCAATTTCCAATTTCCAATTTCCAATTTCCAATTTCCAATTTCCAATTTCCAATTTCCAATTTCCAATTTCCAATTTCCAATTTCCAATTTCCAATTTCCAATTTCCAATTTCCAATTTCCAATTTCCAATTTCCAATTTCCAATTCCAATTTCCAATTTCCAACTTCCAATTTCCAATTTCCAATTTCCAATTTTCAATTTTCAATTTCCAATTTCCAATTTCAAATTTTAAATCTCAAATTTCCGATTTCAAATTTCCCATTTCAAATATCAACTTTCCAATTTCCAAATTCCACTTTCCAATTTCCAATTTCCAATTACCAATTTCCAATTTCCAATTACCAATTTCCAATTTCCAATTTCCAATTTCCAATTTCCAATTTCCAATTTCCAATTTCAAATCTTAAATCTCAAATTTCCAATTTCCAATTTCCAATTTCCAATTTCCAATTTCCAATTTCCAATCTCCAATCTCCAATTTCCAAATTCCAAATTCCAATTTCAAATTTCAAATTTCAAATTTCAAATTTCAAATTTCAAATTTCAAATTTCAAATTTCAAATTTCAAATTTCAAATTTCAAATTTCAAATTTCAAATTTCAAATTTCAAATTTCAAATTTCAAATTTCAAATTTCAAATTTCAAATTTCAAATTTCAAATTTCAAATTTCAAATTTCAAATTTCAAATTTTTCAAATTTCAAATTTTTCAAATTTCAAATTTCAAATCTCAAATTTCCGATTTCAAATTTCCCATTTCAAATATCAAATTTCCCATTTCCAATTTCCAATTTCCAATTTAAAATTTCCAATTTCCAATTTCCAATTTCCAATTTCCAATTTCCAATTTCCAATTTCCAATTTCCAATTTCCAATTCCAATTTCCAATTTCCAATTTCCAATTTCCAATTTCCAATTTCCAATTTCCAATCTCCAATCTCCAATTTCCAAATTCCAAACTCCAATTTCAAATTTCAAATTTCAAATTTCAAATTTCAAATTTCAAATTTCAAATTTCAAATTTCAAATTTCAAATTTCAAATTTCAAATTTCAAATTTCAAATTTCAAATTTCAAATTTCAAATTTCAAATTTCAAATTTCAAATTTCAAATTTCAAATTTCAAATTTCAAATTTCAAATTTCAAATTTCAAATTTCAAATTTCAAATTTCAAATTTCAAATTTCAAATTTCAAATTTTTCAAATTTCAAATTTCAAATTTCAAATTTCAAATTTCAAATTTCAAATTTCAAATTTCAAATTTCAAATATCAAATTTCAAATTTCAAATTTCAAATTTCAAATTTCAAATTTCAAATTTTTCAAATTTCAAATTTCAAATTTCAAATTTCAAATTTCAAATTTTTCAAATTTCAAATTTCAAATCTCAAATCTCAAATTTCCGATTTCAAATTTCCCATTTCAAATATCAAATTACCAATTTCCAATTTCCAATTTCCAATTTCCAATTTCCAATTTCCAATTTCCAATTTCCAAATTCCAATTTCCAATTTCCAATTTCCAATTTCCAATTTCCAATTTCCAATTTTCAATTTTCAATTTCCAATTTCCAATTTCCAATTTCAAATTTTAAATCTCAAATTTCCGATTACAAATTTCCCATTTCAAATATCAACTTTCCAATTTCCAAATTCCACTTTCCAATTTTTCAATTTCCAATTTCCAATTTCCAATTTCCAATTTCCAATTTCCAATTTCCAATTTCCAATTTCCAATTTCCAATTTCCAATTTCCAATTTCCAATTTCCAATTTCCAATTTCCAATTTCCAATTTCCAATTTCCAATTTCCAATTTCCAATTTCCAATTTCCAATTTCAAATCACAAATCTCAAATTTCCGATTTCAAATTTCCCATTTCAAATATCAAATTTCCAATTTCCAATTTCCAATTTCCAATTTCCAATTTCCAATTTCAAATTTCAAATCTCAAATTTCCGATTTCAAATTTCCCATTTCAAATATCAAATTCCCAATTTCCAATTTCCAATTTCCAATTTCCAATTTCCAATTTCCAATTTCCAATTTACAATTTACAATTTCCAATTTCCAATTTCCAATTTCCAATTTCCAATTTCCAATTTCCAATTTCCAATTTCCAATTTCCAATTTCCAATTTCCAATTTCCAATTTCCAATTTCCAATTTCCAATTACCAATTACCAATTTCCAATTTCCAATTTCCAATTTCCAATTTCCAATTTCCAATTTCAAATTTCAAATTTCAAATTTCAAATTTCAAATTTCAAATTTCAAATTTCAAATTTCAAATTTCAAATTTCAAATTTCAAATTTCAAATTTCAAATTTCAAATTTCAAATTTGAAATTTCAAATTTTTCTAATTTCAAATTTCAAATTTCAAATTTCAAATCTCAAATCTCAAATTTCCGATTTCAAATTTCCCATTTCAAATATCAAATTTCCAATTTCCAATTTCCAATTTCCAATTTCCAATTTCAAATTTCCAATTTCCAATTTCCAATTTCCAATTTCCAATTTCCAATTTCCAATTTCCATTTCCAAATTTCAAATTTTTCAAATTTCAAATTTTTCAAATTTCAAATTTCAAATTTCAAATTTCCGATTTCAAATTTCCCATTTCAAATTTCAAATTTCAAAATTCAAATTTCAAATTTCAAATTTCAAATTTCAAATTTCAAATTTCAAATTTAGCAAATTTCAAATTTCAAATTTCAAATTTCAAATTTCAAATTTCAAATTTCAAATTTCAAATTTCAAATTTCAAATTTCAAATTTCAAATTTCAAATTTCAAATTTCAAATTTCAAATTTCAAATTTCAAATTTCAAATTTCAAATTTCAAATTTCAAATTTCAAATTTCAAATTTCAAATTTCAAATTTCAAATTTTTCAATTTTCAATTTCCAATTTCCAATTTCAAATCTTAAATCTCAAATTTCCGATTTCAAATTTCCCATTTCCAATTTCCAATTTCCAATTTCCAATTTCCAATTTCCAATTTCCAATTTCCAATTTCCAATTTCCAATTTCCAATTTCCAATTTCCAATTTCCAATTTCCAATTTCCAATTTCCAACTTCCAGTTTCCAATTTCCAATTTCCAATTACCAATTTCCAATTTCCAATTTCCAATTTCCAATTTCCAATTTCCAATTTCCAATTTCCAATTTCCAATTTCCAATTTCCAATTTCCAATTTCCAATTTCCAATTTCCAATTTCAAATCTTAAATCTCAAATTTCCAATTTCCAATTTCAAATTTCAAATTTTTCAAATTTCAAATTTCAAATCTTAAATTTCCGATTTCAAATTTCCCATTTCCAATTTCCCATTTCCAATTTCCAATTTCCAATTTCCAATTTCCAATTTCCAATTTCCAATTTCCAATTTCCAATTTCCAATTTCCAATTTCCAATTTCCAATTTCCAATTTCCAATTTCCAATTTCCAATTTCCAATTTCCAATTTCCAATTTCCAATTTCCAATTTCCAATTTCCAATTTCCAATTTCCAATTTCCAATTTCCAATTTCCAATTTCCAATTTCCAATTTCCAATTCCAATTTCCAATTTCCAACTTCCAATTTCCAATTTCCAATTTCCAATTTTCAATTTTCAATTTCCAATTTCAAATTTTAAATCTCAAATTTCCGATTTCAAATTTCCCATTTCAAATATCAACTTTCCAATTTCCAAATTCCACTTTCCAATTTCCAATTTCCAATTACCAATTTCCAATTTCCAATTACCAATTTCCAATTTCCAATTTCCAATTTCCAATTTCCAATTTCCAATTTCCAATTTCAAATCTTAAATCTCAAATTTCCAATTTCCAATTTCCAATTTCCAATTTCCAATTTCCAATTTCCAATCTCCAATCTCCAATTTCCAAATTCCAAATTCCAATTTCAAATTTCAAATTTCAAATTTCAAATTTCAAATTTCAAATTTCAAATTTCAAATTTCAAATTTCAAATTTCAAATTTCAAATTTCAAATTTCAAATTTCAAATTTCAAATTTCAAATTTCAAATTTCAAATTTCAAATTTCAAATTTCAAATTTCAAATTTCAAATTTCAAATTTTTCAAATTTCAAATTTTTCAAATTTCAAATTTCAAATCTCAAATTTCCGATTTCAAATTTCCCATTTCAAATATCAAATTTCCCATTTCCAATTTCCAATTTCCAATTTAAAATTTCCAATTTCCAATTTCCAATTTCCAATTTCCAATTTCCAATTTCCAATTTCCAATTTCCAATTTCCAATTCCAATTTCCAATTTCCAATTTCCAATTTCCAATTTCCAATTTCCAATTTCCAATTTCCAATCTCCAATCTCCAATTTCCAAATTCCAAATTCCAATTTCAAATTTCAAATTTCAAATTTCAAATTTCAAATTTCAAATTTCAAATTTCAAATTTCAAATTTCAAATTTCAAATTTCAAATTTCAAATTTCAAATTTCAAATTTCAAATTTCAAATTTCAAATTTCAAATTTCAAATTTCAAATTTCAAATTTCAAATTTCAAATTTCAAATTTCAAATTTCAAATTTCAAATTTCAAATTTCAAATTTCAAATTTCAAATTTCAAATTTCAAATTTCAAATTTTTCAAATTTCAAATTTCAAATTTCAAATTTCAAATTTCAAATTTCAAATTTCAAATTTCAAATTTCAAATATCAAATTTCAAATTTCAAATTTCAAATTTCAAATTTCAAATTTCAAATTTTTCAAATTTCAAATTACAAATTTCAAATTTCAAATTTCAAATTTTTCAAATTTCAAATTTCAAATCTCAAATCTCAAATTTCCGATTTCAAATTTCCCATTTCAAATATCAAATTTCCAATTTCCAATTTCCAATTTCCAATTTCCAATTTCCAATTTCCAATTTCCAATTTCCAATTTCCAATTTCCAATTTCCAATTTCCAATTTCCAATTTCCAATTTTCAATTTTCAATTTCCAATTTCCAATTTCAAATTTTAAATCTCAAATTTCCGATTTCAAATTTCCCATTTCAAATATCAACTTTCCAATTTCCAAATTCCACTTTCCAATTTTTCAATTTCCAATTTCCAATTTCCAATTTCCAATTTCCAATTTCCAATTTCCAATTTCCAATTTCCAATTTCCAATTTCCAATTTCCAATTTCCAATTTCCAATTTCCAATTTCCAATTTCCAATTTCCAATTTCCAATTTCCAATTTCCAATTTCCAATTTCCAATTTCCAATTTCCAATTTCCAATTTCCAATTTCAAATCACAAATCTCAAATTTCCGATTTCAAATTTCCCATTTCAAATATCAAATTTCCAATTTCCAATTTCCAATTTCCAATTTCCAATTTCCAATTTCAAATTTCAAATCTCAAATTTCCGATTTCAAATTTCCCATTTCAAATATCAAATTCCCAATTTCCAATTTCCAATTTCCAATTTCCAATTTCCAATTTCCAATTTCCAATTTACAATTTACAATTTCCAATTTCCAATTTCCAATTTCCAATTTCCAATTTCCAATTTCCAATTTCCAATTTCCAATTTCCAATTTCCAATTTCCAATTTCCAATTTCCAATTTCCAATTTCCAATTTCCAATTACCAATTACCAATTTCCAATTTCCAATTTCCAATTTCCAATTTCCAATTTCAAATTTCAAATTTCAAATTTCAAATTTCAAATTTCAAATTTCAAATTTCAAATTTCAAATTTCAAATTTCAAATTTCAAATTTCAAATTTCAAATTTGAAATTTCAAATTTTTCTAATTTCAAATTTCAAATTTCAAATTTCAAATCTCAAATCTCAAATTTCCGATTTCAAATTTCCCATTTCAAATATCAAATTTCCAATTTCCAATTTCCAATTTCCAATTTCCAATTTCAAATTTCCAATTTCCAATTTCCAATTTCCAATTTCCAATTTCCAATTTCCATTTCCAAATTTCAAATTTTTCAAATTTCAAATTTTTCAAATTTCAAATTTCAAATTTCAAATTTCCGATTTCAAATTTCCCATTTCAAATTTCAAATTTCAAAATTCAAATTTCAAATTTCAAATTTCAAATTTCAAATTTCAAATTTAGCAAATTTCAAATTTCAAATTTCAAATTTCAAATTTCAAATTTCAAATTTCAAATTTCAAATTTCAAATTTCAAATTTCAAATTTCAAATTTCAAATTTCAAATTTCAAATTTCAAATTTCAAATTTCAAATTTCAAATTTCAAATTTCAAATTTCAAATTTCAAATTTTTCAAATTTCAAATTTCAAATCTCAAATCTCAAATTTCCGATTTCAAATTTCCCATTTCAAATATCAAATTTCCAATTTCCAATTTCCAATTTCCAATTTCCAATTTCCAATTTCCAATTTCCAATTTCCAATTTCCAATTTCCAATTTCCAATTTCCAATTTCCAATTTTCAATTTTCAATTTCCAATTTCCAATTTCAAATTTTAAATCTCAAATTTCCGATTTCAAATTTCCCATTTCAAATATCAACTTTCCAATTTCCAAATTCCACTTTCCAATTTTTCAATTTCCAATTTCCAATTTCCAATTTCCAATTTCCAATTTCCAATTTCCAATTTCCAATTTCCAATTTCCAATTTCCAATTTCCAATTTCCAATTTCCAATTTCCAATTTCCAATTTCCAATTTCCAATTTCCAATTTCAAATTTCAAATTCAAATTTCAAATTTCAAATTTCAAATTTCAAATTTCAAATTTCAAATTTCAAATTTCAAATTTCAAATTTCAAATTTCAAATTTCAAATTTCAAATTTCAAATTTCAAATTTCATATTTCAAATTTCAAATTTCAAATTTCAAATTTCAAATTTCAAATTTCAAATTTCAAATTTCAAATATCAAATTTCAAATTTCAAATTTCAAATTTTTCAAATTTCAAATTTCAAATTTCAAATTTCAAATTTCAAATTTCAAATTTCAAATTTCAAATTTCAAATTTCAAATTTCAAATTTCAAATTTCAAATTTCAAATTTCAAATTTCAAATTTCAAATTTCAAATTTCAAATTTCAAATTTCAAATTTCAAATTTCAAATTTCAAATTTCAAATTTCAAATTTCAAATTTCAAATTTCAAATTTCAAATTTTTCAAATTTCAAATTTCAAATCTTAAATTTCCGATTTCAAATTTCCCATTTCCAATTTCCCATTTCCAATTTCCAATTTCCAATTTCCAATTTCCAATTTCCAATTTCCAATTTCCAATTTCCAATTTCAAATCTTAAATCTCAAATTTCCGATTTCAAATTTCCCATTTCCAATTTCCAATTTCCAATTTCCAATTTCCAATTTCCAATTTCCAATTTCCAATTTCCAATTTCCAATTTCCAATTTCCAATTTCCAATTTCCAAATTCCAATTTCCAATTTCCAATTTCCAACTTCCAGTTTCCAATTTCCAATTTCCAATTACCAATTTCCAATTTCCAATTTCCAATTTCCAATTTCCAATTTCCAATTTCCAATTTCCAATTTCCAATTTCCAATTTCAAATCTTAAATCTCAAATTTCCAATTTCCAATTTCAAATTTCAAATTTTTCAAATTTCAAATTTCAAATCTTAAATTTCCGATTTCAAATTTCCCATTTCCAATTTCCCATTTCCAATTTCCAATTTCCAATTTCCAATTTCCAATTTCCAATTTCCAATTTCCAATTTCCAATTTCCAATTTCCAATTTCCAATTTCCAATTTCCAATTTCCAATTTCCAATTTCCAATTTCCAATTTCCAATTTCCAATTTCCAATTTCCAATTTCCAATTTCCAATTCCAATTTCCAATTTCCAACTTCCAATTTCCAATTTCCAATTTCCAATTTTCAATTTTCAATTTCCAATTTCCAATTTCAAATTTTAAATCTCAAATTTCCGATTTCAAATTTCCCATTTCAAATATCAACTTTCCAATTTCCAAATTCCACTTTCCAATTTCCAATTTCCAATTTCCAATTTCCAATTTCCAATTTCCAATTTCCAATTTCCAATTTCCAATTTCCAATTTCCAATTTCCAATTTCCAATTTCCAATTTCCAATTTCCAATTTCCAATTTCCAATTTCCAATTTCCAATTTCCAATTTCCAATTTCCAATTTCCAATTTCAAATTTCAAATTTCAAATTTCAAATTTCAAATTTCAAATTTCAAATTTCAAATTTCAAATTTCAAATTTCAAATTTCAAATTTCAAATTTCAAATTTCAAATTTCAAATTTCAAATTTCAAATTTCAAATTTCAAATTTCAAATTTCAAATTTCAAATTTCAAATTTCAAATTTCAAATTTCAAATTTCAAATTTCAAATTTCAAATTTCAAATTTCAAATTTCAAATTTCAAATTTCAAATTTCAAATTTCAAATTTCAAATTTCAAATTTCAAATTTCAAATTTCAAATTTCAAATTTCAAATTTCAAATTTCAAATTTCAAATTTCAAATTTCAAATTTCAAATTTCAAATTTTTCAAATTTCAAATTTTTCAAATTTCAAATTTCAAATCTCAAATTTCCGATTTCAAATTTCCCATTTCAAATATCAAATTTCCCATTTCCAATTTCCAATTTCCAATTTCCAATTTCCAATTTCCAATTTCCAATTTCCAATTTCCAATTTCCAATTTCCAATTTCCATTTTCCAATTTCCAATTTCCAATTTCCAATTTCCAATTTCCAATTTCCAATTTCCAATTTCCAATTTCCAATTCCAATTTCCAATTTCCAATTTCCAATTTCCAATTTCCAATTTCCAATTTCCAATTTCCAATTTCCAATTTCCAATTCCAATTTCCAATTTCCAATTTCCAACTTCCAATTTCCAACTTTCAAATTTCAAATTTCAAATTTCAAATTTCAAATTTCAAATTTCAAATTTCAAATTTCAAATTTCAAATTTCAAATTTCAAATTTCAAATTTCAAATTTCAAATTTCAAATTTCAAATTTCAAATTTCAAATTTCAAATTTCAAATTTTTCAAATTTCAAATTTTTCAAATTTCAAATTTCAAATCTCAAATTTCCGATTTCAAATTTCCCATTTCAAATATCAAATTTCCCATTTCCAATTTCCAATTTCCAATTTCCAATTTCCAATTTCCAATTTCCAATTTCCAATTTCCAATTTCCATTTTCCAATTTCCAATTTCCAATTTCCAATTTCCAATTTCCAATTTCCAATTTCCAATTTCCAATTCCAATTTCCAATTTCCAATTTCCAATTTCCAATTTCCAATTTCCAATTTCCAATTTCCAATTTCCAATTTCCAATTTCCAATTCCAATTTCCAATTTCCAATTTCCAACTTCCAATTTCCAATTTCCAATTTCCAATTTCCAATTTTCAATTTTCAATTTCCAATTTCCATTTTCAAATCTTAAATCTCAAATTTCCGATTTCAAATTTCCCATTTCAAATATCAACTTTCCAATTTCCAAATTTCACTTTCCAATTTCCAATTTCCAATTTCCAATTTCCAATTTCCAATTTCCAATTTCCAATTTCCAATTTCCAATTTCCAATTTCCAATTTCCAATTTCCAATTTCCAATTTCCAATTTCCAATTTCCAATTCCAATTTCCAATTTCCAATTTCCAATTTCCAACTTCCAATTTCCAATTTCCAATTTTCAATTTTCAATTTCCAATTTCCAATTTCAAATCTTAAATCTCAAATTTCCGATTTCAAATTTCCCATTCCCAATTTCCAATTTCCAATTTCCAATTTCCAATTTCCAATTTCCAATTTCCAGTTTCCAATTTCCAATTTCCAATTACCAATTTCCAATTACCAATTACCAATTTCCAATTTCCAATTTCCAATTTCCAATTTCCAATTTCCAATTTCCAATTTCAAATCTTAAATCTCAAATTTCCAATTTCCAATTTCCAATTTCCAATTTCAAATTTCAAATTTCAAATTTTTCAAATTTCAAATTTTTCAAATTTCAAATTTCAAATCTTAAATTTCCGATTTCAAATTTCCCATTTCAAATTTCCAATTTCCAATTTCCAATTTCCAATTTCCAATTTCCAATTTCCAATTTCCAATTTCCAATTTCCAATTCCAATTTCCAATTTCCAATTTCCAATTTCCAACTTCCAATTTCCAATTTCCAATTTCCAATTTCCAATTTCCAATTTCCAATCTCCAATCTCCAATTTCCAAATTCCAAATTCCAATTTCAAATTTCAAATTTCAAATTTCAAATTTCAAATTTCAAATTTCAAATTTCAAATTTCAAATTTCAAATTTCAAATTTCAAATTTCAAATTTCAAATTTCAAATTTGAAATTTCAAATTTTTCAAATTTCAAATTTCAAATTTCAAATTTCAAATTTCAAATTTCAAATTTCAAATTTTTCAAATTTCAAATTTCAAATTTCAAATTTCAAATCTCAAATCTCAAATTTCCGATTTCAAATTTCAAATTTCAAATTTCAAATTTCAAATTTCAAATTTCAAATTTCAAATTTCAAATTTCAAATTTCAAATTTCAAATTTCAAATTTCAAATTTGAAATTTCAAATTTTTCAAATTTCAAATTTCAAATTTCAAATTTCAAATTTCAAATTTCAAATTTCAAATTTCAAATTTCAAATTTCAAATTTCAAATTTCAAATTTCAAATTTCAAATTTCAAATTTCAAATTTCAAATTTCAAATTTCAAATTTCAAATTTCAAATTTCAAATTTCAAATTTCAAATTTCAAATTTCAAATTTCAAATTTCAAATTTCAAATTTCAAATTTCAAATTTTTCAAATTTCAAATTTTTCAAATTTCAAATTTCAAATCTCAAATTTCCGATTTCAAATTTCCCATTTCAAATATCAAATTTCCCATTTCCAATTTCCAATTTCCAATTTCCAATTTCCAATTTCCAATTTCCAATTTCCAATTTCCATTTTCCAATTTCCAATTTCCAATTTCCAATTTCCAATTTCCAATTTCCAATTTCCAATTTCCAATTTCCAATTTCCAATTTCCAATTTCCAATTTCCAATTTCCAATTTCCAATTTCCAATTTCCAATTTCCAATTTCCAATTTCCAATTCCAATTTCCAATTTCCAATTTCCAATTTCCAATTTCCAATTTCCAATTTCCAATTTCCAATTTCCAATTTCCAATTCCAATTTCCAATTTCCAATTTCCAACTTCCAATTTCCAATTTCCAATTTCCAATTTCCAATTTCCAATTTTCAATTTTCAATTTCCAATTTCCATTTTCAAATCTTAAATCTCAAATTTCCGATTTCAAATTTCCCATTTCAAATATCAACTTTCCAATTTCCAAATTTCACTTTCCAATTTCCAATTTCCAATTTCCAATTTCCAATTTCCAATTTCCAATTTCCAATTTCCAATTTCCAATTTCCAATTTCCAATTTCCAATTTCCAATTTCCAATTCCAATTTCCAATTTCCAATTTCCAATTTCCAACTTCCAATTTCCAATTTCCAATTTTCAATTTTCAATTTTCAATTTCCAATTTCCAATTTCAAATCTTAAATCTCAAATTTCCGATTTCAAATTTCCCATTTCCAATTTCCAATTTCCAATTTCCAATTTCCAATTTCCAATTTCCAGTTTCCAATTTCCAATTTCCAATTACCAATTTCCAATTTCCAATTTCCAATTTCCAATTTCCAATTTCCAATTTCCAATTTCAAATCTTAAATCTCAAATTTCCAATTTCCAATTTCCAATTTCCAATTTCAAATTTCAAATTTTTCAAATTTCAAATTTTTCAAATTTCAAATTTTTCAAATTTCAAATTTCAAATCTTAAATTTCCGATTTCAAATTTCCCATTTCAAATTTCCAATTTCCAATTTCCAATTTCCAATTTCCAATTTCCAATTTCCAATTTCCAATTTCCAATTTCCAATTTCCAATTTCCAATTTCCAATTTCCAATTTCCAATTTCCAATTTCCAATTTCCAATTCCAATTTCCAATTTCCAATTTCCAATTTCCAACTTCCAATTTCCAATTTCCAATTTCCAATTTCCAATTTCCAATTTCCAATTTCCAATTTCCAATCTCCAATCTCCAATTTCCAAATTCCAAATTCCAATTTCAAATTTCAAATTTCAAATTTCAAATTTCAAATTTCAAATTTCAAATTTCAAATTTCAAATTTCAAATTTCAAATTTCAAATTTCAAATTTCAAATTTCAAATTTCAAATTTCAAATTTGAAATTTCAAATTTTTCAAATTTCAAATTTCAAATTTCAAATTTCAAATTTCAAATTTCAAATTTCAAATTTGAAATTTCAAATTTTTCAAATTTCAAATTTCAAATTTCAAATTTCAAATCTCAAATCTCAAATTTCCGATTTCAAATTTCCCATTTCAAATATCAAATTTCCAATTTCCAATTTCCAATTTCCAATTTACAATTTCCAATTTCCAATTTCCAATTTCCAATTTCCAATTTCCATTTCCAAATTTCAAATTTTTCAAATTTCAAATTTTTCAAATTTCAAATTTCAAATCTCAAATTTCCGATTTCAAATTTCCCATTTCAAATTTCAAATTTCAAAATTCAAATTTCAAATTTCAAATTTCAAATTTCAAATTTCAAATTTCAAATTTCAAATTTAGCAAATTTCAAATTTCAAATTTCAAATTTCAAATTTCAAATTTCAAATTTCAAATTTCAAATATCAAATTTCAAATTTCAAATTTCAAATTTCAAATTTCAAATTTCAAATTTCAAATTTCAAATTTCAAATTTCAAATTTCAAATTTCAAATTTCAAATTTCAAATTTTTCAAATTTCAAATTTCAAATCTCAAATCTCAAATCTCAAATTTCCGATTTCAAATTTCCCATTTCAAATATCAAATTTCCAATTTCCAATTTCCAATTTCCAATTTCCAATTTCCAATTTCCAATTTCCAATTTCCAATTTCCAATTTCCAATTTCCAATTTCCAATTTTCAATTTTCAATTTCCAATTTCCAATTTCAAATTTTAAATCTCAAATTTCCGATTTCAAATTTCCCATTTCAAATATCAACTTTCCAATTTCCAAATTCCACTTTCCAATTTTTCAATTTCCAATTTCCAATTTCCAATTTCCAATTTCCAATTTCCAATTTCCAATTTCCAATTTCCAATTTCCAATTTCCAATTTCCAATTTCCAATTTCCAATTTCAAATTTCAAATTTCAAATTTCAAATTTCAAATTTCAAATTTCAAATTTCAAATTTCAAATTTCAAATTTCAAATTTCAAATTTCAAATTTCAAATTTCAAATTTCAAATTTCAAATTTCAAATTTCAAATTTCAAATTTCAAATTTCAAATTTCAAATTTCAAATTTCAAATTTCAAATTTCAAATTTCAAATTTCAAATTTCAAATTTCAAATTTTTCAAATTTCAAATTTCAAATTTCAAATTTCAAATTTCAAATTTCAAATTTTAAATTTCAAATTTCAAATTTCAAATTTCAAATTTCAAATTTCAAATTTCAAATTTCAAATTTCAAATTTCAAATTTCAAATTTCAAAATTTTCAATTTTCAATTTCCAATTTCCAATTTCAAATCTTAAATCTCAAATTTCCGATTTCAAATTTCCCATTTCCAATTTCCAATTTCCAATTTCCAATTTCCAATTTCCAATTTCCAATTTCCAATTTCCAATTTCCAATTTCCAATTTCCAATTTCCAGTTTCCAATTTCCAATTTCCAATTACCAATTTCCAATTACCAATTTCCAATTTCCAATTTCCAATTTCCAATTTCCAATTTCCAATTTCCAATTTCCAATTTCAAATCTTAAATCTCAAATTTCCAATTTCCAATTTCAAATTTCAAATTTTTCAAATTTCAAATTTCAAATCTTAAATTTCCGATTTCAAATTTCCCATTTCCAATTTCCAATTTCCAATTTCCAATTTCCAATTTCCAATTTCCAATTTCCAATTTCCAATTTCCAATTTCCAATTTCCAATTTCCAATTTCCAATTTCCAATTTCCAATTTCCAATTTCCAATTTCCAATTTCCAATTTCCAATTTCCAATTTCCAATTTCCAATTTCCAATTCCAATTTCCAATTTCCAACTTCCAATTTCCAATTTCCAATTTCCAATTTCCAATTTTCAATTTTCAATTTCCAATTTCAAATTTTAAATCTCAAATTTCCGATTTCAAATTTCCCATTTCAAATATCAACTTTCCAATTTCCAAATTCCACTTTCCAATTTCCAATTTCCAATTTCCAATTTCCAATTTCCAATTTCCAATTTCCAATTTCCAATTTCCAATTTCCAATTTCCAATTTCCAATTTCCAATTTCCAATTTCCAATTTCCAATTTCCAATTTCCAATTTCCAATTTCCAATTTCCAATTTCCAATTTCCAATTTCCAATTTCCAATTTCCAATTTCCAATTTCAAATTTCAAATTTCAAATTTCAAATTTCAAATTTCAAATTTCAAATTTCAAATTTCAAATTTCAAATTTCAAATTTCAAATTTCAAATTTCAAATTTCAAATTTCAAATTTCAAATTTCAAATTTCAAATTTCAAATTTCAAATTTCAAATTTCAAATTTCAAATTTCAAATTTCAAATTTCAAATTTCAAATTTCAAATTTCAAATTTCAAATTTCAAATTTCAAATTTCAAATTTCAAATTTCAAATTTCAAATTTCAAATTTCAAATTTCAAATTTCAAATTTCAAATTTCAAATTTCAAATTTCAAATTGCAAATTTCAAATTTCAAATTTCAAATTTCAAATTTCAAATTTCAAATTTCAAATTTCAAATTTCAAATTTCAAATTTCAAATTTCAAATTTCAAATTTCAAATTTCAAATTTCAAATTTCAAATTTCAAATTTCAAATTTCAAATTTCAAATTTTTCAAATTTCAAATTTTTCAAATTTCAAATTTCAAATCTCAAATTTCCGATTTCAAATTTCCCATTTCAAATATCAAATTTCCCATTTCCAATTTCCAATTTCCAATTTCCAATTTCCAGTTTCCAATTTCCAATTTCCAATTTCCAATTTCCAATTTCCAATTTCCAATTTCCAATTTCCAATTTCCAATTTCCAATTTCCAATTTCCAATTTCCAATTTCCAATTTCCAATTTCCAATTCCAATTTCCAATTTCCAATTTCCAATTTCCAATTTCCAATTTCCAATTTCCAATTTCCAATTTCCAATTTCCAATTTCCAATTTCCAATTCCAATTTCCAATTTCCAATTTCCAACTTCCAATTTCCAATTTCCAATTTCCAATTTCCAATTTCCAATTTTCAATTTTCAATTTCCAATTTCCATTTTCAAATCTTAAATCTCAAATTTCCGATTTCAAATTTCCCATTTCAAATATCAACTTTCCAATTTCCAAATTTCACTTTCCAATTTCCAATTTCCAATTTCCAATTTCCAATTTCCAATTTCCAATTTCCAATTTCCAATTTCCAATTTCCAATTTCCAATTTCCAATTTCCAATTCCAATTTCCAATTTCCAATTTCCAACTTCCAATTTCCAATTTCCAATTTTCAATTTTCAATTTCCAATTTCCAATTTCAAATCTTAAATCTCAAATTTCCGATTTCAAATTTCCCATTTCCAATTTCCAATTTCTAATTTCCAATTTCCAATTTCCAATTTCCAATTTCCAGTTTCCAATTTCCAATTTCCAATTACCAATTTCCAATTTCCAATTACCAATTTCCAATTTCCAATTTCCAATTTCCAATTTCCAATTTCAAATCTTAAATCTCAAATTTCCAATTTCCAATTTCCAATTTCCAATTTCAAATTTCAAATTTTTCAAATTTCAAATTTTTCAAATTTCAAATTTCAAATCTTAAATTTCCGATTTCAAATTTCCCATTTCAAATTTCCAATTTCCAATTTCCAATTTCCATTTTCCAATTTCAAATTTCCAATTTCCAATTTCCAATATCCAATTTCCAATTTCCAATTCCAATTTCCAATTTCCAATTTCCAATTTCCAATTTCCAATTTCCAATTTCCAATCTCCAATCTCCAATTTCCAAATTCCAAATTCCAAATTCAAATTTCAAATTTCAAATTTCAAATTTCAAATTTCAAATTTCAAATTTCAAATTTCTAATTTCAAATTTCAAATTTCAAATTTCAAATTTCAAATTTCAAATTTCAAATTTCAAATTTCAAATTTCAATTTTCAAATTTCAAATTTCAAATTTCAAATTTCAAATTTCAAATTTCAAATTTAACAAATTTTTCAAATTTCAAATTTTTCAAATGTCAAATTTTTCAAATTTCAAATTTCAAATCTCAAATCTCAAATTTCCGATTTGAAGTTCCCCATTTCAAATATCAAATTCCCAATTTCCAATTTCCAATTTCCAATTTCCAATTTCCAATTTCCAATTTCCAATTTCCAATTTCCAATATCCAATTTCCAATTTCAGTTTCCAATTTCCAATTTCCAATTTCCAATTTCCAATTTCCAATATCCAATTTCCAATTTCCAATTTCCAATTTCCAATTTCCAATTTCCAATTTCCAATTTCCAATTACCAAATTTCCAATTTCCAATTTCCAATTTCCAATTTCAAATTTCAAATTTCAAATTTTTCAAATTTCAAATTCCAATTTCCAATTTCCAATTTCAAATTTCAAATTTCAAATTTCAAATTTCAAATTTCAAATTTCAAATTTCAAATTTCAAATTTCAAATTTCAAATTTCAAATTTCAAATTTCAAATTTCAAATTTCAAATTTCAAATTTCAAATTTCAAATTTCAAATTTCAAATTTCAAATTTCAAATTTCAAATTTCAAATTTCAAATTTCAAATTTCAAATTTCAAATTTCAAATTTCAAATTTCAAATTTCAAATTTCAAATTTCAAATTTCAAATTTCAAATTTCAAATTTCAAATTTCAAATTTCAAATTTCAAATTTCAAATTTCAAATTTCAAATTTCAAATTTCAAATTTCAAATTTCAAATTTCAAATTTCAAATTTTTCAAATTTCAAATTTTTCAAATTTCAAATTTCAAATCTCAAATTTCCGATTTCAAATTTCCCATTTCAAATATCAAATTTCCCATTTCCAATTTCCAATTTCCAATTTCCAATTTCCAATTTCCAATTTCCAATTTCCAATTTCCAATTTCCAATTTCCAATTTCCAATTTCCAATTTCCAATTCCAATTTCCAATTTCCAATTTCCAACTTCCAATTTCCAATTTCCAATTTTCAATTTTCAATTTCCAATTTCCAATTTCAAATCTTAAATCTCAAATTTCCGATTTCAAATTTCCCATTTCAAATATCAACTTTCCAATTTCCAAATTCCACTTTCCAATTTCCAATTTCCAATTTCCAATTTCCAATTTCCAATTTCCAATTTCCAATTTCCAATTTCAAATTTCAAATTTCAAATTTCAATTTTCAATTTTCAATTTTCAATTTTCAATTTTCAATTTTCAATTTTCAATTTTCAATTTTCAATTTTCAATTTTCAATTTTCAATTTTCAATTTTCAATTTTCAATTTTCAATTTTCAATTTTCAATTTTCAATTTTTAATTTTCAATTTTCAATTTTCAATTTTCAATTTTCAATTTTCAATTTTCAATTTTCAATTTTCAATTTTCAATTTTCAATTTTCAATTTTCAATTTTCAATTTTCAATTTTCAATTTTCAATTTTCAATTTTCAATTTTCAATTTTCAATTTTCAATTTTCAATTTTCAATTATTTTCAATTTTCAATTTTCAATTTTCAATTTTCAATTTTCAATTTTCAATTTTCAATTTTCAATTTTCAATTTTCAATTTTCAATTTTCAATTTTCAATTTTCAATTTTCAATTTTCAATTTTCAATTTTCAATTTTCAAATTTCAACGGTAGCGACGACACAGGGGTGCGAAACGGGGGACAGCCTAGACCCTAGGGGGGAGGGCACTGATAATGGAACAGAAGAACTTACCGGGGTTCCACCGGGGGACACAGAGTCTAAACGACGCTGGAGACTCTCAGCGCCGCCTGCACCCTCAATGCATACTCCAATGTGTCCCTTGAGTTGGGAGCCACGCGTTGTAGGGTCCTGGGCAGGCGGAGAACACCCTCCCAACTTTCGCGATCAATTATTACCGTTAGACTTCATAGCGGTACTGCACAAACACTGAACACAACACTACAACTTGTTTGTATTAGGAAGTAACCCAGGTTACAACCTAAATTAATCAAGTTTTTCGCTAGTTGCTACCGGCGACCGTCTAGCACCACGACTCACGCCAGCATAGGATTTGCCTTGTAACACAAATCTGATGTGATAAAATAACATAATATAATATAAAATAAAATAAAATAAAATAATTCAACTTGGTGATATCATTTAAGTTTACCTGAGTAGAATAGCTTAGGATACATATTTTATAATTGCAATTAAAATTAAGTCAACTGTACAAAATATAAGAATTTGAAAGTATAAAAATAAAATAAAATAAAAATAAAGTATAAATATATTTCTAGTTGTCCTTTTTTTCACCATTTTTCATTTTTCTTTTCCACTTTCATCATCCTTTGGGAATTAAAGCAACCAGCAATTTATTTACTCATCTTCACCAATTTATTTAAATTCACATTCTAAATTTAATTTTAAGTAAATATTATTTTCAATCACGAAAAACTACACATCAGCAAATTTAAATGAAAAATTAATTATAACAAAAAGTCGTGATGTTTGCTCATCCTCAGATCAATCAAATTTATAAATTAGCTTAAATTAGGTATCCGTAATAATTCAATAATATCATCTCGGGCACTGCAATTAAAAGAATAACTGAAGCTAATAAAAACCACTGCACACTTTAGTGTGTAATTGCATTAAAGGATCGTTCGAAGAACGTCAACAATTTGAATGTAATTTATCCTAACCCTTTACGTTCACAAAGTACAAAGAGCAAAAATTACTGGAATTGTATGAACACAGTAAGATATATTTCATTATTTCACAACGTTTAACAGTATTAAAGGTACAGTTGGGCGTATCGCATAAAACATCCCCGGAGATCTGGAGAACTGTCTGTACCCAAACATATTTCAAATGAGAAATGTGTTCCTTTGAGCATTTGCGGTTATTTGATATTAAAACGCGGCAAGTTACTAAACAAATCAATAAATAATATTTTATATTATATATTATTTAAATGGGTGGGTGAAGGTCGTTTCTGAGATAGATAAATCACTTTTCCTTTGTACAAATTCGTTTCATTTCTATTATAATTTTTCATGATTTTATTCCTTGTTTACGTACAATCCAAGCAACATTTCCATCCTCTTTGAATATATCAAAGAGATTATGCATTTATCAAACAAATATCCCACACCAAACGACAATAAAAACGCAACATTTTAGCCGGAAATCATCATTTTCTATTTTAAGTAACAGTATATCAGAATATCTGTCTTGTCACATAACCCCTAAATCTTTCTTCAGATTCCGTAGAGATTGAACATGAAACAGAGATGTCTTCTTATTCATGCTGAATTTGTTACGTGTTATTGGTCAGTTTTGCGACATCGGCCTTTCTTTGCGACTTTTAAAGTTCGCCTCATTAAATCATACATTCACATTAAATCACATTTAAGAAAGATAAAGTATTTTTACGGTTTCGCAAGGATTGTTCGCTAATCTGAAGGATCAAATCTTACCAGACATAAAATCTAAAATGGCAGCAAGATAGAGCCAGAAAATTATCACTTTATTTATATTTTTTCATGTAGTTATCATCAAAATTAATTAAATAATTACTTCTATTATTTTATGGCTTTTGATATTTTTGAGAATTTTAAAAAATTTAAAAAAACTCCCTTCTTAACAGTTACCAGTTGAATAAAGAGGTAATTACTTAATGAATTAACATTTTATGATATTTAGATTCGGAGCTTTCAGAATTTGCAGAAATTATAAATGTAACTTTGAATTTTCTATTCATAAGTCTGTTGAATAATGAAGTTGTAATTAATAGATTTATAGCTTTACACAATCTATAGGTCTCATATATAAATGATCTAGCATTTATGCATTTTTAAATAAGTAAAAGTTAAAAAAAATCATTTGTATAAGTATTTAACACAGATACTTTTCCTAAAAAAGAGAAAGTAATTTTAGGGTTTCTCAAGGACTGTCTGCTAATCCTGAGAATCAAATCTCACCAGACATAAAATCTAAATTGGTAGCAAGATAGTTCCAGATTTGCTTTAACATCCAGCAGCGTTTTCAATGTATAGAGAAGATTGGATTTGCTATAAAATAAATATATAAATAAAACCAGAATTCCAATTACCTGATATTTTATTGATTCAAAAGGAATGAATATGCTAAAATTTGACACTTTAAAGCTCCTTCAAGAAAGTTTTTACTTCATAAGTTACGTAATTCAAATTATAACATTCCCAATTCTAATCACAGATGTCACATCATATTATATTAAAAGTATATAACAGTTTTTTAAAAAAGGCATATAGAGACATTATAAATATTCATATTTTAATTTAATTTTAATTAATTTAAGAAAATATGTAGAACAATTTAATTTTCATTTAACATACACAAAAGTCATTTCAACCAATTGATTAGATAACGTGGGTGACAGGAAGAAGAAAATATATTTTGTTGGTAATTCAAATGTAATTCATATTATAACAGTCTCAAGTCTAATTATAGATGTCACAACAATTACATAGAAAAGTCATATTAAGACATATAAACGATCATATTTTAAATAATTATAGATGTTATTTATATAATAATTAAACATGATTAATTAGTCTCATCATTTTTTTATATAAAAAATAAAAACCCCCAAGACAAGAAAATAGTTTGAACAATTTGATTAGATAAAGTGGCACGCGAAAAAGAAAATTAACTTTCTTGTTGATATATGGATATGTCATATTTTCCATCGCATAATCCCCGACGTTGGTAGCCTTTGAGCCCGTTTACGTGATATTGCAGTCAACGCCGAAATATGCAAGCCGCCCTCCATAAGGGCGGGAATCTTCGGTCAGTTTCCAGCGGCCAACTAATCAACCACGTTCAGATGATGGATCGGCTGTCCGACAGTTTGACATGGCTCTTTTGAATCTATGCCCTTGTATTACACGCTTGTATATTTTTTGAGTTTCCTTTCGTCGACATTAAAGTTGATTTAAATAAAAATATAATAAAAAAGCAGAATAGTCTGGGAAAAGACAAATACCTTCATAAATAACATGCAGCTTTATTACGAGCATTAAAATAATTTTCGGTGTTGAACACGGTTGCAGGTGAAATATGATCGCGGTTTTCTATTAAAATTCTACGATGTCTCTTATAACACTTCTTCTCCATCTGCCAAATCTTACTTATTTACTCGCTTAAAAATTTTCTAACATGGACTTTACTTGGACAGTCTCCTTGAAGCCGCAATGTGACAACCCCATCCCTTTTGACATTATGTAGGTCAGCACTCTTATGATATCGTTCAGTTCGTGCTGATTAAAACGTTACAGTTTAGTCAGAATCTGGTCAAAGTTTTCACAGCTATTTCCTTCGCCTAACAGCTGCTTAATTCTCGAACGACCAGGGACAATCCTCTCCCTATTGACTCAGTCACTCACTGCATTGACGCTTCCTTATTTTGACTGAAGAGTGACAATTAAAAATACTATTGGTCCCTCTCAGATAGCGACTGACTTTGTTAGGAATAAATCGTTAGAAATCATTTCTGCATGACTAACACTTCTTATTATTGTACCTCTTCTTCTTTTGGTACTGTTCAGGTTTCAGTATTTTTTTCAACAAATTGTCCAATCATTTTAACAACTACATAAATAGCAATAATTATTGTTTGCATAGTTACAATTAATGTAGTTATTCCAATATATTATTATAATACCATAATTATAAAATTAAATTAAAGTAGTACTTTGTTCTCTGACACCAACAAAAAAATCATTTTGTTGTCCTCTGACAACTAAACAAATAATAATTACTATTAATACAGTTATTCAAATATTTTATTGTAACATAATTAATAAAAATAAAATAAATAGAAAAATACTTTGTTATAAGGTACTAAAAAATGATTTTATTAGCCTATGACAACTAAATGTGTAATAATAATTATTGTTGTTTTAGTTATAATTAATTTAGCTGGTTACATAAATATTTTATTACACTACTATATAGAAAAATTAAATAAATAAAATACTTTATTATATGGTATTAAAAAAATCATTTTGTTGAATTGTGACAACTAAATATATATTAGTAATTATTTTTTGTTTAGTTATAATTGATGTAGTTAGTACTTTCACTATTTTATTATACTACCATATTTAAAAATAAATAAATAAATAAAATACTTTGTTATCCGGTACTAAAAAAATCATTTTGTTGGCCTATAACAACTAAACATATAATAGTAATTATTGTTTGTTTAATTATAATTGATATAGTTAATAATTTCAATATTTTAATATATTATCATATTAAAAAAAAAATAATTAAAATACTTTGTTACCCGGTAATAATAAAATCATTTTGTTGGCCTGTAACAACTAAACATATCAATATTATTATTGTTTGTTTAGTTATAATTAATATAGTTATTTATTCCAATATTTTATTCCACTACTATATTTAACGGAAATAAAATACGTTGTTATCCGGTACTACAAAAGAATCAGTCTGTTGACCTGTAACAACTAATTATATAATAATAATTGTTGTTTGTTTAGTTATAATTGACATAGTTAGTAATTTCACTATTATATTATACTACCTTATTTAAAAAAATAAAATAAATAGTATAGTTTGTTATCCGGTACAAAAAAAAAAATATTTTGTTTGCCTGTAACAAATGAACATATAATATGCTTTGAAATCTTTCTTCCTTTCTAAACGTCTTTCCTCTTTAGTTAAGCTGCGTGTTTTTAACGCGACAGTCCACTCTCTCTTCACCTATGCTCTTCCTATATGGGGCACCGCCGCCCCTTCGCTCATTAGGTCCCTGCAAGGGACCTACATGAGGCTAGTGAGGTCGGCCCTTTTGTCCCATACTATGTTCGAATGTCTCTTTCGAATACAACATTTCCTCTCTTTTGGAGAAGCGGCGCGAACATGCCCTCAATCTTCGGAGATCTATCTTTCAACACTCTAATCCGGAGATTGCATGCTTGCATGACATCCAACCCTGTGAATCTGACAGATGCAAGAGACCTTGTCTCTTGGCTGTCTAGACCTCTGCGTCTCTTTGGGACATCTTTTCTTTAGTATGTGGCGGCTAGCTGCAAACCTCTTTAATTTTTTTCCTTCTCTCTATTTTCCTAAACCTATCTTGTTATACTCTTAGGCCATGATCTTCGGATCGGTGCTCGGAGGGGGGTTTTTAGTCGGTTAGTCCGACACTGCCTTCGACTTCCACCAGAAGGCGTCTTGTAGATTTTCCCCTCTTTGACCCAATAAAAGAAAAAGAAAAAAATTAGTTATAATTGATATAGTTAGTAATTCCACTATTTTACTATACTACCATATTTCAAAAATAAAATACTTTATTATCGGGTACTAAAAAACTCATTTTGTTGACCCGTAACATCTAAACATGTAATAATATTTATTGTGTGACTACTTGTAATTGATATTGTTAGTAACTCCACTATTTTATTATACTGTCGTATTTAAAATTAATATAGTTAATTATTCCAATATTGTATTGTACTACTATATTTAAAAAGAAATAAAATATGTTGCTCTCCGGTACCACAAAAAAATCAGTGTGTTAACCTCTGACAACTAAATATAATAATAATTATTGTTTGTTTATTATTAATATAGTTAATTAATTATATATTTTATTATTTTACCATATTTAAAGAAATAAAATAAATTAAATACTTTGTTATCCACTACTACAAAAAAGTCAGTTTGTTTACCTGTGACAAGTAAACATATAATAATAATTGTTGTTTCTTTAATTTTAATTAATATACATAATTAATATTAAAAAAGTAATAAAATAAATAAAATACTTTATTATCCGGTACTAAAAAAAATCATTTTTTTAGTAATACAAGAGAATGCTAAATCATTATTTTATATAAATTAACAATATCTATTCTGACATTAAGTTTAATGGGAATCAAACGAAAGAAAGAAAAACAAAAAAATTGTTGGTACTTGTGCCAAGTCCACTTAATCTAAAATATTGAAACTGCACTTTATAAAGGTAAAGGAAAGGAAAAAAAGAAAAAGTAAAAATGTCCCAGCATAAAGGGAACAAAATATTCAAATATTAATTATCTATGTATCGATTGAGTACAAACGAAAACATCGTCGAATAAATGGTAAAAGGATTTATTTAAATACTTCACTTTAACAAACACTTACTCCCGCTCCTTAAATTGCTTCCGGAATCTTATTAAATTAATAATTAGAAACGTTTCGAGTTAATTATCGAGGATTCCCCAGCAATAATAGCGCAAGGAAATTTACATCAATACAAATTGAATTCCTTTTATTGTTCTTTCCACTCTATTCCGGACAGAAAGTGTTGCCAAATGTTAACTTTTTCATTGAGTTTCCCAGATAATAAGTTTAATTTGTTTGTGATGAACATTTTACAGGGCAGTAGTCGCAAATTGACTGTTTAATTGAATAATGTTGGCGCGTCTTCGGCAAAAACAAAGAAAGCACAACACAATTGGACCAATTATAAACAGTATCCAACATATTTATTATAAAAGCTTTAGTTTCTGTTTACATTTAAACTTTCTTAACATTTTTTTACTTTGATAGAAGCGTTAAATAAATAAAAAAATAAACAGAATCATTTAATTCACAGGGTGAGCCAATTTTGTTGACTTAAGTGTGTTTCTCTAAACTGATTTATTTCTAAACAAAGTGGATGTACTTTCTTGATAAAACTCTTTGCCTAAGCACTTGCTACTCTATTTTCTGATGTCAAACAAGCTCAAGGACAGAAATTTGTGTTTCTCCACAATCCAAACTTATGATATTTAATTAAAATCAAAAAATTCATGAAATCATCCCATAAATACGTCTAATTAATTAGACAGATAACAGACAAAATAATACAATGCTTTGAAAATTATTAACACAACACAGAAGTGCCAAAGGCATTATAACTGAGCTGTGTTGATTTCCCCCCGGACTTTTCCAAAAATAGGACGTACACACTGTGCAAGTGAGTTTAATTAATTCGCCCTCGCTAACTTCCCACGAACAATTTATGGTGTGTAACCTGGCCAAAAACGGATTCCCGCGAATTTCATACATATACATCCAACGTGTTCCTCCCGAAACTCGATAATGAAGCAATTAAGGGGGAACAGTAATATGTATTTGATGGCGGGATAACATAACAAACTCGCAGACGATTGGTATGCAATTCGCATGGAGCTATCTCATCGCCTTTAGTTTTCGCCAATATTTACACCCAGTTACGTCAATTGTTACGTCAAGGGGCGATAATGATCTGATTCTCTGCGGTCCCGAATTTCATATCTCTCTTTCGCCACGCACAAAACCGCCAAAATTAATTCAGTGGCATAAAACATATGTTCGATTACATAAATTATCCCTTATAGGGCTGTAAAAGAAGTACATTTTTTCAGAATGAAAATTACAAAATTATATGACATCATAAATGTAGTTTTTAATTTATGGATAATTAAATACAAAATTATTTTTCGTACTTTTTGTAACCTTAAGAATCAAATACAAAATTTTTAAAGTTTAGTAATAGTCAGAGTCAGACATAGTAAATGTTAGAAAAAGAGTCAAAGTACGGTTCAGAGCAAGAAAAAGAGTAAGAATCACAGTAAGAGTCAGAGTCAGAAAAAGTCAGGGTAAGAGTCAGAGTAAGAGTCAGAGTAAAAGTCAGAGTAAGAGTCAGAATAAGGGAAAAGAGTAGAAAAGGGATAATAGAGAGCTTTTTTTTTTTGGCACAGAGAGGGAAAAGTGTGGTGTCCGGGTGCCAATCCGGAGATCATGACCAATGAGGAACATATGTGGTGGCACATATGGGGAAAGGGCGTATATATGACATATACGGGTGAATTAAATCAGAAGACGGGACTGACAAAGATGCCAGCCCCCTGTCAACTGGTTTCGGAAGAACAAGCCCAATCTGAGGAAGGTCCTAGGACCTTCCTCAGATTGGGCTTGCAGTTTGATCCGTTGGCTTCCCGCCACCACTGGCTTGTGGAGCGGTACTGCCCGATGTCCGACAAATTATTTGACATTTTACAATTTTAGAATGTGAGTAAATTATTATTAACAATCCGTCGCCAAGAGTTAGCACACCTTCTGAAGATTCACATCAGTACCTCCGTGTCTGGAGTTATTGGTTCATCTTATGTTTAAGCTGACTTTTCTTTATTCCAATCCAATTTACTCCTTTTAATAAATATTATCCAGCTAATGGACCAACGGAGTGCTTACGCATAGTAGTACTGTTCTCAGTTTGATTTCAGGTGACCTACTAGTTCTTAAACCGTCCACATAAAATAACACCCTTCTTGTAAATGAATATACAAATGAAAAATCTTGATTCAGAAACGCATCCTTGTTGGATTAACAAGATAGTTTTCTGAACTAAAGGAATACATAAACTACTCCGTAAGATAAACCATGAGGTCAAGCCAAGAGATTGTGAAACATTTTACGATCCTCGTTACTATTGGTACTGCTCTGCAATTATGGCTGGACCTATGAGCTAAGCTTACAAAGGTGATTTATTTATCTGTTTATACCTGGAATTATGTGTTTTCTAATCAAGATTTTTCACTCTAGAAAGGTGTTGTCTATAAGGATAATTTAAGAAATAGTTGGTCCCTGTCATGAAACTCAGTACGGTACTCGTCTGTTTAAAAAACATCGTGGGCCCATATGAATTCCAGAAATAGCAATGATCTTATACCATTCAGATTCTCCACACACTGCAGACGACATCTCTGGAGGTGTTCTAGCCCTTGGCGACAGATTGTTAAACAGTTGTCTCTTTTCTTCAGGACTTTCCCTGGGCGCTGACTGGACCTAATGAAGACTTCTTTATTCCAGGAGATTACCCAGTTGGTCCTTCAATTAACAGACCATTGAAGTGCTTACACAAAACATTTCACCTTGTTCCTCCAATCAGGACTTTCACGGACTGACTGAACCCATTGGTTCATCTTTTTATTTGTTTCGTTGTTTTTTACGAGGTTCTTGGCTACCGTCCTTAATTCCCATAGGTTAAGTACTCCGACTAAAACGGAACTGAAGCAAGAGTTGCTGCCGGTGTGTAGAACATCGGAATGGTAGATGATTATGCAGTGCATTATTTGCTTACTCAAATGCGTTTACTTTTATAGGTTTCCTTAATCCAACAAAATCTATCGGATTATTGAAAGTAGGATGGGTCAGCGCAGAATTTATACATAATAGCACGGTTCTCAATTTGATAGCAGACAACACCACACACACCACTGTGTATAAATACTCCGTCGACCCACTATACCCTGAATTACCCTGTTGATAACGTTGAATTACGGTAAGCTATTGGAAGAGTATGCAGTGAGCTAAACATGGAATCAACTGCATGGTCGACTACCATTCTGATTCCCCGGACACTGACTATGATTCCCACTACAGTTCTATTCCAAGTCTGAGACTAAAACCTATGAGAACTATGGACGGTCTTGTATTACATCGGAGTATGTGGATTACTTGCGACTGTTCTGTTCGAGGTTGTTCGAACAACTAAACTATGTTGTTAAAAATTAATCAACAAATCGCTGGGGTAAATTAATTTATTATTTTTTTCATCATACTCCTTAAAAATATAAAAAGATGATTTTCTGTGACAAATTCAGATAAGAGGGCCCCATGGTATAAGTCGCATTGTGGAATTTGAACTACATAAGCAGCCCCTTGAAAGGAACTACTTTCATTAAAATAATTTTCAACATTTATGAAATCTGACTCGAAAATACAAACATTCGGGTTCGAAATAGACTACGGAATTGAAAATAAATTTGGAAAATGCCCCTAAAAAATCACCACCATCATCTTTTGAATTACTATTAACTATTATAGGAAGGCTTAATTTATTTAGAACTATTGTTATTAGAGCTGCAATAAATTGGTGGCATCTTGGCTTAGTATTAAAGAACTTGACAAAATAAATTTTCAATTGGATCTTGATTTAATAATCTAGTGTTCAAAGATTGAATCTTTGAACACTAGATTATTCTTTTCGTAAATCGCGCCATAAAGAAATAATAGCCCTTATTGTGACCTCCCGCCCTTTAATAAAATTATACTGGTTAGTAATATTTTTTCTAGTCACAGTATCGAAAATTTTCCAATTTTGAATTTTAAGCAAAATTTCATTCCAAAACTCCAAATGGCCAGAAGACTCAGTGACAGCAAATTTTAAATTACTATATTTATCATGAGCGATTGAAAAGAATTTAGATCTGAATTTAAATAAAAATGTATGACATGTTTATCAGGAATCAGCCACAACTCGTCTTCATCTGCTTCTACTACCAAATGCACTTGAAGTTTACTATTTTTAATACATTTGAAACCCATGCCATTTAATGAATCGAATAGAGTGTTCATCGTACGTACAAATTCAGCAGTATAAGTAGCATCTGCCGGCAATTTATTATTAAAAACCATATAAAAAATACAAGAAGAAACAGAATGACTAAGTTGATGCACTTCTTTTGCAGTCTTTCATTTTAGTGTACGAATTCTTAAAATCGAAATGCTGATCAGTTAATTTAGGACACATTCTAAAGTTACCATTAGACTTATCTAGAACATAAGATTGAATAATATATTCAAATTTAGCAAATTTATCTTTTTCGAATTCGATGTCACCACGCAAAAGAGAGTTTCTAGAATTCTTATATAAATGATGAACATCAAAAATTTTATAAATACGACAACCATTTACTTGAAAATAAATGAACTTGAATTCTGAGAATTTTCATTAGATAAATTTTTAATTTAATTAATGCACCTCTATTTGTACTCCCTTGATTGCAAATTGTAACTCTAATATTTAAACCAATTTCTTGAAGACTAGAGATAACTTGAACGATAAGAGATTTTAAATTTAAAGCTGGAACAGTACCTTTAGAAAAATAGTATACCGTAACTTCTTTCCAATTATCAGACAATCCTCGAATCATGAAAACTAGAGCATGGTCAGCTTTTCTAGAAGTTTTACCAATGTGACCAAAATCTTCAAAACCACAAATATTTTGGTTTCTAATATTAAAATATAAACCTAAACTTAAAGATATTTCATCAAAAATTAATGAACAATTTTTATCTTTTAAACTACTTGTTACTGATTTTAAATGATCAAAGTATAATTTATTAATTCCACAATCAAACTGAATTTTTCCTAAAAAACTTATAAATGTAGAAATTAAGGGCAAAGAAAAATGAGACGATAATTATCTATCGTTCACCACTAAGTTTACCACTACGTTTATACATACTAAGAGCAAACGATTAATCTTCCAGGGACCAGACTCCACCATGGACTTTACGAGAAGCATTTCAAAGTTGAGAAGATATGAATGTTTTGGTGACATCGTTTCAACGATCACAAAGATTTTCTAAATTTCCTGTTTTAAAGATACTGCGGAGAATATCAATATCAGATTTTTGTTTATTACAACGATATTTTAATTGAGAAATTTTAGATATTGCCGATCGATGCAACTTATTTTTTAGTGTTTTTTTTAAGTTCTCTGGAGCGACAATATGTATGATCATGTAGAAAATTTATCACATTGGAATTATTATAAAAATTCAAACTATTTTGAGAAGAAAGATCCTGATGTAAATTATGTGAATGACTATAAGAGTGATTAATTGAACCAATGGATTTGTTAGAATTTGATCTTTTCAACAAGATATTTGGATGAATTATTATTTTAGGATTAGAAATAGAAACTCTTGGTTTAGCAATAGGTGAAAGACTACAAATATTTAAACTACTAACATTATCTTTGACAGTGGAATTATTAGAAGAGGGATTATAATGACTAGAATTCAAATCAACTTTCAAAAACATTAAAATTAAGATCTCTGGAAGTGGAAGGAATAGACTGACTAGAATTCAAATTAGACAATGAATTTTCAAAAACATCAAAATTAAGATCCCTGGAAGTGGAAGGAATATGAGAATGAAAAAGTAGTGGTGGCAAAGGAACTGTTTTAGGTTTAAGGCGACGAATTTTTCTTGTCACAGAGAAATCTGATGGAGAAAAATGGTCTTCACAGACATGAAATATTTTGATAGAAGGATTAATATTACAAATTGAAGGCCAAATTAAATTTAATTTAGAATCAGAAGGTGGCTTAAAAAAAGATTTATTTTTAAAATTAGGATTATGAACATCACTATAATATGTATTAAAATTTCATATTTCATAAGATTATAAAATAAAATCACAGAAAAATATCACAGAAAAAAATTCTATATTCTACTAAAACTACCTAATTCCCATTGATCGAACCATCCCAGTCTAGTTGGAACCTAGAATGCCTACTTTTAATCTATAATATAAAAATGAATCGCAAAATGTGTGGGTAAGCGCATAACTCAACAACGCCTGGACCAATCGAGACCGAGAAAAAATCGAATAATTGCCGGGAAAACCCTAAAAACAGCCTTTTTCTTTTTGACAGACAAATGTCAATGTCAAATTTTCTGTTATACTCTACCGAGTGTGCTTTTGTTATTGCATATGACACAGTATTTTAATAATGCCTCCTATAAGACGAGGCAATTTAAGTAGAAGAACACGAAATGCTACAAACCAAGCTAATTACCGATCTAATCGTACTGCACAAGAACGTGACGACCGAAATGAACATAAAAGAATTAGGATATCACAAACACGTGAAGCGCGAGCACGACTTTCAACTAATAATCGCGCAAATTTGAATCGAGCTGCTTTCAGTTATGATGTGTCAATTGACTACAGTAACTACCAATGTGTTGTTATTGGTTCTATGAACTCGGTTTGCTCACATTGTAAAGCATTAAAATACAAAAACGAAGCCAATGGTTTGTGGTGCGCAAATGGTAAAGTAAAATTAATACCATTGAATCCACCACCAGAGTTATTGTACTCATTGGTTTCTGGAATAGGAACAGATTCCATACACTTTTTGAAAAATATCCAACAATATAACAATTGCTTTCAAATGACTTCATTTGGGGCAACAATTGTGGTTCGGGAAAATTTTATGCCAACTTTCAAGGTATGTATTAAAGCAGTTAATCATAATTATTTTAGCGAACAATATCTTCTGATATATAATTTATAATAACAAATATTATTTAAGTTTGATCACTGACAATACATAAATTTATTCTACACATTGCTTATTATTTTATTTAATTATTTTTAATTCACACCGAATTATTACCAGGGTGACGGTTCTGTTCAGGATAATTTTTTGCAAAGAATATAAAAAATGTAGGAACAAAACACTGCCAGATTACAAATTTTTTTGACAGGACGAAATCTGTCGGGTCAGCTAGTAATAAATATATATAATAAGATTAACATGTCTAAAAAGTGCCGAGCCTATTCTGGTTAAATCAATGGTCCGGGAACCTATTTAACCTATAAAATAACATTAAATTATTCAACAGATAAAAAAAGTGTATTAATATATAAAGCATCTGAATCAAATTTGAGGTTATTTTATTACTAATATAAAAGTAATATAAAGTAAACATCTTAAGTAATAAATTATTGAATAACAAAGCATAGAATCCAAGTATGATTTTATTTAGTAAGATATTATAAGAAATGACTTACCTAAAACAAAAATTTCAAACCATTTTATTCATTCGTTCCATTCCATCCTCCCGGCAACTTCGGATAGAAGCCCGCGCTTAAATCGCAGACTTTTAAAAATACTCGCGCCATATTTAAATGCTGCCATTGGTCAAAAAAATTAACGGTCCTATTCACTTGCCCCTCCCCCATTCTGCTCATCACAGAATTTCTATTATCAATTTATAAAATCAAATATTACAAATCTCCAACTGTCCATTTCTCACCAGTCTGTATTCCGAGACTTAAAGGTCGTGCCTTTTCGGCGACACCGATCGGCTGTTGCCCCCTCCGTTTCTATTCACTTGGCCACCCCTGATTTTCAGTGAGCTATGAATTGCTTGTATTGACAGAACGTATCCATGGTTTTAAGTTGTAATAATACTTCATAAATTGAATTTATTGACGATGCGCATTTGTTCTTACGTTGAATTAGAGACTTGTTTGTTCGTTGCCACATTCAATTGTTGAAATAGTTTACGTGGTCAATCAAATGAGCACCATAGTTTAGTTGTTCGAACAACCTCGAACAGAACAGTCGCAAGTAATCCACATACTCCGATGTAATACAAGACCGTCCATAGTTCTCATAGGTTTTAGTCTCAGACTTGGAATAGAACTGTAGTGGGAATCATAGTCAGTGTCCGGGGAATCAGAATGGTAGTCGACCATGCAGTTGATTCCATGTTTAGCTCACTGCATACTCTTCCAATAGCTTACCGTAATTCAACGTTATCAACAGGGTAATTCAGGGTATAGTGGGTCGACGGAGTATTTATACACAGTGGTGTGTGTGGTGTTGTCTGCTATCAAATTGAGAACCGTGCTATTATGTATAAATTCTGCGCTGACCCATCCTACTTTCAATAATCCGATAGATTTTGTTGGATTAAGGAAACCTATAAAAGTAAACGCATTTGAGTAAGCAAATAATGCACTGCATAATCATCTACCATTCCGATGTTCTACACACCGGCAGCAACTCTTGCTTCAGTTCCGTTTTAGTCGGAGTACTTAACCTATGGGAATTAAGGACGGTAGCCAAGAACCTCGTAAAAAACAACGAAACAAATAAAAAGATGAACCAATGGGTTCAGTCAGTCCGTGAAAGTCCTGATTGGAGGAACAAGGTGAAATGTTTTGTGTAAGCACTTCAATGGTCTGTTAATTGAAGGACCAACTGGGTAATCTCCTGGAATAAAGAAGTCTTCATTAGGTCCAGTCAGCGCCCAGGGAAAGTCCTGAAGAAAAGAGACAACTGTTTAACAATCTGTCGCCAAGGGCTAGAACACCTCCAGAGATGTCGTCTGCAGTGTGTGGAGAATCTGAATGGTATAAGATCATTGCTATTTCTGGAATTCATATGGGCCCACGATGTTTTTTAAACAGACGAGTACCGTACTGAGTTTCATGACAGGGACCAACTATTTCTTAAATTATCCTTATAGACAACACCTTTCTAGAGTGAAAAATCTTGATTAGAAAACACATAATTCCAGGTATAAACAGATAAATAAATCACCTTTGTAAGCTTAGCTCATAGGTCCAGCCATAATTGCAGAGCAGTACCAATAGTAACGAGGATCGTAAAATGTTTCACAATCTCTTGGCTTGACCTCATGGTTTATCTTACGGAGTAGTTTATGTATTCCTTTAGTTCAGAAAACTATCTTGTTAATCCAACAAGGATGCGTTTCTGAATCAAGATTTTTCATTTGTATATTCATTTACAAGAAGGGTGTTATTTTATGTGGACGGTTTAAGAACTAGTAGGTCACCTGAAATCAAACTGAGAACAGTACTACTATGCGTAAGCACTCCGTTGGTCCATTAGCTGGATAATATTTATTAAAAGGAGTAAATTGGATTGGAATAAAGAAAAGTCAGCTTAAACATAAGATGAACCAATAACTCCAGACACGGAGGTACTGATGTGAATCTTCAGAAGGTGTGCTAACTCTTGGCGACGGATTGTTAATAATAATTTACTCACATTCTAAAATTGTAAAATGTCAAATAATTTGTCGGACATCGGGCAGTACCGCTCCACAAGCCAGTGGTGGCGGGAAGCCAACGGATCAAACTGCAAGCCCAATCTGAGGAAGGTCCTAGGACCTTCCTCAGATTGGGCTTGTTCTTCCGAAACCAGTTGACAGGGGGCTGGCATCTTTGTCAGTCCCGTCTTCTGATTTAATTCACCCGTATATGTCATATATACGCCCTTTCCCCATATGTGCCACCACATATGTTCCTCATTGGTCATGATCTCCGGATTGGCACCCGGACACCACACTTTTCCCTCTCTGTGCCAAAAAAAAAAAGCTCTCTATTATCCCTTTTCTACTCTTTTCCCTTATTCTGACTCTTACTCTGACTTTTACTCTGACTCTTACTCTGACTCTTACCCTGACTTTTTCTGACTCTGACTCTTACTGTGATTCTTACTCTTTTTCTTGCTCTGAACCGTACTTTGACTCTTTTTCTAACATTTACTATGTCTGACTCTGACTATTACTAAACTTTAAAAATTTTGTATTTGATTCTTAAGGTTACAAAAAGTACGAAAAATAATTTTGTATTTAATTATCCATAAATTAAAAACTACATTTATGATGTCATATAATTTTGTAATTTTCATTCTGAAAAAATGTACTTCTTTTACAGCCCTATAAGGGATAATTTATGTAATCGAACATATGTTTTATGCCACTGAATTAATTTTGGCGGTTTTGTGCGTGGCGAAAGAGAGATATGAAATTCGGGACCGCAGAGAATCAGATCATTATCGCCCCTTGACGTAACAATTGACGTAACTGGGTGTAAATATTGGCGAAAACTAAAGGCGATGAGATAGCTCCATGCGAATTGCATACCAATCGTCTGCGAGTTTGTTATGTTATCCCGCCATCAAATACATATTACTGTTCCCCCTTAATTGCTTCATTATCGAGTTTCGGGAGGAACACGTTGGATGTATATGTATGAAATTCGCGGGAATCCGTTTTTGGCCAGGTTACACACCATAAATTGTTCGTGGGAAGTTAGCGAGGGCGAATTAATTAAACTCACTTGCACAGTGTGTACGTCCTATTTTTGGAAAAGTCCGGGGGGAAATCAACACAGCTCAGTTATAATGCCTTTGGCACTTCTGTGTTGTGTTAATAATTTTCAAAGCATTGTATTATTTTGTCTGTTATCTGTCTAATTAATTAGACGTATTTATGGGATGATTTCATGAATTTTTTGATTTTAATTAAATATCATAAGTTTGGATTGTGGAGAAACACAAATTTCTGTCCTTGAGCTTGTTTGACATCAGAAAATAGAGTAGCAAGTGCTTAGGCAAAGAGTTTTATCAAGAAAGTACATCCACTTTGTTTAGAAATAAATCAGTTTAGAGAAACACACTTAAGTCAACAAAATTGGCTCACCCTGTGAATTAAATGATTCTGTTTATTTTTTTATTTATTTAACGCTTCTATCAAAGTAAAAAAATGTTAAGAAAGTTTAAATGTAAACAGAAACTAAAGCTTTTATAATAAATATGTTGGATACTGTTTATAATTGGTCCAATTGTGTTGTGCTTTCTTTGTTTTTGCCGAAGACGCGCCAACATTATTCAATTAAACAGTCAATTTGCGACTACTGCCCTGTAAAATGTTCATCACAAACAAATTAAACTTATTATCTGGGAAACTCAATGAAAAAGTTAACATTTGGCAACACTTTCTGTCCGGAATAGAGTGGAAAGAACAATAAAAGGAATTCAATTTGTATTGATGTAAATTTCCTTGCGCTATTATTGCTGGGGAATCCTCGATAATTAACTCGAAACGTTTCTAATTATTAATTTAATAAGATTCCGGAAGCAATTTAAGGAGCGGGAGTAAGTGTTTGTTAAAGTGAAGTATTTAAATAAATCCTTTTACCATTTATTCGACGATGTTTTCGTTTGTACTCAATCGATACATAGATAATTAATATTTGAATATTTTGTTCCCTTTATGCTGGGACATTTTTACTTTTTCTTTTTTTCCTTTCCTTTACCTTTATAAAGTGCAGTTTCAATATTTTAGATTAAGTGGACTTGGCACAAGTACCAACAATTTTTTTGTTTTTCTTTCTTTCGTTTGATTCCCATTAAACTTAATGTCAGAATAGATATTGTTAATTTATATAAAATAATGATTTAGCATTCTCTTGTATTACTAAAAAAATGATTTTTTTTAGTACCGGATAATAAAGTATTTTATTTATTTTATTACTTTTTTAATATTAATTATGTATATTAATTAAAATTAAAGAAACAACAATTATTATTATATGTTTACTTGTCACAGGTAAACAAACTGACTTTTTTGTAGTAGTGGATAACAAAGTATTTAATTTATTTTATTTCTTTAAATATGGTAAAATAATAAAATATATAATTAATTAACTATATTAATAATAAACAAACAATAATTATTATTATATTTAGTTGTCAGAGGTTAACACACTGATTTTTTTGTGGTACCGGAGAGCAACATATTTTATTTCTTTTTAAATATAGTAGTACAATACAATATTGGAATAATTAACTATATTAATTTTAAATACGACAGTATAATAAAATAGTGGAGTTACTAACAATATCAATTACAAGTAGTCACACAATAAATATTATTACATGTTTAGATGTTACGGGTCAACAAAATGAGTTTTTTAGTACCCGATAATAAAGTATTTTATTTTTGAAATATGGTAGTATAGTAAAATAGTGGAATTACTAACTATATCAATTATAACTAATTTTTTTCTTTTTCTTTTATTGGGTCAAAGAGGGGAAAATCTACAAGACGCCTTCTGGTGGAAGTCGAAGGCAGTGTCGGACTAACCGACTAAAAACCCCCCTCCGAGCACCGATCCGAAGATCATGGCCTAAGAGTATAACAAGATAGGTTTAGGAAAATAGAGAGAAGGAAAAAAATTAAAGAGGTTTGCAGCTAGCCGCCACATACTAAAGAAAAGATGTCCCAAAGAGACGCAGAGGTCTAGACAGCCAAGAGACAAGGTCTCTTGCATCTGTCAGATTCACAGGGTTGGATGTCATGCAAGCATGCAATCTCCGGATTAGAGTGTTGAAAGATAGATCTCCGAAGATTGAGGGCATGTTCGCGCCGCTTCTCCAAAAGAGAGGAAATGTTGTATTCGAAAGAGACATTCGAACATAGTATGGGACAAAAGGGCCGACCTCACTAGCCTCATGTAGGTCCCTTGCAGGGACCTAATGAGCGAAGGGGCGGCGGTGCCCCATATAGGAAGAGCATAGGTGAAGAGAGAGTGGACTGTCGCGTTAAAAACACGCAGCTTAACTAAAGAGGAAAGACGTTTAGAAAGGAAGAAAGATTTCAAAGCATATTATATGTTCATTTGTTACAGGCAAACAAAATATTTTTTTTTTTGTACCGGATAACAAACTATACTATTTATTTTATTTTTTTAAATAAGGTAGTATAATATAATAGTGAAATTACTAACTATGTCAATTATAACTAAACAAACAACAATTATTATTATATAATTAGTTGTTACAGGTCAACAGACTGATTCTTTTGTAGTACCGGATAACAACGTATTTTATTTCCGTTAAATATAGTAGTGGAATAAAATATTGGAATAAATAACTATATTAATTATAACTAAACAAACAATAATAATATTGATATGTTTAGTTGTTACAGGCCAACAAAATGATTTTATTATTACCGGGTAACAAAGTATTTTAATTATTTTTTTTTTAATATGATAATATATTAAAATATTGAAATTATTAACTATATCAATTATAATTAAACAAACAATAATTACTATTATATGTTTAGTTGTTATAGGCCAACAAAATGATTTTTTTAGTACCGGATAACAAAGTATTTTATTTATTTATTTATTTTTAAATATGGTAGTATAATAAAATAGTGAAAGTACTAACTACATCAATTATAACTAAACAAAAAATAATTACTAATATATATTTAGTTGTCACAATTCAACAAAATGATTTTTTTAATACCATATAATAAAGTATTTTATTTATTTAATTTTTCTATATAGTAGTGTAATAAAATATTTATGTAACCAGCTAAATTAATTATAACTAAAACAACAATAATTATTATTACACATTTAGTTGTCATAGGCTAATAAAATCATTTTTTAGTACCTTATAACAAAGTATTTTTCTATTTATTTTATTTTTATTAATTATGTTACAATAAAATATTTGAATAACTGTATTAATAGTAATTATTATTTGTTTAGTTGTCAGAGGACAACAAAATGATTTTTTTGTTGGTGTCAGAGAACAAAGTACTACTTTAATTTAATTTTATAATTATGGTATTATAATAATATATTGGAATAACTACATTAATTGTAACTATGCAAACAATAATTATTGCTATTTATGTAGTTGTTAAAATGATTGGACAATTTGTTGAAAAAAATACTGAAACCTGAACAGTACCAAAAGAAGAAGAGGTACAATAATAAGAAGTGTTAGTCATGCAGAAATGATTTCTAACGATTTATTCCTAACAAAGTCAGTCGCTATCTGAGAGGGACCAATAGTATTTTTAATTGTCACTCTTCAGTCAAAATAAGGAAGCGTCAATGCAGTGAGTGACTGAGTCAATAGGGAGAGGATTGTCCCTGGTCGTTCGAGAATTAAGCAGCTGTTAGGCGAAGGAAATAGCTGTGAAAACTTTGACCAGATTCTGACTAAACTGTAACGTTTTAATCAGCACGAACTGAACGATATCATAAGAGTGCTGACCTACATAATGTCAAAAGGGATGGGGTTGTCACATTGCGGCTTCAAGGAGACTGTCCAAGTAAAGTCCATGTTAGAAAATTTTTAAGCGAGTAAATAAGTAAGATTTGGCAGATGGAGAAGAAGTGTTATAAGAGACATCGTAGAATTTTAATAGAAAACCGCGATCATATTTCACCTGCAACCGTGTTCAACACCGAAAATTATTTTAATGCTCGTAATAAAGCTGCATGTTATTTATGAAGGTATTTGTCTTTTCCCAGACTATTCTGCTTTTTTATTATATTTTTATTTAAATCAACTTTAATGTCGACGAAAGGAAACTCAAAAAATATACAAGCGTGTAATACAAGGGCATAGATTCAAAAGAGCCATGTCAAACTGTCGGACAGCCGATCCATCATCTGAACGTGGTTGATTAGTTGGCCGCTGGAAACTGACCGAAGATTCCCGCCCTTATGGAGGGCGGCTTGCATATTTCGGCGTTGACTGCAATATCACGTAAACGGGCTCAAAGGCTACCAACGTCGGGGATTATGCGATGGAAAATATGACATATCCATATATCAACAAGAAAGTTAATTTTCTTTTTCGCGTGCCACTTTATCTAATCAAATTGTTCAAACTATTTTCTTGTCTTGGGGGTTTTTATTTTTTATATAAAAAAATGATGAGACTAATTAATCATGTTTAATTATTATATAAATAACATCTATAATTATTTAAAATATGATCGTTTATATGTCTTAATATGACTTTTCTATGTAATTGTTGTGACATCTATAATTAGACTTGAGACTGTTATAATATGAATTACATTTGAATTACCAACAAAATATATTTTCTTCTTCCTGTCACCCACGTTATCTAATCAATTGGTTGAAATGACTTTTGTGTATGTTAAATGAAAATTAAATTGTTCTACATATTTTCTTAAATTAATTAAAATTAAATTAAAATATGAATATTTATAATGTCTCTATATGCCTTTTTTAAAAAACTGTTATATACTTTTAATATAATATGATGTGACATCTGTGATTAGAATTGGGAATGTTATAATTTGAATTACGTAACTTATGAAGTAAAAACTTTCTTGAAGGAGCTTTAAAGTGTCAAATTTTAGCATATTCATTCCTTTTGAATCAATAAAATATCAGGTAATTGGAATTCTGGTTTTATTTATATATTTATTTTATAGCAAATCCAATCTTCTCTATACATTGAAAACGCTGCTGGATGTTAAAGCAAATCTGGAACTATCTTGCTACCAATTTAGATTTTATGTCTGGTGAGATTTGATTCTCAGGATTAGCAGACAGTCCTTGAGAAACCCTAAAATTACTTTCTCTTTTTTAGGAAAAGTATCTGTGTTAAATACTTATACAAATGATTTTTTTTAACTTTTACTTATTTAAAAATGCATAAATGCTAGATCATTTATATATGAGACCTATAGATTGTGTAAAGCTATAAATCTATTAATTACAACTTCATTATTCAACAGACTTATGAATAGAAAATTCAAAGTTACATTTATAATTTCTGCAAATTCTGAAAGCTCCGAATCTAAATATCATAAAATGTTAATTCATTAAGTAATTACCTCTTTATTCAACTGGTAACTGTTAAGAAGGGAGTTTTTTTAAATTTTTTAAAATTCTCAAAAATATCAAAAGCCATAAAATAATAGAAGTAATTATTTAATTAATTTTGATGATAACTACATGAAAAAATATAAATAAAGTGATAATTTTCTGGCTCTATCTTGCTGCCATTTTAGATTTTATGTCTGGTAAGATTTGATCCTTCAGATTAGCGAACAATCCTTGCGAAACCGTAAAAATACTTTATCTTTCTTAAATGTGATTTAATGTGAATGTATGATTTAATGAGGCGAACTTTAAAAGTCGCAAAGAAAGGCCGATGTCGCAAAACTGACCAATAACACGTAACAAATTCAGCATGAATAAGAAGACATCTCTGTTTCATGTTCAATCTCTACGGAATCTGAAGAAAGATTTAGGGGTTATGTGACAAGACAGATATTCTGATATACTGTTACTTAAAATAGAAAATGATGATTTCCGGCTAAAATGTTGCGTTTTTATTGTCGTTTGGTGTGGGATATTTGTTTGATAAATGCATAATCTCTTTGATATATTCAAAGAGGATGGAAATGTTGCTTGGATTGTACGTAAACAAGGAATAAAATCATGAAAAATTATAATAGAAATGAAACGAATTTGTACAAAGGAAAAGTGATTTATCTATCTCAGAAACGACCTTCACCCACCCATTTAAATAATATATAATATAAAATATTATTTATTGATTTGTTTAGTAACTTGCCGCGTTTTAATATCAAATAACCGCAAATGCTCAAAGGAACACATTTCTCATTTGAAATATGTTTGGGTACAGACAGTTCTCCAGATCTCCGGGGATGTTTTATGCGATACGCCCAACTGTACCTTTAATACTGTTAAACGTTGTGAAATAATGAAATATATCTTACTGTGTTCATACAATTCCAGTAATTTTTGCTCTTTGTACTTTGTGAACGTAAAGGGTTAGGATAAATTACATTCAAATTGTTGACGTTCTTCGAACGATCCTTTAATGCAATTACACACTAAAGTGTGCAGTGGTTTTTATTAGCTTCAGTTATTCTTTTAATTGCAGTGCCCGAGATGATATTATTGAATTATTACGGATACCTAATTTAAGCTAATTTATAAATTTGATTGATCTGAGGATGAGCAAACATCACGACTTTTTGTTATAATTAATTTTTCATTTAAATTTGCTGATGTGTAGTTTTTCGTGATTGAAAATAATATTTACTTAAAATTAAATTTAGAATGTGAATTTAAATAAATTGGTGAAGATGAGTAAATAAATTGCTGGTTGCTTTAATTCCCAAAGGATGATGAAAGTGGAAAAGAAAAATGAAAAATGGTGAAAAAAAGGACAACTAGAAATATATTTATACTTTATTTTTATTTTATTTTATTTTTATACTTTCAAATTCTTATATTTTGTACAGTTGACTTAATTTTAATTGCAATTATAAAATATGTATCCTAAGCTATTCTACTCAGGTAAACTTAAATGATATCACCAAGTTGAATTATTTTATTTTATTTTATTTTATATTATATTATGTTATTTTATCACATCAGATTTGTGTTACAAGGCAAATCCTATGCTGGCGTGAGTCGTGGTGCTAGACGGTCGCCGGTAGCAACTAGCGAAAAACTTGATTAATTTAGGTTGTAACCTGGGTTACTTCCTAATACAAACAAGTTGTAGTGTTGTGTTCAGTGTTTGTGCAGTACCGCTATGAAGTCTAACGGTAATAATTGATCGCGAAAGTTGGGAGGGTGTTCTCCGCCTGCCCAGGACCCTACAACGCGTGGCTCCCAACTCAAGGGACACATTGGAGTATGCATTGAGGGTGCAGGCGGCGCTGAGAGTCTCCAGCGTCGTTTAGACTCTGTGTCCCCCGGTGGAACCCCGGTAAGTTCTTCTGTTCCATTATCAGTGCCCTCCCCCCTAGGGTCTAGGCTGTCCCCCGTTTCGCCCCCCTGTGACGTCGCTACCCACACCATGAGTCGCTACCTTGGCGTGGTGTGGGGGCTTAAGTACCCATCGTGGGTTTGAAGTGGCCGTCTTCCCTCCCGGACGGTTGCTGAAGCCTCGCGGTGGGGAAAACTAAAGACGGCTCAAACCGGCACTCGTAAGAGTGTCAATTTGGCAACGGACTGAAAGTACCCAGAAAGGGTTTGAAGTGGTCGTCTGTTCCCTCCGAACGGCTGCTGAAGCCCAAAATGGGGAAAATGGTACAAGAGAATAAAAAGGAAACTGGGAAAAACATTGGATACTGGCGGAAACACCCGTTCTTTGGGAAATGAAAAATTTGGGTAACGGACTGAAAGTATCCGGAAAGTGGAGTAGGACAGTGGGTCAAATCAAAAAGCCTCGTGAAATTAGTAGCAAGGCTAAGGTGATCAATTGCTACATAGGTAGTTATTTGGTCCTGTCATATTCTTTGTTGGAGACGCCCATCGGGCGTTTTTAAGATTCTTTTCTCACTGGTCTGCAATGTTAAATAATTCAGAGAAGAACCATTCAAAATTGCCAAAGAAAATAATGAAAGTACACAAAATTATAAAACCATTGTCGAATGTATTTCTATCGCTATTTATTATTTTTAATAGACGAAGAATTGCTGATGTACAATACACGAAAATAACTGACTACAAGAATGAGTGAAAAGGATCTTGAAAATGCGTTGTCGGTGACTGAAAATGTTCTGGCTACGCGTTATAAGAGAGTTCTGAATAGTGGAAAAGGTGCGGGAGAATCTTTTGATCCTAATATCTGAGAAAATAATGATTTCATAAAAATTTTAATAAAATGTACCGCGACTTGGACCACCTGTGCCAGACTATAGGTTCTTGGCAAAATTAAATGCCAAGACAAAAGAAAACAACTCAATGAAACCGTACCTTCTAAAAGCGGAGGTCGAAACTACCATGCGACGAACTAGTTCGCCAGAGATAGAAAGATGATCTATGACGGCGAACCAAGGTGACTACCCCGACTCGGATCTAGTTACACATTCTAAATCGGACTCGACTACCTACGATTTAAGACGAACGACGCCTGTCGTTATTATAAAGAGGGGGGACATCTGACAGATGTCCAAATCCAGAGATGGTGGGTCAGATGGAAGGTTAAGCTGAATCCGAGAAGGTCTCGGGAGGATCTGCATTATCTAAATGGCCATCGCCGTACCGCAACCTGCTCCCCAGGTCGTGCCGGCTACACCCATACTCATCCGAGATTCTATTCGGCCCAATAGAATTGATACTTCTTTCCTGGGCGAGTCGATTGGTATCGATCTCGGCTCAGAATACGGTCGTGTCCGAATCATTTCGGCATACGTTCCCCCAACGAGAGTGTTTCCCAACTCAATCTGCTCTCCCTGTTTCAGTCCGACACCCCGACGATAGTTGCAGGCGATCTTAACTGCAAACACACAGCGTGGAACTGTTCCACCACCAACTCAAACGGGCGATCGCTTCTTGGATCTGCCCTTGCCCACGGTTTCGTCATCGAAACGACTGAAACTCCGAACCATTGAGGATCAAATTCCAGATATTCCAACTGTCTTTCTCTGCAAGAACATCCCGTTCACGGTTGACATTGTCAACCATGCTGCCCTTTCCTCTGACCACAATCCGGTCATGATGGAAACCCGGTCTGACTTTGACCAATCCGACCTCCTCTGGAAGAAAACAAACTGGCTTCACTACCAGTTTCTTCTGGAGAAGTCAGACGTTCGCTGTAATGTTCTGAACACCCCCGCTGACATTGACGCGGAAGTTTCCAAACTTTCCGACGACATCACTGCAGCGATCGACCGTGCGACCACGCTCGTACCCGCCCGCCGTGCCCGGTCCAGACTTCCACTGGACGCTGTGATCCTTGTCAAAAGGAAAAATTGTTTTCGTAAACGATGGCAGCGTTCCAGGGACTCCGAACTTAAGGCAGAATACAACGCCTTAAATCGGCAACTTCAAGCTCGGCTGCGTGAAATCAGAAGCGCTTCGTTTCACGATTTCGTAGCCGAGGCCGAATCCAACCCCAGACAAGTGTGGAAAGTCGTAAAGTCCATTCGTGGTGCCCGCACGAGATACCCGCTCATTCTACACAATGGAACCCAACTTACCCTCGACGCCAATAAAGCCGAAGCCTTCTCTGAATCTTTGGAAGCCCAGTGCTCGCCCAATCCAAGCGACCCCCAATTCGTGGCTGAACACCGCGACATTTCTGAGACCATTGATTTCTGATTGATTCTTTTCTCACTGGTCTACATTGTTAAAATATTCAGAGAAGAACCATTCAAAATTGCCAAAGAAAATAATGAAAGTACACAAAATTATAATACCATTGTCGAATGTAATTCTTTCGCTACTTATTATTTTTAATAGGCGAAGAATTGTTGATGTACAATACACGAAAATAACTGACTACAAGAATGAGCGAAAAGGATTTTGAAGATGCGTTGCCGGTGACTGAAAAAGTTCTGGCTATGAGTTACAGGAGAGTTCTGAATAGTGGAAAAGTTGTGAGAACTTTGGTGATCTTAATACCTGAGGAAATAGATGATATCAAAAATTTTTAATTAGATGTTCCGCGATGTGGCCCATTTGCGCCAGACGATGAGAACCGACAAAAAACAAATAGTGTCGTGCCTGATAAGAGGGTTCCCTCACGCAACCAAACGCGGATGTCTTGGTGTGTGACACCCTGAGTCAACTAGATAGGTTATTGGCAAAATTAAACGCCAGGAGAAGCGAAGACAACTCACCAAAATCATGTTTCATTTTCTAAATCGGACGCGACTTCCTACGATCCAAGACGAATGACGCCTGTCATTATAAAGAGAGCGAATATCAGACAAAGAGGTGTCCCAGGAAGAGAGACGTTAAACCGCACAGCGAAATACAGCGAATCAACGTTCTTTAAATATCCGTGTCTGGCTACCGCAAATGGGGTATTACACCAGACTACGATACATCTGACTAATCTATCCCAGACCGATAGCACCGTCTCGGGAGGATCTGCATTATCTAAGTGGTTATGAACTTTGCATAGATTTCAAGAAGAGGGTTTTTGTGACTGTGGAAATTTGGTAGAAATTCCATCAGGAGTACCTCTTTCAAAGATTTTCTCTTCACTTGTCCAAAAACAGGTTGCTAAGTCACAAATCCGACGTTTTCGAGTACCTGTCCCTCGGGAGAGGGTGCCCACAGGTGATCACCGGACCCTTAGGGGAAGTCGTCCACCGACATCATTTATTTGGTCCTGTCATATTCTTTGTTGGAGACGCCTATCGGGAGTTTTTAAGAATCTTTTCTCACTGGTCTGCAATGTTAAAATATTCAAAGAAGAACCATTCAAAACTGTCAAAGAAAATAATGTAAGTACACAAAATTATAATACCATTGTTGAATGTAATTCTCTCGCTACTTAGTATTTTTAATAGGCGAAGAATTGCTGATGTACAATACACGAAAATAATTGACTACAAGAATGAGCAAAAAGGATCTTGAAAATGCGTTGTCGGTGACTGAAAAAGTTCTGGCTACGCGTTACAAGAGAGTTATGAATAGAGGAAAAGGTGCGAGAACTCTGGTGATTTTAATACCTGAGGAAATAATGATTTCATAAAAATTTTAATAGAATGTACGGTGACGTGGTCCATCTTTGCCAGACGATAAGAGCCGACAACAAACAAATAGTGCCGTGCCTGATTGGAGGGTGCACACACGCAACAAAACGCGGATATCTTGGAGTATGACACCCTGAGTCAACATTATGTTCTTGGCAAAATTAAGCGACCAAACAAAAGAAAACAACGAAACCGTCCCTTCTAAAGGTGGAGGTCGAAACTACCATGCGACGAACTAGCTCGCCAGAGACAGAAAGATGATCGATGACGGCGAACCAAGGTGACTTCGGCTCGGATTCTATTGTAGTTTTACATTCTAAATCGGACTCGACCACCTACGATCCAAGACGAACGACGCCTGTCGTTATTATAAAGAGGGGGGACATCCGACAGATGTTCAAATTCAGAGATGGTGTGTCAGATGGAAGGTTAAGCTGAATCCGAGAAAATGCCAGGCGGTTCTCTTTCAGAAGAGATGGCTTGACGAGCCGGACAGCCTAGTTGTTGATGGCAACGAAGTGGCATGGGTTAATGACGCGAAGTATCTTGGAGTTCACCTTGACTCACGTCTCACCTGACAACTCAACTCTGATAAATTGAGAGTCAAAACGAAATCTGTTATGGCGAAATTGTACTCACTGCTCTACAGAAATAATATGGTTTGGGAAATCTATGCATAAAATGCCTAGAGATATTCTGGGGGTAATCCTGGGGTAGGCAGCATAGGATGGGCAGGGTAGGAACCTGTGGAAATCATGGTTGGATGCTGCGTCTGGATGTAAAGGATCTTCGGAACTCTTCGGAACTGTAATGGAATTTAAGAAATTATACTCTCCCTCTGTGAATGGGTTGGTGAAGAACTTATTTGGGAAACTGACAGGTCCTGAGCTGATTTCTTCGCAGAGGGATCTCCACTCCTAACGTGCCCAACAAGTCAGTAAATGACAATGTAAAATTGTAAAATTGAAGGCTAAATCCAAGGCAGAAAAGAAACTTCAAAAATAAGTTTCATAACTTATGGACGAAAATGAGTGAAGTGACAGTGACAATGAACACACATTAACAGACGAGCCCAACAAGTCAGGAAGAGTCAAAAGTAACATCGTTAAATTTAAGGCTAAATCCAAGGCAGAAAAGAAACTTGAAAAGCAAGTTTCATTACTTCCAATCAATGAGGAGCCTCTCCAAAAACAACTCATCTGGCAAGCGAAGAGCCTAAAAATGAAATTACATATGTAAAGGTGACGTCGTCTCCGGCAGACACTGCAAAAATCCCACCGATTGTAATTGAAAATAACAGATATATGTATACCTTAGAACCCTTAACGATAATTAAATCACAATCCGGTTGCACTCACTCTGGGAAGTGAACAACATCTAGACAAAACTATTTTTAAAAAGAGAACAGACTGGAAAGCTAATCAAATTGTCCTAAACAGGAAATATTAGGAAGGTGTCAATAATAAGATTTCATTCATAATGGAGCATTCTCCTGACATCCTGTGCCTACAGGAGACCAAAAATGCCCCAGAAAGCAGGAGGCGTCTCTGGGCTATCACACCTACCAATATGATGAAGACACTTCGAATGGAGGAGTCGCTAACCTTATCAGGCCGGGCACAACTCACTGCATTTTGGAGTCAGATCCAGATATTGCGATGGATAACATCTCCCCAACTACCGCTAATAAGGGAAGAGATAAAGAAATTGGTAGGATCGCACACACCAACAATTGTGGTAGGCGACCTAAACTGCAAAAACCCTGACTGGAATAGTAGAATGATAATGCAAATGGAAGATTAGCAGAATGGAGAGATTTTGGAATGGTCGTCATAGGTCCAACGGAACCAACATACATCCCATACAGCAGGATGCTATTGTAAAATCAATTCCTGATGTAATTGATTTTACAATAATGAAAAATGCAACAACATGTGTATAGAAAGAACCCTTAACGATAATTAAATCACAATCCGGTTGCACTCACTCTGGGAAGTGAACAACATCTAGACGGAACTATTTATAAAATAAAGAACAAACTGGAAGGCTAATCAAACTGTCCTAAACGAGAATATTAGGAAGTTGCCAATAATAAGATTTCACAATGGAGCATTCTCCAGTCATCCTGTGCCTACAGGAGACCAAAAATGCCCCAGAAAGCAAGAGGCGTCTCTGGGCTATCACGCCTACCAATATGATAAATACACTTCGAATGGAGGAATCGCCATCCTTATCAGGCCGGGCACAGCTCACTGCTTTTTCGAGTCGGATCCAGATATTGCGATGTATAACATCTCCCCAACTGCCGCTAATAAGGAAAGAGATAAAGAAATTGCTAGGATTGGACACACCAACAATTGTGGTAGGCGATCTAAACTGCAAAAACCCTGATTGGAATAGTAGAATGATAATGCAAATGGAAGATTAGCAGAATGAGATTTTGGAATAGTAGTCATAGGTCCAACGGAACCAACATACGTCCCTTATAGCAGGAGGCTTCCTGATGTAATTAATTTTACAATAATGAAAAATGCAACAACATATGTATACCTTAGAAAAAACTCTATGATATACAAATAGTCATCTAGATTAGGACGGCCTAAACCAGCATAGTCATCGACTAAAGAAAATTCAGCCAAGAGGCTTTGAACAGAAAGCTGTAGGAACTTGCCACACATGAACAATCTGCGTTCAATTATTTCTTCTCCCCTAAATAATCATCCCCAATATCCTGCTGGTCCTTACTATATTAGAAAAGGACTTTATAGTATAAATGTACCAATAATTGTGAATACCATTTACTCTGTTTCTGTACATGATACAGAAATTTGGCAAATGCCCCAAAATTAAATAGCATTTAGAAGGAACCACTTAGTTGGTGATGAAGAATATCCTTTATCACCATGGTTAATGACACAGTATTCTGGAAATTTTCAAAATTGTACACCTCAGAGAAGATTCAACATATATTTTAGGAGGGCAAGAATGAATGTCAAGTGTGTCAATAACATTTGAAAGTAATGCACAACTTGGCTCTTCGTTTTAATGCTGATAATTAAGAGGTTGAATAAGTGATCAAAGAACAATTGTTTCAAAAGCAGGATGAAGAAATTGAGGACGAACTAAATTGTGAATTCAGAGAAATTATGGCATATTAAAAAAGCTTTATCCTCATTTTCAATGAGAACTTGACGATCATCTTCAATAGTATCTATAAAAGATTCACAAAATGGAAGTCGTTCAACTAAAATCTATCATCCAACTCATAAAAATTGGTATTTGAAGCACGAAATAATAGATAATGAAAAAAATCATGGATCAATCTGCTACATATATATATATATATATATATATATATATATATATATATATATATATATATACATATATATATATATATATATATATATATATATACATATATATATATATATTATATATATTTACCAGATTATTGTTCTTTTCTTAAAAAAAAGGTCTATTCAATATCTTGTATTTCAAGTTTATGAAGTATGCAAAATTTACATACATATCATAAAGTTATGTTTGATCGCTCTAAAGTCAGACACCAAACAAAATTTGATCATATGTTTAGAGTTGTTTTCTTCCTGACAGAGGTATTGAATGGTAATCTATATTTTTGAAGTCATTAAGTAGCAATCGAACTTATAAAATGCCAGAAAGTTATATTCCAGTTGAACTGCGCTGAAAGAGACGTCAGTTTGAGTCTAGTGAGAGTAGCGAGACTGTGGATTGTCTTACATGTGTCGATCTGTAACTGCAAGTGCAAAATCAGTTGGTTTTGATCATGGCGCAGGGAGCAGAGGCAATGTAGAGACGTTGTGTGTAGATGATCATTGTTTAGATGATGATTCATGTGTTTAATTGGGAATATAAACAAAGGCATTTGAATTATTATCAATGTTCATGTTTGGATATTTTGAAATAGATCTAAACAGTACCTGTGTTGAATGGAATCGGTTGTCTTATTTTGGGAAAGAGTTAATTGTAAAAATGTAATAATTATTTTATGAGTGTCTTGTAACAGATATTTATTTGGTATGACCGCATAAAGAAAATGCCAGAAAACTTTGTACCCAATGACGATGATTTAATCACTTTTTCTGAAGAAGAAGAATCAACGTAAATAATAGTTTAAATCTTAATTTTATTCATTTTTTTATATTTTTATTATTATTTTATCATTGGACTGGAAACTGTGTGGACACTGATTAAGTTGAGAGCCGTCGCTGGTAAAGTGGCGAAGAGATTTTATCGCTGGTTAAGTGATAATTTCTAGTGAGAGCCGTCGCTGGTAAAGTGGCGAAGAGATTTTATCGCTGGTTAAGTGATAATTTCTAGTGAGAGCCGTCGCTGGTAAAGTGGCGAAGAGATTTTATCGTTGGTTAAGTGATAATTTCTAGTGAGAGCCGTCGCTGGTTAAGTGGCGAAGAGATTTTATCGCTGGTTAAGTGATAATTTCTGTTGAGAGTCATCGCTGGTTAAGTGATGACGAGTCTGTATTGCTGGTTAAGTGATGCAGATCTTGAGGTTTTCATGTCCATAGATAAACTCTATTCTTATATTCGAAAATATCGTAGATGTAACACGCATTGGGGCAAACTTTTATGCATTTGATTTGAAAGGTTGATAAAACTATCGATAGCCTGATATTAGTCAGGAAAAGCCGAATGAACTATTACTGTTTGAACTTAATTTGCAGGAAAATCACACGAGGACGTGTGACTTGTCAGAATGGCCGTGTCGGAGGGTTCATGTGAAACGCAAGTAGTACTATGGGTTGCATACTTATAGTACTTGGGTGGAATCAGTGGAAGTGCTAAGCAGGGGATGGTACTCGAACCGAGGGTGACGGTAGAGACCTGCGAGGGCGGACAGTTAAGCTCCGTCAGGGAAGCTGCGTAGAAGTCTTGGCTTGGCTTGGCATAACCGTCGGGATCACCGCGTTTCATACGACTCCTACCTAATTGTTTGACTATTAGTTGTAATCCTGTGCCTGTTAGTTCAATTACATTGTAAGGACTATTTGCGTGTTATTTAATATTCGAAATGGCCGATAATCCTGACCGCGCTGCGACATATATAAGAAATTCAAAATATCATTGAATATTAAAAAGTAACTAGAAGTGATTGAACATCTTCAGTAGACACGTTTCAAGAAATTCAATTTAACTGATCAATTTCCAAACTGATCTGAAAATAATGTAACAAATTAACAACCTTCACAGCATTCAGTAACAAGAGTTTATATATTCTAATGTTTGTAGAGCAGCAGGTTATAAACCTTAAATTGACCCAATGGTATATTACGATTTTATACATATTGAAAATAAACAATACTTATATACAGTTCCAATGAAATTATTAGAATCTTATTACAAATTATGTGAAGTGACGAAATCAGATCTATGTTCTAAAACAAAAAATCTTCTTTTTTCAACATGTGGCAATTGTTGATCAGTTTTAATTTTTTTTATCTCATCGAATATCCTTCAGGTGTACGTAAATTTTTGTTTTATATGTACAAAAATTCCTCAGTTAACTGAAATTAAAACCATGCATGGAAAAAATTGGACGAATCTTATCACTGGCCATAATACCTAAAACAAAAGTAAAAAAATCAAAAGTAAAAACTATCATTCAATATTTCACATTTGGTTATGATCAGATAGGTTTTAGGCCTCCTAATTGGATATTTTTGTTATGTAACTTTCATCTCTTTGTGGCTTTGGTGTTATTAACTCACTTGAATTTTTTCAAGTATTTTCATAGTTAAGTCGTTTTCCCCTAGGTTTCAATTTTTGATTACAAACCTGATTCTCAATAAAACTTGATGTTCTGATTGCCATTATATATTCCAATTTTGTGTGTCCATTTTGCTGCATCCTCAACTTTTTGTATTGTGCACTTTAACTTGATGTATTTCTTATTTAATCTGATTGGTCTTATTGGACCTAAAAATAAGATTTAAAATTAACAAACAATTATATTTAACAATAAGAAATGTTCTAATTTTTAAATGAAGCAAAATTTTTATGTGATAATTATAGTTGATCAAGTGACAAATTTAAATAATATTTGGCTCAAAACTTATATGATTTGTATGAAAAATATATGTTTTGTTAACATACCATACTTATTGGATCTAAAAATAAGATTTAAAATTAACAAATAATTATATTTTACAATAAGAAATGTTCTAATTTTTAAATAAAGCAAAATTTTTATGTGATAATTATAGTTGATCAAGTGACAAATTTAAATAATATTTGGCTCAAAACTTATATGATTTGTATAAAAAATATAAGTTTTGTTAACATACCAATAATTGTAAAAAAATTAAACAAAAAAGTTGTTATGCTATCTGGTGTAACACTGCAAAATTAAAAATATGAAATGAGAATAATAAAAATGTGCTGACTGGTATTTACAATCTACTCCTGCCATTAATATATTTTATTACAAATAACACTTACTTTTTTGGGAAAGTTTCGTTGATACTCTGCTGCTATTGTTCCATCATAATTTAGCATAGATGATATCGGGCAGTACCGCTCCACAAGCCAGTGGTGGTGGGAAGCCAACGGATCAAACTGCAAGTCCAATCCTCACCCAGGAAGGTCCTTGTACCTTCCTCAGATTGGGCTTGTTCTTCCGGATCCAGTTGACAGGGGGTTGGCATCTTTGTCAGTCCCGTCTTCTGGTTTAATTCACCCGTATATGTCAAATATACGCCCTTTTCCCCCATATGTGCAATCACATATGTGAAACATTTGGTCATGATCTCCGGATCGGTACCCGGAGAGGGGTTTACACTTTCCCCTCTCTGTCCCAAAAAAAAAAAGAAAAAAAGCAAGCATAGATGATGACATTGAAATATTTGAAGTTGAAGGACTTTTGACATTTAATTCTGTGTCATTTTGCATAACACTGAATAGTTATTCAATTTCCTACTATATAATTTGTAGGTTTAAGAGCTATTCTACTGGGCTAACTTCAACATCAGGAGAAGCAACAGCCACAAATTCTAAAATAAATATGATTAATTCATGTCATGTCTTTGCAAAAAAATGTTACCTTTTTTTCTTTTTAGGAGTTGTTTTGACGGTTTCGGGAGATGATGGAGACAAAAAATGATCATTTTGAGTTTTTACGTATCCTAAAAAAATATATTTAAAAAGCATTAAAAATGAACTCTATTAATAAAAATTACCCGGTAAATGAAGTTCGTAGTTTTCCATTAACTTCTTTGCAGCTATCCTCAAAATGTAAACCACAAATAAGGTAATTTGAAGCCAAATGGGGCGAGTTTTTTTATTAGTAGTAATGCTGTATCTATAATTTAAATTACATGATTTACCATTTATTGAATGTTTAATGATGATTAATGTTTAATTATTACCTTTTTGTCTTTCTATCGTTACACTCAGGTACACAGCATGGTTTTACTCTTCACATAGGTATAAATTTAAAATAAACCGGTATATAAAAAAATAAGTTAACACAAATATCACAAAATACCGATATATAAAAGCAACGCTATCCAAAGAATATCAGATATAAATAACCCACGCTAACTCACAATTGAAAATAACGGTCATTTAGGGACAGGACATAGATAACGTAAGAAGTACCAATCCAATGTTATAAACGAGAAACTTGGCACGATTTCGGGATGTAGCCATGTTGCCATTTTGAATGCGGTATGGTCAAGTTGCATTATGGCGGCCTAAAATTATGTTGGTAGTTCCTGCAAGCGCATTACCACGAAGTATAGATATAAGGAGTCCGAACGTAATGTTAAATAAATGGTAGCATTTTAGGGGACAAAAAGAATCTTTTGCCGGTAGAGCGCGCCAGTTTCGAAGAAGTACTCGTTTAAATCTTTACGCGGGTAATCTTGTTGATACTGAAAGCTTTGAAAATATTATTTCGAAAAATGTGAAATAAAATGTAAGTTTCAGGAAATTTTGAATCAAACTATATTATTAAAAAAATAAATTAATGTTATCAACAGGTTTTTAAGAATTAAAATTATAGTTTATTTTTTGTCTCTACGTGTAAAAATAATATACCAGCACAAACTTTTGAGCATCTACAAAAATAAAAAACAAAGGACCAATGCAGAGAGTGATTGTATTATTTATTATTGATTAATTAATGTGTCTGTGTTTATATTTACTTTTTCTCATCATAGCCAGTTGCACTACAAAAAAAAGTTCTTTCCAAACCGCTCATTAATTGTGAAACACAATCCATTGAAGAGATATTCACACCCATATCAATCGGAATATTTGTTTTTGCATTGGTAATCTATAACATAGTAATAATTTCATAGTGCTATTCAAGTCATTAATTCTATTTCAGCTTCTTACTGTAACTTTTAAATTTATATCAATTTTTGCATGACAAACTAGTTCCAATTTCGAATTCATATATGATAAAGAAATATTCGCATTTTTAATTATTGTCCAACTCCAATTTTTGCGTAGTGGTTGAGCTTCCAGAGTTTTCTTTATGAAATGAAAAGAAAACTTCTCAGGCTCATTGATTGTCTCAGGCTCATTCGTTGTCTCAGGCCCAATTACTTCGTTTAGGGGTTCATTAACAATACTCGTCTCAATAGCATGTAAGCTACAGTCGCTAACTACATCCTCGATAATTATATCAGAAGTATTTAGAGAAACATCATCTGATAGCAAGTTCTCATTGATTGTCTCAGGCCCAATTACTTCGTTTAGCGGTTCATTAACAATACTTGTCTCAATAGCATGTAAGCTACAGTCACTAACTACATCCTCGATAATTATATCAGAAGTATTTAGAGAAACATCATCTGATAGCAAGTTCTCATTGATTGACTCAGGCTCATTCGTTGTCTCAGGCCCAATTACTTCGTTTAGCGGTTCATTAACAATACTTGTCTCAATAGCATGTAAGCTACAGTCACTAACTACATCCTCGATAATTATATCAGAAGTATTTAGAGAAACATCATCTGATAGCAAGCTCTCATTATTTTCTTTATCGTTATTAGCTCTATTACACTTTGGTACAGTTTTTTTTCGTAGATGAACTTTCTCATATTCATACACGTATATACTACCATCCACTAAAATCTCCTGATTACTTTTAATCACATCTTCAGGATTAAAATGTAATTCGCATACGTAACTAGTAGTTTTTAAATCTTGATTAACAGCAAAGTTCCATTTCTTACGCATTTCATCATCCTATAAAAAAATAATTACTTCTTAATTACACAAGATACATAAAATAATAATATTTTTCAAATTATATTTTAATATAGCGCAAATTTATAAATAAAATATTTATTAACAACACTGATTTTTAATATTATTTTTAGGTTACTCCCTTTAGGCACTTTGAATAAACCCACTTTTCCTACATTTCCACTTGCCTTTCGGCCACTGAGGCAACCATGAACAGCACAACACCTTCCCATTTTTTTATTAAGACTATTTTTAAAGAATTAAATTAATATTTTATACTTAGTTTTATAATTTTAATAATTTCAACATTTGCGAGCCAGCGCGTATTTACGTGTGACAATTATAAAATATCGGTACGTCCTGAACATTTGCGCAGCCAGTGGCAGAAAAGAGAACTATGATCTGGGTTTAATTTTGAATACCACGAATACTGCGGAAGAGCCTATACCGTACGGACTCCTTATATCTATACTTCGTGCCTTATATCTATACTTCGTGGACAGGATATAGATAACGTAAGAAGTACCAATCCAATGCCATTTTGAACGCTGTATGGTCAAGTTGCATTATGGCCGCCTAAAATTATGTTGGTAGTTCCTGCAAGCGCATTACCTTCAAGAACTCGCACAACGTTGCCGCATCTGATATTTTGTTACTTTTTGAGATATTTTGTGATTGTTTTTTATATTCCGATATGAGCAGAAAATGAACATTATCAATAAATTAATTAAAAATATATTGTTCCCTTTGACAAACTACGAATGAATTACGGAAATTTCGGTTACTCTTATACTTATTTCGCCAAATAAATTCGTGTAGATGCGAAATAAATAGAAATTCTGATGTTCCAAACTGGTGCTTTTTGCCCTTATTCACATGTTTTCTTTATTCTATTTGAGATAATCCACCCATTTGAGATAATTGTTTAGAATCACAATTCTACCTATTTTCTGCCATAAAAAATAGAAAAATTGTGCCATCGACAATTTTTTTTAAATAAGGAGTATGTTTTGAGAATAAAAATTAATAATTTTAGAGGAAAATTAATTTTAAACTTGAAAAGGTGCCGATTTCTGTGGTTTTTGCTTGAAGTTTTTATGAACATTTTTTTTTGACTATATGCCTATTTTTTCCATAAGTTCATCAGTTTCACGTTTTATAAAATACAAAATAAAAAAATTTAATATTTATTTCGTATATTTTTTTTAATATTCTACTTTTAGGCGTTTCAATATTTACAAATTTGGAACAAAGCTAAAATGTTTTAAATAATAAATATGTTAATTTCAAGAGAAAACTTAAAAAAATCAGTATTTTTCAAATTTAAAATTATTTCTTCTAAAGCTTTCGTTTCATAAAAAATAAAACCGTTATTGACATTTTTTTTTTTTTTTTGAAAATATTCTATTTTTATGAACTTTCCGAAAAAAAATAGGTTAGGTTAGGTTTACATTTCTTTTTTTATCTCTTTATTACATAAAACCGTAAAAATCTGCATTTCTTCAAATTTAAAATTAATTTTTCTCCAAGAAATCTTAATTTTTTACTTGATCGAAACATATTCTTTAATGTGCCAAAGAGTAAAATACTTTGAAAAAAACGTATGAAAAAATGTCGTTTTTTCAATTTTTTATGGCCAAAAATAGGTGGACCCTTAAAAAACAATTTCGTTTCAATAATATTATTATTCATTATACAAATTAATAAACACGGAAATAAATTAATTAATTCTAGCCAAAATAAATGGATATACGTAAACACATGTAAGAAATGAAATGTTACAACATATAAAAATTCACAGCGGCAACGTTGAGTCCAATTTCGAGGTTCCAGAGCCACCAACTTAATTTTAGGCCGCTATAATGCATTTTACTAGTGTTGGGCATAATCGATATATTTCAATAATCGAATGATTCGAAATAATCGATACAAATAATCGAATGATCATTCGAATGATCGATTATGAATAACAAAATACTTCATATCTCATTCGGACATCGAGTTGTCTGCGCACATTTCGAACTAACGAGTGACGAAATCTTTCCTATGAATGATGTAGTATTTCGGTTATTCGATTCTGTAAATTTTTAATATTTATGCATGTTTTAACTGTACTGAAATATTATTTACTATATATTATTTATGGTAAAACTGCATTACAGCGGCCTAAAATTAAGTTGGTAACTCTGGAACCTCGAAATTGAATACAACGTTGCCGCTGTGAATTTTTATATTTTTTAACAATTCATTTCTTACATGTGTTTACCTATATCCATTTATTTTGAGTAAAATTATATTCATCTTTAATTTATTTCCGTGTTTATTAATTTGGGTTAGTCTGATTTTTTATTCATTTATATATCATTTTTATTGTGTTTGATTTGTGTAATTTATATTAATTTTGTTAGTAAGTAAAAAACTAATTTATTTGTAAATTACATTATAAATTTTATTTAAACTAGATTGTGCTATAGCTTTAGCTTAGTATTTTTAGATATTTATAGGTTTATTTTAATTATAATATCAGCCATGAATAATAATAATATTGAAACGAAATTGTTTTTTAAGGATCCGCCTATTTTTGGCTATAAGAAATTGAAAAATTTTTTTGGCTCATTAAAGAATGTTTCGATCATGTAAAAAAATTCCTTGGAGAAAAATTAATTTTAAATTTGAAAAAATAAATAAATAATAATAAATTAGATAGATAAGATTAGTTAAAAAAATGGAAACCTAACCTAACGTAACCTATTTTTCAAAAATAAAAAAAAATTGTCAATAACCTTTTTTAATGAAATGAAATCTTGAAATATATTGATTTTTTATAGCTTTTTCTTGAAACTAACATATTTATCATTTAAAACTTTTTAGTTTTGTTCCAGATTTGTAAATATTTTAACAATAATTTTCAAATATTTATGTAATAACAAAAATGTAGCATTTTTATGTATTATAATGTTCTATTTTTGATAAACTTTTTGAAAAAAAAATATCTTAGGTTAGGTTTGGTTTCTTTTTTTTAATATTCTACTTTCAGAAAAAAAAATATAAAATTATATAAATTTTTTTATAAAAAACGTCGAAAATCAGTACTGTTCAAGTTTAAAATTAATTTTTCTCTAATAAATATCTTAATTTTTTCATTTAACCAAGACAACTATTTCATCACGCCTAAAAATATAATATTAAAAAAATATATGAAATAAATATATAATTTTTTGATTTTTTATTATATGAAACGTGAAACCTCAATTTAATAAAAATTGTTAAATTTTTAAAAATTCATAAAATATGTAAATTATGTTACATATTAATGTTCTTTCAAAAATGTGCTACATTTGATGAACTTATTGAAAAAAATAGGCATATAGTATAAAAAAATGTTCACCAAAATTTCAAACAAAAGCCACAAAAATCGACACTTTTTCAAGCTTAAAATTAAATTTCCTCTAAGAAATATTAATTTTTTACTCTCTCAGAATATACTCCTTATTTAATATTATTTTGTAAAAAAAATTGTCGATAGCTCAATTTTCCCATCTTTAATGGCAGAAAATAGGCAGAGTGGTGATTCTAAACAATTATCTCGAATTGGTGGATTATCTCAAGTGGGATGCAAATCCCGATGATTTATAGAATATAGAAAACATGTGAAGCACCAGTTTGGAACATCAGAACCTCTATTTATTTCGCATTTACACGAATTTGTTTGACGAAATAAGTATAAGAGTAACCGAAATTTTCTTAATTCATTCTTATTTTGTCAAAGGGAACAATATATTTTTAATTAATTAGAGCGTTTTATTTATTTGTAATGTACATTACATCGCTTAGATTGGAATATACGACAAAATATCTTAAAAAGTAATAAAATATCAGATGCGGCAACGTTGTGAGAGTTCTGGATGGTAATGCGTCTGCGGGAACTACCAACATAATTTCAGGCCGCTATAATGCAACTTTACCTTATTTATTTAGGTGTGTTTCTATATTCAGTCTAGTGACGGGCGATTATGAGTGATATAATCGAAATATATCGAAACTCGAGTCGAAAAACCGAGTGATGTGGTAAAGTGACCTATGATTTATAGTCTAAATATTTCGATTATTATTCAATATCTAAATTTTGGCACAATACACTTCTTGACAACGTTGCATATAAACGACCGAATATAGAAACACACCTAAATAAATAATATTTAGTAAATAATATTTGATTTTTATATTCATAACCTTCAGTACAATTAAAACATGCATAAATATTAAAAATTTACATAATCGAATAACCGAAATACTACATCATTCATTGGAAATATTTCGTCACTCGTTAGTTCGAAATGTGCGCAGACAACTCGATGTCCGTATGAGATATGAAGTATTTTGTCATTCATAATCGATCATTCGAATGATCATTCGATTATTTGTATCGATTATTTCGAATCATTCGATTATTGAAATATATCGATTATGCCCAACACTAGAATTTTCCCTCCAATGACTTCCTCGAAATTGGACTCAACGTTGCCGCTGTGAATTTTTATTTCATTTCTAACATTTGTTTGCGTATACATAATTATTTTGTTTAGTGCTACATTTAATTGAATTAATTTATTGTGTTAGTTTGATTATTCATTAATTTTTGGATAATTTTAATTGTGTTTGACTTTTGATTTATATTAATTTTCTTGTTAAGTAAAAAATTAATTCATTTGAATATTATTAATTATATTTCAACTAATTCAGATCGTGCTTCAGCTTTAGCTTAGTATTTTGCGGTAGTCATATAATTCAATTTTTTTTCATACTTTCTTTTGCAATGGATTTACTTTGGATATTTGATTTACAGTGGTGTGTTAGACGCGGAATACTTAAGAATAGGAGTATATGTGCCAACTGCAATCTAGTCATGTCATTCATAAAAAAAAAGTGTACAGATGGATACATATGGCGTTGCAAAGGGTGTGGAAAATCATCATCAATTAGGAGCGGATCATATTTTTCCAACAGCAACTTATCAGTAGAAAAAATGTTAAAAATAAATTATTGTTGGGCGTTTGATATGCCACATGAAGTGGTTAAACGAGAAGTGGGGCTAGGGATGGCGGCTACCCACACAATGGTAGACTGGTCTATGTTCTGTCGGGAACTCTGCGAGCAACACCTGGTAGGAAATCCTGAGGTTTTAGGTGGATGGGATGAAGACGCTCAAGAGCCTAAGATAGTTGAAATCGATGAATCGAAATTTTTTCATCGCTTCTTGGTGGAAGTTCCTGACAGAACTGCAGAAACCTTATCTGTTATAATTCAAAGGTTGGTTGGAGAGGCGTATTTAGGAAAGTAGAAGCATGTATTTGATGGATGCCAGGTAAAAAATATTTTTGAACTGTTAGAATTTAGTAGAAATTGTGCATGTTATTTTAGAAAGTAAGAGCATGTACATGTTAGAAATAATATTCACATTTTTTCCAGAATTTCGAATTGAGTTATTTTTTTTTGTTTATAAATATAAAAATATAACTTTATTTAATAGAATAGGTACATCTTACCAGGAAGAATAATTATGTCCGATGGGTGGAGGGCATATGAAAATATCAATCAAATTGGCGGAGGAATATATCACCATGAAGTGATTATTGACGAACATAATTTTGTGAACCCTGAAAATCGTGTAATTCACACGCAGAACGTGGAAAATATGTGGATGAGGGCGAAAAAGAAACTCCGTCGCCAATTTGGTACCTCACAAACCTTATTTCCATCGTACCTCCACGAGTTTATTTGGAGGAACAAATTTAAAAATTATAACTTGTTTATGAGTACAATAATGTGTATTAGGGAGCAATAATTTATTTTATTTAAATTTTAGAATAATTTTATTTTTATTTTAATTGATTTTGTTTTATTATAAAGTATATAAATATATTTTTTTGTTATATTAATGTATTATTTTTTATAAAAAGTATTCCCTTTTGCAAATTTACCTATAAACTATTAAATATTTTCGGAATATATTTAATTAGACATTAAACTATCAAAGAAATATAGAGTAAATAAAAAATTAATATAGTAATTAATAAACTATGATTAATAGAATTTTATCTTTTTTAGAATTCAACTACATAAATGACATAAGTCTTACACGAAAAACAAAATAAATTACGTAGAGATTTTTCTAATAACATTTTTCTCTAGTTATTTTGTTAAAACTGAAATCTGGCAACTATGCTGTCTAAAATCTCCGAAACAGATGATTTCAAATCAAGTTGACGCATGCGCTAAAGATATTCCTTAGAGTGACTGATTCTGCAACTTTACCAGAAATGAAAATTTCATAATGAATTTATGAATGAATTAAATTTATCACCATCAATTTGGTTTTCACACCTATTGACACTCCGAACAACAATTTTATGCATGTTTATATGTCTTTTTTTATTATTTAAATATATTACGGGCTGTAGAAAATTATGATAAACTACACGAAGTATAGATATAAGGAGTCCGAACGGTATAGGCTTTTCCGAAGTATTCGTGGTATACAATATTAAACCCAGATCATAGTTCTCTTTTCTGCCACTGGCTGCGCAAATGTTCAGGACATACCGATTAGTGTTGGGCATAATCGATATATTTCAATAATCGAATGATTCGAAATAATCGATACAAATAATCGAATGATCATTCGAATGATCGATTATGAATGACAAAATACTTCATATCTCATACAGACATCGAGTTGTCTGCGCACATTTCGAATTAACGAGTGACAAAATATTTCCAATGAATGATGTAGTATTTCGATTATTCGATTCTGTAAATTTTTAATATTTATGCATGTTTTAACTGTACTGAAAGTTATGAATATAAAAAATCAAATATTATTTACTATATATTATTTATTTAGGTGTGTTTCTATATTCGGTCGTTTATATGCAACGTTGTCAAGAAGTGTATTGTGCCAAAATTTAGATATTGAATGATAATCGAAATATTTAGACTATAAATCATAGATCACTTTACCACATAAATTTATTTGGGACAACTAATTAATTTTTCTGAAGACTTAAATAACAATGTCAACTTGGCAGTGTTGCTTTCATGTTCAACAAAAATGCGCAGAAGCGTGATACAAATCATTCGTTCATCCGAAATATTTCATCACTCGGTTTTTCGAAATATTTCGATTATCCTTTAGAATCATGCGCAGATTCGAGTTTTCGAGATATCATTCATAATCGTTTGGAATAATCGAATGACCGAGTGACCGGCCATAATCGATATATTTCGATTATATCACTCATAATCGCCCGTCACTAATACCGATGTTATTATTATTTACAGTGATTTACATCAATTATTTATTTTACCACAGAATATCGAAGTAAGTTATATGAAAACATATTGAAATACTTTTACACTACAATATTTTGCATTTGTGTTCTACTATTACATGTATATGTGTGTAATCTGATAAGTACTATCGGATGCATAAGTGGTCTGCCACTTTCTGAAGTGCTTGACCTCGACCATCACATTCTGTTACCGTGCATCATTTTGGTTCAAAAACTGAATTAGTATAAGTTTTGATACTGCTTGAAGTGTATTGAAATTACAGAACAACATTATATACTGTAAACTAGACTGCAGGGATTGAAATATGCCAAATTATTAACTAATTTTTGTGTTTTGTTGAAATTGTTATAATAACTAAAATATTTAAAGCGATTATTTAAATAACAAATATTAAAATAATCTTAATTAATATTATTTTGAATTATTTTAAATATGATTTATGTATTTGAGGTAATGTGATATATTTTAAAATTAGATAGTGATTAGAAATTGTTTGTGCCTATGAGTTGAAATTTCACGATATACGATAATTACTTAAATGTTATCAGTATGTAATATTCTGTTTAATAATAATGGCAAAATGTTAATTGAATTTACTCTTATGCTGTTAAATAAATAGTTAACGGTCATGATTCACAATACCCAGTTACTATTTTAAAACATTTTTTTATGGACAATTTTGCTATTAATTTCTTTATGTAGATTAAAATTAAAAAAATAAAATAACAATATGAGATATATTTCGTTGTAAAAAACGACGAAAACAGAATTTGGATTTATGAATTTAAAAATACCACTTTGGTTTGTTTAAAAAAGATCCTCGCTCTTTATTATTTCTTTAAATATTATTTATTATTGTATCTTATAAGTCATTCATCATTTGGAATCTGTTTCTATAGATGGTATTGTTTAAATGTTGTTGCATAGAGTTTAAATAGCCTCGAGTGTAAGATATTAAAAAATGTATACATTAGGTTTTTATGTTATATAATTTTGCAACTACAATTATTTAATTTTTTTTATTATTGATATTTATTTTAAACAAATAAATTAAATATCAATATTGTAAATGAAAATAAAAATATATATATATATATCAACAAATTAATAAAAATAAATAAATTAAATAATTTTTTTAATAAGAAAGTTTTTACAAATATTTTGTTTGAGTAATTGTATTTGTTTATAGAAAATATTAAGCATACTCTTTGCAGTTTTCAGTTATTCTTCTGTTTTCATTTCTAATTGAAAAAAGGCAATGTTTGAAGTGATTAGGTACATTAAATCTTGTAAAACCAGATTTGTGATAACGTTATTGGTTTAAGATACGTACAAACCATTTAAATTAAAAAAAATATGTCTTGTCTTTCTTGTTATTAATGAAAAAATGCAAATAATTGAAATTTTAAACAAGTATGTTTTTTTATAAACTCATAGTAGAAGTGAAAACACTTCAACATTTATTGAAATACAAAAAATAGGATTTGTTACCATGTTTTCTAAAAAAAAGGTGAATAATTTTAAAAAGAAACTTGTTTTACTAATCTAATCAATATTATTTGTGTTCTAGGCTAAAAAGAAAATAACTCAATTTAATAAAAAATCTCTTCTAATTATATTTAAGAAATAAGAAATTAAATATAACCAAAAAATTAATAGAATAATTGTTCGATTTGTCATAATGTGTTTTGTATAGTATTTTATTCTTTTTTTATATTTTAGGTGGCAATAACTGATAAAATATGCTGGTACTTACATTTAGGGTTGCATAGGACCTCTCTAGTTCTGTTTATCCATATTCATCACAATATTAGGTCAGTATCATATGTCAGTTATGGGTTGAAATGTAGCTTAGAGTAGAATATATAATATACAAAATAGGCTATAAGAAATAAAATTGAAATAATTTAATCAATAATTCACATTAATCTGTTGTTATGGTTTAGTGCTAAAATTATATTGGCTCCAGAATATTAAATAGAATTTTTGAGTTCTACGAGTGGTTATCCTATTTTAATTTTATGCAATGTGTAACCACCATAAATAACAATTTACAAGAATATATTGCTGTAAGCTGGGTGGTATCATTTATTTCATATTTAATTTTAATATTAATTTACGATGCATTTATTTTTTGACATGACATTACACTATGTCTAAAATATGTCAATGTGGTAATTTATAATGTATAGCAATTTGATTTTCCCCTTTTCTTTATTATTAGAAATTTTGAATTCTTTATTGAAATATTGGTCTTTTTTACGTTACTTTAAGTATACTTTTATATATAATTTTTGATTCTGATTTCTTCACACCAATATTACTTTGTGACAAGTAGATGTTTTATTTAATTTTTAATTTTTTAGATATCAGCAGCAAGAAAATTGAGGTCAACAATGAATATTTATCACAGGAAACACCTACAAAACTCAACAAACAAAGGTTAGCATAAAATTGAAATATTATCTTACGTTTTATTTTAGTTTATTTGTTTTTGGTAATAATTTTGCAGAATTTATTATAACTCAAATGTGAGACAGTGATGAGAACAAGACCAAATTTTAATTAAAAATTAATTTTGTAATATATGTTTATATATTTTTTAATAATTTTCCACAGTCAAAATTTTAAATGAAGAATCCAATTAATGGAATTTTAAAAGTTTCAAATAAATTGTAATACTTCTCTAACCATGTTGAAAAAATATTATAAATTTTAAATAAACTAATATATTTTAATTTATTCATATATTTGTCAAAACTAACTAACTTGATTTCTATAACTAGCTTCTTTTAATTGCTATATCACCTGATTATTTTAGTTTAATATACAAAAGAATCAAACATTTCAGTTTTTCTCGTCAAATAGTCTTTTGTCCGGTAATAATTTCCATTTAAAGGTCCATTTGCCACATTTTATTTCATTTAACTTTTCTTATTTGTTTTCTTTTGATTTTAAGCAATACGTTTTCAGCATATACGGAGATCAAAAAGTCTCCTCTCGCTATTCTAGAAGTATCATCATATCTCATAGTTCAAGATATTTCTTGTGTTAATTTAAAATATGAGTAAGTCATTGTTTGAACCAGAACAATCTGTATATAAGTGTGCATTCGATAAATAATTTTGTCTTCCCTCTTTACTTGTGCACATAGGTAATATTATTTTTATGTCATTCTTTCTTTTTTGTCCACAAATGCATCAATATAAAAGGTTAATATGAACCAAAAACTATTTTATTCATCAATTAAAAACCCTTCATATTGAATAGAGGTAAAAGAGAGTAAAATTTAAATTTTATTTGAATAGAGAAGTAAAATTTTTAACGTAAAAGAAGCAAAAAACTAATGAAAAATTTCTGAGTAGTTCAATTTTTAATAAAATGGTTCCACATCTACTAATTATTTAAGTATTTACCTCAGAAGAAAAGACAATCATATCTAAGGAATGACAAATAATTCATAATGTATTTTAATATTAATCCTTTTTAATTTCGATTCTAATACTTTAGTCAAAAAAATTTAAAAGCAGCAGATTGCTAATAGCAAAATATCTGAAAATTAATTTTTCTCTTATCAAATAATTCAATAATTAGTAAAATTTAATCAAAAATATTTGAATAATTAATGTTATTTTTAAGAAATTCTTAAATGAGAAAAATGTCTACCACAAGAAACAATTATGAAATGTTGAATTGTGGTTTTTACTCTTATAATGACTTGATTTTTCAATTTAATTATTATTTAATTTTGTTTCAGGTATTATGGCAAGTGGTCAGACATCCAACATGAAAAGTATATATTGATACCACAAAACGTTCCATATTCAAGTGGATATGACACAAAAATGCTTCGGTGGCTATTAAGATCCATAAACACAGAAATAATTTCAATAGAAAAGATGGAACCTAAAAACAAGATAAAATTTGGATACCAGTTCTTAAAAACATACAAATTTGCTAAGCAGATTAGAACTGCCACTAAGCAGAAGAAAATTTACTGAACATCAGATGTGAGATGACAAAAAACACAAACTAAATCGGACTTCTGAACGTCAGTAAATAATTCTGTTGAACGTACATTAGGAAAAGCCTTTGATCCGTCTGAATTTAGGGGGAGACATCAAGCACGTCAGACAGTAGAAGTCTGTCCCATAGTGGGGGACATACTCTCTCTATGTACATATCTCTTTCAGGATTCAGATGAATTAAACTCTTTTTGTATTGTATGTGTACATTACAGTTGAAATTTCTTGAGGCAGTCAATAACTTAACAAAAGAACATTGTATGCTTTGGAACGATATTCTGATATTTAAAATTGTATAATAATTTCTGCCAGGATCGTTATGATTTCAATGTGTGTATATGTAAATTTTGTTTTTTAAACCATAAATCATAAAATGTGCATCTGTTAATTTAAGATTTATAACCTGCTGCTCCATAAACATTGGAGTATGTTATTACTGGGTGCATTAATATACGAGCAATGGTTTTTGATTTCAGTTTATTCAAACAGTTACCAAATGAATTGATTCTTTGTGTTGTTTGTTGAGCACCATCACTAATTGAATTAGAAGGTGGACTCTTCTTCATCATTTTGTGCTTCATATTGGAAAGTGAGACTTGATATTTTTGATTTGTCACTTCTTCATTATCACCACCACTGGTAACTGACAATATTCTTATGTTCATAATTGTGGTTTATAAATTATTTTTGGATATTTAATGGTTGTTTTAGACAACATTGTTGTTGAAGGAGGCATCAACGTCATTGTTCTTGGCAATCTCATTATTCTTGCCGATTTTGGCCAGATATAATATAAATCAAAACTATTCAGTTTTTATATTGCCGAAGATTTGAATATCGTTATGTCTTCTTGTAAAATGTGTGCTATGTGTCTAAATTTTTGCCATGCATCTCTTTAAGTGAGATTGATTCTATTTAAAGAGTGTTTAAAGGGTTCAGTTGCAGAGGGGACAATTACCAGATATAGCGGCTATAAGATACAGTTTAGCAGAGAAAAACAGGGAATTATCACACAACACTTTGAATGCTTGTATGATCGAATGGGCAGTGTCAATGATAGAAAAAGGATACAATAAAGAGGACATCTTAAAAAAATTACTGTGTCAAAACAAAGATAAAAACCAGGCACTCACAGAGGAAAATATTAACAACATAAAAGTTCTAGCGGTAAGAGAAATCAGAAACTCCTACAAGTAGAATGTAATTATTGAAACAGACCCTACTACATTCAGATATCTAATCAGGGAAGAAAGGGCGAAATCTCGACTTAATAAACATATAATTCAAGGAAGACATAAAAGTCTTAATCTGGTTCAAATGCTCCAGGTTCGAGCACGTGGCGAAGTACGGCAAGGAGGACCCGGCCTGCATAAAATGCGGGGGTGATCATCAGGGCAACGAATGCAAAGAGAATCAATTGGCAAGAGCGAGAGTCGACTACTAATAACAATATGGACAAACAATTAAAAAATATTCAAATAAACCTTGACAGAGAAAATACGCCGCAGCACTTCTAGAGGAAATACTTCATCGAAACTACATCGACATAGACATTGCCATTACCCAGGATCCATATTAAAGATACAAATTTACAAAGCACATGGTGACACATAACTACACCCGACAACGACATGCATATGGCATAAGCCATACATTTTTCACCTTCAGATCTTGGTTATAATAATCAGAAACGTTTTTTAAAAAAGTAACTGTACTTCTTCCACCCTTTCAAGAAATTTCTGTATTTCTTTCTAATTCGATTAATGATTATAATAATCCAAGCCCAGTATCTGATTTTCCGATACATATATTTGTACACTTTTTTTAATGACAATTGTCATTAAAGTTCTTGAGAAACCAATTTTAAACCATATTTTTCAAAAGTTTAGTTTTTTAGACAGAATAGAACAAAAGTACTAATACTATACGTGTTATGTTATAATCAAAAATGTTGGAAAAGATACGTTGTTCTGCGATTATACATAAGAAGACGGTTTTTGTGATGAAAACTTGGAACTACTTAAAGTACGAAGATAAATTGATCACTTCGTACGTATAACGATATTTAGATATTTATCAAATCCAGAAAAAATATAGAAAAACATAGATTTCCGCTCTAAACATAACAATAAAGATGAATTTTAAATAGTAATTACTTCCTTAATCAGCATAGTTAAGCAAAATGAAATTATTTTCCATTTAGGAAGTGTTGAAGCACTGACAATAATCTTTAATCATGTCAGATCAATTTCAATTACTTATGTTATGACAGCACAAAAAATTGTCAAATTAACAACCCCAATGTTCAAGGTGCAGCAAGTTATAAACCTTAATTTTGACAATAACAATACAATTTATCTAAAGTATAATATAATTAACACAATAGAATAGTAAATCTTAGCATATGTTGTTACTTAAAATATTGCCTATTTTAAATAATTGTGCCTAATATGTATATAGTTATGGAACCATTTTGTACATTATACAATTTTAAATTGTCCAATAACTGATGGTCTATTATTTGCGATGTTGGCATTGTTGTCCTCTTGTGTCTGAAGAAATTATATTTTGCAGCAGATGATATACCTAAAACAATAAAATAAAGATATTAAAAATAAATTTGTGGAAAAAGTTTATTACATAAATCTTATCTTATGGATACACTTTCTTTAACCTGTTTTTATTTTAACTATGGTGGTGTACCTGGTTTCTAATTGATTAGTGATAATGTTGCAACTAAAACTTCTGATTGGTATTTCCTTTAATTATCTAAAAACTTCTCATGAATCACATGGATCAACCTGTATACATTTACAGTGTGTTTGTTTGTATCAAATTAAAATTAATCATTATACTGATTAAACATTGTCATTAGTGAACTAAATTTTAGGTCTACCCAGACAGAGGTAATTTATTTGATATATATAATTGATATAAGACAAATTTGGAATGTTATTCTGATTTTACAATTTGAAATCAAAAATAACAATTAGACAAATTTTACTGTGTAATTTTACAATTTTAATTAAAATAACTCAAATAACAAAAATTTGAATAATTTTAAAAATGTGTTTAAATTCTATCAAAATATAAAATCTATACAAAACCAATTAAATGACATCTATTGAAAAGAAGCTCTTCTGTAAAGAAATATAATATTGCTAATATACTCTACATACATATTCCAGAATCTTGTCGATAACTGCCAGAGATGAACTATGAACTTTTCCACACTTATCTTGAGCTCATGTTATCACATTTTTGACCAAAGCAGATAGGTGATTTTGTTTAATCTCATGTTGAAAATGCTTGAGCATCATAATTATTTCTTCACATGCCCTGTGTCACACGTTTTCATTGTAATGTTTTCATCGAACAACCAAATCCTTAAAAACACTTAATTAATATTATTGTTGACGATGGTAATTAATTATTTGTATACTTATTTTTACATTCCAACTTCTTTTATTTAAATAATTGTCTCTGTTCTCCGACTTAACTGTACAATCACCTTGACTTTAAAACTTGTGTCACATTTTGTCCCTTAGGTTGAAATTTCGTTTCAGTCTTCAGTTTCATCTTTTACTTTTCCTTCCTTAATTCCTTCTTGTGTATATAAATGGGTAACACTTTCTGTTTCTGTCAACATTAATTATAACCTATATAACCAAACATACGCACGTTTGGGGCAACGAACAAGATTGCATGGATGTGTCGGGATTGTTGTGGGTTACGACAATTTACTCCGTAATAAATACTACACTGATTTTATAAATCGTTTACTTAGTATTAATTAATACGAACAAAAACTAAAATATACTTTATGTCACTGGGAAGTTGGCGCGCGAATTGCTAAGTTGTTAAATTCGTTGGACATTGTCACCAACCTTATTTATTCTTCAGGGGGGGCCAAGCGAATAGGGACGGAGGGGCAACAGCCGATCATGGACGTTCGGAATCGCCGGAAAGGCACGACCATTTTGTCTCGGGATGAGTTAGGGATTTATAATATTTGATTTTATAAATTGGTAGTAAAAATTCCCCAAAATTGTCGGGATGACCAGGGAATATCTAGTGTCTTTAGTTAGAGAAAATAATTTACTAGATTTCAGAATAATGAGTCATGGACGCTATAACTAGATAGATTTTAGGTTATAGAAGACGGTCAGATGATGTTTTTGCTTTAAGAAAATATATTTCTGGTAAGAAACTTTTTATATAACCAACTTACGTAATTTAATTGTTTGTGTTTGTTATTTTATAAACTGTAAAGTCAATATGTTATTTTCATTAATTGAATTTGAAGTACAGATTCATTGGTATTAATTCATTTCATGCTTCCTGCTTAGTTATTGCAAAATACAGAAAGTTACTTTTACAGCAGAAACATTAGTTATATTTATTATATTACAGTTTTAGTTTGGATGAGTGTCGAAGTGATATGATGATTATATTATATTATTATAAAATTTATATTATATCATATTTATATATAATATATATATATATATTTTTTTAATTTGTTTGTTTTTATCATGAATATATAATAAAATTATACAAAATATATAATTGTTTTATTTTTATATATATCAGAAAAACCTAACCTATACTCATTTAATATAAATTTTAAATAGAAAGTGACAGATGGACGAAAAGATATCTGTAGTCTGTAAGAAATGGCAACACCGCCTTCAAAATGGCAACATCGCTGCATCCCGAGATCGTGCCCACTAATGTTTCTTGTTTATAACATTGGGTTGGTACTTCTTAGGTTTTCTATGTTTATTCTTTGCGTTGTCAACTTCAGAAAATTAAATTAACTAAAACTCTACAGATGGTTGCCTAACAATCAATAAATATGTTAGGTTGGAAACAATATTTTCTCCAGGGGTGGCCTAGTAAATAGGGACGATGGGACATATTTAGGCATTCTTGAACATTTTGAAGTGCAGTGTTGTCGGTTTGCAACGGTCAAAATATTCGAATCATTTTTTATGGTTGAATTATTGTTGTGTTGTTGTGTATGTATTATACTTTTTATTTTTTTGGTAAGTATATTATTTCTTCTAATTTGATGATTATTGCTCATTATTAAAATATTATACTTTACAGATTATATTCTCATGGCGTTTTTAAAAACAATATATTATTCCTATTCTTCTGCTAATTACTTTCTTAATTTATTTGTATGCTCATTTAATATATTTTACTTTATAGATCTTTCTCATTTTTAAAATATTTTACTTTTATTCCTTTAGTAAGATTATTTTTAATTTGTTAGCAGTCATATTTTAAGTTATCTTACTTTATAGATTATTTGTGTGCTGCATTTATTATTTTTTTTGTACAATTTATTGATACGGGTCGTTAATTAATTAATATATTTTACTATATAGATAATTGTATTGTATTTAATTAAAAATGTTTTTAATTTTTATTATTTTTTAATTTATTCCAATTTATTAATGAATTTATACTATATTTGCATTGAACAATTTTTTTCGAGTTACATAGACCATGACTGTTCCTCGGAAGATCTGTTTCCATCGTACCTTCACGAATTCATATGGAGAAATAAATTTAAAAATCATAATATGTTTATGAGCATTTTAAATTGTATTAGGGAGTATATCCAGTGGAATAGATCTTTTTGTTTTAATTGATTTTGTTTTTTATTATAAAACTAGCTGACCCGACAGACTTCGTCCTGACAAAAAAATTTGTAATCTGGCAGTGTTTTGTTCCTACCTTTTTTATATTCTTTGCAAAAAATTATCCTGAGCAGAACCGTCACCCTGGTAATAATTCGGTGTGAATTAAAAATAATTAAATAATACACTATAAGCATTTAAAAGTAAGTAATTTTAATCATGTAAATGATAATTATTAACAAAAAAAAATCAGTTCTATTTTCATTGTAGTGCTTTGTGATAAACGATGTTTTTTGTTTGATTACCTGGTGCATAGACAAACAAATCTGATGGTTTTCCAATACGGGAACAGGCAACATACAATTGACCATGTGAGAAACATGGGTTTTCCAAATTAATACCACAAACACTTAATGATTGCTCCTGGGACTTGTTTATGGTCATAGCAAAAGCAAGCCGCACTGGAAACTGAAGTCGTTTAAACTCAAATGGCACATCAGTCGGAATCATTGGGATGCGCGGTATGAGAACATCTTCTCCTTTATACTTTCCTTTCAATATAGTTGCTTCTATCACGTTGTTTAGTAGTTTTTTTATCGCTAACCGTGTGCCGTTGCAAAGGCGCGGTTGGTTGATATTTCGCAACATTATAAATACCGATCCAACCTTTAATTGAAGATTGTGAGGTGGCAATCCTGGCAAATCCAGCGAGTTTAAAAATTCCGGTGGATAGTTAACTACATCGTCTTGGTTAGTTGCCGAATCAACTGATTTATATATCCTCGATTCGCCTGTAATTAGTTCTTGAATTTTGAAATTTAATTCATTTACATCAATGTTTTTGGCTGCCAATATAGCTCGTTCGCTTAACCAATCATGGTTTCTGTAATTTTGAGCAACATCTGAAAATACCTTCTGAATGAGTTCTTCTTTTGATTGAGTTAAATGATAAAAACTTTGAGGAAAGTTAATGCATCCAGTCAACATGTCAATAGGAAAATTGCCATTACCAATGTCAATGAGTTGTTTAGAGAATATGTTTCCAGATTGGTCATTTTGCAACTCAACACGCATATTCTTGCTTAAATGAAGTACTTTGACATATTTCCACAAATTGGATGACTTTAGACATGCGTTGAGTTCATCAGCTGGCGTTGATCGTGGAATCACTGGCAATGTTTGCCGAAAATCTCCTGCTAATAAAATCATTGCACCACCAAATCGGTTCTTATTGCTCCGAAGATCTTTTAAAGTTCTGTCTAAAGCCTCCAAAGATTTTTTACCTTTGCCATTGCAGAGTTCTTCGAAATGTTGCAGGTTGGAGTTTCATTGCTTTGGGGATACCAGTGAACCCCAAGAGCAGCCCTGAAGATGGTCCCTTACTTATTACTGTAAGTTAGATAATTTGTAATGTGTTTTTTCTATATAAGCTATGAATAAAATTGTATTTATTCTGTACTGGTGTTTATCTGAGCTACTCCCCAACCCCCAACAAGTCACGGGTGTGACAATATTTAATGGCAATTTTAGTGCTGAATGGGCTGTTCGACCACCTTCAAGCAAAGTTGCTGCGATTCCCGACGAAGCGAGTGCAAGTGCAATTTTATTTTGTGAGCGAATTGTTGCTAATATTAATGAAATCAAAAAAGTTTTTCCTGTACCACCAGGTGTATCTAAGAAGTAAATCCCCCCAGTTTCATCATTTGTTACTTTCATAAGAGTATCAAATACATACCTCTGTTGTTCATTCAACAGTGGAAGATTTGTTTGAATTAATTCTTTCAAAGTGTTGAGATCATACAGTTTTTCTCGGTGCAACTCTTGGTTAAAAGCATCATGCATTGGACGATTGGGCGCGGCCAAGCACATGTCTTCAATTGAAATCAATGCTTCGTTGTAAATTTCTTCACTGATTTGCATATTTGGATTTCCCATTCTAATCCGTATTTGATACAAAATATCATCACACATATAATCTTTGTACTTGATCCACAAATCAATTGTGTTTGATGGGAAGCATGTAGATATGATTATAGAAAACAATGTTCGTATTTGATGAGCGTGTGAAGATATTACAGCATCACTGAGAGTTTGATCCCAATGAGCGTCATTTTCTAGCAATTGTAAACGTTGACAGGCTTCTCTGTAGGATCCACACAATTCACCATCAACAGTTCGTAAATGTTGGAATGATGTTGGGCCACGTACATTGACTTATTAGTCGTAAATAAAAACATTCACCATTGCTTGGATGTACTGAATAAATTCGACCAATCGCATCGGTGAAATATACATCTGGGTATCCTGGTACTGGTTTTCCTTGTTTCCGTCGTATAAATCTCCTTGAGGATTGATTCCAAGTATAATATTTTGGCATTTCAGAATATAGCAATGTTTGTGCGAAATTATCGTTTTGACATGTCTCAAAAAAAATTGTTAATGTAGTAGATGGTGGCTGAGCAGCTCTTTGACCTGCGTTCTCTGCTGTAAAATACACTCTTTGTCAATTTTCTAAATGCACAGCTAAGTGAATTACAGAAAGGTGTCTCTCATGAATTGGAAAAGAAAATATTCGCCAAATTGCTTCATTACTACTAACATAGCGGCCCATTTGGTATTGAGTAACTTCATCATTGGAATTCTCTGCACCAATTCCAATCACAACCATATCACTCCCTTTGGTTACATATTTGCAAATGTATTTAATAGATTTCACTGAATGGCAAGATTCAACATTGATGTGTGCTTTGAAGGTCTTTGATAAAATGGGTGAATATGGAACAATCCAGCGATTATCTATCTCAATATCTTGTTGATTTATTTTTACAATTGTTGATCTTCCATTGTCTGCTGTCGATCGGCGACGATACAGTGGATAACCGTCATTACCAGTAATTGTTTCCGATATTAATGTCCGTGGATATCGTTTCAAACATTTACCATCCATCATACACGGTGAATTTTGATTAAGAGTTCCACAGGGACCATGTATCATGTTTTTGATAACTACCTCATGCAATCCAGGATCTACTTGTACATTAGGGATTTCAGCTGATATCACTGCATCAACTTCATTTGGCCTTATCTTTTCAACCAACCAAATCAAAATGTGTGCATGTGGCAATCCTCGTTTCTGCCACTCCACAGAATACATCCAGCAGCGTGTCTCTCCAAACACATGATGTTTTACGATGAAATCCATCAAAGATTTCAACTTTTGTCTAAAGACTCTGGCTGTAATATCATGACGATCAATGGGTGATTGCCCAGGGAATAACTCCTGCTTGATTTCTACCCAGTGCGGATTGCATGTAAATGTGATGAACAAATCTGCTGTATAATAACGCATAATGACGAACATACGACATGGCATCTTGAGCATATTCGTGCATATGTCTAGGGCTTCCGATGTATGTTGCTGGAAGAATTGTCATCCGTCCCACATTCTGTGCATTGCCATCTGTATTAATCGCATTTCGAAGGTGAATATACTCTTCAGATCGGAGTTTAGTTTGATTCAACCTGATAAATGTTAATCTCTCCGTTTCAATTTTAACATACATGTCAACAACATATTGGTGATATAATCGCCGACATTTCAATATGTGATTGTCTTCATTTTCCCGAATCATTAGGCGGTATGAATAATATTTCATTGAACTTACTCTTTTGTTGATTTCAGAACCTGTAAATATATTTTGTTTTAATAACATCTATAATATATAAAATTAAAATACATAATATATTGACTGAGATATTATCGCCATAGCTAAACTAATATTTTAATTACCTGTAATGGGATTGATCATTTTTATTGAGAAATCATAGCCATCTTCACCTTGCCAAGATATAATGGGATATTGCAGTGCATCATATGAGCGGGGTGTTTCCTTTATACGTTGTAATTGATCATTCCGACGATGTAAAACAATATCACGGGATTCAAAGTTTTCTCCAACTACAACGATAGCAACTTCATCAATAGTTGGTGCATTAAAACGTCTTGCATGTTGACCCGTAAGTGTTTTATCAGCCCTGATTACAATTTTATGATTATCAGATGGCATCAGATCAAGTGCACTTTTAAACAATATAATCAATTGATTGTGTTCCTGAAAAAAAGTTTGTAATTGTTCTACAATAGGCCTCTTTACTAAATTGTTATATGCACAACGCTGATCTATTTCTTGTTGTGAATTGCCCATAAAATAAATTTGCAGGAATTCATAGTTGCTAGCTGGCACTGGTAACAATGAACCTGCTCTGTGATATATTTGGCCTTGTATCTGTAAATTAAAAAATATATATATTATATTTGTACCAAAAACACTATAAAATAAAATAAATAAGCAATGTGTAGAATAAATTTATGTATTGTCAGTGATCAAACTTAAATAATATTTGTTATTATGAATTATATATCAGAAGATATTGTTCGCTAAAATAATTATGATTAACTGCTTTAATACATACCTTGAAAGTTGGCATAAAATTTTCCCGAATCACATTTGTTGTCCCAAATGAAGTCATTTGAAAGCAATTGTTATATTGTTGAATAATTTTCAAAAAGTGTATGGAATCTGCTCCTATTCCTGAAACCAATGAGTACAATAACTCTGGTGGTGGATTCAATGGTATTAATTTTACTTTACCATTTGCGCAACACAATCCATTGGCTTCGTTTTTGTATTTTAATGCTTTACAATGTGAACAAACCGAGTTCATAGAACCAATAACAACACATTGGTAGTTACTGCAGTCAATTGACACATCGTAACTGAAAGCACCTCGATTCAAATTTGCGCGATTATTAGTTGAAAGTCGTGCTCGCGCTTCACGTGTTTGTAATATCCTAATTCTTTCATGTTCATTTCGGTCGTCACGTTCTTGTGCAGTACGATTGTCAGTGTCTTTAGTTAGAGAAAATAATTTACTAGATTTCAGAATAGTGTGTCATGGACGCTATAACTTGATAGATTTTAGGTTATAGAAGACGGTCAGATGATGTTTTTGCTTTAAGAAAATATATTTCTGGTAAGAAACTTTTTATATAACCAACTTACGTAATTTAATTGTTTGTGTTTGTTATTTTATAAACTGTAAAGTCAATATGTTCGTTTATTTTCATTAATTGAATTTGAAGTACAGATTCATTGGTATTAATTCATTTCATGCTTCCTGCTTAGTTATTGCAAAATACAGAAAGTTACTTTTACAGCAGAAACATTAGTTATATTTATTATATTACAGTTTTAGTTTGGGTGAGTGTCGAAGTGATATGATAATTATATTATATTATTATAAAATTTATATTATATTATATTTATATATAATATATATATTTTTTTAATTTGTTTGTTTTTATCATGAATATATAATAAAATTATACAAAATATATATTTGTTTTATTTTTATATATATCAGAAAAACCTAACCTATACTCATTTAATATAAATTTTAAATAGAAAGTGACAGATGGACGAAAAGATATCTGTAGTCTGTAAGAAATGGCAACACCGTCTTCAAAATGGCAACATCACTTCATCCCGAGATAGTGCCCAGTAATGTTTCTTGTTTATAACATTGGGTTGGTACTTCTTAGGTTTTCTATGGCCCAACGAATTTAACAACTTAGCAATTCGCGCGCCACGCCTCGGGCAAGATGGCGCGCAGGGCAGGGCTCTCAAACTTTCTTCCCGTGTAGTGTATACTATTTTTCTTACTACCTCGGTCGAAAGTACATATGGTAAAGTTGCAGAATCGGTCACTCTAAGGAATATTTGTAGCGCATGCGTCAACTGGATTTGAATTCGTCTGTTTCGGAGATTTTAGACTGCATAGTTTCCAGATTTCATTTTTAACGAAATATGTAGAGAAATGATTTTTAGAAAAATATATATGTAATTTATTATGTTTTTTATGTATGACTTATATTATTTATGTGGTTGAATTCGAAAAGAGATAAAATTCAAATCACTTTATTAATTAGTATATTCATTTTTTATTTACTCTATATTTCTTTGGTAGTTTAACTATCTAATTAAAAATTCTTTATTAAATAATTAGGTAAATTTTCAAAGGTAAATTAGGTAAATTTATAACATTAATATAAAATTAACAAAAAAGATATATTTATATATTTATAATATAAAAATGAATCGCAAAATGTGTTGGTAAGCGCATAACTCAACAACGCCTGGACCAATTTGGCCAATTCTTTTTTTAAAATGTTCGTTGAAGTCCAAGGATGGTTCTTACGGCGAGAAAAAATCGAATAATTGCCGGGAAAACCCTAAAATCAGCACTTTTCTTTTTCACATACAAAAGTTTTCTAACTAAAACGTAGAATCAATTAAGTTCATATTAAATTAAAAGCACTCACTGTTATCTAAGAAATGTAGGTGTGTTCCTAACGTCAAAAAGTAAATTTGCACTTTCTTACCGCTAAACAAAGTTCAAATTCAATCATATGTATCAAAACTGTGTGCGTGTGTGCGTTGGAGCCCAGAATACGTCGTTGGAGGATTTAATGTCGCGTTCCGAAACTAAAAAAAGTGATCGCGGACCCGACCAAATTGAATAGTCACAAAATATAATAATAACAACTTGGTCGGTTTCGCGATATTATTTCTTTTGTTTTACTTTCGGCAGGCGACAAAAAAAAGTAAAACATTGGTATGGCTTTAAAGGATTTGACTTCAAGTCATATCAGATTAAAAAAAAGCAAATTAAAAAAACAACTGTCAATGTCGATTTGCCGCCTTTGCCGCTGTTGTTTTTCTTGGATTTTCTGTTATACTCTACTGAGTGTGCTTTTGTTTTGTTTGCAGTGTTTTTTTATCTACCTATGAAAAAAAAGTTATTGCATGTGACAGACTTTCCAGAGGTATATTAACAATATTCTAAGAGATTTACCTTTCTGTTTTCCATATATCGATGATATTTTGATAGCTTCAAAAAGTGTTGAAGAACATAAAACACACCTACATACACTTCTTAAAAGATTAACAGAATACAGATTACAGATAAATCCGGCAAAATGCTACTTTGGAGAAGAAAAAGTGCAATTTCTTGGCTATGAAATAAGTAAACAAGGAATCTCTCCATTACCAGAGAAAGTAGCGATAATCAGAAACCTCAAGAAATCAAGCACAAAAAATGAATTGCGTAGATTTCTTGGCGTCATAAATTTCTATAGGAGATTTATGCCAAATACAGCAAAAACACAAGCAATCTTAAATGATTACCTGAAAAATAGTCCTAAAAACGACAAAACAAAGGTAAATTGGACAGATGAAACAGTTGAGAAAGTTAAACAAGAACTAACCAGTGCTATGCAGTTAGTACATCCAAAGACTAACGCTGCAGTTTCCTTAACCACTGACGCATCTGACTATGCCATTAAGGAAACCATTAAGTTTCTTTTCTCGCAAACTTTCAACTGCTGAAGCCAAATATAGTACGTACGATCGTGAACTGTTAGCTATTTTCGCTGCAATCAAACAATTTCGTCACATGCTTGAAGGTCGAAATTTCACGATATACACAGATCATAAACCTTTAACATATGCTTTTCAACAAAAAATGGACAAAGCATCACCTAGACAGACACGTCCACTTGATTTTATAGGACAATTCAGTACAGAAATAATACACATAAAAGGAAAATCAAACATTGTTGCTGATACGTTAAGCAGAATTAATTCGATAGATTTAACAAATACTGTACAATTAGAGGAATTCAGTCATCACCAAACTCTAGATCAAGAATTACAAAGACTTCTAGAATCAGATTCAACAGGACTTAAACTGAAAAAAATAGTATATCCAAACTCTATAGAAGTTTACTGTGATATTACAGAAGAAAATAAAATTAGGCCATTTGTACCACAAAGTTTTAGAAAGAAAGTTTTTGAAAAACTTCATAAACTATCTCATCCAGGGATACGAGCAACAATAAAGTAGATTACAGATCGTTATATCTGGCCCAAAATGAAGATAGATATTAAAACATGGACAAAAGCATGTATCCAGTGTCAGAAATCTAAAATACACAGACACACAAAGTTGGCATAAAATTTTCCCGAACCACATTTGTTGTCCCAAATGAAGTCATTTGAAAGCAATTGTTATATTGTTGAATAATTTTCAAAAAGTGTATGGAATCTGCTCCTATTCCTGAAACCAATGAGTACAATAACTCTGGTGGTGGATTCAATGGTATTAATTTTACTTTACCATTTGCGCAACACAATCCATTGGCTTCGTTTTTGTATTTTAATGCTTTACAATGTGAACAAACCGAGTTCATAGAACCAATAACAACACATTGGTAGTTACTGCAGTCAATTGACACATCGTAACTGAAAGCACCTCGATTCAAATTTGCGCGATTATTAGTTGAAAGTCGTGCTCGCGCTTCACGTGTTTGTAATATCCTAATTCTTTCATGTTCATTTCGGTCGTCACGTTCTTGTGCAGTACGATTGTCAGTGTCTTTAGTTAGAGAAAATAATTTACTAGATTTCAGAATAGTGTGTCATGGACGCTATAACTTGATAGATTTTAGGTTATAGAAGACGGTCAGATGATGTTTTTGCTTTAAGAAAATATATTTCTGGTAAAAAACTTTTTATATAACCAACTTACGTAATTTAATTGTTTGTGTTTGTTATTTTATAAACTGTAAAGTCAATATGTTCGTTTATTTTCATTAATTGAATTTGAAGTACAGATTCATTGGTATTAATTCATTTCATGCTTCCTGCTTAGTTATTGCAAAATACAGAAAGTTACTTTTACAGCAGAAACATTAGTTATATTTATTATATTACAGTTTTAGTTTGGGTGAGTGTCGAAGTGATATGATAATTATATTATATTATTATAAAATTTATATTATATTATATTTATATATAATATATATATTTTTTTAATTTGTTTGTTTTTATCATGAATATATAATAAAATTATACAAAATATATATTTGTTTTATTTTTATATATATCAGAAAAACCTAACCTATACTCATTTAATATAAATTTTAAATAGAAAGTGACAGATGGACGAAAAGATATCTGTAGTCTGTAAGAAATGGCAACACCGTCTTCAAAATGGCAACATCACTTCATCCCGAGATAGTGCCCAGTAATGTTTCTTGTTTATAACATTGGGTTGGTACTTCTTAGGTTTTCTATGGCCCAACGAATTTAACAACTTAGCAATTCGCGCGCCACGCCTCGGGCAAGATGGCGCGCAGGGCAGGGCTCTCAAACTTTCTTCCCGTGTAGTGTATACTATTTTTCTTACTACCTCGGTCGAAAGTACATATGGTAAAGTTGCAGAATCGGTCACTCTAAGGAATAAACTGAAAGACTTAAACTGAAAAAAATAGTATATCCAAACTCTATAGAAGTTTACTGTGATATTTCAGAAGAAAATAAAATTAGGCCATTTGTACCACAAAGTTTTAGAAAGAAAGTTTTTGAAAAACTTCATAAACTATCTCATCCAGGGATACGAGCAACAATAAAGTAGATTACAGATCGTTATATCTGGCCCAAAATGAAGATAGATATTAAAACATGGACAAAAGCATGTATCCAGTGTCAGAAATCTAAAATACACAGACACACAATTACATTTTTGAACTCACTGGATTTGCCAGGCATGCCACCGCATAATTTACAATTAAAGGTTGGATCTCCAATTATCTTGCTTCGTAATTTGAACTCGCCCCGACTGTGCAACGGTACGCGATTCAAAAATTAATGAAAAACGTGATCGAAGCCAGCATTTTAAATGGCAAGTTTAGAGGTGAAAATATACTAACACCACGGATTACTATTATACCTACAGATGTGCCAATTCAATTCAAACGTATTCAGTTTCAGATTAGATTGGCATTTGCAATGACTATCAACAAATCTCAAGGTCAAACGATGTCCATTTGTGGCTTGCCTTTAGTTATTTTGCCTTTAGTTATTTTTATATTCCCTTATCGTTCACATCCCTCCATGCTTATTTCACGCGTATACCACATTCTTACATACATACAATATACACATTCTAACATACATACATATTTACAATAAGTAAGCTATTTTTTGTCTACACTAGAAATTACTTGAAAGTTATTTATATGGCAAAACAACGTTTGCCGGGTCACCTAGTTTTATATATATAAAGATATATGGATACATCGGTTAAAGATAACACTGGTGGAGTAGACATTTTAATAAATGGCAAAGAAAAATACGAAGGAGATATAGACGTAGCAGAACTGGAGGAGCTGACCTTTAAGGTTAAGAACCCTAGATTAATCGATAATTTTAGAAGGTGAAAATCCCCAAGGTGGGTAAAATGGCAAAGAAGGGAAGAGAAGAGGAGGAAGAAAGAATGGGAATCAGCATCATAACGGGACTTGGGTATATTTAAGAAAATTTGGACTAAAAGAGACGGACGGAAATTGTGAATGTGGGATGGAGGAAGAAGAGGATATTGAGGAAAAAAAATCAATGTAGGAAAACGATTACATCCAGGTATGAAATGGTGAGGGGTTAGAGAGGAGGAGAATATGGGAACAAAGAGAATGAAAATATGGATGCATCGATTAAAGATGATAATGGTGGAATAGGCATTTTAACTAAATGAGAAAGAAGAAATACTAAGGAGATATTGACGTAGCCGAAATGGAGCTGACACTAAGGTTAAGAAGGTGTAGTAAATATCAAAATAATATGGACAAAGAGGAACAGTACAGGGGAAATGCGCAAGGTGGTCAACATGGCAAAGAAGGGAAGAGAAGAGGAGGGATGAAGAATGAGAATCAGCAGAAGGGCGACCGAAATAATAGAAGGAAAAGAGACGAAAATGTCCTACGAAAAATGGTAAGAGAGTTGGAGTAGCGACAATAAGGGAAAGCGAACATAGAGGCTTTTAGGAGAACTGTATACGGAGGGATATGACAGCCGAAGAAAAATTACACATTAACAACTAACGTGCGAAACAACAATACTTTTTTCGTAACTCCTCACAACCAATGACCCTTCCTAGAACAGAGTCGATAGCAATAGGATCGATAAAATCGCTACAAAAATACGTCACACACTCGAAAATGTTGACACTCCGCGTATGTCTCGTTTAATCTCTTCATGCGCACTGAGATACGAAAGGATGTAATAGATGTAAATAGATCTAATGTAAACATATGAAAGATAAAATAATGTAGACGTAATATAGAAATTAATAAAACAGTAACAATGGTGAATGAGTTTCTCTGTTGGTGATTTTCTCAGACTGTGAGTAATACAAGGGAAATAACCGAAAGACCAGTCGGAAAATGCCGTAATAATGTTGAAGATTATGTTAGTAGATTAAATTTTGTAGTCTTCCCTAACTCTGAAATGAGTACTTCTATTTCTAATCAGAGAATTATAATTGACTTAAATATTTTGTTGAAAAGCTTGAATTCCTTTCTACTAAGTAATCTATAATATAAAAATGAATCGCAAAATGTGTTGGTAAGCGCATAACTCAACAACGCCTGGACCAATTTGGCCAATTCTTTTTTTAAAATGTTCGTTGAAGTCCAAGGATGGTTCTTACGGCGAGAAAAAATTGAATAATTGCCGGGAAAACCCTAAAAACAGCACTTTTCTTTTTCACATACAAAAGTTTTCTAACTAAAACGTAGAATCAATTTGAGCTTTATTGCTATTATATAAAGTTCATATTAAATTACAAGCACTCACTGTTATCTAAGAAATGTAGGTGTGTTCCTAACGTCAAAAAGTAAATTTGCACTTTCTTACCGCTAAACAAAGTTCAAATTCAATCATATCTATCAAAACAGTGTGCGTGTGTGCGTTGGAGCCCAGAATACGTCGTTGGAGGATTTAATGTCGCGTTCCGAAACTAAAAAAAGTGATCGCGGACCCGACCAAATTGAATAGTCACAAAATATAATAATAACTTGGTCGGTTTCGCGATATTATTTCTTTTGTTTTACTTTCGGCAGGCGACAAAAAAAAATAAAACATTGGTATGGCTTTAAAGGATTTGACTTTAAGTCATATCAGATTAAAAAAAAACAAATTAAAAAAACAACTGTCAATGTCGATTTGCCGCCTTTGCCGCTGTTGTTTTTCTTGGATTTTCTGTTATACTCAACTGAGTGTGCTTTTGTTTTGTTTGCAGTTTTTTGTTATCTACCTATGAAAAAAAAGTTATTGCATGTGACACAATATTTTAATAATGCCTCCTATAAGACGAGGCAATTTAAGTAGAAGAACACGAAATGCTACAAACCAAGCTAATTACCGATCTAATCGTACTGCATAAGAACGTGACGACCGAAATGAACATGAAAGAATTAGGATATCACAAACACGTGAAGCGCGAGCACGACTTTCAACTAATAATCGCGCAAATTTGAATCGAGCTGCTTTCAGTTACAATGTGTCAATTGACTACAGTAACTACCAATGTGTTGTTATTGGTTCTATGAACTCGGTTTGCTCACATTGTAAAGCATTAAAATACAAAAACGAAGCCAATGGATTGTGTTGCGCAAATGGTAAAGTAAAATTAATACCATTGAATCCACCACCAGAGTTATTGTACTCATTGGTTTCAGGAATAGGAACAGATTCCATACACTTTTTGAAAAATATTCAACAATATAACAATTGCTTTCAAATGACTTCATTTGGGGCAACAAATGTGGTTGGGAAAATTTTATGCCAACTTTCAAGGTATGTATTAAAGCAGTTAATCATAATTATTTTAGCGAACAATATCTTCTGATATATAATTTATAATAACAAATATTATTTAAGTTTGATCACTGACAATACATAAATTTATTCTACACATTGCTTATTTATTTTATTTTATAGTGTTTTTGGTACAAATATAATATATATATTTTTTAATTTACAGATACAAGGCCAAATATATCACAGAGCAGGTTCATTGTTACCAGTGCCAGCTAGCAACTATGAATTCCTGCAAATTTATTTTATGGGCAATTCACAACAAGAAATAGATCAGCGTTGTGCATATAACAATTTAGTAAAGAGGCCTATTGTAGAACAATTACAAACTTTTTTTCATGAACACAATCAATTGATTATATTGTTTAAAAGTGCACTTGATCTGATGCCATCTGATAATCACAAAATTGTAATCAGAGCTGATAAAACACCTACGGGTCAACATTCAAGACGTTTTAATGCACCAACTATCGATGAAGTTACTATCGTTGTAGTTGGAGAACACTTTGAATCCCGTGATATTGTTTTACATCGTCGGAATGATCAATTACAACGCATAAAGGAAACACACCGCTCATATGATGCACTGCAATATCCCATTATATTTTGGCAAGGTGAAGATGGCTATGATTTCTCAATAAAAATGATCAACCCCATTACAGGTAATTAAAATATTAGTTTAGCTATGGCGATAATATCTCAGTCAATATATTATGTATTTTAATTTTATATATTATAGATGTTATTAAAACAAAATATATTTACAGGTTCTGAAATCAACAAAAAAGTAAGTTCAATGAAATATTATTCATACCGCCTAATGATTCGGGAAAATGAAGACAATCACATATTGAAATGTCGGAAATTATATCACCAATATGTTGTTGACATGTATGTTAAAATTGAAACGAAGAGATTAACATTTATCAGGTTGAATCAAACTAAACTCCGATCTGAAGAGTATATTCACCTTCGAGATGCGATTAATACAGATGGCAATGCACAGAATGTGGGACGGATGACAATTCTTCCAGCAACATACATCGGAAGCCCTAGACATATGCACGAATATGCTCAAGATGCCATGTCGTATGTTCGTCATTATGCGTTATTATACAGCAGATTTGTTCATCACATTTACATGCAATCCACACTGGATAGAAATCAAGCAGGAGTTATTCCCTGGGCAATCACCCATTGATCGTCATGATATTACAGCCAGAGTCTTTAGACAAAAGTTGAAATCTTTGATGGATTTCATCGTAAAACATCATGTGTTTGGTGAGACACGCTGCTGGATGTATTCTGTGGAGTGGCAGAAACGAGGATTGCCACATGCACTCATTTTGATTTGGTTGGTTGAAAAGATAAGGCCAAATGAAGTTGATGCAGTGATATCAGCTGAAATCCCTAATGTACAAGTAGATCCTGGATTGCATGAGGTAGTTATCAAAAACATGATACATGGTCCCTGTGGAACTCTTAATCAAAATTCACCGTGTATGATGGATGGTAAATGTTTGAAACGATATCCACGGACATTAATATCGGAAACAATTACTGGTAATGACGGTTATCCACTGTATCGTCGCCGATCGACAGCAGACAATGGAAGATTAACAATTGTAAAAATAAATCAACAAGATATTGAGATAGATAATCGCTGGATTGTTCCATATTCACCCATTTTATCAAAGACCTTCAAAGCACACATCAATGTTGAATCTTGCCATTCAGTGAAATCTATTAAATACATTTGCAAATATGTAACCAAAGGGAGTGATATGGCTGTGATTGGAATTGGTGCAGAGAATTCCAATGATGAAGTTACTCAATACCAAATGGGCCGCTATGTTAGTAGTAATGAAGCAATTTGGCGAATATTTTCTTTTCCAATTCATGAGAGACAGACACCCTTCTGTTATTCACTTAGCTGTGCATTTAGAAAATGGACAAAGAGTGTATTTTACAGCAGAGAACGCAGGTCAAAGAGCTGCTCAGCCACCATCTACTACATTAACAAATTTTTTTGAGACATGTCAAAACGATAATTTCGCACAAACATTGCTATATTCTGAAATGCCAAAATATTATACTTGGAATCAATCCTCAAGGAGATTTATACGACGGAAACAAGGAAAACCAGTACCAGGATACCCAGATGTATATTCCACCGATGCGATTGGTCGAATTTATTCAGTACATCCAAGCAATGGTGAATGTTTTTATTTACGACTGCTATTAGTCAATGTACGTGGCCCAACATTATTCCAACATTTACGAACTGTTGATGGTGAATTGTGTGGATCCTACAGAGAAGCCTGTCAACGTTTACAATTGCTAGAAAATGACGCTCATTGGGATCAAACTTTCAGTGATGCTGTAATATCTTCACACGCTCATCAAATACGAACATTGTTTTCTATAATCATATCTACATGCTTCCCATCAAACACAATTGATTTGTGGATCAAGTACAAAGATTATATGTGTGATGATATTTTGTATCAAATACGGATTAGAATGGGAAATCCAAATATGCAAATCAGTGAAGAAATTTACAACGAAGCATTGATTTCAATTGAAGACATGTGCTTGGCCGCGCCCAATCGTCCAATGCATGATGCTTTTAACCAAGAGTTGCACCGAGAAAAACTGTATGATCTCAACACTTTGAAAGAATTAATTCAAACAAATCTTCCACTGTTGAATGAACAACAGAGGTATGCATTTGATACTCTTATGAAAGTAACAAATGATGAAACTGGGGGGATTTACTTCTTAGATGCACCTGGTGGTACAGGAAAAACTTTTTTGATTTCAATAATATTAGCAACAATTCCCTCACAAAATAAAATTGCACTTGCACTCGCTTCGTCGGGAATCGCAGCAACTTTGCTTGAATGTGGTCGAACAGCCCATTCAGCACTAAAATTGCCATTAAATATGCAAAGCAATGAAACTCCAACCTGCAACATTTCGAAGAACTCTGCAATGGCAAAGGTAAAAAATCTTTGGAGGCTTTAGACAGAACCTTAAAAGATCTACGGAGCAATCAGAACCGATTTGGTGGTGCAATGATTTTATTAGCAGGAGATTTTCGTCAAACATTGCCAGTGATTCCACGATCAACGCCAGCTGATGAACTCAACGCATGTCTAAAGTCATCCAATTTGTGGAAATATGTCAAAGTACTTCATTTAAGCAAGAATATGCGTGTTGAGTTGCAAAATGACCAATCTGGAAACATATTCTCTAAACAACTCATTGACATTGGTAATGGCAATTTTCCTATTGACATGTTGACTGGATGCATTAACTTTCCTCAAAGTTTTTATCATTTAACTCAATCAAAAGAAGAACTCATTCAGAAGGTATTTTCAGATGTTGCTCAAAATTACAGAAACCATGATTGGTTAAGCGAACGAGCTATATTGGCAGCCAAAAACATTGATGTAAATGAATTAAATTTCAAAATTCAAGAACTAATTACAGGCGAATCGAGGATATATAAATCAGTTGATTCGGCAACTAACCAAGACGATGTAGTTAACTATCCACCGGAATTTTTAAACTCGCTGGATTTGCCAGGATTGCCACCTCACAATCTTCAATTAAAGGTTGGATCGGTAATTATAATGTTGCGAAATATCAACCAACCGTGCCTTTGCAACGGCACACGGTTAGCGATAAAAAAACTACTAAACAACGTGATAGAAGCAACCATATTGAAAGGAAAGTATAAAGGAGAAGATGTTCTCATACCGAGCATCCCAATGATTCCGACTGTTGTGCCATTTGAGTTTAAACGACTACAGTTTCCAGTGCGGCTTGCTTTTGCTATGACCATAAACAAGTCCCAGGGGCAATCATTAAGTGTTTGTGGTATTAATTTGGAAAACCCATGTTTCTCACATGGTCAATTGTATGTTGCCTGTTCCCGTATTGGAAAACCATCAGATTTGTTTGTCTATGCACCAGGTAATCAAACAAAAAACATCGTTTATCACAAAGCACTACAATGAAAATAGAACTGATTTTTTTTTTGTTAATAATTATCATTTACATGATTAAAATTACTTACTTTTAAATGCTTATAGTGTTTTATTTAATTATTTTTAATTCACACCGAATTATTACCAGGGTGACGGTTCTGTTCAGGATAATTTTTTGCAAAGAATATAAAAAAGGTAGGAACAAAACACTGCCAGATTACAAATTTTTTTGACAGGATGAAGTCTGTACTACCTTGATTGTGAATTGTTACTCTAACATTTAAACCAAACCTTTAAAGATTTTAAATTTAATGCTGAAACAGTACCTTTAGAAAAATGTCACACCTGCGACTTATTAGGTGTTGGGGAGTATATCAGATAATCACAAAATCCATATATACACCAAATACTTTTACAAATACTAACAATAGGAAACAAACAATATACTTATTCAAACTTACGCTAAGGGCCATCTTTAAGGATGGGGATGACACGATCCCCTACTTGATTGTACTCCACCTTCTATTTCACTATTTTCTTATCCCCCAACTAGTCAACTATTCTATATTTATATTTTAATTAATTAAACAATGTTAATGTTTACTAACACATGACCCCGATGATTCCCTTGTTCAGCATGTAGTACAATCAGAATCAGTGTCAAATATAATGTTACTATAAACAATAATGGACATTCAGGAAAGCCTTACTGTCTATATGTGGCATTTCACTCCTTCATCTGAAAGTTAGCCCCCAACTTTCCACAAATATTACGTTTACAAATATAGTTAATAAAATCAAAGCATTAGGAATTCTTCTTCAGAGCGATCTTTCACCTGGTTTACGGAATTTGCACATCAACATTAACCATTAACACCTCGGAACTGATGTATCAGCTATTTCGACAACAACACTCTTGTGTCTGGATGAATGGATATTTCCCATTTCCTTCAATGTGGATTCTACAATCACATTGAAGGAAACACACACAATTTTTCAGAAACTACGAGCACCTCCTCATCCCCTTTTCCTCTATAACTTTTATTTCCGATATCTCCCTCCTCTGAATACCATTAACCTCGAGTACCTCCTCGTGCCCTTTTCTAGTACTCCCAGTATCCCTCCATTCTGGATCTGGATATTTCTTCTTAATTCCGAGCACCTCTTTGTGCCCCTTTTACAACTACATATTAATCTTTCCCTGGTTCAGACAAACAGATCTCGTCGCTTCCGATTGTTATTCTGGAATGTTCTATACATTTTCCGTGTACAGGTAATCTAATCTTCCACCGAATGTGAATGGTATTCCCCTCTTAAAATACAATTTAAAATAATTATGCAGTATATTGACTTTTAAATGTCCATTGTCACAGACTGCAATGTTAAAAAAAATTGTGATCTTAATTTACTAAAAAACAAGATTAAACTTAAATTTATTTCCATTGCTGTCTAGAACAAAAAACAATAATTTAATCGCCGTACTCATTATCACCTTTATTTTTGCTCTTGAAAAACAAAACAATCAATAAATAAAATAATAGGTATGTCGGAGGTTTCATGTGAAACGCAAGTAGTACTGTTGGTTGCATACATACAATACTTGGACGGAATCAGTGGAAGTGCTAAGCAGGGGATGGTACTCGAACAGAGGGTGACGGTAGAGGAGACCTTCGAGGGCGGACAGTTAAGTTCCGTTAGGGAAGCTGAGTATAACCGTCGGGTTCACCGCGTTTCATGCGACTCTGAATTGTTTGACTATTGCTTATAATCCTGTACTGTTGGTTCAATTACCTTGTAAGGATTATTTGTGAGTTATGTATAAAGAATATTCGAAATGGCCGATAATTCTGACCATGCTGTGACATGTATATTATAGCCTAGACAACAAAGAGTGTTTTGAAATCGCGATAAAATTAATATTATACTTTACTTATAATCTATCAGTCCCATCGTTGCAATGTTAAAAAATAATATTCGGACTTTGAAGAAGTTTTATTGATTGATTGATTATACTGACTATTCTCAATTCTCTCAAAATTATGACTTTAATCCCAAAATTTTAAAATAATGTGCAAAAGGAAAATATTGATCTAACAGAAAAAAGTAATTGTTACTTACCCTTATTTTACTTATAATGTGACTTACTTACCCCTCTCCTTAGGTTCTACACAAAAATAACTTAAATAACATTATATTTAACTTCACGTAGGCGTCCTGGTAGTTGGGACCAACTTTTGCACCTTCGTCTGTACTAAAGGTTGGACTCTACAAAAATTCTAAAAAAAAGTTGAAATATAACAACTTACCTTTCTTTCGTTGATCTTTTTTCGAAGCAATAAAATCCTACAGTTTGACCAACATAATCATAAATCGAACAATTTCACCATGGCTAAAACAAACTTAATTAAAATTAAAACCTATCATTTGATTGCTTCCCATTTACTATGAACCAAACAAAAATCTGAAAACTGAAAATAAAATTGACAAAAATCTGTTTGTAATGTGTTTAGTCTCTTACACGAGGGTACCGAAAATGGACTAATTATGAAGAATTAGCCCAGAATCGAAACTTAGGTACCTCTACTACATGTCACACCTGTGACTTATTGTGGGTTGGGGAGTAGCTCAGATAAAGACCAGTATCGAATTAATATAATTTTATTCATATCAAACATAGAAAGACACATTACAATTAATTGAATTATAGTATCAAATAAGGGACTATCTTCAGGGCTGCTCTCGGAGTTGATTGGTATTTACCGGGAGACTCGTAACTGCTGTTGTAGTTCACACACTTACGTAACTTGATCTTAGTCGCTCTCTCATTTATAATGTAATGTTTCAAACATTACGAAGGTTTGTTGACACCTGTAGTAAAACATGATCCAGATATTCCACTGAGTTTTTGTAAGCCAGCGAAATGTTTTGGTGGGCTCAATGCCAATCATGACACTATGCAAAAACAATAGTCGCACTAGGGACGATGTTTATATGTTGATAATTACGATGAAGGATTATTTATGTATCCTATCATCCCTATGTGACAGTATGCTACAACTTCTTTCCAATTATCACACAAACCTCGAATCATAAAAACTAAAACATAGTCAGCTTTTCTAGTTTTACCAATGTGACCAAAATATTCAAAAGAACAAATTTCTTGATTTTTAATATTAATATGTAGAAATGAACTTTATTATTACACAGCGGGTTTATTGATCGATGTTTGATGGAATTATTTCTTAACATTTCCCTAACCACTCATGATACAAAAGGTATGCAAAAAAGGTTTTAAACAAATTGAATTATATAAATTATATTTATTGAAACATATAAATAAAAGTACAAAATATGTGTGTTGAATTTATATATTAAAAACTGGTAAAGTTGCAGAATACGTTACTCTAAGGAATATTTTTAGCGCATGCGTCAACTTGATTTGAAATCGTCTATTTCGGAGATTTTAGACAGCATAGTTGCCAGATTTCATTTTTAACGAAATATGTAGAGAAATGATTTTTAGAAAAATATATATGTAATTTATTATGTTTTTCATGTATGACTTATATTATTTATGTGGTTGAATTCGAAAAGATAAAATTCAAATCACTTTATTAATTAGTATATTCATTTTTTATTTACTCTACATTTCTTTGGTAGTTTAACTATCTAATTAAAAGTTCTTTATTAAATAATTAGGTAAATTTACAACATTAATATAAAATTAACAAAAAAGATATATTTATATATTTTATAATAAAAAACAAAATCAATTAAAACAAAAAAATCTATTCCACTGGATATTGCTCCCTAATACAATTTAAAATGCTCATAAACATATTATGATTTTTAAATTTATTTTTCCATATGAATTCGTGGAGGTATGATGGAAACAGATCTTCCGAGGAACAGTCATGGTCTATGTAACTCGAAAAAAATTGTTCAATGCAAATATAGTATAAATTTATTTATAAATTGGAATAAATTAAAAAATAATAAAAATTAAAAACATTTTTAATTAAATACAATACAATTATCTATATAGTAAAATATATTAATTAATTAACGACCTGATCAATAAATTAAGATTGTACAAAAAAAAATAATAAATGCAGCACACAAATAATCTATAAAGTAAGATAACTATGCTATGACTGCTAACAAATTAAAAATAATCTTACTAAAGGAATAAAAGTATAATATTTTAAAAATGAGAAAGATCTATAAAGTAAAATATATTAAATGAGCATACAAATAAATTAAGAAAGTAATTAGCAGAAGAATAGGAATAATATATTGTTTTTAAAAACGCCATGAGAATATAATCTGTAAAGTATGATATTTTAATAATGAGCAATAATCATCAAATTACAAGACATAATATACTTACCAAAAAAATAAAAAGTATAATACATACACAACAACACAACAATAATTCAACCATAAAAAATGATTTGAATATTTTGACAGTTGCAAACCGACAATACTGCACTTCAAAATGTTCAAGAAGCGCGAAATCAGCGCCTCACGACGCATGCGCTAGATAATGTTCCTTAGAGTGACGGATTCTGCAACTTTACCTAAAAATTAAATACATTAATTTCACTTCTCTTGATAACTTTTTAAAATTTGGTGAATACTTGGTGACAGCAGTAATTCTTTGAGATGCTGGTTAGATATTTGAATTTTAAGGTTGAATACACAGAACATTTATAGGGGAGGGCAAGCGAATAGGGACGGAGGGGCAACAGCCGTTCATAGACGTTCGGAATCTTCTAAATGGCACGACCTTTTTGAATCCCCAAAATTGTCGAGATGAGCAGGGAATATCTAGTGTCTTTAGTTAGAAAAAATAATTTACTAGATTTCAGAATAGTGAGTCATGGACGTGTAGAGTTTTAGTTAATTTAATTTTCTGAAGTTGACAACAAAAAGAATAAATAAGGTTGGTAACAATGTCCAACGAATTTAACCACTTAGCAATTCGCGCGCCAACTTCCCAGTGACATAAAGTATATTTTAGTTTTTGTTCATATTAATTAATACTAGTAAATAATTTATAAAATCAGTGCAGTATTTATTACGGAATAAATTGTCGTAACCCACAACAATCCCGACAAATTGGTGACCCCATCCAACACCCAAATTATCAAGAAGCGTACATTAACATTGGTACAAACACGTGGACCATGCAGAACGAACAAAGGGATACTCCAGCTACCACAACGGAAGCACGAATTGAACGAGTCAGTATTAAAACTCCACCTTTTTGTAAGAAAGATCCAAGAATATGGTTCTTGCAAATCGAGTCACAATTCGCATTGGCTGTAATAACAACAGACTCGACTAAATATCATCACGTATTGAGCGCCATAGATACAGACATATTGCAATAAATCACTGACGAAGTTATCAACCCACCACCTAGTGGGAAATACACAAATATAAAAGAAAAACTAATTTCTGTTTTTAGCGAATCTCAAGAAAAGAAGACAAAAAAGTTATTGTCCGATATCGAGTTAGGGGAAAGAAAACCATCCGAACTTTTAACACGAATGAAATGTTTAGCCGGAACGGCTGTACCTCACGACCTCGTTAAAACGCTGTGGCTTCAAAGATTACCCATTCATGTGCAATCAATACTAACGACAAGTGATGATACTATGGAAAAATTATCCATAATGGCAGATAAAATTGTAGATATTGAAAGACCTAGTACATATGCTATACAAAAGCAAACAGGCACAACAAACAGCACCACTGAAGAAATCCTTCAAAACCTTATAAAAGAAGTAAAGGAAATAAAAATACAACTGGACAATAGACCACGTTCACGTTCTAGAAGTAGAAAAAGGGATAGTAAATTATGCTGGTACCATGAAAAATATCAAGATAAAGTAAAACGTTGCGTTGCACCATGCAATTATAAAAATTCAGACACGGAAAACTAAAGTCCACGTCCGTTAACGCGACGGACGGCGTGGCGAATATTAGTCGCACACTTGTAGTATTAGATCCCACAACCAAACAAAAGTTTTTAATACATTCTGGTTCAGATATATCTATTCTACCTAAGAGTCACTGTCGCACGCCACCAACGTGAGTTTTGTATGCCGCAAACGGCACTGCAATAAAAACTTATGGTTATAAAAGACTTACAGTGAGTCTAGGCTTACGCAGAGATTTTGATTGGAATTTCTGCATAGCAGATGTCGATAAACCAATTTTAGGATCAGACTTCCTACACAGTTATGACTTAGTCGATATCCGTAGAAGCCAATTAATTGACCGCACAACAAAACTATCCAGTAAAGGAAAACAAATCAATATTAACCAAGTTTCAATATTCACATTGCATCCTGAGCAAAAGTTTTGTGATATAATTAAGGAGTACCCCGAAATCACAAACCCAAATAGATGCAAAAACAGTAAAGCAAACTGAACACATCACGAAATCGAGACCGTTGGTGCACCACTCAAAGCAAAATGCAGACGGTTAGCACCAGATCGATTAAAAACAGTTAAACAGGAATTTGAATATATGGTCAAACAAGGTATATGTCGCTTATCTAATAGTGATTGGTCAAGCCCACTTCACATAACTATGCAGCAAATCAAATAAACACCAATAACCCACATAAATCTACGAGAAAAGTGAAATTTAGATTATGAAGAAGAAATATTTCAACATTTCATATTTTGGTGTATTTAAATATTTAAATGTTTTATTTCATTTCATGGCTCCGCCACTAGAGGGGGAGTAATGTAGAGTTTTAGTTAATTTAATTTTCTGAAGTTGACAACGAAAAGAATAAATAAGGTTGGTAACAATTCCCAACGAATTTAGCAATTCGCGCGCCAACTTCCCAGTGACATAAAGTATATTTTAGTTTTTGTAAATGTAAATAAAATTTATGCAAAATATATAATATTTATTTATTTTTATACTCTATCAGAAAAACCTAACCTATATTCATTTATTATAAATTTTAAATAGAAAGTGACAAATGGCAACACCGCATTCAAAATGGCAACATCGCTGCATCTCGAGATCGTGCCCAGTATTTAGTCGGTATTCATAGAGTTATAAAATATTCATATAAAATAAATAATGGCTTCTGACAGTGATAGCGAAGTTTACGCAGATAATTTATCGCAAATTTCAAATGATGTCGATATTGGTGAATTAGATAGCGAGTGTGAAAGTGATGAGGACTTCTTTCATCCTAGAAAACGTAGAGTTTTACCAATACTGTCTAGTGATTCTGAACAAAGTGACAATGAAGAAATTGAGTGGTCAGAATATGATAATCCTCCAAATATTGAACAATTTTTAGGACAAAGTGGCGTTGTTGTGATACCAAATAATCCGGAAAGTGTGATTGAAGTAGTTCAACTTTTCATAGGGAATGATTTGTTTGACTACATGGCAGAGGAAACTAATCGTTATCACTCACAAAATGTTGATAGGTTTAAAGACAGTGGAAAATCTGTGAAATGGAAAGACGTGTCTACGGTAGATTTAAAAAAAATGTTAGGACTACTTCTACTTAAGGGGAAGGTTCGTAAAGACAGTAGGGATGAATATTGGTCTACAGGCAGAACAATCGAAACGAACATATGGTATTCGTGGCATTTTTCTAACAATGAAACTGACATTAATGAAAGAGATCGCATTAAAAAAAATTCGACCAATCGTATCTTACTTTATATTAAAATTTGAACATGTATATAAGCCACAACAAGAGTTGAAATAGATGAAAGTATTATGCGATGGACAGGTCGATTATCTTTCAAGGTGTATAATGCTTCAAAAATCACCAAATATGGAGTTCTTATTCGGATGGTTTGTGAAGCAAAAACGGGATATATATGCGTTTTCCGAATATACCATGGTGAAGGAAGTCGACTTCGGGAAACAATTTTACACCTCCTACAGCCATATGAAAACTTATGGCACTATGTCTATATGGACAATTATTATAATAGTATTGATACGAGCCAAATCTTGTTACGACATGGATTCCGAAGTTGTGGCACTATTCGTAAAAATAGAGGCCTTCCTAAATGTATACAAAATGCAAATTTAAAAAAAGGTGAATCTATGTTTCGTCGCCGAAAAGACATTCTGTTACAATGTTGGCAATCAAAAAGACCAGTTCGAATGATATCTACAATTCATTCAGCCCGTATTATAGAAAGTGCAAATATTGATTGGAAGACAAAGGAAAACATTTGGAAGCCGATATGCGTTATTGATTACAATAAATTTATGAAAGGTATGATCAGTATTTGTCATATTATTCTATAGTACGGCGCACAAAAAAACGGATGAAAAGGGCAGTGATGTTCTTACTAAACGGGGCTCTTTTCAATGCTTTTAAAGTTTTTAATTTTAATACTACTAATTTTTCTACTACTATTTTTTGTGACGAAAAGTTCTTCCAGTCATCTCAGCATGGAAGGTTACATCTTTGGCGGCGAAATGGTACTCGATATCAGGAGAACCACATTGTACCGAATACTAGATCTAGGATTTGTATCAATTTGTAGGGTTGGGTGGGTGCCGCTGGTCCAGGGGAACTTGCCCTCATTCCTGGTAGAGCAAATGCATTGAGTTATCTCGAGGTGCTGAATGAAATAATGTTGCCTTCAGTGCGTGCGGTGTATTCTGCATAATTAATTTTGTGGATGACAAGTGTCCAATTCACCGTGCACGCATTGTCCGTGAGTGGTTTAATCAGCACCCCGAAATAAATCGACTTCCATGGCCTCCTCGATCCCCAGACCTCAACCCCATTGAAAATCTTTGGGGTTTGATGGTTCAAATGTGGGAGTACAAGAATGAGCGCACCAGAGAGGAATTGTAAAACCATTGTACGCGTGTGTGGGAGGAAGCAAGAGGGCGCAATTATTGCCAAAACTTTGTTGCTTCCATGGGCCAACGGCTTCAGGCAGCAGTGTGGCCATTCAGCAAACCGTACCCCTCTGAACTTGATAAATTCGTGAGACACGTTCGGCACCTTTAGACTCGGCACGGTTCGGTTTCTGAATCGGAACGGAACTGCTTGGACCCACATGTTTATAATACATTAGCAGCGAAGTAAACAAGAGTTTTGTCTGTTTCTTATAGCGTTACACAAACTTGAATATATGGTGTGAATCTTCAACATTGTTGTTGATATATAATTTGATGAATTGTTCTTAATAAAAACTGTTTTAAGAAAGTAAAAACCATAAAACATTCGTTAATTTATACATAAATTATATATTAGACGTTACTAAAGATTAATTTACTTCAATGATAAAATGGTATATAAAGATTGAAATTATATTTTTATATCTTGAGTATTGTTTATTACTAACAATATTAATTAAAAGTAAAGTAAAACACAATAATATTACTATGTTCCTTAATATTAGGATTAAAACTAAGTCTTACATGATATTTAATTTAATAATAATTTAATTAATTTAGACCTAAATAGCACAACAAATGTAAAATTAAATATTTATTATAAATTTGTACACAAATGTAGTATTCGGAATATTTATATTACAAATACATCAAACAAAGTACAAATACTATTAAATTATTGGACAAATATGATAGTTAAGACAGCCAGAATATACATTTGGATGTTCGATCAGTTTCGAGATACACATGAACAAAATTTAATTGTTTCTTGTTTTTTAAAATATTCATGGGAAGATTGACACAATTTTTTATGTGAACCAATTTTCAAAGCACTATGTCATCTTACCCCAACATAGTACTTTCAAAACAAGTGTTTAAAAGCTTGCTAAATTAAGGGCTATACGGAGAATATTCCATCAGTAAAATAAAATATTATAAATATTATAATTTTACCTTTATGTATTCCATTTCCACTATAATAAAAGTAAATTATTAAAAAATGATTCTTTATTAAAACAGTCAAATAATTATATTTAATTATATTGTATGATTCAAATTAATTTAAAGTTTTCGTTTAATATTTAAATTAAATACATTTATTTTTAATCAACATATTTTTTTAATATTAACATTTGAAATCAGTTCAATTAAACAAACTTAATAATTCAGTAAATAATTTGAAGTTCTTCAAATATAAAAGAAAATTTCTCTTTTGGTTTTCATTAATCTGAACTAAATTGTTATTATGATTATTATTGATCGAGTCGTGCTGTGGAATTAATAAAATCTATACCAAATTTATTCTCAGATTTATCAGTAATTTTATAATTTAATATTATTTTCCACACTTTAGATATAAAATAAATGTTTGCCTTTTTTATAGTCCTAAAAACGCATAATATAAATAAATAATTTAGAATTTAATGAACAATTTGTACGGTGAACAATATTAATATTAACAAAACGGGTAGTTAATTAACACATTTGTGTTTGAAATCAAAATCATAGTATTTCTCTCAGAATTATTTTATTGTATAAGATTATTTTAATAATTATATATTTTTACAATTAATTTAACCATAAATAAATATTGATTGTTTATTACATTATTATCATTGTTTATTTTATAATTGTAGTTATATTATTAATTTCATAATTATATTGACACAAAAATGTGCTATATTCACACCGACTCCAAAATTTTATTCTAATAATGCAAGGTCGTCAATTAATGCCGACCGCAAATCTTATTTAAAATGCTTTGCAGGTAAATATAAAATTGGAAAAAACTAATACTAAAAACAGCATGCGTATCCACGGCAGTCGCGATTCGATTCGGAAGCCGAACGTGATGAACGAAAACGAGCACTCCAAAATCGTCTTAGACCCGAAAAACCCGGTTTGCTGAATGGCCACACTGTCAGGCAGTGATAGATGCCTACGGTGGATATACCAGATATTAAAATTTATTAAGGCAAGTTAATATAAAGCAGTATTCATTTAAGAAGTTTAAATATTTTCAAAATGTTTATGTCTTGTGAGACTGTAGTATTTTAGCTTGTCTTAATGACATCCAACCCCACTAAAATGTAACATTCCTCTTTTTTAATATTATACAATACTAATTATATTTTATAATTTTGTATTTATATATTTTGTTTCATTTTAGTTGTTATTTATAGAATTATTATATATTATCGTATTTTAGTTGTTATCTATAGAATTATTATACATTTAATACTAATATTTAGTTTTGTTAAATACATTCTTATTTTTGAATTTATTTGTTTACTTTAATTATACATTTAACTTTTAATACGAATACGATATGGTAAAAACTTTCGTATGATCGAGTATAATTCTTAATTACCAACATATTATAAATGAGTAAAGTACGTTTTAGAATAAATATATTAGAATTAGGACAACAATTATTATTCATTAGCTCCATTCCATCCTCCCGGCATCTTCGGATAGAAGCCCGCGCCATATTTAAATACTGTTAAATAGCCATTACCAATTGTCATACCAACGTTATAAACAACATATCAATTTTAGAAAACGAGTGTAACTTCGGGAACATTCGGCTGTTTCCATTCGGTCCTATTCACTTGCCCCCCCATGTATGGAACACTCAAGAAGTTCCAACCTCTTACTAAAAATGAGAAACAACACTGGACGATAAATTGATTTGTAGTGTTTAAATTATTGAATAGATGACAAAATTGCCGGGAATAGTTTCAAATTCAAATTAATTGGTATATTAGAGCGTGAAATGTGAGAAATAAAACAAGCTATGGAATTAAAACATTTTTATTATAAATCATTTATTGTACATTATAAAAAATTCATCGGTCTTCTTCAGCCCTAATAGTTTTATCCACTCCAAACTTAGAGACGGGGGCCTGGGTATCCTCGAGCTTCCTTGGTCCATACCACACGTCCTGTGTGGCCGTATCACTAAGCTTTTGAACACCACCGAGGACCCGGCAATTGTTTCGACTCTCCAGACCCTTCGTGTGTTGGGAATACTTAGACGGCTTCAAAAACTATGTGGAAACGTCCCTCCTGACCAGGTTCGTCGCCAAGCATTAATCGATGGCCCACTTACAGACGGCATGCATGTGGCGGCAGAGGCTCCTGCAAGCAGGACTCGGGTTTCTTGCAAACCCAAAGGTTGGTCGGGTCGTCATTTCGTGAGAGTCATCCAACTATGAGCAAATTCCCTTCCCACTGTGGGACACCCCTCCAATCACGAACATCTTAGAAAATGTCGAAATCCCTGCTGCAACGCTACCGAGACTCTATGCCACGTTCTTCAGCAATGCAGTGCTTCGCACCGAGAACGGGTAAAATGACACAACGAGGTAGCGAGAAAAATTGCAGCCGAATCACGGAAGGACTGGGAGGTCGAGGAGGAACCACACATTAGACATTCCGATGGCAGGCTTTATAAAACTGATATCGTAATTCATAAAGACCACAACAACATCGTAGTCTGCGATGTTCAGGTTTGCTGGGAAGGTGAGGACGGCCTCGACTCGAGTCATCTTCGTAAACTAAACGTGTATAATAATCCGCACTTTATTGAGGCTGCTCAAAGACGCTGGTCCGGACGTAATCTGCTGTTTGCGCCCATTACCATCGGGACTATTTTACTTTTTACTTCTATTTTATCAGGAATTTACGAACAACGAACGCCCTTTTCCTAGGCGAAATGCAAGGCCTCGTGCCTTGTTACAACTATAGCCAAATGACTCGACGTCTAACTACTGACGCGCATGAATGGATTTACGAAATTCCCACTATCCTTACCCACCAATTCAACAGAGAAGAGCAGGGTATAGTAAGGACAAACGTCACAAGGCTGTTCAAAACCTTGAATGCCTGTATGATTCAATGGGCACTAACAAACGACAAGAGAGGGAGAAGCACTAGAGAAGAGAAATTGTAAGAAAGAATGGAGAAGTTACAGGCAAAGATCGACGAGGTACTGGCCAAAATTCAAGAGAACAGGCATACAACACTACAAGGACCAGTGACAGACAGGAAGCTGCACACCCCTATAAGAACATATGCCAACATCACAGGAAACAGACCTGGTGGAGAACAAAAAGACGAAAGAAAAGAAGGATAGGAAATCCCAGAAAAGAAACACGAATTAATAATTGGAGTTGAAGGAACCGATGAACAGACAAATGGAGTAGTAGTGATCAGGGGGCGCTAGAAAGAGAAGGTTTAAATGAGGGACAGTAATTCCACAAAGTATTAATAAGGACCAGAAAAACAGGGTAAAATAAGCTCTCCAAAAACAACATGGCTTAACGGTAAAAAATCCAAAACAACGTCAGCCACAATTAATAATTAAGGGCGTTGAGAAAGGACACAAATGTTAAGATAAAACATAGACATAAAACAGACCCTAACTGAAGAAAACCTTAAAAACACAAAAGTTGTAGCAATAAGGGACACCAGAAATCCCTACAAGGAAAACGTTATAATAGAAACAGACCCCACAACATTTAGATACCTCATCAAAAAAGAAAGAGGGACCCTGGACCTCATTCATGTATACTTTGAGGAACACATCGAGGTAGCAATATGCTTCAAGTGCTGCAGGTTCGGGCACGTGGCAAAATACCGTAGAGGACCCAGCATGCAGGAAGTGCGGCGAGAAGCAATCAAGGAAACGAATGCAAGGATGAAAGGCTGAACTGTATAAACTGCCGGAGAATGGGGTTGCAAGAAAGACAGCACAGCGCAACCGACACAAGATGCCCGACGCTAACAAGAAAGCGGGAAATAGCGAGGTCCACAGTCAACTACTAAAATCATCATGGCTGAACAATTAAAAATTATACAGATAAACTTAGGCAGAGGTAAAATGGCAATGACTTTACTAGAAGACATGTTCCACAGAAGCGACGCAGGCATAGTGATAGTGCAGGACCCCTATCGAAAACACACCTTTATAAACGATTATAGATGGCAGATAGGGAAGCAAGGAGAGCTAGAATGGAAGATTATGAAACGTGTAACTTATATATAATGACTGATAAGATAATGAAAGAGCACGGAAATAAGAGATGGTTAAAGATGTGGAATGAAGTATGGAGAAAGGGCTCAAGAGGAAGATGGCTTTTTGATTTTATTAATGATGTAGACTTCGATGGATGGGATATTAACAGGAAAAGTACATAAGCACTAACAGATCACAGGAATTTTAATTCATATTTAGAGAGATTTAAAATCATTGTAACAGACGGTATGTGTAGCTGTGGAGTAGGTGAGAAAGAAGACTTGGAACATGTATGGATAAGATGCCAGAAGTTAGTGAGGGTCAAGGCAAGAGATAAATTGAAAGCTGATATGAAGTTGGTTAGTATGGAGGATTGCTTGGATTGAAATATTTGAGGACGTTATTGGCATAACTTGAAGAGAAAAGGGTATTTGTTTTACTTTCCTGATAAAGATAAATGGCCTATTACTATTTTGGATATAGTATCAAAGCTGCCAGCTTGTAATAGTGCACCAGGCACATCAAGAACTGCAGCAAAACTTTCTTTTGATTTCAATTTTTAATAGACTAATGTTAATTATGTCTTTGTTACCGATGTTGAAGTCTGATTTTTAAATATCAAAGATTAATATTAGAGCCACTGATTAATAGGTGATTAATAAATAGACAATTTCATTGACATAAGTTATGAGAGCACAAAACATTGTCAAATTAACAACCCCAATGTTCAAGGAGCAGCAGGTTATAAACCTTATTCTTGACAATGGTAACAAAATTGATCTGAGGTATAATAAAATTAACACAACAGAATGATAAATCTTAGCATATACATAATATGTATACAATTGTAGAACCATTTCGTATGTTACATAATTTTAAATTCTCCTATATCCGATGTTCTATTCCGTGTGATATTAGCATTGTTATATGAATTAAAACATGTTAATTATCTATGATAATCATCTTGTAGCTGAAGAAAATCGGTCTTGATGAGCCCTTTTCAGAAAATGATCCAAATACCTAAAACAATAAAATTGATTGATTGAATAAATTGATATTAAAAATATATTTGTGCTAAAAATTCTAATTAAATCTTCTTTCTTAATAATACACTTTCTTTAATATACTTTTGTCTTAATTATGGTGATTATCATAGTCTCAAATTGCTTGATTTTGTTGAAGGTTTTCAGTCCAAAGTATCAGAGCTTAATTATTTTAGACGACGTTAATAGGAAGTGCAACATATTGAGAATAATGTTGCAACTAAAACTTGTGACTGATATTTCCTTTAATTATCTACAAACTTCTTATGAATCACTTGGATCAACCTGTGGACATTTATATTGTTTATTTATATGAAATTAAAATTAAACATTGTACCGGATAAACACTGTCATTAGTGAACTAAATTTTAAGTCTACACAGGTAGAGGTGTTTTGTGAAACCTAATTTCATTTCTTTTTCAAGTAATTTAATATAATTTTTTAACATTCTCCTCATTAAATTAATATAACTCCATTGATTACAAATAAATTGTTAATTAATGAATACAAATACAATTCTTTTAAAAAAATATAAGTAAACATACCCCAACATTAAATTTGATATTGGTTAAATAAATTTCAAAACTGCATAAAAACATTGCTTCTGGAAAATTCTGGAAGATTGTATTAATTGTGATTCAAATTTCATTAACTGAAGTCATCTAAAAATTAAAAAATATTATATGCCTGCGAAAAAAATTAGATTGTTTCTAAAATAGGTTGAGACCAGGTAGAACTCACTCAATAATAGTCTTAATAAATTTTTCTTAAAGTTAGTAGTCTAGCAAATTTAAATTTTAAAAATTGAGTTTTTCTCTCAGTGACTGCCTTCAATACATTTATTTTTTATCTTTAAATTTAAATTATAAATTTAAACTAAAGCAATGATAACTTTATAAAAATATAATCTATCACCAATTGACGGAAATTTTGTTTTTAAAAATTAAAAATAAAACATAAAATATAGAAAGTTATACAAGAATTACTGTTATCATGAAGACTGCACTAAAAGTAAATGGTGTAATGATTTATATTAGTCAAGCAATCCTCCAATATCTTGGTTACAGTTCACTCAATAGACTGCTTCTAAGAAATATTGAATGTGACTGATTTGTTGATGCATCTTCATTTTATTTGTGCTTCCTATAAATAATGAAAAGAATTAAAACATATTTTAAAAGTTAAATAGTATTTGGTTGTGATGTAAAATTATAGTGAATGTTTAATTTCACAAGATGAAGAACAATTTCTTGAAAAATTTATTAGAAACAATTTGGGATTCCTTATTTTCTTCCTTAATATGAATATTAAAATTAATTAAAATGTGTCACAAAATCTGAAATTAAGTAAGGAAACTGTAAATTGTTCAATTTTTTCAAAATGGCAAAAGAATAAAAATGAAATTGAAACAAAATCAATTAATTATATAAACAGAAATCAAATTTCATAGAATAATGCATAAAATAAAACAATTTTAAGTCAAAACCACTGAAAGAACCTTAAAAAAATTAAATTACCTTATAAAATATCTTTAAATTCATTACGAACAAACCTTAAAATTTAAATTGGTGAAATTGTTCAAACTACTAAGAGGAAATAAGTGAAAATGTAACAAAATTAATTAAATATACAAACAACAATCATAAAATTTAATCAAACAGCGTTTGAAATTAGCCAAAATTAAAATTTAATTGTGAAATTTTACAATTTTAAATAAAAATCACTCAATTAGCAGTTGTTAAATTTTAAAATTTTCAAAATAAAATTATTAAAGAATGATATCTTAGAGGAAAATATAAATTTCTAATAAGACTACATACATACATATTCCACAAGTTTGTCGATAACTACCACAGCTGGAGCTACAGACTATTCCACCTATCTTGAATTAATGTCATCATCTTTATCAAAATACATAAGTGATTTAGAATAATCTTATCATGAAAATGCTTCTGCATGTCAGCTTTTTCTTCATATGCACTGTGTCAGACGATGTAATTGTAGTGTTTCAATCGAACAACCAAGTCCTTGAAAACATTTTATTAATATTATTGTTAATAATGTTAATTTGGTTATTTGTATACTTACTTTTATATTAAAACTTCTTTTACGTGAGAGAATGTCTTTGTTCTTAAACTTTGACAACTCAGGCAGTCGAATCGTCTCCACTTTAAAACTTGTATCGGTCACATCATTTCCCTTGGACAGAAATTTCATTTTGGCATTAGTCTTCAGTTTCACCTTCGTCTTTTCCTCTCTCAATTTCCTCTTGTGTTTACCCTTTTCTGTATAAGTAAGCTTTAAACATAACCTATATAACCAAACTTACGCACGTGTTACCTACTACCGGTTTTTTCAAACTGGACCATAGAAAAAGTTGTTTAAGATTATGTACCACTGATACAAAAGTACAAACAAATCACAGAGCAACAAACAGATTAAACAGACATATCGCAATTACTCTTTATATTGTTTTATGATGAAACTGCATTTTAGCGGCATAAAATTAAGTTGGTAACTCTGGAACCTCCAAACGTTGCCGTTGTGAATTTTTATATTTTGTAAAATTTCATTTCTTACATGTGTTTACTTAAATCCATTTATTTTGGATAGAATTATATTTATATTTAATTTATTTTCGTGTTTATTAATTTGCGTCTGATTTTTCATTTATTTATATATAATTTTTATTGTCTTTGATTTGTGTGATTTATATTAATTTTATTGGTAAGTAAAAAACTAATTTATTTGTAAATTATATTATTAATTTTATTTCAACTATTCACAGATTGTGCTATAGTTTTAACTTAGTATTTTTAGATATTCATAGATTTATTTTAATTATAATATCAGCTATGAATAATAATAACATTGAAACGAAATTGTCTTTTAAAGATCCACCTATTTTTGGCTATAAAAAATTGAAATTTTTTTTGACGCATTAAAGAATATGTTTCGACCAAGTAAAAAGTTTCCTTGGAGAAAAATTAATTTTAAATTTGAAAAAATGCTGAATTTTCGAAGTTTATGTAATAAATAATAATAAATTAGATAAATAAGATTAGTTAAAAAAAATGGAAACCTAACCTAACCTAATTTTTTTTTCGGTAAGTTCATCAAAAATGTATTTTCAAGAAAAAAAATTGTCAATAACGTTTTTTTATAAAATGAAATCTAATAATTTTAAATTTTAGAAATACTGATTTTTTAACATTTTTTCTTGAAATTAACATATTTATTATTTAAAACTTTTTAGTTTTGTTCCTGATTTGTAACTATTTTAATAATAATTTTCAAATATTTCTGTAATAACAAAAACGTAACATTTTTATATAGTATAATGTTCTATTTTTGATGAAACCTCAATTTAATAAAAATTGTTAAATTTGAAAAATTCATAAAATATTGAAAAATTATGTTACATATTAATTTTCTTTTAAAAATGTGATAGACTTATTGAAAAAAAAATAGACATATACTATAAAAAAATGTTTATAAAAATTTCAAGCAAAAACCGCAAAAATCGACACTTTTTCAAGTTTAAAATTAAATTTCCTCTAATAAAAATTATTTTTTTACTCTATCAAAACATACTCATTTAATATTAATATTGAAAAAAAATTGTTGATAGCTCAATTTTTCGATTTTTAATGGCAGAAAATAGGTAAAGTCGTGGTTCTAAACAATTATCTCAAATGGGTGGATTATCTCAAATGGGATGCGAATTCCGATGATTTATTGAATATAGAAAACATGTGAATGAAGGCAAAAAGTGCCATTTTGGAACATTAGAAGCTCTATTTATTTCGCATCTACACGAATTTGTTTGGCGAAATAAGTATAAAAGTGACCGAAATTTATATAATTCATTTTTAGTTTACATTTTATGCTCATATCAGAATATAAAAAAACGACAAAATATCTCAAAAAGTAGTAAAATATTAGATGCGGCAACGTTGTGAATGTTCTTGATGGTAAAGCGCCTGCGCATAGAAAACCTGCGCCTGCGCATAGAAAACCTGCGCCTGCGCATAGAAAACCTAAGAAGTACCAACCCAATGTTATAAAAGAGAAACATTATTGGGCTCAAGGCTAAGTGGCGGATTGCCAAATGTAACAACAATTTTATTACAGAAACCTTTTTCTGTGTCATTCAAAAAGAGCGGGAAACTGCGATGACGGGAGATCTTACAGCATTTAAATTTTACTAATATAGGTTAGGTTCAATTTATAATATATAAAAATAAAACGCTTATATATTTAACAAAAGTTTTATTATGAATACACAATGAGAATACACATTTGATATAAAATTGATACATATATTCCTAAAAACAAGAAACTTGTACAAAATAAATAACAATAATAATAATACAGTAAAAGAGTTCACAATAATTAAAACATACTTTTTACTTTTGGCAACGTGCCTTTAACTCTCAGCATTATTTTTATCACAGATAGGAGATGTAGATTTGCAATAGGAATGATCTAACAGAACAATCAAGTGACAGTCTTTCGAAATATGAGAATTATTATTTGTATCTAAAAGAGAATTTGAACAAAGAGAAATACTTGAAGCCGAGGGAACATCAGGAACAGAAAAAGAATCAGAACATTTTAGTAAAACATTAGAATGTACAATAATTTGTTTATTAAGATTTATTAAATTATTTGATATCGAAGAGTAAGAACTACAATTAAAATCAGATATTAGACTTAGAACATTAGTCGAAGTGGAAGGAAATGCAGAACTTCAAATTTGACAAATAGAACGCCAGACTAGATTTACAATAGGAATTAATGGTGCTAAAAATAAAGACTTATTTTTAAAAGTTGGATCTTCGACATTAACTAAATAAGCATTGGAACATTTAGTATATCTACATCTTTTACTAATCCAACCAGGACGTAGAGATTGCTGAGGAAAACCCATTGTAAAATAATACTATATAAAACTATATCACAGAATATCACAGAAATAATAATTAAAATAGAAACTTACCTGTTCCTACCACGCCACTCACACAAACACTATGCCATTTTACTGTCAATTTTACGAATTTCTTTAACCAAATTACTAAATGTAAATACTAAAATCCCCAGTTTTCTATGTTTTTCCCAGATGACAGAGGTTGACCTTTGACCCCACTTTCGTCCCAGAATCGTGCATTTCCGACGCCTCCGAACTAGTATGTTCGGCTGCTGCCCACTCGTCCCTATTCACTTGGCCCCCCATGCGCCTGCGGGAACTACCAACATAATTTCAGGCCGCTATAATACAACTTTATCCCAAATTTTATAAGACTTATACCGTGTTAACTGTTTATTTTATTATTCAATAACAAACACTATCTATAATTTTTAGATTTAGAAAATGTGAATATGAATGAATGAAAATGGGAATATATTTGAAGAGATCTGACTGGTCTGGTCAATGTAATATGAATCTACTTAGACAATAAAGTCCAAGTGAATTCACTCAGTCATATGTGAAAATCTTAATTGATGAAAAGTGTTTGTATTATTCAGGTTGGTATATTTAATTTTAACAAGTTAATTAATGTAAAATATTTTATTGTTTAATCATCTACATTATACATTGTTTATTACAAATATTACAAACATAAAAAGTAAAATGGTTTTAACTATATTACTACTTTTACTGTTTACTAATAGATTTTAACTTTATGTTTTAGGTGATGACAACTGAAATACTAAACTGATGGTTTACATTAAAGTTGTTTGTGGAGCAAGCCATTTAATCATGTTTACCATTCTTCAAATAAATGTGAAAGCTATGTGTCTTTATCTTGCCACACAAGTGACTTATGTATTAATGAAAATATTTTAATATTCAAACAACAATTAATCTTAACTTTTGCTCTCTTATGTTAATATTGTTTCGAAAGGAAACCTGTATCTGTGGCTACTTGATTTTTTCTTTTTATTTTATTTATATGATTCATTTGTTTTTAATCAGTAGACAATAGTTATATTCCAATTCAACAATGAATGTAAAATTATCATGAGTAGTTCTTTAGTAGTAGTAGTTTCATTTAGCTTATATTTAATTTGCCTAATTTATACTGTTCTTTTTAATATATGCTATGTGAAATATATAAATAAATACAAATAATGTTAAAAATGGAATGCTTTAAATAATGTTTTATTTTTCCTTTTTATATTTTAGATATCAATAACTGAAAAACTAAATTGATGTACACCTTTACATCTATGCAACTGAGATTATCAATATTGAAGTCAAAGTCAGTGTATATTCATTTAGCTTGTTATTCATGTGATTTAATTGAATATATCCATATATAGAATATTCAAAGGGGTTTGCACAAAACAATATTGAAATATAATATATTTTTGTATCAATATTGGTGAACACTAATCAGAAATCAATTGAATTGATTTTGACCACTTCTGAGGGCAGTTGTTATTTTTAAGATTCATTATATGTTTAATTATTATCAATAACATTTCATAAGAATACAGAGCTGGGCACAGACTGGTAAAATTATTTTGTATTTGCAATTCATTTATTTGTTATACATTATTTTGTTTAAAACAAAAAAACATTTGGGTAATATTGAAAACATGTAGCAAAAAAAGGTTTTAAATTAAAGAGGGGAAATCTGTTTAATATTGTAATATTTATTATAAATATTTTTATATGATATGTAAGCATTAAAAAGAAAATAAAACATCTTTTTAATTTTTTAGACAATGACCAGTAAATGGAATGAAGATTACATTGGGTATTGTTTGAAACAACATCTACATTTCTACTCAAACTAAGGTTAGTGTACATTTATTTTTAACTGAGTTAATATGCAATTAAAAATGAATTAAGTTAATAACATATTGGGTTATTTTTATTATTTAAGTCTTATCATATTTGATTTGATTGAACTTCAAAAGTGACATTATGCAAGAGCAATATTACTTAATATTACTGTTATTTTGCGAAATAAATGATTATTCTGTGGTTTTCAAATTACAAATTAAATAAAAGGGAAACGTTTAATTACAGATTCTACAACCAAGTTTGAATTCTAAAATATTGAATATATAGTTTAGTCTTGATATAGTGAACTAATTGAGCAACGATTTTATCACTCCACCGCAGTCGTTCACTATTTAGAATGCAAAAAAAATACACAACATTGGTATTTAAAGTGTGTTTAATACATTAATAGTTTAACTTTTTAAAAAATTCATAGTACATTTATAATAAAAAATAAAATAAATATGATAAAATTAGTTACTAGAATTTAAAAAAATTGTTAATTTAGTTTGCCTTCTTTGTTTATTGTATATTTTTTAAACCAACATAGCTCTTAGGTTATGAATAACTATCCCAGAATATTATACTTAATTCGAGTTTTCTTTGACCCACTGAATAACATTGTTTGAACATTTGAACATTTCATCAGTGGATATTAACTTGCCTGTTATAATTGAATATTCAGCAACATAACACTGTAATTTATCTATTGTAGAATTGTTTTAATTTTGTTATTTTAACATGTTAATATTTAAATTTATTATTTATAGAAAGTGTCAATTACTTTTAATTGGAGCAAATGGGACGCATTAAACCACCAATCATCTAGTTAATGGCAAATTTACGTTTTTCAGTTTCTCATGAGTATCAAGAATTAATTTATATACAATAATATAAAACATATATGAAAGAATTTGTCAAATTTCAATCCTACTATGTAACTTATTTTCGCCTACATCAAAAACAAATAAAATAAAACCAATCAAAATATAAAACGTTTCAAATGTATTTCGGTACCTTTAATGATGAACATTACTGTTTCCCAAATTGTTTAAATTGAAATGAAAAAGATCACAGAGTGTTGTTGCTGAACAAATATATTCAACAAGGAGGTTTAAAACCTCTCTGATCAGTATTTGTGAATACTGTTATGATAACTATTATAATAATTATTTCAGTATTTTTTAATTTATTATTAAATTTTGTTCTAGGTATTATGATATGTGGTGGGACATCCAAGTATACTTTCAATTGCCTCCATCTGTGGTTAAATTTTAGTTAACTGAAGAATGTTTGTATAATAATGCACCATAAAACGTCTGAAGAATGTTCAGTGGGAAAAAAATTAAAACTGAATAGTAACTGAATTTATTGCATATAAATTTGGTTACTTGTCATTTTTAAATAATGACTTGATTAGTTGTGTATACAGTATCAAAAATGATGAACGTGTCTACTCGCGTATTGAGACGGAACATCAATACCCCTTTGTAAACAAAAAAGAAAGATATACATGCAATTATGTGGGCGGGCCGGACTGACTGGAGGGGATCATTTGGTTTTGCTGCGTTTAGCATGCGGTTCGTCTCCGCAGACGAGTCGGTGTCTTTTAACACTTTATTTAATTATTTTTATTTTTTTTACTTATGCATTTATTTATTTTATTTAATTTTTGGGATACATTTTTATTTTGAAAAAAGAACTTTATTTTTAGAATACTTATTTTTGTTTTTAATATCGCATATGGAGAGTTACTAATTGCATTCGCAAAGATTAATTTATATTGTGCGCAAGCGCGCACTAGCACGGCCATTGTCTCTGAGAGTGGGGATTCCTACTACCGGGCAAAATTTTTCTCTCTTTGTCGTGCATCCATCTCTTACAACATCCAGACACGAAGAGCATTTTTGGCACTGTATGTAATTTACTATTGTAATTGCTGGAGAGGATAAATTGACAAAAGAACACTATATATTAGAACGTTATTCTGGTTTCCAATAATTGATAATCATAATTTAAGATAGAAAACTTATAATTTTATTGGGTGTGCATAAAGGTTTTGTTTATTTTGAAGATGTATAAAATCGTACTTTACAATGGTGTCAACTGAAGATTTATATGTCAAGTTGTTAATTTCGTATAGTATTCTTATCAGATTCTAATTGGGTCGTTGAAATTGACAACATCTTAAGTCTGCTCTTAGGTCTAACAGGGTCAGATTTTTCATTGATAGACTCACCTGAGATCGCAATCAGTTTGTGGATTGAACGTGTTGTCTTTTCATTTAGCAACTTAAATGTGACCACTTGGGATAATCTGTCTTTGCATGGGTGTACTTCAACAGTCCTCGCCAAGGGTCATCTACTAGAGTTGAGATTATCTTCCTTTAAAACTACAAATGTGTCAACTATGATATTTTCATTCTTTTGTGACCACTTAAACCTCTGCTGAAGATTGTGTAATCATTCCAATCATCCACGGGTATGATAGGATCTCTTTCCCAATCAAAAAATGTCCTGGTGTAAGTGTGTGGAAATCATTTAAATTCTCTAATTGTGGGTAAAGTGGTCGAGACTTCACAAATAAGAGTAGTCTCGCCCTCAATCGATTTGACGCCAGCTTCCCGCAGTCCTCCAAAATGAGGAGCGGGTATGGAATAAAGTGCCATTGAGTGCTCATAGTTGTCATTTGGTCGTCATGTTTCTTATGCAAATTTCAAACACCTATGAAAGTTCTTTAGTCACTGTACATGAGTGCACAGGATCCTTTCCTTGAAGTTTTCGTGAAATTTTATCGATAGAATCGTTTAATATTATGACACGTACAATGAAACGATACACCATATTCTGAACGACGAAAATGTTTATATATCTCTATAGATTATTTAGTTTAATTAAAATAATAAAAATTCAATTTCACGTGTGTGATACTTGTTTAATCCAATCGAATGTCAAACATAAGTTGTTGTTTATGTTAGTTACACATATATATTGACGACGATCATTACTTTAGAAATGTATGTCAGTAAGTAATAGCATACCTGTTTTTTGTGTCTTATTATATATTTAATTCTTTAATCTTAAGCCTTGTTATAAATTTAATCCAAATATAAAATATACTAATTATATATTTAACATAAGAAAGTTTTTGATTAAAATTCTGTTGTGATTCTGAAAAGGACCGTTTTGTTGTGAAGTAAAAAATATGTATTAACTTCGAGCTGTTGTATTTGGTAACCGCCTTTGTTCCTTCGCTGATGGCGTGTTTGGCCAATACACCGGGCAGAAGCAATCTGACGGCGGTTTGAATTTCTCTGCTGGTAATCGTCGACCTCTTGTAGTGAGCCAATCTTGACGCTTCGGCGGCAATTCTTTCGAAAATGTCTTTTACGAAGCTGTTCATGATGCTCATGGCCTTACTCGAAATACCGGTATCGGGATGGACCTGTTTTAACACTTTGTAAATGTAGATTGCGTAACTTTCCTTCCTCCTGCGCTTCTTTTTCTTGTCGCTTTTGGAGATGTTCGTTTGAGTCTTTCCGGCCATTTTGGCGGCTTTACCGCTAGTTTTGGGTGGCATGACGACGTACACCGGACGATGACTTAGACTGAAATAACGTTGCTAATGTGTCTTTAAAATTGCTAGACTAGATTTGGTCTAGGGTCTTGGGTTCAGATACTTGCCCCAACTCTTCAGAGGAAAAATCTCGATGAACGGAGAACAAAGAGTAAATTCGTGGTCCAGAATAAATTCCGAGACCAAAAAAATCCCAAATATGAACCACACAGGGGGTAAACCCGACAATGAAGATGAGGTGGAGACGAGAGCCTCATTGACCAATATCTAAAAACACATACAGAACAGGAGTTAGTGTATATTTTGTTAGAAAAAATCAATGAACTGAATGAAAAAATCAAGAAACTGGAGAAAGACAAAGAAAGCCTATAGAAGAAACTAAACCGAACCGGGACTGAAAACATATATTTATAAAAATATAAAAATCATAAATCACATAAACAATGCCCTGATTACCTAGCAATGATATGTTAATCCCAGAAAATACCCGATGTGGCAGATGTCAAAACTATGGACACGGACTAAGAAACTGTAACAACCCGCCAAGATGCGTGAAGTGCACGAAAAATCATCTGGCAATGGATTGCAACAACCCAGAAGGAGTAAAACCAACATGCTGCAACTTAGACAGGAAAATAAATACCAAAAAACTACACCAACTATGAACTACGCCCAGGCAGCAAAAAAAAAAACACAAAAGCAGACACACAAGCAACCAAGGATACCCGGAAACTCCAAAAACAACAGAAAAATCGTCAACTTCAACGGCAGACTTCCAAGAACTAAGCGAGATATGTAACGACCTTAACATAAATTAAATTATTAACGAATTAAAAGCCTTAAAAGCAATAAATGCTTCAAAATTAGAAATAATTGAAATCTTCCTTTAATTATAATGAATAACAAACCTACCAATAATTTTACAAAAAAAAAACATTAACCTTAGCATCATGGAATGCAAACGGCATAAAAGAAAAGTCACAATAACTTCGATACTTCCTCCAAGAACATAAAATTAATATTATAGCCATACAAAAATCCGGGCTGAACTATAAAAGTCCTCTGAATTTTATGTTTTTGTGTTTTATTTGATCCTCGATCGTTTTTATGTTTGCTTGTTTGTGGATATGGCCCAGGAAAGTATATCTTGGTTTATTTAGTATTTGTCGTAATAATTTGTTTTGTATACTTTATATACGACTTATTTGGGTGTTGGAAGCTATTGAGTAAACTTCGTTCTCGTACATGACTATGGGTGTAATAGATGTTTTGATTAAGTTTAATTTTGTGTGTACGCTTAACTCAGCTTTCCTATTTATTAGAGGATACATGTTTTTCGCTGCTGTGCTAATAGATTTTAATTTTTCTCTAATATGTTTTTCAAATTGTCGAGAGTTACTCCCAGGTATTTTGCCTGCGTTTTTTCTGTAATCTTACATCATGACGCCCTTCGAGATTTTAGCCTCCGCCTTACAGAGATAGATGCTCGATAAGGCGCCTCCCCCTCTGCCTAATGATCTCAATGGGCGCCCCTTTTTCCTACTCTGTGCTGATGTTCCTCCTTACTCTTTTCTTTTCGCGTTTACTCAGGCCCTCACTCACCTCGCAGAGACTGTACACCATGGGGGGGGGGGGGCAAGTGAATAGGACCGAATGGAAACAGCCGAATGTTCCCGAAGTTACACTCGTTTTCTAAAATTGATATGTTGTTTATAATGTTGGTATGACAATGGGTAATGGCTATTTAACTAGATTTGTTCGTTAATTTTTTGACCAATAGCAACGGAGTAAGTAAATGTGGCGCGGACTGCTATTCGAAGGTGCTGGGGGTATGGAATGGGGCTATGAATAAAATGGTTTAATAATTTTGTTTTAGGTTATTTATTAAGTTATTTCTTAATAAATAAAATCATACTTGGATACTATGCTTTGTAATTCAATAATTTAGTACTTAAGATATTTACTTTACATTACAATCATATTAAATAACCTCAAATTTGAATAAAATGCTTTATATATTAATATACTTTTTCTTATTTGTTGAACAAATTAATGTTATTTTGTTTTGTTGTTTTTGACCCGGCAAACGTTGTTTTGTTATTATTATTATTGTTACAACAAACATGATTCATGGTCCATGTGGTACTCTTAATAGTTCATCGCCTTGTATGGCAAATGGAAAATGTACTAAAAATTTCCCTAAAGATTTTACCAAAGATACGGTCACAAATGTCGACGGATACCCAATATATCGTCGAAGAAATCCTGATAATGGTTGATCGTAGAAGGATGAAAATTTAGGATTGTATGTATTTTTGTATGTTGTATCATAAAAAAATAGAAACTAAAAATTTTGTCTAAAAAATAAAAAAAAAATTTAGGGGTGGACTACCCCTAACATTTAGGGGGATGAAAAATAGATGTTGGCCGATTCTCAGACCTACTTTCTATACATATTATAGTGATGTTCATAATCCTAATTTTAAAAATAAATCGTTTTTTAACCCACCTTCCGATTCTAAATTAAATTTAATGTGACGTTCAATTTGTCAATTTGTAATATTAATCATCAAAACATGTCATGTCTGTGAAGACCATTTCTCTCCATCAGATTTCTCTATAACAAGAAAAATTCGTGGCCTTAAACCTAAAACAGTTCCTTTGTCACCATTACTTTTTCATTCTCATATTCCTTCCACTTTCAGAGATCTTAATTTTAATGTTTTTGAAAATTAATTGTCTAATTTGAATTCTAGTCAATCTATTCCTTCCACTTCCAAAGATCTTAATTTTTTATTTTTTTGGAAGATTATTGTCTAATTTGAATTCTAATTCGAATTATTTATTTTTATGTTGTTTGTTATTGTTATTGAATAAATTTATTGTGTTTTAATTGTATTTATTTATTTATTTTTGTTATATATAATATGTAGTATACAGAAAACTGATGTACAATAAATAATTTGTAATAAATCTGTCTTAATTCCATAGCTTGCGTTATTAATCTGAATTTGAAACTATTCCCGCCAATTTTGTCAAATGTCAAATACAGAAAACTATAAAGGCGACATCTACTGAATAAACACTACCAATCAATTTATCGTCCAGTGTTGTTTTTCATTTTTAGTAAGAGATTGGTACTTCTTGGGTGTTCTGTGATGTACACGCTGGTATCGTCATGCTCTCACACTCACAACTCCTTGTCAGCCATTCTCCAGCTTACTCACACCACAAAACAATCAAACAAGCCCCAAACAACCTAAGATAAAACGACAAAATTCCCTGATTTTTCACCAAACGTGCCAAAAGGGCACTAACCACAAGCAGTATGCAGTATGCACTCGATAGAGTGCACCCAAGAGAACCCACACACCAAGTTTCGCCGGAATCTGCTGAAAAACAACAAGGTTATGGGCAAAAGCAATACCCAAGGGGCCGCAACCCAACAACTGTGTGCTTTGGATGAAGCACACCCCAATCGCGCTAACAAGCGTCGGAGTATGTTTGACCTTGGTCGCGTTTACATTGAAGCAGCGTTAAGTTCAAGTTATAATAGTTTTTAATCAATAGTCTAGTATTTAGTTGGGTAAATAGTTAGTTGTGGTGATTGTGTTTGTAACGGGGATAGTGTTGTGTTGTTTTTTGCGAAATAGAGGCTATCAAAAAAATTCTCAGAAAACAGGTCATTATTGACGACGCGCCCAAAAGCGAGGAAGGCTCCGAAAGGCTCTATATCTTATCTGGAGAAATAAAAAAGCCATATACAAGACCAGGCGTTGTTCCCTCTCACAAGGACAGCAGCGTAAAACTATAATACTAATAATAATAAGAAACGTAAACAAATCGGAACGTCAAAAATCCAACAATAGTGACAGCCGCACACCAAATGTAAAGTCATACGGCATCCCATGGGACCCAAACACACAACAGACTGACAACACAAATAAAACATCCGCTAAAAATGTATAGCTCCCCCAAGAGTAGGTCGAGGGAGGAACTCATAAGTTACATCAAGAAACGCACTTTCGCCACAGATGAAAATATGCAGACTGAAGAGACGCCGCAAACCCCCAATCCCGGCAAATCGTGGGATTCATCAGCCGACACCTGTGAACTAAATAGTCGTGAGGCTGTTGATGATACCTCAATTGTACCATACACGTGCGAAAAACCAAAGAACATCCCGGCAAAATGTTCCAACTGCAAAGGGGATCATCCAGCAAACTCCAAAGAATGACCTGTTTACAAAATGAAGGTTGACCAATTAAGCCAGAAGACACCTATAGCAGCGAAAGCTCCGGAACGGCTTACAAAACCAATCCCAGCACCACACACATCAACCAGCCCAGGACACTAGATATCCCGGAATTCCCAGCACTTAAACCCACCCAAGGTCAATGCCGACGCCGGCCGACGAACGCATAACGGCTAAATTGTCTAATAACAATCAAATAAATGAATTTACACAGATTGTTTCAGAGATGGACCAGCTGCGCAATAAGGTGAAACTGGGAGCCTTCTTGCAAGCTCTAAAAGGCCTCAACAGCATGCTGGACAAAAACTAATCCTCTTTACAGAAGTTCATGATTTTCATGAAATTCTGAGAAACTTCCCTAGACAACTATGGATTGTAGATCCCAGGGAAAATTAAACATTCTCAGTTGGAACTGTGGATCTATAAGAAGTAGACTGTCCACACTAATCCCTTTCCTTCATAAATATAACGTTGATATTTTATTAATTCAGGAGACAAGACTCATAGATGTTGACAAGCTTGTTGTCAAGAACTATGTTGTTCATCGACTTGACGCAACACAGACAGCAAGATAAAGAATTGGTGGGGTTGCAATATTGATTAAAAAATGCATTTCACACACCAGGTTAAACAACATCAATTGCCCAGGGCAAAATTTAACTGTCAAATTGCAGAACAACATTCACATAACATCAATATACAATCCACTAACAAACAGTCTTGCTGCAGGACAACTAGACAATCTCATCGACATCTCCAAGAAGGTGATTGTTTGGCGACTTCAACGCACGACACCGCGCCTGAAACTGTTACGTGAATAATGCAAATGGAGTCGAGAATCAAAATTAAAAATAAATATAAGAAAAAGTGGAACAGGTTCAGACGAATGGAGGACAGAAATACATATCTCACCTTAAAATGCCAGACGTCCCAAGAAATAGAAGCGAAGTTTGGGCGGAAAAACTTAGAAACCTTAACATCAAGGATAATTCCCTCTGGAACTTTTTATGGCGCCTTAAAAGTAAAAAACAGATTATCCTACATTATACTATAACAAAACTGAGTAGGCCACAAACAGCGAGAAGGGGGAGGCGTTTGCCGCCTACTTCGCTTCTGTACACCGCACAGACATCGATAATTTGTCTCCTGAACAGACAGTGACCCAGACAGTCGCCTAAGAGATCACATCGAGTGACCGCATCGTAATCCCGCAAATCCTTTACAAAATAATGACAACCCCACGAGAACTGATATCAATAATCAAAACACTACCCCTAAACAAAGCCCCCGGCCACAACAAAATTGACAATATCCTTTTAAAGAATCTTCCCCGAAAATTCATCATCTAACTGATGTACATCATCAATTTCATCCTCAATCTCCAGCACCTCCCCACCCAATGGAAATCCGCAATAGTCATACCCATAAACAAACCCGGTAAAGACCCAAAGTACCCAAATTCTTATCGACCCATTAGCCTCCTAAACACCATGTCTAAGTTGACCGAAAGGATAATCCTCGAAAGAATCAACAGAGTTGACCGGAGACTTTCCATAACCCCGCCGGAGCAATTCGGATTCCGCCAGAAACACAGTACCACACTACAAACGGCCAGAATCATGGCATCTGTCAAGGAAGCATATAACCGTGGGAAAAACACGGTTATACTGCTTCTGGACATGGAGAAAGCGTTCGACACCGTTTGGCTCGATGGTGTGGTGCACAAACTGCGAATCCTACAGTTCCGGGAGTACATGGTGCGCCTCCTTAATTCTTATCTGAGAGGGCGCTCCTTTCGCGTCAAACGGGACAATTCTCTCTCCCAACCGCAACATATACAAGGCACGCTCCCAAAATTTACACCCTGTACATTTCTGACACTCCCAAACACCACCAATCACAGCTTGCTCTCTATGCTGATGACACTGCTATCTACTCACACAGCTTCAGTTCCCAGGTGGCAACGGTGCAAATCAAGTACCACATGCTGAACCTCACCAAATACTATGACAGGTGGAAAATAAAAGTTAATATCCAAAAAAGAGCAGTGTCCTCAGTGTTGAGAACAAGTTGATCCTTTATAAATCCCTATTCCTACCAATAATAACGTACGGTTGCCCGGTGTGGTGCTGCATAATCAAAACAAACATGCTAGTTCTTCAGCGTTAAAAACGCCACAAGGTACGAAAGAGTTGAAGGACTGCATAACGACACAAGACTGAAAACGATAGACGAACACATAACTGACATAGCCAACAAATGTTACAAAACAAAACTGCGCAACTCATCACTAACTATAAATCTGACAAACACAAGACGCGATACCAACAATCCTGCCCACAAACACAAACTAATCCACGAAACCCTTCCTTTATTTTATGAGCCACCATAACCTACTCATCCCTCAATCTCAAATCCATATGACCAAAATGAACAATTTGTGACACACACAACTTTCACACAGAAATTAATAATCAGAGATTGAAAATGGTTTTTTTCATTTCCTTTGCCCATACCCACACCCCCAATATGCTGAGTCTCAAAAACTAAAAAAATAATATATCAAAGATACTTTAATGACAATTATAAACAGAAGGCCTTCTAGAAACACCCGACCTACGTGTTCTCGGTGTACCCGCTGTGCCAATTTCATTTTATTTTATTTACAGATATAACAAATTGTGTAGAATTTATTGTTTTGTATTAGTAAGGTTTAAATAAATGTATTTTATTTTTTAGTTTTTTAGTCGTCGGAGCGGGCTAAAAATTTTTCAGTTACAACGTGCAGAGCTCCGCGACCACACGTCCGTACTTGCCTTCATACAAGGATATCAATGAAGTCATCTGGAACCAGAAATAAATCAATATGTTGGATGATTTCATTCAAATTCAAAACTGATTTTTGGGTGTCCTGATTAGAAACAAACCATTCAAGCCAATAGAACTATACGACCAGTGTTCCCGTTCTCATAAAATAACTAAAGAAAAATATCAGTTCTCGTTCCATAGACAATTAATACATTTTTGATGTACGCAATCATCATCACCGCTATTGGATTTCTCATAAAAGCTTATTTGGTCAAGTCACATAATCCAAACGAACCCGAAGAACTCAATCCTCAAAAACCAACAAACCCTCGCCTACTACCCTCCAAGTCTTTTTCCTAAGGAGGGAGGAATTATATTGTAATAAATGACAACACCAACAAAAGAGGAAGCTATCGTCAGCAAATGGGCTCCGACTGCAATACGACGTTACTAAACTTATGTTATATAATAATGATAATAATAAAATTTAAAGTATTCACTTAAAATTGCCAAAAAATGATTATTGAGATAATTGTGATAACTAAAATTGTAACTGAAATATTGCAGTCCCTTCCTTTTTTTTGCATTTTGACGTTAATTTTTGTGTTTAATTGAAATCAGAACTTGTTATGTGTCAATTTCCCGAAGGCAGGCCAAAATTGACGACGCGTCCAAAGGCAACGAAGACTTCCAAAGGTATCATGCGTTAAAGGCAGCTGAAAACCACTCCGACAAATATTCCGGTTAGATAAAGAAATCGTATTAAAGACTAGGCGCCCTTCCCTTTTGCAAGGATAGCAGCATAAAACCGAAAGCAAAAAAACATAAACAAATCTGAACGTCTAAAATTCGACTTCATTAACAGTTGCTCACCAAAAATACCATTTTGCCCGACAACACCCGGAGACAGGGTTTGTAAAACCAAACAAAACCTCAAGCTGTTTTAGCAATTGATGGATGTCTAAATATTAATAAGTGCAAATTTTTAAAATCTTCAATTGAGTATTTGGGTAAAGAAATTCTGCAGAGGGAATACGCCCAGATCAACGGAAAGTTCAGGCCTTACTTGAGGCTCCCATGCCAAACTGTGTTAGACGTTGCCGAGTATTTTCGCAAATTTGTTCCAGATTTTTCATCGAAAATAGTTTGAATAACCAAGTTTACTGAGAAATCAAACCTTTTGTTTGGACTCAAGGCAAAATGAATATGATGAAAGATGCATGAAAATACAGCACAATCGACAGCGATAAAAACTACCACTCGTATAAGTTAAGATACTGACAATCTTTCAAGTTTACAAACACTTCTAGTATTATCTTCTGGGCCTTAAGTTTATCATTGTGACAGACCGTATTTCAGTGAAGTCGTAACAAAAGCAGAACAGTTGAGACTTTATACTGCTGAATGGACCTTCGACTGTGATATGGGGTATCTTTTAGATATTCTGGAAGGTGAGATGCCTAAACGACTAGCTGAGTTTTTTCTTGTTGATGTTTAAGTATTTTCTTTATTATTGTTAAATGTGTGTTATGGCCGTGTTAGCATTTATAAAATTTAAGCTGAAGGACATGAAATTTATGTGTGACTAGAACAAGATTTTGAATTTGTTGATATTATGAATTGTATTAAAGATGGATGAATGAATCCAGATTGTGCAGTAGGTCCACATGGAAACGATTATTTCATTTGTGAAAATATGAATCTAGGTTGTACAGTAGGTCCCCAGGGAAATGTTTATTTCGTTTGTCAAAATATGAATATGGTTTGTTGAATAGGTCCCCAGGTAAATGATAATTTGATTTGTGAAAATGTGAATCTGAGTTATACTATAGGTCCCCAGTGAAATGATTATTTTAGTATGGATTATGTAAGAGGTCAAAAAAAAAAATGAAAGTGTACGTGTAGTAATTCTACCAATTGTGGTACTGTTACTGAACAGTCAGGAGAAGCCGTGTTAATGAAAACGGAGTTCCACTCAGTTCCACACACAGCGTGCCGGAGAGCAGTATGATAAATAAAAGTTGACTGATCCCCAGAGAGCAATAAATTTAATTGCTAATAATCTAACACATCGTTCAATAAGTCCCGAGACTAACAACGAAAACAAAATTTTTTTTCAAAAACCATTTTTATTCACCAATATAATCTCCTTTTAGAGTGATACAATCGTTCCAACGCCTTTACAACATTTCTATACCATGTTTATAAAAGAATTTACCCTTTGCTTCAAATTAGGATTCAGTTTCGTCATGACCTCCTCATTCAAGCCAAATTTTTTCCCTGGAGCAAATCAAAGCCCAACTCGTTCAATTTTGCTTTTGTTTTCATGGACTTGTGGCTTGTTTTGTTCCACTGAAAGCAATCGCGGCACTCACTTCGAAAAAACCTTTTTCATGCTCAATTTTTCATGAAGGATTGTAAATACGCTTCCAGATGATATCTGTGTCATTTCTGCAATCTCACAGACCTTCACTTTTTTCATTATGATTTTTAACACTTCACTCAGATTTTCCGGTGTAACGGTTTCCAATGGCCTACCCGAACGTTCTGCATTGTTTGTGTCCGTACGTCCACGTTTAAACTCAGCATACCACCGACAAATCGTTGGTTTGGATGGAGAAGAGTCCGGGTAATGTTTTCAAGCTATTGCTGGGCTTCTACGGTGTTTTTACCCATTAAAATAATGTTTTATCAACACGCGAAACTCGCTTTTCTCCATTTTTCAAACAAATTACAAAGTGACTCTGCTGTTTGTGGTCCGATCGACATGAAATTTTTACAAGTTTCATGTAAAGGTTCATACTCTAGGGAAACGTGGCCAGTTTGGTACTACTAGGACCATTTCTGGGTTAGTCTCGTGACTTATTGAACCATGTGTTATTGCTAATGAATAGTTGATTCTGCTTAATTGCAGTCCGACCGTCCCACATAAATGGATGTATATCTTTCTTAGTTGTTTATCTTGTTGATGTTTTGTTCCAATCCGTGAGTATGTCCAATCAATTGCCTCATTTCTTAGTAACTAGTTATATTGTCGCTGAAAGAGTGACCAAACAGTTTCAAAAGAATATCTCTCCAAAATAGCGGTATTAAAATACCGATACATCTCTAATTCTGAGTTATTTTCTGTAATGGCCCACTAAATAGTAATCGAAGGGAACTACTACAATTTCTCGCTTGTCCATTTGCAAGATACAACGGTTATATATAAAATAGAAAAATTATAACCAATCAGAATCAAACACAAAGTGGACCCAGTGGAGATTTAACCCCATTAGAATATAGGGCGTTAATTATATGCGGTGAAGGTGGACTGAATAAAGTAAGTCCCAGATAGTAAAGATATTCCTGTAACTTCAGCTAATAAAATAAATCGATGACAATGAAGACAAGTAATAAAGTGTAAACGCAACGACAGCCAAATACCCGATCGTAAATATCATCTTTCTTTAACTGAAATATTTAAAATTTGAATAAAGTAATTACCTGCAACCTTGATAAATAAAAATATATCTTATTTAATTGTGCGTTGAATAAATAAAAAACTTCAAAATATTTGTCTAATAATACATAGCTGAAACTATTGTATATAATTTCTCAAATTTTAACCAAGAAATACATTTATTATATCAGCCTTGAAAACTACTTGATTTTTTTTGTAAATGTAAAATGTAAAATGTAAAATGTAAAATGTAAAATGTAAAATGTAAAATGTAAAATGTAAAATGTAAAATGTAAAATGTAAAATGTAAAATGTAAAATGTAAAATGTAAAATGTAAAATGTAAAATGTAAAATGTAAAATGTAAAATGTAAAATGTAAAATGTAAAATGTAAAATGTAAAATGTAAAATGTAAAATGTAAAATGTAAAATGTAAAATGTAAAATGTAAAATGTAAAATGTAAAATGTAAAATGTAAAATGTAAAATGTAAAATGTAAAATGTAAAATGTAAAATGTAAAATGTAAAATGTAAAATGTAAAATGTAAAATGTAAAATGTAAAATGTAAAATGTAAAATGTGTGCACTTCGAATAATATTAATTAAAAATTACGATTTGTTTACCCGTTTCCCGTATCTGACATCCTAAATCCTAATTTCATATCTAAATGAACTAAAAGTAACCATTTTACTGACCTTTGGTTTCATTTCTTTCATATCAGATTCTCTTTGATCATTCATATGTCATGAGAAAACTGAAACATTCTGGGAACCTCATTTATTCCATCGTCCATGAATAAAATTAAAAATAAGGTTAATATTAAAGACCAAATAAGATTAAAGCTATTTAATTATCATTTTAAATTCTTTAAATAGTTAAAAATGTTTATAATAAAATAAATTATAAAGTAAAACACTTATTTACTAAAAATAAAGAAAAATGTTTTATATGTTGCCAATATTTTCAAAAAGTTATTGGAGATAATTTATCAAAGGTTGTTCAAAACATTAGTGAATGAGTTAATTAATTTGAAACAACCTATAAACATTGGGCACAGGATACTGCTTGTAAAGTATTGTTTTTCAACTATTCTTCTAAAAGTAATTAGTATTAAAATATATGTAAGATTTCGATCTTAATTAAATTGTTTCCAGTAAATTATATTGGTGGTATCGTTTTGTGGTATTTACATATATGTAATTATCTAATTTTTAGTCACAAAATTATTTACTTTCAACTAATCTTTGTAACTTTTGTAGGTTTTTTATCAACTTTAAAATATTTTAGACCATACCAATTAAACTTAAAGTGATTTAAGTTTTATGGTCCAATTGATTTCCGACCGCATACATTCCAATTTAACTATTTTGATTCATTCCCCATAGCGAAAACAAAATACAAATAATGCTCAAAAACTTGTATAACATTCGAAATCTACATAAATGGAAAATTAAATGAATTTTCAGCAGGTCTTTATTAATATTATTTTTATTATATATATATGATTAATAAAATATTTCTTATAATTCATTTCTGAAATTACCATAATGTAATTAAAACCTATGTTTCACATTATTAGAATTAAAAAATATTGATCAAATTAGTTTACGCTTAATTTTAAAGAGAAATCCAATAAATTGAATGTTTACACAAACTTAATGCATTGAGAATCCCATTTCAATTATAATTTTTTGCATTATTAAAAAATTACAGCAAGAACTGGTTCTAGGACTAGAAACATTAGTAATTTTATGTAAAATGAATTTTAACTGAACTAAATTTAAATCTATACATTCCTACTTACTGTCCAGGTCCTTTCGAAGTAAAAAAGTAATTACACATACTGATACGCCATAATTAATTAAATATTTATTATTTTCAGTAATATTGTCATACTATTAAAAACTGTTTTTAAAATAACAATTATATTTCTTCATATATATTAAAATATACATTTATATTGGTTTATTTGAAAATAAAATTAAGGTTTGTATAGATTGAACATTCATCGATGTAATTAATTCCAGCTTACCAGACTTAAAATGAGATAAAGAAACTAGTATAATTTAATTCCTATATAAGCACGTTAACATAGGGTTAAATATATTCAATTGTTTGAAAACTAGTTTATATTAATGAATATAAAATTATTTAATAGTAATGTGTTTCGTTAAACTAAATAAATGTATTTGTGTATTATGTTTCTTAAATATTTAAATGTAATTATTACTAGTTTTTAAATAAAGTATAGTTAATTAAACAAAAAATTATTTTTTAATTTTGTCTTTGCTTAAAATGAAATGTATAGTAAAGAAGAATCAAATATGATATATTTTCTTATCATAATCAAATAAAAATATGGGCACTAACCTTCAATAATTCACCAAAACAACATTGCTTCTAGAATTTCTTTTTAAATATCTCCAGTTTAACAGATATATCTTTGCCATCGTCACCTAAAATTATTACTAACTTTATATATTCAAATTGATAAAATGATATGAACTTAAACAATTTATATTACGTTGAATCTCTCCGTGTTCTTAATTTTGGGCACCTGAAAATTTTCAGGTGGTGTGGGTTCGAGGAAATCAGAATTCTTAATCACTAAAGTTTTATGCACCGACACGTGGTCCTTGGTTTTCCTCAGTTTAAATTAAAAAGTAAACAAAAAATACACACACCATCTCCAGGAAAATCAGTATCCCAGGAAATGATGAAGAAATACCTAGAAAAGTTCCCCGACTATCCTCATGATTGTTCCGATAGCAATTGACATAAGGTATGTATACTGTCCGGTAAACATTGTAATATACAGGAAGGAACATACGACAAATAAATCTCGTTTCATTACATTTGCCTCCTTCTCCCTAGCTAGTTAAACAGAAGCTGGGATCTTTCGCATTTGTTGACTTGACAAGTATCGCTAATATTTATGGGAATTAGGAATAAGGGATAATAGAGTAAAGTTCATTCGGAAGAGGTAGACACAGGGCTAAGTACAGACAAAATAGTAGCGAGTTGACCCGCTATAATTTGTATATGCTCAAGAATAGTTACTAGCTTGTCAGAAGGGGAGGATGCGAGTTCGAGTTTTTGCTGAAACAGCAGTCCCAAACGTTATACATGGAATGGTTGTTCTAGATTTGAGACCCACAACTATTTTTATGTCAAATATAGTTTTACCTGAACGGCAACAAGCGGCCAGATTTTATCACCGTTATGCACTCGATAAACACTAATTATCGGGAGACCTTTGTTAGTAAGTTCCTAGAACTTGTGTCTTCGAAACACTCCACAAATTATTACAACCAACTTCCTATCGCCAGGAATCCCTAATGTGTATAGGGGCAGTTTTTTCATAAAAACTCTTCGGTCACTTTCACTGTCACTACTGTCAGTTTTTGACGGTGACGGGGGAGGAAGAAAATCATTTGAGGTTATAATCTCCATCTCCATTGGAGAGCACATAGTTTTTTGTCTCTTCAAAGGCGGTAGGATAGGATTAGGGCTGTCACTTACCGGACGGAGATAACCTTGTTCACTTACTTCTTTAATCATGGCGTTTTGTTTCTCTATAGTTTCCATTAGAGAAATTATTTTACATTTCAGTCAACCCATTTTTATGTTAGCCTTGGGAGGTGAGTTAGTCACAGCCTGCAGGGAGATCTGGGGGACTTCGCCAGTCTTCGTGATAGTATTTTCATTGTTATCCATAGATGGCAGGTTTGGTAACTAGGGTTGCCAATCAAGTCATACCGGTATGAGAAATAGTCTTAAAATGCTTAATCGGTATAGGATCTACTAAATCTTTTTCAACCCTGAGACTGCAAAAAGAGTTACTTTTCCAAATAAATAAAAAACGATCTTTACCCAATCTCAACGGCACATGATACCAGTCATAAACACTTTAGTATAACCACAGAACACCCAATCTCTTACTAAAAATGAGAAACAACACTGGACGATAAATTGATTTGTAGTGTTTAAATTATTATATATGTCGGAGGGTTCATGTGAAACGCAAGTAGTACTATGGTTTGCATACTTATAGTACTTGGGTGGAATCAGCGGAAGTGCTAAGCAGGGGATGGTACTCGAACCGAGGGTGACGGTAGAGGAGACCTCCGAGGGCGGACAGTTAAGCTCCGTCAGGGAAGCTGTGTAGAAGTCTTGGCTTGGCTTGGCATAACCGTCGGGATCACCGCGTTTCATACGACTCCTAATTGTTTGACTATTAGTTATAATCCTGTGCCTATTAGTTCAATTACATTGTAAGGACTACTTGCGTGTTATTTAATATTCGAAATGGCCGAAAATCCTGACCGCGCTGCGACATATAGATGTCGCCTTTGTAGTTTTCTGTATTTGACATTTGACAAAATTGGCGGGGAATAGTTTCAAATTCAAATTAATAGGTATATTATTGGGTGAATTGTGAGAAATACAACAAGTTATGGAATTAAAACATTTTTATTACGAATTATTTATTGTACATTATAAAAAATACATCAGTCTTCTATATACTATATATTATATATAACAAAAATAAATAAATAAATACAAATACAACACAATAAATTTCTTCAACAACAATAACAAACAACATAAAAATAAATAATTCGAATTAAAATTCAAATTAGAAAATAAACTTTCAAAAACATTAAAATTAAGATCTCTGGAAGTAGAAGGAATAGATTGACTAGAATTCAAATTAGAAAATGAATTTTCAAAAACATTAAAATTAAGATCCCTGGAAGTGGAAGGAGTATGAGAATGAAAAAGTAATGGCGGCAAAGGAACTGTTTTAGGTTTAAGGCGACGAATTTTTCTTGTTATGGTGAAATCTGATGGAGAGAAATGGTCTTCAGAGACATGACATGTTTTCATAGAAGAATTATTATTACAAATTGACAAATTGAACGCCATATTAAATTTAATTTAGAATCGGAAGGTGGCTTAAAAAACGATTTATTTTTAAAATTAGGATTATCACTATAATATGTATTGAAACATAATATAACATATATTGAAACACATTTTGACACAGAAACCAGACAGAGATTGAGGCTGAGAACTCATGGCTGAATTTTATAAAATTATAAAATAAAATCACAGAAAAAAATTCTATATTTTAATAAAACTACCTAATTCCCATTGATCGAACATTCCCAATCTTGTTGGAACCTAGAATACCCACTTTTAATAATATATATAATAAGATTAACATACCTAAAAAGTGCCGAGTCTATTCTAGTTAAATCAATGGTCCGGCAGACTATTTAACCTACAAAATAACATTAATTTATTCAACAGATAAGAAAAAGTATATTAATATATAAAGCATCTTATTCAAATTTGAGGTTATTTTATTTCTAATATGATTGTAAAGTAAAAATCTTAAGTACTAAATTATTGAATTACAAAGCATAGTATCCAAGTATGATTTTATTTATTAAAAAATATAAGAAATAACTTACCTTAAAAAAAATTTTAAACCATTTTATTCATTAGCTTCATTCCATCCTATCGGCACCTTCGGATAGAAGCCCACGCCATATTTAAATACTGCGTTGCTATTGGTCAAAAAATTAACGAACAAATCTAGTTAAATAGCCTTTGCCAATTGTTATACCAACATTGTAAACAATATATCAATTTTAGAAAACGAGTGTAACTTCGGGTACATTCGGCTGTTTCCATTCGTTCCTATTCACTATTCAGCATGTTACGTAGTTCAGCGTTAATCATTCATTATCGATAGGTCTCCACATTACCTCCATCTTTTTCAGCTTCAGAGGAGTAACCTTTAGAGCTTCTTCTTTAGGAGTCCTGATTTCTTCTCCGGGGATCTTGCTTTCTTCTAGGTGACTGGTGAATATCTCAAATGTTCCGTTGGTCGATGTTTGATAGGGTCTATCTTTAGAATTAGTTGGGACATGGGTCACATGTCGTCTATAGTCCTTTCCCCCCTTTGATAACGTTAACTCATATCTTTCTCTTTTGGTAACTTCGTATTCCTCCTTTCCAAATTTGCTTACCAATTTATTTGGTATAATTAAATTCTGTAGTAGTACCTTGTTACCTACTTTGATTTCGCTTTCCTTTGTTTTCCTTGCTTGATCTTCTCTTTTTTTCCTTTATGATTATTAATATCATTGTGTTTAGCTTCTTCATTATTATCTTCACTAATTAAATCATGTATTGACGATATATTATCTCGAATAGTTTTTTCAAACATTAGTTAGGATGGTGTTTCCTCGTTGTACTACGTGATGTTACATTGTACATGAGTACAAATTTTTTTAATTCCTTCTTATGGTCAGTTTCGTTAGTATATGAAATCTGATGTCTTATTAAAATGGACCTGTTCATCCTTTCTACCTCTCCGTTTGCTTGAGGCCAATACGGTGTGGTTTGTATTAGCCTAATTTTATTGTTTTCACAAAATTCCCTAAATTCTTTACTTGCGAACTGTTTTCCATTATCCGATCGTACACTCTTTGGGAAGCCAAGTCGAGAAAATAATTCTGTTAGTGCCTATATAATGGCTGTCGATGCTGTAGATTAATAGACATGTATTATGTTAATATACAAGGAAAAAAGGTAACTGGAGAAAATAGGATTATACATTGCGGATAATCTTTTAGAACGTGTGGAGAACTACCCAATGTTCGAGATATATTTTATATGAAATATTAGATAATGTTTTCAATTTATGTGCAAACAAAGAAGTTCTTAGTGTAACAACTATGCAAAAGTGAAAGAAGATAGTTTTTAGAAATTAATGTAGAATATGAACGGTACGTTTTTATTCAAATTGACAAATGCATCTTTACTGCCATTACTAGATGACATTTTTCAATCGCCACCTAAGGCAAAGCCATCTGAAACAAAATTGCCCACTGAAGTGCTTAATTTCCTCGATGAAGCACGGAAAACTTTAGAAATGCCCCTAATAGATAAATTATCAATTACGCCGAAAAAACCATCCTCTAATTTAAGAGTTAGCAATGAGAAGTTGAAAGATAATTTTTAAACATACAAGGAACCGGAATGCTTTAAACGGAAGATAAAGAGTTTGAAGTTGATGTCATTGCTAGATGATGATAAATCATCAGACAATTTAGGAGTTAGTAAAGAGAAATTGGAGATGAAGTGTTCAGCAATTAAAACAAAAAAGGATTAGTTGAAAAGGAAATTGACCTTCTCAATGATGTCGTCAAATTCCTCCATGAGGCGCCATCGTTTTTAGCCATGCCCGTATTAGAAAAACTACTAGAAATAAGGTATAGTAAGATACATTCAGTGACGAAGGTAGATATACCATACCTTCCAGTCAGAAGGACATATAGAAGGTTCTTTCCAGCTACAAGGGGACATATAAGATCATCTCCAGTGAGAAAGGATCGCGGGAGATATTCTCCTGCTAAAAGATATCATCCAAACATGTATATAAATATATATTATATGGAAACAATGGTCAACAAAACTGAATGAAATGAAACGCCACGTCATTAGCACTCCTAAAGAACCGATGACAAGAAAAGAACAGATTATAATAACCCGTCTTAGAGTCGGTGATACAAAACACATCCTCTCTAAGCGTCAAAGAACCACTATTTTGCGACATCTGCCATTGACAACTAACTGTAAAACATATATTGACCGAATATGAACAATTCCGAGAAGAAAGAATAGAAAACAACACACCCAACACTATGCAGGAAAACAAATTATCAATTACTAACATAATAGAATACCTATATATTCAAATGTATAAATCACGAAAGCCTTAACCTTTATATTAAATATTGATATTTTTAAAAATTTGTTAATAAGCAAAATTTCAGTATTCTTTTAGATCATTCACATTGAAAATCTATATCAATCTGAATTTTATTTTGATCTAAATCTGGTTACAATGTTATTTGCAAACTCATTGTTCTTTACATTTGACTCATCTCCATCAAAACTGAATTTGCATTTGTTTTTAATAAATTATATTTTAGACACTCGACATCTGTTTCTAGTGAACTAAATGATAAAAGTTGTTTATTATTTGAAGAAATATTTGTATGTTCTGGATTAAATTTCACAAAAAAAAGAAATTTGTGGTTAGAAATTTAAACTTAATTATTATGAATATATATATAAGCTTAAAAGTAAGAGATACCGTTTGCGACCAAGGTAATATAATCTGCTTTAATAGTATAATTCTTTATATTATCAAAGTTTCCCTTCTGTAACATATTTTCTAATTAATAATCGCCGCATTTATATAATTTTCGATGTTTCGCACATTAGACCGAAAGCAAGAACGGTAACAGGGAAGGGGAAAAAGGAAATAAAGAAAAAACTGCAACCTGATCCTTAACAATTCTTTGTATTTCGATAATTTGTATTAACTTTGTTCTGGCATTTCTGCACTTGCTGACTTTGTCCCTCCTGTCTGTGAAAATTGTTGCGCTGCTGCCTCTATCTGCCATTATTCTTATCTTTTATTTCTTCCGCAGCTACTAGTACTGCTGTGGTTTCCCTCTCGCTTTCTTCAACGTTCCCCCTATAACTTCTCTTTATCTCGACATCCCGATATATATACTTCTAGCTGCTCGTCCCACCATTCTTGTCGTATTCTATTGGCCTTCTTTAGCTTTAAGGTTTCAAAACCTAGGTATTTACAATTTGCGCAACACTTCCCTTTCTTCGTGCAGTGTCTACCCTCGTGCTCTCCCGAGCAGTTGTAACACACCACATTCCAATCTTCTTTGCAGTATTTTGCCACATGACCGAGAACCTACAGCACTTGTAACAAATCGTAGCACTGTGGTTCTCCCTTACATATCAAATTTCGCCATTAATTATATCCTCCCCTTTTCTATTATTTTCCCAAAAATTCCCCCTTCCACCTTTAATATGATATTCTCTCTCATAAGGTATCTGCACTTGTATCTCTTAATTATTCTGATTTCTTCCGCTTTGTCTCTTCTTTTAATTGTTTCTTCTAATTCCTTTATGATTACCTCGTCTTTTACTCCTTTTCTCATGCATTTCTAATTTAGGTCTGATTAGTTTCTCTTCCTCCATCTCAATATCTTCCCTGTTATCTTTTTCCAGTTTCCTTTTAATTTTTTCATTCTCCTCTGCCGTGTTATTTTTTATCAGTATTCCGTTACCTTTAATAACTTTCACTTTCCGATCCGTCGTGGTGAACGGACGTGTTTTTCTGCGCGCTGCCATAGTGATATTGCGAAAAACAAGTGTGATAAACAAGTGAGTGTAACGCTTATTCCAGCCAGACTCGCGTGAGCCGTCGTGCTGGACGGTCGTGTTTTTGTGCGCTGCCATAGAGTCACTCGGAAACAAGCGAGAGTGTCGCTGTTTCCTTTTTGTGTTTAGGGGGCAACCTGTGGGTTGCGTAGTTTCGCCGATAGTAACCAGTGAAAAAACTTGTTTAGTTAGGCGGTAACCTGAGTTACCTCCTAATTTAAATAAGTTCTACAAACTTATCCAAGTTGTAGAATCTGTGTATTAGTGTAGTGCTATGAAAACTAGAGCTAATAAACGTTCACGCAATGTGGGAGGGAGTTCGCCAGCCAAGGACTCCAATACGCGTGGCTCCTCGCCGGAACTGCCTACCCGGCCCACTAAAAAGTCCCAACTCAAGGGCCGCATCCGTGAGTTGGAGGATGCGCTGAGGGTACAGGCGGCGTTCATCGAAAGTCTTCAGCGTCGTTTAGATTCTGTGGCCACCGGTGGAACCCCGGTAAGTTCTTCTTTATTACCAGTGCCCTCCCCCCCAGGGTCCGGACTGTCCCACGATTCGCCACCTTGCGTCGACACTAGTACAGTGGTTCCCCCGGTGGTGCCCGCTGTTAAGCGTAAGGCGCGCTGCCTGTCATCCTCCGGCAGCGAGGGTGGGTCGCCAGGCTCCGTCCAGTCCCGATCTCCTTCCACCGCCGAGCCTGCGGAACAAAATACAAAAGCAGTTACGATCCACATCCGGGACAACTCGGTGTGGCCGGAACTGCGAAATAAATTCAAGGCCGAGGGCGTGAGGCTGAGAACTGCAAAAAATACGTCGTCGGGGTCCGCGTGTACCCCGAAGGCGTCATGGACCATCGCAGGGCCACCCGAATACTCGAGAAGAGTAGTATCACCTACCACACCCATCAGCTGCCTGTGGACAGGCAGCTGGTGGTAATCATCCGTGGAGTGAACCAGGCGGTCACAGAGCCAATGGTGTTCACGGAGCTGGTGGAGCTGGGATTCCCGGTTACTGCGGTGTACCGGATGAGAAAGGGGGAAAACCTCTGGCCGCTGGTGACCGTCCACCTCAGCAGAGTTGGCACATTCAACGAAATATTCAAGATCAGCTCACTGGCAGGCTTGCGGGTCTCTGTAGAGCCGAAAAGAAAGGCAAGGGCAAGGCAATGTGGACGATGTCTAAAATATCGGTGTTGGCCTGATCCAGGGGAGATGTTGATTGGGGTTGCGCCTGGATCAGGGGCTGGCTTACAATGGGGGCGGCCGAGGGGGAGGACCTTGCAACATTGGCGGCCACAGCCGCGAACGATTTTCCAGGTTCAACGGAGCATGGCTTCACAGCTTTAGAGGGGGGATATGATGGTCTAGGAGGGGATGGACCCTCTGTCATAGGTTTAGGCCTTGGGGCCTTAGGGCAGCCCCTGTATTTGTCGCTGTGATCGCCACCACAGATAGCACATCTGGGCTTTGCATTCCCGTTGCTTTTCCTTTTACATTCGACTGATGGGTGGGGTCCCGCACAAAAAGGGCATGCCCACTTATCGTTGCAATAGTTAGACGTGTGGCCATATTTCCCATCCCAGCTCCACCAGCTCCGTGATGACAATAAAGTGATGACTTGTAAGGTCGTCAGCTGGAATGCTAGGGGAGTGAGACATCACTCCCTGGAGATCACTGAGTTTTTGAGAGACTCTGAAGCCGATGTCGTTTGTCTGCAGGAGACATTCCTAAAACCGGACATGGGATTCTTTATCCCAGGATACTCTATCCTCCGGGCTGATCGTTTTCCTGGAGCAGATGGAGAGGTTGGCATTCTGATCCGGAACTCCATCAGGCACCAGAGGATCGATACGTCCCTCTTTCTGGGCGAGTCGATCGGTGTCGAACTCGCCCTAGAAAGTGGTTCGCTTGGGATTGTCTCGGCTTATGTTCGACCGACTGAGAGAGTTTCCCGACTCAATCTCCCGTCCATCCTGCATCCCAACTGTCGTACAGTCATTACTGGGGATTTCAACAGTAAGCACACAGCGTGGGGCTGTGTAGAATCTAACACAAACGGCAGTTTCCTGCTCCGGGCGTCACTGGACTACCGGTTCTCGGTGGAAACCACCGAGACGCCAAACCACTTCCCTGATAGTCCCTCATGCCGACCTGATATCCTTTCCATTTCCTGGCGAGGTTGTCACCCTCATCAAGAAGAAAAACCGTAGCAGGAAACTTTGGCGGCGTACTCGGGACCCCTTCATCAAGGCCCGGTACAACGCCCTGAGCCGTGAGGTCCGGGCCTGTCTGCTTGAACTCCGGAGCTCCTCGTTCCAGGAGTTCATAGCAGAGGCCGAACTCCATCCTCGTCGGACCTGGAAAGTCATAAGGTCTATCCGAGGGAGGCGTACCTTGTTCATGATGGCATCAAAGTCGTCCTGGACAAGGATAAAGCGGAGGTGTTTGCGGACTCCCTTGAGCGACAAGTCTCCAAACGCCAGTCTTCCTGGGTTTGTTGTAGAGCACAACTCCATCAGTCGTCAGGTGGACCCTATGACTTTCCCAAAACCTGATAGTGACATTCTTCCTACTTCTCCCAGCGAAGTCAGTGGTATCCTTAAAGCCCTCAATAACCGGAAAAGTCCCGGCCCAGACACCATCCCCAACGTGGCCCTTAGGAAGCTTGCTACCATTCAGGTGGTAATGCTTACTAACATTATAAATGCGATGCTCCGTCTCCACTACTTCCCGTCGGCATAGACGACGGTAGTGTCCATTGGATTTCGTCGAGGCCATGGTACCGGTCATCAGCTTTTGCGAGTGACCGAGGACATGGCTGGAAGGCGTAACAAGGGGCACGCTGGTCTAATACACAAACTGGCTTCGTTAAACTTTCCTTCTTATCTGATCGGCACTATCCGCTCTTTCCTTTCCAACCGCTCCTTTCGTTCCAGGGTTGGAAGCGAGTTCTCTTCTTCGAGAACTATTACCGCTGGTGTCCCGCAAGGCTCCAAACTATCTTCTACTCTCTTCAATCTCTATTGTAGCGACATACCATCTTGTCCTAGAGTTACTATGGCAATGTATGCCGATGACTTTGCCTTAATTAGCTCCCACAGATGTATAGTTTATGCGGGGATCCATATTAGGAACTTCCTGCCTAAACTGCTCTGTTGGTACTCTCGATGGAGATTGGAGATCAATCCTTCTAAATCCGAAGCTATCTTCTTCTCAAGTCGACGAAGGTTGCCACCTAAATTCCATATTAATGATCACTAAGTTGAGTGGAGTCCCAGCGCCAAGTACCTGGGTGTCATACTTGACAAGAAACTCAGTTTCTCTCGCCAGGTCGCTTTGGTAAAGGGGAAAGCTCTAGCAGCCTTTGTTGCTTTGAAATCTTTCTTCCTTTCTAAACGTCTTTCCTCTTCAGTTAAGCTGCGTGTTTTTAACGCGACAGTCCACTCTCTCTTCATGCTCTTCCTATATGGGGCACCGCGGCCCCTTGGCTCATTAGGTCCCTGCAAGGGACCTACATGAGGCTAGTGAGGTCGGCCCTTGGTGTCCCATACTATATTCGTAACAGACAAGTCTGTTTCGAATACAACATTTTCTCTCTTTTGGAGCTGCGGCGCAAACATGCCCTCAATCTCCGGAGATCTATCTTTCAACACTCTAATCCGGAAATTGCATGCTTGCATGACATTCAACCCTGTGAATCTGACAGATGCAAGAGACCTTGTCTCTTGGCTGTCTAGACCTCTGCGTCTCTTTCCGACGGTGACGGTAGAGAAGACCTGCGAGGGCGGATAGTTATGTTTCGTCAGGAAAGCTAAGTAGAAGTCTTGGCTCGGCATAACCGTCGGGATCACCGCGTTTCATACGACTCCTAATTGGTTGACATTACTTATAATCCTGTACCTGTTGGTTCAATTACATTGCAAAGACTATTTGCGTATTAATTAATATTCGAAATGGCCTATAATCCTGACTGCACTAAGGCATATATATAATATGGAAACAATAGTCAACAAAATTGAATGAAATTAAATGGCACGTCCTTAGCACTCCTAAAGAACCGATGAAAAGAAAATAACAGATCATAATAGAGTCGGTGATACAAAACACACACCCTCTAAGCGCCGAAGAAACACTATTTTGCGAGATCTACCATAGTCAACTAACTGTAAAATATATGCTGACCGAATGCGAATAATTTCGAGAAGAAAGATTAGAAAACAACACACCCAACACTATCCAGGAAATCTTAGAAAACAAATTATCAGTTACTAACATAATACAATACCTATGTATTCAAATGTATACTAAGATATGTAAATCATGAAAGCCTTAACCTTTACATTAAATATTGAAATTTTTAAAAATTTTGTTTTCAACAAAATTTCAGTATTCATTTAGATCATTCACATTGAAAATCGCTATCTATCTAAATTTTGTTTTGATCTAAATCTGGTTACAAGGTTATTTGCAAACTCATATCACTCTGAAAAGTCATCTTCAACAAAACTGAATTTTCGTATCAATAAATTATATTTTGGACCCTCGACTTCTGTTTCTCGTGAATTAAATGATAAAAGTTGTTGTCTGTTATAATATAATTCTTTATATTATCAAAGTTCCCCTTCTGAAACCTATTTTCCAATTAACAATCGTCGCATTCATATAATTTTCGATGTTTCGCACATTAGACCGATAGCAAGAACAGTAACAGGGAAGGGGAAAAAGGAAATAAAGAAAAAACTGCAACCTATGCCGAAAAAACCGAAACAACCGAAAGGAAATTAGAAAAAGCAGGAAAAGCAACGGAATCGCAAATTACAAGCACAAAGGAGGAATGGAAAAAGGAGCTAGTCATAATGGTAAAGGACGCCGGGAACAAAAAGGATGTTGAAAAGAAAGTCGAGGACTTTGGATTGCACAGTGAAAGTTATGAAAGGTAATCCAATAGTGACAAAAAAACAACACGGCAGAGGAGAATGAAAAATTTAAAACGAAACTGGAAAAAGATAACAGGGAAGATATTGAGATGGAGAAGGAGAAACCAATCAGACCTAAACTAGAAATACAAGGTGTGAGAAAAGGAGTAAAAGACGAGGTAATCATCGAGGAATTAGAAGAAACAATTAAAAGAACAGTTAAAGCCGAAGAAATTAGAACAATTAAGAGATACAAGTGCAGAAACTTTATGAGAGAGAATATCATATTAAAGGTGGAAGGGGGAATTTTTGGGGAAATAATAGAAAAGGGGAGGATAATAATTAATGGCGAAACTTGATATGTGAGGGAGAATCACAGTGCTGTAGGTTCGGTCATGTAGCAAAATACTGCAAAGAAGATTGGAATGTGGTGTGTGTTACAACTGCTCGGGAGAGCACGATGGTAGACACTGCACGAAGAAAGGGAAGTATTGCGCAAATTGTAAATACCTAGGTTTTGAAACCTTAAAGCTGAAGAAGGCCAATAGAATACGACAAGAATGGTGGGACGAGCAGCTAGAATTTATATATCAGGATATCGAGATAAAGAGAAGTTATAGGGGGAACGTTGAAGTAAGCGAGAGAGAAACCGCAGCAGTACTAGTAGCAGCGGAAGAAATAAGGAATATAATGGCAGATATAGGCTGCAATGCAACAATTTTCACAGACAGGAGGGACATAGTCAGCAAGTGCAGAAACTCCAGAACAAAATTAATACAAATTATCGAAATACAAAGAACTGTTAAGGATCAGAAGACAAACGGGAGGAGTTTGAAAATATAATGTAACAAAAGAAACAGCAACGAAAACACGAAGAGTGACGAATTAGGAAGACAGGACAGGGAAAGTCAAAAAGAGGCGGAAACAATAAGGCAGAAAAACAGAACAGCTAGCTTCGACTTAATCTATCCAAACAAATCCTTTCATTAAAGGGACGGCAGAACTTTTGCCAGAAACTGTAAGTGTTAACATAGCACCCAAGTTCAAATTCTGCCCAGTTATCTCAGTGGATGTGGAGTGAACTTTTTCTATTTACTTCCAGAAAGATATGGAACGATCTGCCAATAATCGGTGTGTACGACAAGAATGGTGGGACGAGCATCTAAAAGTATATATATCGGGATATCGAGATAAAGAGAAGTTATAGGGGGAACGTTGAAGTAAGCGAGAGTGAAACCGCAGCAGTACTAGTAGCAGCGGAAGAAATAAAGAATATAATGGCAGATAGAGGCTGCAATGTAACAATTTTCACAGACAGGAGGGACATAGTCAGCAAGTGCAGAAACTCCAGAACAAAATTAATACAAATTATCGGAATACAAAGAACTGTTGAGGATCAGAAGACAAATGGGAGGAGTGGTTAATTTTTTGAAACATATTAAAACCTTTGGCAATCATTGTGATTTTTATAATTGCAAAACTGTTGAATTTGAAATTGATGAAATAAACTATAATTGATTTTCATTTTAGACCTAGACACGCTTTGCATGTAAAGTAGATACTCTAGTAGCTTTCAGGTACCCTTCTCTTGGACATTCTTCGTGATGCCCAAGAAGAAGGAAATTATTCTTGCCCAGAAAGAGATCATCGTGTCTCTTGAGGGCAAGATTGCCGTCGAGGAGAAGCAGATCGCAGCCCTTATTAAAGAGCTTGGCTCTGTACGATCCCTGGTCGAGGCCAAGGCCTCCGCTCCTAAAGCAACTTCCACCCAAAAACGGCCCAATAGTGCCACACCTCCTCCTTCTAAGCCAAAGAAGATTAGGATTGCTAATAATCCTCCCACTTCTTCTGATTCTGAGGTCGATCCTTACGAGGATTTGTCCTCCGACTCTTCTTCAGAGTCATCCATGCCTATCCCTGGTCCATCTCGTAGACAAATCACGTGGCGGGTCTCTGCGTCACAGTTGAAAGGAAGAAACCTGCCTCCACTCTTCCTCAGTGTGGTTAAGTAAATCAAACGATGAAGAAGTAATAATAGGAAATAATTATGGCTACTGTGTTTTGGAGTTTTTTACCGTGTTATCAGCAATTTCTTCTTTAGTTTTGTGTTCTACATGCAATAGAGATTAAATTCTCACGAACGGCTCAACGTGGACTAGGTTTTAAATTTGCATTACAGTTGCGAGAGCGTACAATATATACCATCATGTCCATTCAAAGAAAAATCCTTTTGAAGTCAATCGAAAAATATTTGCCATGCGAATTTTGGGAGGGAAGGAATCAACATCTTCTGTAGTCTGATGGATATATATCTCAAGGATTATGAGTACTTCTGTCAAAAACATACATTTAGCTGCATCTGCAATTTATAATCTCGTCATTTCCAAAGCTGTATATGATGAATGTGATTCAAATGCAAGTCCAACGGAATTTACTGTTTCTGGTGATGGGACTTGGGGGAAAAAAGAGGTTTTAATTCTCTATTCGGAGCTACAACAGTAGTAGCAATTTCAAAAAAATTGTTAATACAATTGTCAAATCTAGTTTCTGTCAAGGATGTAAGCTTTGGAAAAATAAAAAAAAAATAATGATATTTCTGCATATAATGATTCGTATGAAGATCCCAAAATCTCGGGACTGGTGAACTATCGCCCCCGGAACCACCTAGGCAGGTACAAGAGGAAAAAAAAAACAAGAAGAGTCAGTCAGACAGTCCGAGTGAAACTGACAACCCTGTGCGTTAGATATAAATAACCACAATGATTGAAAATAAATATTAGTACCGTGTATATAAACTGTAAATAGTGTATATATTGTTTATAGAGTTTTAGTTTAAGTTAGTCAGTTTTAATTTCACATTGCCCGAACCCCGGAAAACTGTTACGGAATTAAAAAAACCTGTTTCAGCAGTTCCTAATGTATTTATAGGTAATGTCGAGTTTTAAAAACTTCATATAATACAAATGGCAAAGAAACTCTGTATGATTTTTGCAAACATAGCAAATCAAATTTTGAGTTCCCAGCTAAAACCTCATTAAACGGTGTCTGAATATCCAAATAATGCGGTCAAAACCACCGAACCTTTCAAATTCACTGAACTTTTATTGAAGTAAGAGAAGCATTTGACAAAGCGAAATAAAATTAGTAGGGACATATACAACATTAGTGTCCGATTGTGAAAACATATCAAAAACATAATAATATCGCCTGTGACTAAATTATTTAACTATTGTATAAAGGTACACATATATCTGGACTGTTTTAAAACAAGTAAAGTTATTCCAGTTTTTAAGAAAGGGGATGTAAGAAATATAAACAATTATAGACCCATGTCGTTGATACCTGCTTTATCCAAAATTTTTTAACAACTTCTAAGATCACAATTCACAAAATATGTTGAAAATAATAATCTGTTCATAAAAAACCAATATGGATTTAGGGCTAGCAAAGGTACCACCAAAGCCTGTATAAATCTTATTGATTATATAATCAATGGCTTTGAGAAGAAAATGTATGTTGGATCTAACTTTTGTGACATCAGTAAAGCCTTCGACTGCGGGAACCACCGATCATTGATTTCCAAACTAAAGTACTATGGAGTTGTGACACTGAGTATTAATGTTATAACTAGTTATTTAACAAATAGATATCAACAAACATACGTTGGGGGGAGTTTTTCCAGTAAATAACAGTTACAAATAGAGTACCCCAAGGGTCAATCCTGGAGTCACTACTCTTCCTGATTTATATCAATGATATACCAATTCCAGATGAAACTGAGTTGATTGTTGATTCTATTTGCTGATGACACATCTAAATCGTGCCAAAGTGATTCACCAGTGAGCTACAAGAAGCAAAAAAAAGACATTCAGACAGTCCGATTGAAACCGACAGTCATGAGCGATAGATATAAATAACCACACGGATTGAAAATAAATATTAGTACCGTGTATATAAACTGTAAATAGTGTATACATTGTTTAATAGTTTTAGTTTAAATTAGTGTCAGTTTTATTTTCACACTGCCCGAACCCCGGAAAACTGATACAGAATTAAGATATCCTGTTTTAGCAATTCCCAATGTATTAATAGGTAATGTTGAGCTTTAAGAACTTCATATAATACAAATGGCAAAGAAACTTTCTTAGCTCTTCTACCAGGAATCTATGGGAAGTTCTACCTCACCTTCAATACTCCGTACTACCAGACCTTGGTTACTGAAGGTGATTATTTTTCATGATGGTAATCCATTAGTAGAAAAAAAAAGAATGCTTAGGACATGTGCAGAAAAGAATGGGTGCATGGCTACAGAAAGCGAAGATAATAAAGGAGTTGGTGGAAAAGGAGAAGGCAAATTAACTGATAAAGTTATTAATAAATTGCGTTCATATTATGGTTTAGCGATTCGCCGGCACCCTGACTCTGTTGAAGAGATGAAAAATGCAGTTTGGGCTGCTTGTTACCATAATAGTTCTACGGATAAAGATCAACAACATATGTATTGCCCACCTGGTGCGGCGAGTTGGTGTACTTGGCAAAAAGCTGCATCTGAGGATACCTTAGAGGAGTTTCAACATGAAAATCTTCCTCTATGTGATAAAGTTAATTATAAAACCAATTTATGAAAGTTTATCATCAGAGAAATTTGTAACTCGATGTTTGGGTTCAGAAACTCAAGATAATAATGAGTCTCTAAACTCGTTGATTTGGACATTCGCGCCAAAACATATTCATTCCGAAGTTCAGATAATTGAGTCAGCAACAGTTATAGATGTTTGCATTTTTAATAAAGGTTTCATTCCTATTTTAAAAATGATGACGCTTATGGGAATAAAAATTGGTTCGGAAGCTCATTCATTTGCTGTGAGACGAGACAACGCCCGGATTGACTACTCCGAAATATGAACATCCAACGCCTCAAAGGAGGCCAGAACTGCTCGATTGGAAGAGAGACGCGAAAAATAGTTTTTTCGAAGTCGAAGAAGGTTCGATGTATGAAGCAGGAATGACAGATTGAATAAATGTAAGTATGCAATTGCCACATCATTCTAAATTAATAATTTTTTTTTTTATTTCAAATAGCTAGGAGGGTTGGAATCGTGTGCATGGACACTTTAAAAATCACCTAAAATTCATGTCTCTACCTAGAATACCCTCTTAAACTTTTACGGTGCAAAAACAAAACCCGACGTAGGTGGTGGTAATGAACCCGTGACCCTGCAGCAAAATATCATCTAAAGTTCCTCCAAAGGCAGTTAAAAATTCGTCTAACTGAAATTCAAAGCAATTCTTTCGGTGATTTCCTCGGCGAAGCCGAAGTCCACAGTTTGGAAAATTATCAAATCCATTCGTGGATCCAAACACAAAATCTAATACGTTCAATACGAAAGTAGAAAATTCTATTCCGACTCCGACATTGCTGAAACTTTTGCTTCCTACTTAACCCCAGTACACGTCCGCACCAAAAGTTCCACCGGGTAGTCACACAATTCAGTTTCAACGCTAAATTGGATTCCAACCTAATCTCTCCTGCCGCTGTAGCTGAAATTAAAGCTGTCATTTCTGGTCTTAAAAATAAGAAAGCCGCCGGTCCAGACGCTATTCCAAATGCCATCATAAAAATCCTCCCCTGCAAACATATAGCAATGATAACAGGCATCGTTAACGCCATCCAACTCCCTGGAAAAGTGCTGTTGTCGTTTGCATTCCCAAAGCAGGCAAGCCTGCTAATAACCCAAGCAGATGCAGACCCATTAACCTTCTTTCCACTATCAGCAAAGTCGCTGAAGAGGTCATTCGAGCTCGCCTCGAAGACCACGTTCAGGAGAATAATCTTATCCCCAATTTCCAATTCGTATTTAGAAAACAACTGGCACTGACCATCAGTTGTTATGGGTTAATGAGCATATTGTCCATGCCAGGAACCAACGTAAATAAGTCTTCGTGCTCCTCCTAGACGTCAAACAGGCTTTTGATAGTCTGTTCGGGCAGAACGTTCCAAGTTCGTGTCCAGAATGACCTGTCCCACCTAAAACCTTTTCTTACTGGAGTCCCTCAGGGCTCCAAAATCTCTGCTATACTTTTCAACTTCTACTGTTGTGACTTCCCGACAGTTCTCACAGCTGCATATATGCAGATGATGTGGCATTCATTCCTCAAACTATATCCAACGCTTCCTTCCCGAAGTGTTGGATTGGTACTTCAAGTGGCGTTTAGAAATAAACGCCAACAAATCTGTCGCATTATTCATTTCGGATAAGCGACGAAACCCTCCTAAAATCCACTTAAATGATAATTTCATTGAGTGGAGTCCCCAAGTTAAGTATCTTGGCGTAATCATCGACCAGAATTTTCCTGGTTACACCAAATTAAAGCAGTGAGAAATAAATTCCTTGCCGCTTTCACCTCCCTTATATTTTTCTTTAAATGTAAGAAGACTTCCCAACCCACCAAATTGCGTGCCTTCAACGCAATTATCCACTCTATTGCCACTTTAAGCGCTCCCCATATGGGGAACCGCAGAAAGTCTTCCCCTACTCCAAGGTACATATATGCGATTGCTCTGGAAATCTCTTGGCATACCGTACTATGTTCGAAACGTCCAGATCAGGAATGAATTCCAGATCGTTCCCCTGGCAGAAACCGCTCAGATTCTCGCCAAAAATCTTCGGAATTCTGTCCTTGCTCACCCCAATCCCGAAATCTCGGGACTGGTTAACTATCGCCCAAGAAACCACAAGACAGGTACAAGAGGAAAAAAAAAGAAGAGACAATCGGATTGAAACTGACAGCCATGAGCGTTAGATATAAATAACAACAAGGATTGAAAATAAATATTAGTACCGTGTATATAAACTGTAAATAGTGTATATATTGCTTAATAGTTTTAGTTCAAGTTAGTGTCAGTTTTATTTTCACACTGCCAGAACCCCGGAAAACTATTACGGAATTAAGAAAACCTCTTTCAGCAGTTCCTAATGTATTAATAGGTAATGTCGAATTTTAAAAACATCATATAATAAAAATGGCAAAGAAATTCTGTTTGATTTTTGCAAACATAGCATGACAAAACAAAGAATAAAAATAGTAGGGACATATTCAACATCAGTTTCCGACTGTTAAAACACATCAAAAACTTAATAATATCGCCTGTGACTAAATTATTTAACTATTGTATAAAGTACACATATATCCGGACTGTTTTAAAACAAGTAAAGTTATTCCAGTTTTTAAGAAAGGGGATGTAAGAAATATAAACAATTATAGACCCATGTCGTTGATACCTGCTTTATCCAAATTTTTTTAACAACTTCTAAGATCACACTTCACAAAATATGTTGAAAATAATAATCTGTTCATAAAAAACCAATATGGATTTAGGGCTGGCAAAGGTACCACCAAAGCTTGTATAAATCTTATTGATTATATAATCAATGGCTTTGAGAAGAAAATGTATGTTGGATCTAACTTTTGTGACATAAGTAAAGCCTTCGACTGCGTGAACCACCGATCATTGATTTCCAAACTAGAGTACTATGGAGTAGTGACACCGAGTATTAATCTTATAACTAGTTATTTAACAAATAGATATTAACAAACATACGTTGGGGGAAGTTTTTCCAGTAAAAAACAGTTACAAATGGAGTACTCCAAGGGTCAATCCTGGAGTCACTGCTCTTCCTGATTTATATCAATGATATATCAATTCCAGATGAAACTGAGTTGATTGTTGATTCTATTTGCTGATGACACATCTAAATCGTGCCAAAGTGATTCACCAGTGAGCTACAAGAGGCAAAAAAAAAGTCATTCAGACAGTCCGATTGAAACCGACAGTCATGAGCGATAGATATAAATAACCACACGGATTGAAAATAAATATTAGTACCGTGTATATAAACTGTAAATAGTGTATACATTGTTTAATAGTTTTAATTTAAGTTAGTGTCAGTTTTATTATCACACTGCCCGAACCCCGGAAAACTGTTACAGAATTAAGAAAACCTCTTTCAGCAGTTCCTAATGTATTAATAGGTAATGTCGAGTTTTAAGAACTTCATATAATACAAATGGCAAAGAAATTCTGTTAGCCCTTCCATCAGGAATCTATGGGAAGTTCTACCTCACCTTCAATACTCCGTACTACCAGACCTTGGTTACTGAAGGTGATTATTTTTAATGATGGTAATCCATTAGTAGAAAAAAAAGAATGCTTAGGACATGTGCAGAAAAGAATGGGTGCATGGCTACGGAAAGCGAAGATAATAAAGGAGTTGGTGGAAAAGGAGAAGGCAAATTAACTGATAAATTTATTAATAAATTGCGTTCATATTATGGTTTAGCGATTCGCCGGCACTCTGACTCTGTTGAAGACATGAAAAATGCAGTTTGGGCTAGTTGTTACCATAATAGTTCTACGAATGAAGATCCGAAACATATGTATTGTCCACCTGGTGCGGCGAGTTGGTGTATGTGGCAAAAAGCTGCATCTGAGGATACCTTAGAGGAGTTTCAACATGAAAATCTTCCTCTATGTGATAAAGTTAATTATAAAACCAATTTTATACCATATTCATTCCGGAGCTCAGATAATTGAGATAGCAACATTTATTGCTGTTTGTAGTTTTAAGGTTTCATTCCTATTTTAAAAATGATGATGCTTACAGGAATTAAAATTGGTTAGGAAGCTCATTCATTTTCTGTGAGACGAGACAACGCCTGGATTGACTACTCCGAAATACAAACATCCAACGCTTCAAAGGAGGCCAGAACTGCTCGATTGGAAGAGAGAAAGGCGAAAAATAGTTTTTTCGAAGTCGAAGAAGGTCCGATGTATGAAGCAGGAATGGCAGATTGAATAAATGTAAGTATAGTCATATAGTATAGTACAGTCATTTTACGACTTTGACATCGAAAAACTACACGAAACTTTAAATGCGTTTTTCTCAAAACAGTCTCTTTCAATACGATACCCACGATTTCTCGAGTTCTACTGAACCGATTCACCTAAAATTTTCAAAGAATCTTCTTTATAGACCTCTCTCGAGTATGAACTACTACACCCAAATTTCAAATTTTACTATTTTTAAAAAATTCGAGAAAATGAAAAAGGTAAAAAAATTGTCGCCATCTTGACAAAAAAAAATTTTTTATTTTTTTTCTGTACTCTTGTAACATTAATAAATAATTTATAAAGAAATGGATATTGATTGCCATTTTTTTACGACACTTTAAAAATTACCTTCATGTCTCTACACTAGAATACCCCCTTAAAACTTTAATTCACTTTTTTGTGTTATTATGTGGATAGGTCATTATATACTGGAGGGCCAATCAGAATATAAGGACTTGTATTAACAAATTTATTCAGATCGGAGGAGACAACAAATGGGTCTATACTATAGCAGGAAGACGAAAAGCAATTACACTTTGTTTAGTACAGAACGGAACAGAAACTAATTATGTGCAGTTGGGAATTATTGAAATGGATTCCTATCGTTAAGCAAGAACTTAAACTACGCTAGAATAATAGGTCATACATTATTACCCCATGAACACAAGACGTAGCAACTCAAGAGACGATCGATTAAACAGCCCGGCACTAACGTTTCCCAACCGAAATCAAGAAGTGGAAATTTCGAAGTCAATAATAGACATAGTAAATAGGATAAATGAGGTAAAATTAATACACACAAGGAAATAATGAGTGTCGTATGTAAAACCAAAACACATTAAAATGAATCCTTGTTAAAGTAAATAGAAAATATCTTAAATCCAACTGACACATAAGATATAAATAAACCATAACAACTGTACCGGATAACTTTTAACAATTGATTTTTAAACTAAATTCAGCCTTAAAATACTTGTTATAATTGTCAATTCATCAACTCCAATGTTCAAAGAGCAGCAGGTTATAAACCTTAGTTGAGACAATTGAACATGTACAGAAGAGGATATATACTGTTGAAGGAATAAATTACATTGTTACAAATTACATACCAAGTACATAAAATTACTTATGAAAGTCCACAGCTGGAGCACCAACTCGTGCTTATGTTAATATACACATGAGAATAGACTTTATTAATGCTCTAGGAATTCGAAGCCGGATTCCCCCAATTATTTTGGTGTGCTAGCAGATTGATACAATCAATTGATTCGAGTGGTTTCCGAATAAATGATCCTAATACCTAAAACATAAAAAGATCACAAACGTTAGAAAATATTGTAACTATTTACTTATTGATACATTTATAATTTGCTAAATTATCTGCGTGGGCGTGCGACGCGGACACGCCGAAAGCGACACCACTTTTATCCGGACTCTTGAATTGTACTGTTGGTGCCCCGCCCACTAATAAACCATTGTCTATTTGTTACTGCATCATTTCATCAACTCTCGTTTAAGAATACTGAAAATAAAATATGTTTAAATACATTAAAAACAATCGATAAAATTTTAAATTAATTTTAAAAAAAATAACAAAATAAATTATTTAAACAAAAAACATTAAATTTCATTGAATAATGTTTAAAATAATACAAATTGTACTTTGTAAATTTTTCAATTTTATGTTAAAAATCTTTGAAAAATCTTTGAAAAAATTCAAATTACTTGAAAAATATATGACTTTTAAGGTGAAAGTTGCTGAATGAACTTTTTAGAAAGATTTTAAATTCAATTATTCCATTTGAAATAAAAATGTTGGACATATTTTGTTGAGTGGAGTCTGTAGAAAAGGATCAAAATGTGGTTTGTGGTAATTAACTTTTTAAAAAAATTTGCCCCCGGAGCAAATTCTCCTTTAATTGATCTGGAAATAATTATGATAGTTAAAATACCTGTATACTTACATTTTAGAGTTGAGTTTCCGATTCATTTTAATTCCTTCTTTCATAACATTTTATGACAGTTTAATTATTGTTCTTAGAAACTTGCACCCTATTGGAAATGTTTTTAATTTCCGAGTCCAATGCTAAAAGCAAAAAACAATATTAACTATTTATATAGTACATAAATTAAAGAATATAGTATGTTTAATTTAATTTATATGGTAATTTATTGTGATAACTGATCTTATTTAAATGACTAAAAATAATTGCTCATTATACAGACTTATACAGAGCACATACATAACCATTTTTAAGCAGTTAAAATTTGTAATATTGTCTTTAAATAGACAAGAAAATTGTTCATTCAAAATTTATTTCTACAATACAAAACTGGACGGTTGTAATTGCGGTTTTTAAAAGACACAATCAGTGTAATAATTGGCAAAATAGTAAATGTGAAACTGACCCTTTATATTTGAGTTTCTAATTCATTTCATTTTCTCTTTTTGTAAAATTTCATGTCAGTTTAATGTCCCAAGGAACTTACAACTTGATGAGAAGCTTTTTAGGCTTAAATGTTATCCACTTTTTTAAAATAAAATAATTTTATGCAATAGTTAAGTTAAAAAATATAGTGGACTAATACCAATTGTGACAACATTTAAAACAGAAAAGACACCTTGGAAGTAACTTCTGATAACTGATCATATTTAAATAACCAAAATTAGTTGCCCAGCATATATATTTATATTAAACACATGCACAACAATCATTTACTTACCTATATATTATCCATATTTTAAAATTGTAATCCCTTTAAAAACACACAATCGGTGTGATACTATGCAAAATTAGTTTATAGTAAATATGAACCTGACCTTTTATATTTACACTTATGATTCATTTCCTTTCCTCATAACATAACATCCCAGTTTAATTTTTCTTTTATCCTAAGAAACTTTCAATTTGGTGGGAAGCTTTTTAATTTTGTGGTTAAATGCTGAAAAGAAAAAATCGATATTAATTATTAAAACTATCAAAATAATTTTATATAATAGTTATTAATACTAATGAAAATTTATATTTTTGCATAACTGAAAGATTGTAATATTATACTTAAAAGCAAACTATCGGTATCATACAAAGCAAAATTAGTCTAGAGTAAATGTGAGACTGGCCTTTTATATTTACATTTCTTACATTCGTTTTATATCCTTTCCTCATAAAATGACATGCTGTTTTAATTTCTCATTTGTCCTAAGGAACTTTCAATTAGGTGGGAACCTTTTTAGTTTCTTGGTTAAATGCTGAAAACCAAAAATCGATATTAGTCATTCAATTTAATAAATTAATTTCGTATAAAAGTTATATTAAAAATATAGGATAGTATAACATATATACTAACTTATTATGGGTGACAAATATTGTAGATTGATACCAATTGTGATAATATTTAAAATAGAAAAGACACCTTGGAGGTAACTTATGATTACTGATCATATTTAAATAATCAAAAATAATTGCCCAGCACACATATTTATACTAAACATACACACAACAAAGTTGAACAGTCGTGACATTGATTTAGTCAACCGCTTCGTTCTTCAGTAACTATTTCGTCGTTAAAAGCGCGTCAAAGTCGATCCAAAGAATTACCACTCCTAAATCGATGTATTAAAATGTCAACACATCTTACTACGGTGCTATGAAACCAAGTATAACTTGTTTGAATTGTAGACAATATCTACGGAGATTAGCTGGAAAGAGAAACGATTTTAAATAATAAAAGCCAACAGTTAATTATGGTGGTGGGAATACGAATTGAAGACAAAATGGGTCGTATTGTCTATAAAAATTTATTCGCAAGTCATGTGACGTCCTTTGCGGACATTTCGAATTGTTTTATAAGAACTGGATTACAAGTACAAAATGTGTAATATTAATTTCCCAACGAATTTCGTATTTTCAATAGAATATGTGAAGTCTAAGTTACATAACATAGAAAGTATATTTCCTTCCATTTATATGACATTTATATTAAGATTCCTGCTGTTAAAATATCACCAGTCTAAATATAATCCTTAATTATTTTAATGTAATTATTATTTTTTTATTTTAGTATATCATTAATTAAACGGAGAATTTCTTTATTTAAGGTCAGCAACAGATCTGCAGTTACACTTTGAATTCAGAATGGCTTGTTATTCTCCCTACTAATTTTGAGTTTATGTATTTTAATTTTTAAATGTGTGAACTTTTTATTATTGTTGTTTATGGAAAGATTATATAATTTACTAATACTGATAGAATATTTATTGCTTAGAATTTATTTTAGAACTTCTAATGTCGAATGCGATATGGTAAAAAACGTACGATATGAATATAATTCTTAATTACCAACATATATCATAATTAATTAATATTTCTTTTAAGATAAATATATTAGAAGTAAGACAACAATTAGATGCTACTATATGAATTAAACAATCATAACTGCAACTATAAAACAATTGTATACATTAATATGCATAACGTGAACACAGCAATATTCATAATTTGTCAAAAAATAAGCATACGAGCAACAATACATCTGAAAATATTTATTTAATATTGGCGCATTTGAACATTTTGAACGCTGACCGTATTATCGGATGCATGAGTGGTCTGCCACTTTCCGAAGTGCTTGACCTCGACTGTCACATTCTGTTATCGTGCATCGTTTTGATTCAAAAACTGAATTAGTATAATATACTGCCTGAAGTGTATCGAAATTACAGAATTACATTTTATACTATAAAGAAGACTGCAAGGATTGAAATACGTCAAATTATCAACTAATTTTGTAAGTTTTAGTCATTCAGAGAATATTTTTTGTGTTTTGTTGAAATTGTCATAATAACTACAATATTTAAAGCGATTATTTAAATAATAAATATTAAAATAATCTTAATTAATATTATTTTGAATTATTTTAAAAATGATTTAAATTAGTATTTTTACTAATGTGATATATTTTAAAAATATTTCAAATACAACAAGAAACAAAGATTAACTATTTTCATAACAAAATCAAGTATTTACGAAACGTAAAATAGTGCATATTAAAACATTTTAAATGTTATGAACATATATTATAAAAAAGATCGAATGTTTAGAAATTGTTTGTGTCTGTGAGTTGAAATTTCTCGATATACGACAATTACTTAAATGTTATCAGTATGTAATATTCTGTTTAATAATAATAATGGCAATTGTTAATTGTATTTACTCTTATGCTGTTTTTTAAAACTTTATTTTATGAACAATTTTGCAATTAATTTCTTTATGTAGATTAAAATTAAAACAATAAAATAACAATAGTTATTAACAATATAACATACATTTCGTTGTAAAAAGCGAAGAAAACGGAATTTGGAACTATGAATTCAAAAATACCACTTTGGTTTGTTCAAAAAAGATCCTCCATTGTCTTTCATTTATTGTTTCTTTGAATATTATTTGTTATTACATCTCATAACTCATTCATTATTTGTAATCTGTTTCTATACATGGTATTCTTTAAATGTTGTTACATACAGTTTAAATAGCCTCGAGTGTAAGATATTAAAAAAATGTATACATTAGGTTTTCATTTCAATTTTGTAATTACTATTATTTAATTTTTTTTAATTGATATTTATTTTAAACTAATAAATTAAATATCTATATTGCAAATGAATTTAAAAAAATTATAAGATTAAGATATAAGATATATAATATATTAGTCATTTACACATATTTTGTACTTTTATATTTATTTAAATTGTTTATGAGATTCTGTACGTAATATTATACAAATATTTAGAAATTTGAGAAAAAAATAAATGAATAAATAAGAATAACTAAATTATATGAATTGCCTGATTTTTAAAATTATTTTATACTTTCACTATTTTGATATATTTTTATCAAAAATGAATTTTTTGATACATAATTTGAAATTAATATATAATATACAATTCACAAAATTCACGTCGTGTTTCGATTCGATTCTTAAATCTTGATCATTTTAGACCTCAGAAAGTCGGTTTGTAGAATGGTCAGAATGTTTCCCAGTTCACAATTAATTTTATAATCACAAAATTGTATTTATTTTATTATATGGAACATTAAATTGCAATATAATTTTTAAAATTAAAATACTTGATAATAAATGTTACATTATAATGAAAAACCTAAAACATTAAATCTTTAAAGAAAATTATTCGCATACGCGTTTCTTCTTTTATATTCATATTTGTTGACTTCTATTCGCAATAACAATTTACATTGAATCGACAACACATTTGGGTATCTCATCTTACTGATGTGGTGTGGAGTAGGCAGTGCACGATAATACAGAATGTGACCGTATACCGCCTAACGTCAATGAAATATATATATATATATATATTGTGAACAGTTGAACACATTTATAAACAGAAAAATAAATGCACACAAACCTCAAATAATTTAACTTGTAGTTTGAATTGCATTAGGATCTTCATAAAAACCTTCTCATTAAATACATATTTAAATTTTTTTCCTAGAAGTGTGAACTAAAACAGTCTATATACAAAATTGTCTGATTTACGTTCTACACCTCTGGATGACTAATATACATGTTGATAAAGTGTATTCTACTAACACATATACAATACAAATATAAATAAATATACTAATACATATACAAATTGATAAAGTGGATTCTACTAACCTAAAAACTGATGTTGGATTTGTTTCTTATCGACCAATTGTGTAAGATTTGCGTCATCGAACGATCCATCCACAACCACGGAACAACCTAAACTGAGCAAACGCCATTTTGTTGGGGGTTTTGAAGATTGCTCTGTCGTCGATATTATGGTTTCTGCGCATATAGAAACGGACATATACAAACGGCCGCAAAATGAACGCTTTTTCGCAAAGATTCTCGCCAGAAATCTCCGTGCATCTGTCCTTGCCCACTCCAATCCCGAAATCTCGGGGTTGGTGAACTACCGCCCCCGGAACTATCCAGACAGATACAAGAGACCTTCCCTCTTGGCTGCCTGAATGAATAAGTTCCCATCTGCCCTTCTGGGTTATAGCTTTTAGAGGTGGTCCCCGATGAAGAGTGGTTTTTAGTCCGTGAGAATCGGACACTAGCCTCCGAATTCCGTTCAGGAGTGCGTCTATTAAGATTTTCCACTCTCTAGTCCAAAAACAAAAAAAAAAAAAAGAACGCTTTTTCGGCGCGCGACAAAGGAAATTAATGGTTTATGAGTGTTGGCGTGTTTTTCGCTCCATTTCGTACATACGTAATGATTTCGTAAATTTTAATGGTAAAGTTGCATTATAACGACCTGAAATCATGTTGGTAGTTCCCACAGGCGCATTACCAGCAAGAACTTTCACAACGTTGCCGCATTTAATATTTTATTACTTTTTGAGATATAGATTGTTCCCTTTGACAAACTAAGAATGAATTAAGGAAATTTCGGTTACCATTTCGCCAAACAAATTCGTGTAAAATGTAATGTGAAATAAATAGAACTTCTGATGTTCCAAACTGGTGCTTTAAAAGCACTGCTTTTTGTCTTAATTCACATGTTTTCTATATTCTATAAATCATCGGGATTCGCATCCCATTTGAGATTAATCCACCCATTTGAGATAATTGTTTAGAATCACGACTCTACCTATTTTCTGCCATTAAAAATCGACAATTTTTTTTTGATAATAATATTAAAAAAGAAGTATGTTTTGATAGAGTTAAAAAAATTAATATTTCTTAGAGGAAACTTAATTTTAAGCTTGAAAAAGTGCCGATTTTTGCGGTTTTTGCTTGAAACTTTTAGGATCATATTTTTTGGACTATATGCCTATTTTTTTTTTCAATAAATAAAATTAATATGTAACATAATTTTTCAATATTTTATGAATATTTGAAAATTTAACAATTTTTATTAAATTGACGTTTTATATAATAAAAAATTAAAAAATTATATATTTACTTCATATATTTTTTAAATATTATATTTTTGGCGTGATGTCAAATAAAAAAATAAGATATTTATCAGAGAAAATTAATTTTAAATTTGAACAATACTGATTTTTGACGTTTTTTTATCAAAAATTCATATAATTTTATATTTTTTTTCAGAAAGCTTATCAAAAATAGAATATTAAAAAAAAAGAAATATATACCAAATCTAACCCAACCTAAGATATTTTTTTTCAGAAAGTTCATCAAAAATAGAACATTATAATATATAAAAATGTTCCGTTTTTGTTACTACATTACAAATATTGTTTTTAAAATTCAAAATTATTTTTTCAAAAGATTTCATTAAAAAACGTTATTGACATTTTTTTGAAAATATTCCATTTTTGATGATCTTTCCAAAAAAAAATAGGTTAGCTTAAGTTAGGTTTTAATTTTTTTTTAACTAATCTAATCTATCTAATTTATTATTGTTTATTACTTAAACCCACAAAAATCAGCATTTTTTCTAATTTTAAATTAATTTTTCTGCAAGGATTTTTTTTACTTGATCGAAATATATTCTTTAATACGACAAAAAAAATTTCAATTTTTTATAGCTAAAAATAGGTGGATCCTTAAAAAACAATTTCTTTTATTATTATTATTCATATTATAATTAAAATAAACCTATGAATATCTAAAAATACTAAGCTAAAGCTATAGTATAATCTGTGAATAGGTGAAATAATATTAATAATATAATTTACAAATAAATTAGTTTTTTACTTACCAACAAAATTAATATAAATCACACAAATCAAACACAATAAAAATTATCTATAAATCAGTAAAAAATCAGACTAATCCAAATTAATAAACACGGAAATAAATTAAGGATGAATATAATTCCACCCAAAATAAATGGATATAGGTAAACACATGTAAGAAATGAAATGTTAAAAAATATAGAAATTCACATCAGCAACATTGAGTCCAATTTCGAGGTTCCAGAGTTACCAACTTAATTTTAGGTCGCTATAATACAGTTTTACCTAATTAAAATATTAAGTGATTCTAATTCTAGTTGGAATGGAATGCTAAACAAATGTTGAATTGTTGAATCAAATTGAATATCTGAATTGAATGCTGTTACAAAATGCATGGAACTCCTATAAATAACTTAACAAAGAAACTAAGGTATAAATACTAGAGCATGACGTCATTGCTGCATCATCAAATTGAAACTTCGGAGGAATATAATATTGTGAAAAAATAATTAATACATATACATTTTATACATATAAATAAATAATTAATATAACAACATAACATAATGTAATATATAATATTAATAAATAATTAACTGGTTTTTCTTCGTCATCCCCTGGAATAATGAGTTTATAACGTGTGCTAAATTTGTCCTGGTGACGGTGAGTGTTCCTGTTTGTGTATTTTTTGTTTACAATCTAATTTATGTATTGTAGTTTGAAACTGATAAACAATTAGATTTAGTTCACTGATGAATGTTCAATCTGTACAAACCATTTTTAAATATAATATGAATTGATTTAGTTATTATACTTATTAAGGGGGTATTCTAGTGTAGAAATTCAAAAAAATCGATTTTTTTTCATATTTTCAAGGTTTAATTATTCAAGAATATGTCTACAAGAAGATTTTTGAAAATTTAAATTATTTTCGGAGATAAAGGCACTTTACTGACCCGGAGATACGAATTTAGCCACCTTGGGTAGGTTTTGGGTTTGGATGCATTAGGGCAACCACAGTAGGCAGGTCGATATTTGCCTTCTGCTAATTTTTTGCGGTATTCTGCCGAAATGTAGGCCAAAGTACAGAAACTGCAAATGACTTTTGCAGTGAAATAATTGCTAGTGTGGCCATAGTTAAGGCAGCGGTCACATTCTGATACGATGGAGGGTTTTTTCTTGGGTTAACCAGTCACAGTTCACGTGGATCTTACATATATGCAATTAGAAAAAGATGGAGAATTTAAATTTATATAAACTATCAAAGACACCTTACCAAATTTGTGTTTCTCAGACTTCTAAAAACAAAGAGGGCCGAAGAAGTAGCTAATAACATAATGGACATATTTTGTATAATTGCTGATCAAGTTTATTTCAAACTGAGTATGGCAGTGTAGTTATTATAGTGTAGTTATCACTAAGCTATCATTTACATCCTTTGATTGTGGGCAAAGTGGTGTGTGTTTAGTCCATTTGACGCCAGTTTTCCGCACTCCTAAATAAAGAGCGGGGGTGGAATAGTGCCACCGACTGTCCATGGTTGCCATTTGACATTCAAATTCAGCAGCATCTTCTGATGTACGCTATGGTTAAGAGCTTTGATTCTTAACATGACATAGTTTAATAACAAAGATATTAATGGACAAACTTGTTTGTACTGCAAACAACTCCAAAAATAAACAATATTTTGGTAAATGAAATATGTTATGTCAAAGCTTACATTTAACAAGTGTACAGTGACAATTTTACGATAATAATATTGTGTTTTTTAGATTTGTTGCAAATTAGCAAAATAATAAAATTTCGTAGATGGCTTATTGACTGGACGTATTCAGAAAAATTGTACATTTTTGTACCAGTTATTATAGCAATAAAATTTAAATGTAAGAAAGTCACTGACATGTGAGTGCGTACCACACGTGGAATTCAAAAATAATATATTTTTTTAAAAAGAATTATAGGAGTTAATTGATTATTCATCATTAATCAAATTTATGTGATGTAAATATATATTTTTATTTCATTATAATATAGTTTTTATCAAATTATGTAAATAATACATTTTTTAAATGAAAATCTTAATAGAAAATTCTGCTTATTGTTCAACATAAACAATACAATTTTTATGATGTGATGTAAATACGGTACATAAACCAAAATAACATTTTTTACAATTTTTGTCTCTCTGTCTGTTTGTTCCGACTAATGGTTGGACTGATTTTGACGGACTTTTATTGGGAAGTAGCTGATGTAATAAGGAGTAACTTAGGCTACTTTTATTTTAGAAAAATTCTGTTATTTTAGAAAAATAAAGTAATGTTGCAATGTCCAAGTACTGTCCAGTACCACGTTCAGCTCATCCGCATGCCACCACTGGGCCGTCACGTCGGGCACCTCCCACGACTTCTCCCACCAACGATTAATTGATAGATTGATTTGATTGATAAGTATCTTTTATAATTCCACCGATTCGTTCTTCTTATCTTATCTTAATTCAAAATATTTTGTTACATTTTTACTGCTTTCCCTTTTTACCTTTAAGTAATAATTATAAATAATTATAAATTAAGTACATTTGTGTTCAATATTCAGATTTACATTGAAATTGATAAATTATTTATAGGTTATTTTATTTAGTTAGTAATGTAGATAGTTGTTTTTTTCTAATATTTAGTTATGTCTAAAAGAAAGTCAAATCTCTCTAAAAACATGAGAAAGGCTAAAAGCCAAAGATTGCGACGTGAAAATAAATCTGAGCAAGATAGAGAAAGTCGTTTTACAAATTGTAGTTTACTGATATTCATATTTAGGTCGAATGAGAGTACTTCTGAGAGGAATGGACGATTATAATGAGATAGAACGCATCATTCATTGTTAAGGGCTCAAGGATCTTTGGAATCTCCAGATCACCGTCTAGAAAACGATCGAATTCAACACGCTATCGGATGAAGTTCCGAGTATATATATATATATATATATATATATATATATATATATATATATATATATATATATATTATATATACAATAATATTTAATTGACCTTGTTCTAAGTTCTATATTATTGTCTTTCATTGCTTATTTTAATGAACACTTGACTTCCACAACTTCGTTTTCAGTAATAATTCCTGAAAATATAAAAATTTAATTATAAAAATACACAATATAATATATAAAAATTTTATACCATCAGGTGAAGCTCCAAAATATCCATGAAGAACATCTACCAATAAACCAGCAGGCTTTATAATTTTATGATATCCCCCTCCGGATCCAACGGATGCAGTGGACATACACATAGATGAGATCGGAGACTTCGAAATGAGGTGGGAACTGCTGAACTAGGACGAGGATCAGCGGATTCAGAACGAGGTGTAGCGAATTCGACAGGAGAAGCAACACCAAGCCAGTGAAACGATTCGAGGAACGGTTCCTAAACGCGATACAAGGTACGCACATAGTTGAATCGTATAGCGGAGTGTCTAGCCGAAGGGATATCAACCCGCCATCCACCACCAACAGTGGCGGCGCCGACCGGTTCAACATGGGACATGCACACATGCATGGCGAAAGCGAGGCGAAGCTGTAGTTCCTCAACAAGACATATGAAACCGGATGAAGCGTACACTTACGTAAGGCCACCACTGCGCTCCCGCCTACAGTAAACCCAAGGCCGTTTTTACAGAGACCAAAGTCGCAACCACTAGGTCGCCTCAGAGACAGAAAGACGACTGACCGGCTGCGATTCTATACGAAGTTTCAACTGACAAGAAGAAGTTCACATCGGACGCGATTTCCTACGATTCAGGACAAACGACATCTGACGTGTACCTAGATTCCGGTGACGAGGGCAACGTCATCTCGCCAAAATGTGTGAAACGAATAGTCCTGCAGACCTGTCCCCTGTACTGAGACACTATCACGTTTTGGAGGCGGCAAGACGGACCCAAAAAGGCAGAGCCAGCTGGCGGTGACCGTCGACCAATGCCAGCTGACGATGGACGCAGTGTTTGGAGTGGATCTGATGAACGATGGACATACCTACAAAGAGGTTAGAGGTCAGGAAGCGACTTTGTCCTGCCCGACAGACCAGCAAACGAGACAATCGGAGAAACCACAAGTGGACGCCTAACTGGAGCGCAAGCTTCGCCTCGGACCAGGAGCCTGTAACACAAACTCTACTAGTCCTACAATTGTAAGTATATATTTTACAGTTGTTTCATTTTCGTAATACAACTCAACTTGTAAATACTATTATAAATAAATTATGTAACACAAAATAAAAACAATCCTGGATATATGCTCAACACTACGACAGTTTCTGTACTGTGAACACGTACTTACATATTTGTCTTTAATATTGGGGAATGGTGTTCAGTACCATGTTGTTTCCGATGTGCATGGGGTATCAAAAATGAATGTGAGTAGAATATGGGGCACTTGAGACAGACAGCGTAGGTGTGACGTCACGACTCCCCCCTCCCCTCCGGCGCCAGTGGGGCACTTGAGACGAACAGCGTAGGAGTGACGTCACGACCCTGTCGGCACGTGCCGCCCATCTGTTTGGGTGGTTGCTGGCCTTTGTCGGCAAGTGAGCACGCGCCACCCCTCTGTTTGGGGCGGTTTGTAGCCTTTGTCGGCATGTGGGCACGCGCCACTCATCTGTTTGTGATGGTTTATAGCCTTTGTCGGTATGTGGGCAAGCGCCACCCTTGTCGTGGGCCACCTCAGACCAAAAGCGTAGGTGTGACGTCACGAGTGTATGATATGCGCACCTTTCGTGGGCCACTTCAGACCAAAAGCGTAGAAGTGACGTCACGAGTGTATGACATGCGCACCTTTCGAGGGCCACTTCAGACCAAAACCTCTGTTTGGGGCGGATTGTAGCCTTTGTCGGCATGTGGGCACGCGCCACTCATCTGTTTGTGATGGTTTATAGCCTTTGTCGGTATGTGGGCAAGCGCCACCCTTGTCGTGGGCCACCTCAGACCAAAAGCGTAGAAGTGACGTTACGAGTGTATGACATGCGCACCTTTCGTGGGCCACTTGAGTCCAAAAGCGTAGAAGTGACGTCACGAGTGTATGAGTCGTGGGCCACCTCAGACCAAAAGCCTAGAAGTGACGTCACGAGTGTATGACATGCGCACCTTTGTTTACTTTTCCTCGTGGGCCACTTGAGTCCAAAAGCGAAGGAAGACGCATATGCGCACATTTGTTTATTTTACCCGTTCGTGGGCCACTTCAGACCAAAAGCGTATGAGTGACGTCACGAGTGTATGAGTCGGGGGCCACCTCAAACCAAAAGTGTAGGAAGACGTAAGAGTGAATGAAAATGCAATTAATTTATAATTATGCTTTATTACATATTAAAAACAAAAACACATCAATAAGTTAACAATTTATTATTATTATTGTACATTTATATTACAATTTATTATTGTACATTTATATTACAATTTATTATACATTTTGTTATTTCGATACATGAAAAAGAGGTGAAAAAGTTCTGTCTTTCGTTGTTGCTTTCGAATCCCAGTCGTTGATTGGTGCAAAAACCGTGTTTCTAAAGTAAACAGAAAACATACACATACAATATTAATTATTCAATGGTAATTTATGTAGTTGATTACAACAGTTTGTTCTTCGACGGATGCGCAAGGAGATCAAAGCACTCCTGAGGATCGTTGACGATGGTTTTTTGGGGCTGGTTTTCGCACAGTCCAAACTTTCCCCAGAACGAATTCAACATTAGTTTGGCGAGGGATCGAAGACCAGGGTTATTTTCGATGCGTTCCAGTGTTAGTTTCACTTTTTCAGCTTCCTGTTTAATTTTGATGATTTTTCTGTGAAAAAACCCAGCTGGCCCGCCGCATGGTTGTACTGACGCGTTTCGTAAGACCACACTTCAAACACTTCCACTATCCTGTAGCCTTCTTCCAAAGCTTTAAGTACTTCTACAATGACCCACGTCCCGGTGAACGACCGCTCTTCCTCCATATGGCAACACTCATGTTGTTGCGAACTTTCACTACAGCTGTTGCAAAGGGCGAACATTAACTTTCCCTTCATCCTGACGGGGAGAACGGGTTGGTACAGTTACGTGGGTGGTAAAATTTTACATTTCACCATGCCATCTACGGTGGATAAATCAATGTCCCGGGCTGCAGATCCTATATGAATTGTAGAGTGTCCTATAGGAAATCGACCGTACTTGCACACGAACGGGTACAACAAGTATACGTCGATGCATTTGATGTGCTCACCCTTGTTACATTTGTGGTATGTAACAGTGTTTCCGGTTCGTCCTCCATAAAAACCATCACGAGGATTCAATGGTGATGTTGCCAACACGTTTTCCACAAAATAACGCACTTCACAACACTGTTTTAATAAGATGCGGAAGTTACATTCCCACTTTTCGATAACTTAAAATCCTAGGTTGCAAAGTCGAGTCGTTTTAATGGTGGTAGCCCCGTAACGATTTCGCATGGTATCCATTTTATCTCCTCCAATCTCGGTGAAATTTGAAACTCGTAAACCTTCCGCTGCTCCTCATTAAATCTGTCAACTTTGAGTCCTCTTCCTACTATGTGTTCTTGACCTGTACCGGTGTGGCGGACAATTTAAATACACACAATGTGATTTCATGCACTGCACTGCCGTCGGTCTGGATGGTTTCCTGTCGTGTTTCCAAATCGCAAAAAATGAATAAAAAATCGGTAAGGCTGGGTTCCTTTGTGTTTGACTGAATATAACACTGTTGATTTATCGGATGGTGTTTTTACAGACTTTTCAAAAAATTTCACCACACTCATGCTTACGTTTTCCATCGACCGTTTTAGAGCACTATTCACACATTCGCAAGTCGCCACATTCGTTGGATGTCTTCTTAATCTGTAGATGATTTTCCAAACATTTCCGGCTCCTGAAGTGACGATGACAATCCGCACACTCTATTTTTTCCTCATCCTCGCACAGTGGTGATTCACGACAGCACGGACAAATTCCACTGCAGCGATGGTTGACGAGTGTATTGTAGGGAAGATTACATTCTTCGCAGTGGTAATCACAGGAAAACACAGAGGTTAACGATACAATCGCGTTGTTGTGTCCTTTGTGAAGTAGTAAATTAAGAGTTGGTCCCTCACTTTGTCCTTTAATAATCACTTATCGTCCACCAGCACCGTATTTGAATACTGTAATTCTGTAGTTGGGTAAAGCACGCCGGAATGTGTGCAACTCCTGAATCCCAGCACCCTCTACGGGAATATCAACACCCGCTCTCTGACACAGTTCCATAGCCTGTATTCCTATATATATTTATAAATCAATTTACCATTGTTTGGTGCCAAGCCAAGTTCATCTATAACGTAGAAAATGATGTCTGAAGATTCAAGATTATTATCATCATTACCATTTACAAAGTGGAATGCGTTGTTTTCTGTAATAAACACAAATAAATAAAAAATAAAAAAAAACAACTTACCCATGATAGCAGAATAAAAAGATGAAGTAGAAGTCAAAAAATAAAATAAAAATACGAACAAAAATATTCGTGAGGATGATCAACAGAGTTATTCTTTCAAATATCAGTCAACAGTGTTAGTAAACTGATGGTTGATGTAAGAATATGAAAATGAGAGCAGAAGAGTCTAAATATAAGACCCTGTACCACCACCATCTCTACCATTACATTTCGAATGTGTGGGGGCGTTTCTTCTAGGGTGGTGATTTTTTCACTTCATTAGGTGGTGGTTGTTTCTTTTTATCTATTTGGTGGGAGTGGATGGTTACTTGTGAGTGGTTGACAACAAGGGTGTAGGTGTAAACAGTGAATTCCAGAGTGGGGTATTTTCTTTAAAACCATTTGTATTCTGAAGAATTAGACAGTCTAGAATTTTTATTTAATTCTTAAAATCATTGGCAATATGTCGGTCAGGGCAAACGTGATTGAGGTGAGTTTTTAGCTTATTATATTATTACAATTTACTTATTAAACATATATTTTCTTATATAGGAAAATTGGGACGACGATTGCGGCGGGCCTTCCTTTTTTGACACAGATTTTTACACAAGGACGGAGAATCTGCCGATCATCCGGTATCCACCTCACGGTCTCACTCATGGGGAAAGAAAGGCCTTTAGACGTCGCGAGGGTGAACGTCACCAAAGATTAAGGAGAGAGGCTGAGGCAGATGCGGCAGCGGAGGACGCTGAGGTGGTGGCAGCAGAGGCGGTGGCTAAGGCCGCTGTAGCCAAAGCCGAAGCGGCAGAGCGCCGCGCCGTTGAGGCTGCGGCGACACTTGCTGGTCTCCAAATAGAGGCTAGACGGCTCCGCATCATTGCGGATTCATCAAGTGCAACAGCGAGGGGAATAGCCGTCTCCCTCGATGCAAAAAGACGAAATAAATAATATTTTATTTATATATATGTCGCAGCGCGGTCAGGATTATCGGCCATTTCGAATATTAAATAACACGCAAATAGTCCTTACAATGTAATTGAACTAACAGGCACAGGATTACAACTAATAGTCAAACAATTAGGTAGGAGTCGTATGAAACGCGGTGATCCCGACGGTTATGCCAAGCCAAGCCAAGACTTCTACGCAGCTTCCCTGACGGAGCTTTTCTGTCCGCCCTCGCAGGTCTCCTCTACAGTCACCCTCGGTTCGAGTACCATCCCCTGCTTAGCACTTCCGCTGATTCCACCCAAGTACTATAAGTATGCAACCCATAGTACTACTTGCGTTTCACATGAACCCTCCGACACGGCCATTCTGACAAGTCACACGTCCTCGTGTGATTTTCCTGCAAATTAAGTTCAAACAGTAATAGTTCATTTGGCTTTTCCTGACTAATATCAGACAATCTTTAGTTTTATCAACCTTTCAAATCAAATGCATAAAAGTTTGCCCCAATGCGTGTTACATCTACGATATTTTCGAATATAAGACTAGAGTTTATCTATGGACATGAAAACCTCAAGATCTGCATCACTTAACCAGCAATACAGACTCGTCATCACTTAACCAGCGATGACTCTCAACAGAAATTATCACTTAACCAGCGATAAAATCTCTTCGCCACTTAACCAGCGACGGCTCTCACTAGAAATTATCACTTAACCAGCGATAAAATCTCTTCGCCACTTTACCAGCGACGGCTCTCACTAGAAATTATCACTTAACCAGCGATAAAATCTCTTCGCCACTTTACCAGCGACGGCTCTCAACTTAATCAGTGTCCACACAGTTTTCAGTCCAATGATAAAATAATAATAAAAATATAAAAAATGAATAAAATTAAGATTTAAACTATTATTTACGTTGATTCTTCTTCTTCAGAAAAAGTGATTAAATCATCGTCATTGGGTACAAAGTTTTCTGGCATTTTCTTTATGCGGTCATACCAAATAAATATCTGTTACAAGACACTCATAAAATAATTATTACATTTTTACAATTAACTCTTTCCCAAAATAAGACAACCGATTCCATTCAACACAGGTACTGTTTAGATCTATTTCAAAATATCCAAACATGAACATTGATAATAATTCAAATGCCTTTGTTTATATTCCCAATTAAACACATGAATCATCGTCTAAACAATGATCATCTACACACAACGTCTCTACATTGCCTCTGCCCCCTGCGCCATGATCAAAACCAACTGATTTTGCACTTGCAGTTGCAGATCGACACATGTAAGACAATCCACAGTCTCACTACTGGGACTCAAACTGACGTCTCTTTCAACGCCTTCAAGTTCAACTGGAATATAACTTTCTGGTATTTTCCACGATTTTTCATGCGCTTACTTATAAGTTCGATTGCTACTTAATGACTTCAAAAATATAGATTACCATTCAATACCTCTATCAGGAAGAAAACAATTCTAAACATAGGATCAAATTTTGTTTGGTGTCTGACTTTAGAGCGATCAAACATGACTTTATGATATTTATGTAAATTTTGCATACTTCATAAACTTGATATACAAGATATTGAATAGACTTTTTTAAGAAAAGAACATTTCTCCATATTAAAAGAAAATCTAGCTTTTGTCAGTTTCTATGTCTAAATTTTGAAAATTAATTTTGTAGGAATCGTTTAAAACGCACATGTTAACTACATTGATTTTCTTTAGGCTAAATTCCTCAAATGTCATATGAACAGCTAATCCTTTACTCAAAATTTCTCGGTCAATCATTGTGTCATGTTGCAAACAATAATCCGGTAAAAAGTGAAACAATACTTCAAGAGAGATATTATAAATTTCAACAACAGCCTAAATTTGTTAGGTACTGTTTATACTCATCTGTCCCATGCCAGTCATAACAACAACATTAGAAAATCGTTTACCATTAAGCTTAAGTGATATAGATTTTTTAATGAGCGAACATTCCGACCCGGAATCAAAACAAAATGAAAACTTCTCACCCTTATGTTTTAAAGTGGCTGCAGGTGTGTTTACCAAACACATATTGACGCGACGCTCGGTACTTGATCCCTTCGACTACGGATTGGCGTCTAAGTGGTTGGGTACAGTACAACGTGATGCAAAGTGTCCCTGTCGTCCACACTTGAAACAGGCAATCGATGGCTTCGTTGAATTTGGTCCATTGAATGATGGGTGTCCACTCGAGGTACTGGGTCTCGACATCTGGTTCTCATTATTTCTTGAGCTCCGACACTTGTCCGATTTATGACCCAATTTCCCACAATTGTAACACATTGTTGAAGCCATTGGTAATTTAGGCTTTTTATTGGGGTTGTGGTCGAGGTCGTTCGTCGTTGATTTCCTTTTCATATAAGAAAAAACGGTCAGTTCTTTTAGCAGTTTAGCTCTTGTATCGATGTCGGAGGTAATCGCAAGTCGACGAGTCCTGGGTTCGAATGATGCGATATGTGCAAGAACCGCACTCGCTAGAATTTCTTCTCTTGTCAGATTCGAACACCTAGTCATTAGCGACGTCATTTGGCGAGCTGCATACGATGCAAGACATTCATCATCCTTTGGCTTATTGTTTAGGAAATTTAGAAAAACAGTCGCTGTTGTTTCGGGACAATGATATCTTCACGCAAAAATGTCTTTAAATTCCGACCACGTCATCTCCGGGTATGTCACTTTTGATAGCCAAGAGGATGCTTGACCCCTTAAAGCTTTACTAAGCAAAATTATCAGGGGTGCACCACTCATTGATTTGTCCGAAATGCACATATCTGCCGTCGAGATCCAAGCTTGTGCATCAGCGTTCTCTGTATCCGGATCAAACTCTGGCAATTCTACACTGACCTGATTCGACGGTGGCCGCAGAGCTTGTAGAAGAGCCAAAAAGTTCCTATTTTGTTGTTCCAATAGCGACTCCCACTTCACTTCACTTCCACCAGATCCAGATCCTGATCCTGATTCAAATCTTGATTCAGATCCCACTTCTGATGTCGCAGCGCGGTCAGGATTATCGGCCATTTCGAATATTAAATAACACGCAAATAGTCCTTACAATGTAATTGAACTAACAGGCACAGGATTACAACTAATAGTCAAACAATTAGGTAGGAGTCGTATGAAACGCGGTGATCCCGACGGTTATGCCAAGCCAAGCCAAGACTTCTACGCAGCTTCCCTGACGGAGCTTTTCTGTCCGCCCTCGCAGGTCTCCTCTACAGTCACCCTCGGTTCGAGTACCATCCCCTGCTTAGCACTTCCGCTGATTCCACCCAAGTACTATAAGTATGCAACCCATAGTACTACTTGCGTTTCACATGAACCCTCCGACATATATATATTGTATTGAGAAAAAATTTAATATTAAAAATATACGTTACAAATAAATTTGAATGTTTTTTTTTCAATTACCTCACTGTTTGAAAACATCGGTGATAAATATGATGTACAGAGTGCTGACATTTCATTTCAATGTTGGTCATTGAGTATCGCGGTAATGGTTTATTAAACTCTGTTATTGACAACTTACCGTTTGAATTACATCTACCATTTTATCAATACTGTGGTCCTGGTACAAAATTGAAAAAACGACTAGCGGGAGGTGATACAGGTATCAACGAGTTGGACAAAGCCTGTAAACGACACGACATTGCCTACGAGGAAAATAAATCGCTGCAGGATAGACACAAGGCAGACTTTGTTTTGGAAAACGAGGCGTGGAACCGTGTAAAATCCAAGAACGCTAATTTGGGTGAAAAAGCAGCCGCGTGGCTTGTAACAACGGGAATGAAGATAAAAAGGAAGCTCGGAATGGGCCATCGTACACAACACCAATCAAAAATTTCATTCAAGAAAGACATTGTCGACAAAATCGATAAAAAGATTTTAAAATCGGTCGACATAAAACCAGGTAGCAAGTCACTACGAAAAATCGCTGCAGCGGCAATAAAAATAGCCAAAGTCAACACTAAACGAATTGGAGGTCGAAAAAACGTGAAGGTACCTATAACAATTCCGTTTAGTTCGAAACAAGGAGGAATTCTGCCATTACTGCCAATTCTCGCTGGTTTATCAAGTCTTGGAGCCTTAATGGGTGGTGCTGCCGGTGTGGCAAAAACAATAGTCGACGCGAAAAATGCAAAGAAGAATCTAGATGAACAGAAACGACACAATCAACGCATGAAGCAAATAGGAAAAAAGGGTAGTGGATTGTACTTACGAAAAAACCCAAAAGGATACGGTTTGTTCTTGGAAAAAATTCCAAAAAACTACCGATAAGAGTGCCCTCACGAGCACTCTACGATCATGAAATAATCAAATTTGCCAAACAATTGAAAATACCCTATTTTAGAGGTGTTTTTATGCGTGACGCTCTACCTTTGTATCCTAAGAAAAACGAAAGTGCCGTCGTGAACCTGGACGATTCAACAAATTACGGAACTCACTGGGTTTGTTACGCAAAGAGAGGAAATCAAGTCAAGTATTATGATAGTTTTGGGGATTTACGACCACCGCTGGAAATAATTCGATACATGGGAAAAAATTGTCAAATTTATTACAATGTACACCCTGAGCAGAAGTTTAATGAGTCATCCTGTGGTCGTTACTGCTTGAAATTTTTATACAATATAAAACAATGAATACTTTGTCATACTATAATAATAATAAAGAAAAATCATTAATTTTAATTGAGTTTTATTTGATGGTGATTTTACATACATTAACTTTTCAATATACACACACACACACACACACGCACACACACACACACGCCCACACGCACACACACATCCACAATTGCTGTTGTTGTTGTTATTGTTGTTGCGTTTTCTATTATTTTGTGTTAAATAAGCAGTGAGCTAAACTATTACTCAGTCTTATTTGAAACGTTGTGAGAGCAATGTCATATATATTTACTCTTACAAGTACCAACCACATATTAAATATCGATTTTGTAAATCCTATTCAGTTGGATCCCGAAGTACAGTACGGGCTCGCCTTAATTGGATTTCATTCGTACAACAGTATTCCGAATATTGATTCAAATTGTAATACGTTTAACTACCGGAACATAGCCAATCGTATCGGATATATAGAAATCCCCGAGGGTGCATATGAAATAAGTGATATTGAAAAATATTTACGAAAGAGAATTATTCAAGATTCCATTGAAGATGAGTTAGCGGAAGGAAAGATTTTATCGATAAAACCTAACCATAACACCCTCAAGTGCGAAATATATAGCGAAACACTTGCAATTGACTTCATCACTCCGTCTTCTGTTGGGAAATTGTTGGGTTTTTCGGCAAAATTCTAGAAACAGGAACACTTTACGAATCTGACTTACCTGTGGATATAGTAAAGGTGAAAACATTACATATCGACTGTAACATTACCACGGGTGCGTTTTACAAGGACAGACCGACACACACCATCTACGAATTTGCATTGGACAGCAACCCTGGCTACGCGATTGACGAAACGCCAAGACATATTATCTATCTCCCCGTAGTGAACAGAAATCAAATTTAAAACATTTCACTGCAGATTTTGGATCAAAATTTTGAACCTGTTAATTTCCGAGGGGAGGAAATTATTATCCGATTGGAATTGAAAAAGCTCACGTAAAATGGGTTTGACTTTCGATTACTATAATTCGGACAACAACAGTACAAATCCATCAGTATATGAAAAACCGTCATCGTGTGTGAATCAGCTTAATTATCAACAGCAAAAGAAGAAACAGAAGCAGAAGCGGAAGCGCAGGCCGAAGCAACGTTTGACTCTAGACAACGTATTGTTTTTACAATCACTGGGTTACAATGTCGTCGTACAATCAGGTGTTCGAGGTCTACCGCAAACCACGGTACGACGAAACAATTCAAAAAATGGAAACTCGCACCTATTACCCATACATAAAATCGTTCAATAATAATGACGTTATTGAAATCTCCATAAACCAGAGGGATTCCTGGGTACTGATGCACGAGGCGGCAATTGTGATTGAAGGGGAGCTGAGAAGAGATGGTGGTGAAGGTGAAGTTTCACTGGTCAACAATGCTGGTGCATTTATGTTTGACAATATCACGTACGAACTAAACGGAAAAGAAGTGGACTCTGTTCGTACACCGGGAATCGTCTCCACAATTAGAGGATATCTTTGTTACAATCAAATGGATAGCAATATTTTGAGTACGGCAGGATGGTGTTACCCAAACAATCTAGTTACGACGAAGAACAAGTCAACGTTTGTTTTAAGAATACCACTGCATCATCTGTTTGGTCTATTTATCGACTATAAACTAGCTCAATTTGGTAAACACACCTTAAGATTGGTCAGAGCTCGAAGCGATCTAGATGCTATTGTGTGTAAATCCTTGAAAGATACAGCACCCACCTCAGGTATCATCAAAATGACCAACATTTGTCTAAAAGCACCCATTGTTGTTCCAAATGACATGCTGAAAATAAAATTGTTGGATTCGATAAAAAATGATAAACCTATACTTTTACCATTCAGAAGATGGGAATATCATGAACTGCCACAATTAACAACTGGATCAACGAAGGAAATTTGGGGTGTGAAAATATGTACAGCTGTGGAGAGTCCACGATTTGTAATTGCTGCTTTTCAATCGGACAAAAGAGAAAATGATTCGGTTGATACGACCGTCTTTGATAATATGCACGCCTCGGAAGTACGGGTCGTGTTGAACGGTGAATATTATCCAGCTGAACGACAGGGTTTGAATTTTGCCAAACACAGTTATACCGAATCACATTACAACTATACTCAGTTTTTTAACAATTTCAAACATGATGCATCCCAAGCAAAGCAACCTCTACTCGATTATTCGACGTTTAAGGATAATACCATATTTGTTATTGATTGCTCCAAAAGAAATACAGCACTGAAACTGGGTACTATAGATGTTAAATTGGAAATTGAATAGAGGGTCGCATTTCCCCAGAAAACAAAAGCATATTGCGTAATCGTGCACGATTGTGTTTTGGAGTATCTACCGCACTGTGAATATAATAAATATAATATAAGTTGGATATCGGCATCACAATGTGAATAGAACGAGAAAATATTTCATTGTGTAAACACCACAACGATCACAACAGTAGCAAACACATGGAATCCAGCAAGTCTGTCGACGTCGACGTACCGGCGGACAACAACAACAACAACAGCAACATCAACAAGAACAAGGAATGTGAAAGTATTGTTGCAATGAATTGCTGGCGGGATGTTTTCGAAAATCCGTTTAGATTTAGAAATTTAAAATATAAACCTGTAGTTAGAATAATTACACCAAGAAATGTATTGTAAAATTAATTGTGTGTACGAGTAGTAAAAATATCATAATAAAAAAAATCCTAAAAATGACAGCAGTTTATCATTATCGATTCGACACAGGGTCGTAAACATCACAACACAACAACCTGTTGTGGTTGATAAGATTGCAACCACATGTTGGGTGGCAAAAATATTTTGTGAGAAAACTATTTTAATGTTTGCCTAATGATTATAAACAATCCTAAATAGGGTAGAGCAGTTTATCATTATTGGTTCGACACAGTAAACATCCTTCAACCTGTTGTGGTTGATAAGATTGCAACCACATGTTGGAGTGGGAAAAATATTTTGTGAGAAAACTATTTTAATGTTTGCCTAATGATTATAAACAATCCTAAATATGGCAGAGCAGTTTATCATTATTGGTTCGACACAGTAAACACCCTTCAACCTGTTGTGGTTGATAAGATTGCAACCACATGTTGGGTGGGAAAAATATTTTGTGAGAAAACTATTTTAATGTTTGCCTAATGATTATAAACAATCCTAAATAGGGACAGAGCAGTTTATCATTAGCGGTTCGACACAGAGTCGTAACACATAAACCCTACACCTAAATTATATTTTCCTATTTCCGTATTTGTAATGAATTTCTATAAATTAATTAACCGTCTATATTTAACGTTTAGTTTCGAAATGTCATCGGTACCGAGTTCTTCGTCGTCGTCGTCGTCATCGACGCCGTCGCTGTCACCGATCATCAAGTACACCTTAGAAAAAATTGAAGAATTTTTTCAAACGTGTATAGATCGGGAAAAAATCAATAGACTTGAACTGTATAAAAATAAAATTGAGAAGGTTGTTAATGTGCGCGAGATTTACACCGAATCTTCTGGTACACATTTTGAATGTATTTGGGCTAATCCAACGACTGTCGAGGGACCCGATACTTGTGAATGTTTTTACATATTCCGTGCAGTGTACGAAAGCAATCAACTGATGGGTTTAGACGCTGAGTTGTCTTCACACATTACCGCATCATCACCGTCCTTATCTTCGATGTCCGATTCTTCAGAGGCAATAAATCCATCACACTGTCTACAATTTTTATGTAAACCAGAGAGTTTCGATAAACTTTTGATATGTACAATTGAAATGTTAGGCATTATAAGAGAGTTGCTCAAGAAATAACAATAATTTTTTTTTTTTGCTGTAAATTTATCTTTTGTTTTATTCCTTTGTAAAATACTTATATACCTAGTCAAAATTTTAAACTGCTTCAGTGTAAGACAAACCAATCATGCAGTACATACAACAGCGTCAAAAGTTACCCATTGAAAATCTAGATTATCTTGATGACGAAGCAGCAACAGGTGTAAAAAACAGAAGGCATGGTGAATTGTTACCCAACTCATTCAGAGCTCTGTTTATTGGACCTTCAAATTGTGGAAAAACAAATGCATTACTGGCTTTAATTTACGATCCGAACGGAGTACGTTTTGAAAATATTTACGTATATTCAAAAACTCTGTATCAGTCAAAGTACAAACTGCTCGAATCCGTTTTAAATCGTGTCAAAGGAATAGAATATTTTCAGTTTAGTAACAAGGATGAGTTGATTGAACCGTCGGAAGCTAAATGCAATTCGGTATTTATATTTGACGATGTTATATGTGAAAAACAGAATAAAATTCGCGAGTATTACTCCATGTGTAGACACAAGAATATCGATGCCATGTTTGTAGCACAAACATACACCAGTGTATCCAAGCAACTCATTCGCGACAACAGCAATGTAATTGTACTATTTCGACAGGACGAGAAAAATTTAAAGTATGTGTACAACGAACATGTGTCTCCCGACATGGCGTACGAACGATTCAAGGAATTGTGCTGCGACTGTTGGAGGGAAAATTATGGTTGTTTAGTGATTATTAAAGATTTTCCTCTGGACAATGGACGCTTCCGAAAAGGATTTGATCAATATATAAAAGTGTAAGTTTAACATACAACGGAAACAGTCGTGACAATGTCGTCAAACAATACTCAGGTTATGCGTAAAATCGATGAATTATCCCGCAACATACGAAAAAAAATACCAGTTACTTAAACAAGACAAATTGGATAGTGAAGCAGTGTTGGGTGAACTATTTACCCCAATCACCAAACCATTAACTGAATTGACGGCCAAATTTAAAAATTCTACAAAACAGACCACACCAGCAACAACACAGCAAAAGTTGTACAGCGACCCACCACAATTGAAGAAAATCGACGACGATGACGACGATGACGTTTCCAAACAGTTAGAATCTGAAGATGAAATTTTTTACGATCCGGAACAAGCAACTTTGTCCAAGAACAGTAACAGTGATGGTTCATACGACAGCACAAACGACATGTCGACTATCGTCTACACTCCTTTAACTCGTTCATACTTGGACCTGTATTTAAATGACTCTAAAAATAGGGAGGTCGATAAAACGTACGGTGTAAAGTACGATGTAGAAACGGAGCGATGGTTGATTGGAAATTCTGAAATTAATTTCGATACCGAACTGGATCGTTTTACAATTGGAGGTCGAACGTACGACGGACGAAAAGGCATTTACGAGTTGCTGTTTAAAAAAAGTCCCGTTTTTTTACAAGACACGATACAAAAGCGTATTTAGAAAATTTAAAGTGTACTAATGTACATCGAAGAAATTATGCACCTAATGGCTCTATAAGAGGCACGAATACGCTGAAATACAGAAAAGTGATTAAGCCGCTTATGGAACAATCAAACAAGGGCTCATCAACTGGCGATGGAAGTAGAGGAGGAGGAGGAGGAGGATGTGAAATACAGCGACAGCAACAACAACAACAACGACGACGGCAACAACGACGAGTACCCTGTAATACGTTGAATAAACCCATCGAATACGTTTATTGGGATGATGTAAACGAACTGGTACAACGTCTAAAACTATTGGTTTCGTCAAAACATGCCGGAAATAACGCACATGACAATGAGATTATTTCAATCATTGAAGAACTAAAAGAGAGTGGAATAATAAATTAAAAAATTTAATGCATTTTAATCAGTGTAAGAATGGGGCTGAACAAGTTCGGACAGTCCTCACGCAAAGAGTTCAGCAATAAGGATCATAAAAATTGCAAACCCGTCTTACTACCCTTTGAGTTTACTCGAGACGGAAATATTGATTGTAAAAGTCGAAAATTGTGTAATGTCTTGGCAGCCACGAACCTTCTCGACGCAGTAAACAAGGAATATGTAGATAAAAGGTTTGAGGATCATGAATACGAAATAATTGTTATAAAAGAGAGATTGGATAAAACTGTAGAATGGATATCATGGCTCATGAACCGATTAGATCCAGCGACACAATCAGATAATCAGTAAAGTGCGAGTGAAACCCTTCAGTTGACAGATGGCTAAACAGACTCGACATGGTAGCAGCAACAACAACAAAAACTACAACAATCGCAAACACCACAACGATAAAATTGACCTGGTAAATGAACTACACCGACCGATGCGTATAAATTTTCCAAGAAGACAAACCGTTGTTAAAGGATTGGATGATTTGTGGCAATCAGATCTTGGAATATTGGACAAGTATGCCAAATACAATAGAAACTATAAATACATACTGGTTGTGATTGATTGTTTCTCAAAGTATTTATGGGTGGAACCATTAAAATCTAAGACGGGGACCGAGGTGGCAAAAGCATTTGCAAAAATACTGACGGACAGACGACCGAAAAATCTTCAAACTGATCAGGGCACAGAATATTTCAACAGTTCATTCGAGCGACTGATGAAGCAGCACAACATAAATCATTACAATACGTTTATCAGCAAAAAAGCAGCGATGGCTGAACGTGTAATACGAACAATAAAGGAGAAATTGTGTAAACATTTTTCACTGAATGGAGAATACAAGTGGCTAGACGTAATTCCTAAAATAGTGTCGGATTATAACAATACAGTGCATCGAACAATTAAAATGAGACCGTCGGATGTGAACAAGGAAAATGAAGAACGTTTATAGAGAGATGTGTATGCTGGCATTAAAATATGGACGGGACAGGGAAAATTTTCCGTCGGTGATTTTGTACGAATTAGCAAAGCAAAACATGTGTTTGAAAAGGGATACACTCCAAACTGGACCGCTGAAGTTTTCAAGATATTCAAAGTGGTGCACAGCAATCCGAGAACGTACATATTAAAAGATCTTGAGGGTACCATAATCAATGGTGGTTTTTATGAACAAGAACTGCAAAAGACAAAACACCCTGACCTGTTTCTAATCGAAAAGGTTTTACGTAGACGGGGTAATTTATTACTCGTCAAATGGTTGGGTTATAAGAAAGAAGAATGGATTGACAAAAATAACGTTGTAGAGTAACCTGTAGAGACATGTTGAGATCTGTCGAGACCTGTTGTACAATTTTCTGGGGGTTAGTTGGGTGAGATTTCGTTATTTGTGTATGTGTATGTATGTTTAGTAGAGTTTCAAAACTCGGTCCGTGCAGACTAAATAGTGAATAAAATTGTAATAATAGATAACGTAAAAAAGAAAAAGACAACGAGATGAACTTTACGGACTCTTGTGGAACAACAGTTGTGGATATTGCGGAGCAAGGCATCAATTACAATGCCGAGTCGGATCGCATGTGGAGGAACTTTCAAGTAGATATTCAGATAGAAAAACATCTTTTGTTTTGCACCACCCACGAATTCAGTCATGTTTGCCAATATGAAATTGAGTGTGGATTAAGTGTTGTCAGAGACTGTACACCTGTAGTTAGAATAGTGAACACCTGTGAAGATGAAACCAACGTGTCCTTTGACATTGAAGAATGGATAAACTTTATTCGAATTATTCAGAATATTTCAACTGAGCAACCGGAGGAGATGAGCAGTTTATCAGTTACATTTCAAAAAGTGTCCGAAGAAATTTGTTTATCATAAGATCCGATATTTAATTGTGTAAATTTATATCGAGCAGACAGTTGTGTACTTTTACACATGTGCGACATTGAAAATATTATTTTGTTAAATGGTATAATATGTAGTATAATAGAAATCTTGACAACGGCATTCCCCTCTCCTTTTCTTCCTCTTCATACCGATAATTGTTTGTAATTGTTAGAATATGTACGAATGTTACATTAATAATAATTAAATTTATATTGTAATTATTGTAGGTTTATCAGTTTAGTAATTATATTTGTAAAAATATTATACATTTTGTGAAATAAATACTGTATACTCTATTTCATTGTTTTATTTACATACATTTTAATTTACGACTATGGCATTTTTATTGTGCATCATTGTCGTTCATTCAAGTTGAGATCTGATAACTTGTACAGACAAGTTGGATTTACTCTGTCAAGTCACGCCTACTACTACCACCACCACCAACACTATTTTGTGATTATTGGTCGGGAGGGTGAGGGTGAACTTTACTTTTTACATTTTCATTCTCATCGGTATCATTCCATCAGTGGCAGCTTTCGTTTTACCATCACCATCATCATCACTATCATCATCATTAATCAGGGTAAGTACAAATAATTAATAACTTTTGTATAAATGTATGTTATATGAATATTTCTCTAAGCAGTGAACAGAAACATGGATTTGCAACAAATCAACGCTGTAACCGATCAGAACAGAAAACCCATATCCAAGCTGACCAGTCTACAGGAAGGAGAAGGTCATTTGATACTCGGGATGAGGATAGTGAATGGCACATTCGGTAAAAGTGTCTTGGTGGAGTTGGAAAAAACTGTAGTGTTTCTGCCGAATCGAGCGACCCATGTACTGGAGGCCAACATCGAGAAGTTTGAACCGGAAAAATACTTGCTTGTATTCACAGGTCAACAACTCATTGGTGGTTACTCCAAACCACTTGCCACATTTCAAATTGTTACGAAATAATAATAAAAATTATACATTATATAAATACACAATAATAAAATCCTAATTATAAATTAATTGCATTTTCATTCACTCTTGCGTCTTCCTACGTTTTTGGCCTCATACACTCGTGACGTCACTTCTACGCTTTTGGTCTGAAGTGGCCCACGAACAGGTAAAAATAAACAAATGCGCGCATACGCGTCTTCCTTCGCTTTTGGACTCAAGTGGCCCACGAAAGGTGCGCATATCATACACTCGTGACGTCACACCTACGCTTTTGGTCTGAGGTGGCCCAGACTCATACACTCGTGACGTCACTTCTACGCTTTTGGTCTGAAGTGGCCCACGAAAGGTGCGCATATCATACACTCGTGACGTCACACCTACGCTTTTGGTCTGAGGTGGCCCACGACAAGGGTGGCGCTTGCCCACATACCGACAAAGGCTATAAACCATCACAAACAGATGAGTGGCGCGTGCCCACATGCCGACAAAGGCTACAAACCGCCCCAAACAGAGGGGTGGCGCGTGCTCACTTGCCGACAAAGGCCAGCAACCACCCAAACAGATGGGCGGCACGTGCCGACAGGGTCGTGACGTCACTCCTACGCTGTTCGTCTCAAGTGCCCCACTGGCGCCGGAGGGGAGGGGGGAGTCGTGACGTCACACCTACGCTGTCTGTCTCAAGTGCCCCATATTCTACTAATGTGTTCATTCTTACTCTTGTAGATCCTTGATCCGCAATTGTTTTCCTTCTTTTCGATGGTTGTTCATCAATTATTTTGTTATATATGTTCCCTTCTGACTGGAAGGTATGATACGTCTGCATTCCTCATGGGTAGCAGTATCTTACTACTCCTTATTTCTTCCTTTGTAGTTGTTTGATTAGAAGTATACGTCGATTTTTTGGAGTGTCAGGTAGTTTATTTACTGGTTTTGTTTACTTATTTAAATTTTATTTTAAAATAAGTTAAAATTATTTTAGTTTTCTATATTTTTTCTTAATTTTGAAATTAGTTTATTTAAACTTAATGTTGAAATACTTTATTCACTTGTTTTGATTATTTATTTAAATTTTACTTTAAAATAAATCTAAATTATTATAATTTTCTAAATATTTACTTAATTTTGAATTTACTTTGTTTAAACTTATTATTGAAATATTTTATTCATTATTTTTTTTATTTCTAAATAAATCTAAATTTCTTTAATTTTCTACATCTTCATTTAATTTTTAATTTATTTTATTTAAACCTATTTTTCAAAATATTTTATTCACTGTTTATTTCATTTAAAATAAATATATATTGTAACTAGAATATTGTGTATTTTGGGTTGCTTACCTCAATCGAAAACGTGGAATCACGACATCATAACTGAGATATTTTAATTTGCGATTCCTTTTTTAATTTATTTAAATTACTAAATTTAATTTAGAATCGGAAGGTGGCTTAGAAGACGATTTATTTTTGAAGTTAGGGTTACCAACATCACTATAATATGTATTGAAACATAATATATATTGAAACACATTTTGAGACAGTAACAGAGGCTGAGAACTCATGGCTGAATTTTATAAAATTATAAAATAAAATCACAGAAAAAAATTCTATATTTTGATAAAACTTCCTAATCTATCTAAAAAGTGCCGAGTCTATTCTGGTTAAATCAATGATGCGGCAGACTATTTAACCTACAAAATAACATTAATTTATTCAACAGATAATAAAAAGTGTATTAATATATGAAGCATCTTATTCAAATTTGAGGTTATTTTATTTCTAAGATGATTGTAATGTAAAGTAAACATCTTAGGTACTAAATTATTGAATTACAAAACATAGTATCCAAGAATGATTTTATTTATTAAAAAATATAAGAAATAACTTACCTAAAACAAAAATTTTAAACTATTTTATTCATTAGTTCCATTCCATCCTCCCGGCACCTTCGGATAGAAGCCCGTGCCATATTTAAATATTGCGTTCCTATTGACCGAAAAATTAATGAATAAATCTAATTAAATACCCATTACCAATTGTCATACCAATATTATAACATATCAATTTTAGAAAAGGAGTGTAACTTCGGGAACATTCGGGTGTTTCCATTCGATCCTATTCACTTGACCCCCTCCTCACGAAATTGTCCATAATCTTTAAACATTACTGGGAATCCCAGTCTGGGATAGTCGCCGAATTGTGCGCCATTCTATTGAGGGGCTGCACCTGGTTGTTATTTGTATACTTCCTGTGAATGTATAAAAAGACATTAACTTGAAAAACTCGTGTTCTTGAGTTGTTTTTCCAGTTAAGGTACCACCACAGAACGTGGCCTCATATTAAATCAATCCGATTGAAAATGCCTTAAAATGTAACCTCAAACTCCCTGGGGACCAGTGTTAGTATATGTTGATCTTTTAGGTTTGGCGACTATTGTGAACCGGGTGCATTTAGCATAGCTACCGTAATCCAGAAGAACGGCATTAAATCCCTATCGAACGGCAATGCTTTGGTACATCAGCACCACGAGCTGCAGCAGCTCAATGGCTACAGTGATGTCGTCAACAACATGGACTTGCAATTTGAGACGAAGTTGGAGCCCGAACTCGACATAGTGGAACAATGTCTGTAGTTTTAGTGTCATCTGAATTTGAGGGAGATCACCCTGGGCGGTACGAACGACGAACACAAAAAGGACGAACACAACGGCATGATCACGATAAATTTGTGACGGCTATATATATATATATATATATATATATATATATATATATAATATGAAAAGAGTTTGATCTATCTGAATCCTGAAAGAGATAGCATGAACAGTAAAAACAATAAGTCTTCCACTAATTTTCATAGAGAAATAATGGATATTATTTGGACTAGAGTTGAAAATTGCATTATTTTTCTGAATTTTATTCTTCTCTGTAACCAAACATGGTATTCTACTATTCTACTATATTAGGTGTCAAAATTACCTGACAATATCACTTGGTGATTTAACATATCCGTTTTGCTCAAAAAATATACATTTTTAGAATCAACAAGGCCACAAATTCAATTTTGTCTGGTACATTAATTTACTGTTAATACCACTCAGTTATACACTTTTAAAAACTTTTTAAATGTGATATTTTTAGATAATTTTGACACTTTATTCCGTAATTTAGCTGAATTAGATGTAATATTCAGTTTAAATAAAAACATGTTTTCCGTTGAATTTAATAACCTCCAAAATTGATACATACCAATTTTCACAGAGAAATATTATTTGAACCAGAGTTGAAAATCTCATTATTCTTCTAAATTTATTTCTTCTGAGTAACCAATACATGAAATAAGGTGTCAAAATTACCAAAGAATATCAATTAATGACATAATTAATGTACTATTGATAATATTCAGTTATCCGCTTTTAAAAATATTTTAACAGGGATATTTTCAGATATTTTTGATACTATATTTTGTAGTTGGATTAAAATAATGTAATTTTCAACATAAACTAAAAGAAGTTTCCTTTTGAATTTAATAATCTTCAAAACTGGTACATACCAATTTTCTTCAAAGAATATATGTTATTTGGGTTAGAGTTGGAAATGGCATTATTAGTAAATGTTTAATATAATAATTTTTATTAAGCCATTTAAATTTAAGTGAATGTGACTGAGTATCTAAGTTTAATACCTCAAACTAATAGTATGTATTAATTAGTACCACTTCAAATATTCTTTAGTTTTTAATTTCTCCCTATTTTCCTCAACCCTTCGGTTCTATTCTCTCTGGCTATGATCTTCGGATCGGTGCCCGGAGAAGGGTTTTTAGTCTGTGTAAATGTGGCACTTGCCTCCGAACTCCATGTAGGAGGCATCTAGTACTTTGCCTCTCTTTGATAAAAAAAAAAATCTTGAATCATGGCTTTTCTATGACTGAGACATGCCTCTAGCCAACGAGATAACTTCAAATACTGACACAAACAAAGTTCCTGAATATTGCCGATTCTTCAGTTTCAAAAACTTTTTGATCCTTTGGTGTGTTTAGTTGAGGAAAAGTTTTTTCTTTTAGTTCTCTTTTTTATGATTTTTATGTAATAAATAAATGTATTATTTCCAGTTTAAATTATTATTATAAAATGTATATTCTTAAAAAATTAAACTTCCCATTTGTAATGTGAATACTTTAACCGATACGAAACACTAAATTTGATTGCCTATATGATAATAAATAAATTATTTTTCTGGAGCTGCCTTTTATTTCCATAGGGTAATTAGTACATAGCAATTTTCCCTTAAATGAAATAATTAATACCATAAATGTATTATCCACATACAACATAACAATAATTTATTTACTAACCAATTAAATTATTTGTATTTAAAACGCAATATCCATATCACTGTCATAATCCATTTCAGTATTGTCTTCCAGTTGCTTGATTAAATTCTCTCTTGGGGTTCCTGAAATATATCAATATGAGATTTATGTCAATTTTAGTCAGCGGTATGCTTATACTTGTTTCTTGGCAAGTTGCTCTACCAGAGTCTATGAAAATCATTAGGGATTGAAAAAATTGTATCTGGAAGAGTTGGTGAAGGCCGATATACATCAGGAGAAAACATTATTGGAAAATAATATTGTTCCGGTATTTCCGGAGCCCATACGAATCCACCTTCAGGTTTGTCAATCGTGGATTCTTCAATATAAGGTGAAAACATCCCTTTTGGCTTAACAAATTCTAGTTGGAGTATTTCTGAAATAAGGGCTTCAATGTTATCTGTACAACTGTCATTAGATGTTGTTAGATTAGAGGTAAAATCCTAAAATATTTCCATATTTATATATTGATCTTCCTGACCTGAAAGATAACATGTTCCTCTTTCTTTTTATTTGTTCCCTATTCAGTCCAGTGTTTGGAAATAATTCTTCAGGATTTAACTGGTTTGAAAATCATGGATTTTTCAATATCCGGTGAAAACTGCCCTCCTAATTTAGTGTCCTACTTGTGGTATTACAGAAATAGGAGCTACCATATTACTTGAATGTGGTATTACAGACATAGGATTTCTTTTTAGATTTAGACATCATATATATTTGATTAACGATGTATAATCATAATTATCAACTTTTATACATTTTTTAAAAAAATTATTATTAATTATTTATGAATTCCACATGTGATAAGGACTCATATGTCAATGGCTTTCTTACATCTGGCCTTTGTAATTCTACATCACAATCACTTATACTTACAGATTTCTATGATTATTCGGTTTACGTATGAAGTTTTATTATTTTGCTAATTTGGAGCAAATATGAAAAACGTAATATTTTTATTGGAATTTATTTATTTATTGTCACTGTATAGTCTTTTTAAATATCTAAGCTTTGACATGACATATTTCATTTACCAAATATGCTTTATCTTTTGAGTTTTTTGTTGTAAAACATGGTAGAAAATTGCCCAAAAAATTGACCATTAATATTAAAGAATATTACGACTCAAAACTATTTCATGTCAAAGATTGATTAACACTCCCAAAATTTGAAATAGATTGATTACCTGGTTTTTGAGATTTGCTCCAAGACGTCGACGGCGTTTGTATAGGGGATTTAACACAGGGAGACGCCACTCTTAAATTCAGATATAAATTATAAAAAATAGAAGTAAGGTATTATTTTTATAGAACCTAAATCTCATAATCCAATAGCATATGTTAAATTTTTCTTATACCTGAATACGAATGGATATAAATTCTAATTGCATCCGACCAAATAGGCAAAATTGTCAAACCTTTGGTGGAGTGCAACGTTTAATGCAGAGGCCAGAAGAGCGATTTCAGGAACTTAAACCTGGAAAGGATATATTACAAACTTGTCTTCCCTTGCCAAAATGCGGAGTACGGCTGTGAGTACAGTGCCAAGGGACTGGAAGTGATGACGCACGAGGACAAGTGCGTTTATTCTAATCTGTCATGTCCGTTTACTAGTTACGGGTGCACATGGTCGGGACTGTACACCACAATGGAGGACCATTTAAGAGAGACGCATAATTTCAAGGTTGATATTGCTGATTTTTGTGAATTGAGGGGCCTCGACAAAGGAGCTAATTGTTGAAGGGAGGCATTGAAGTTCGACGGACATTTATTCATAGTTTGCGTAAGAAAGACGGAAGATAATTTTTGGTTTGGGGTTTACTCGATCCTCGATACAGATGTTACATACAATTATGATATTATATTCGTAAATTTGGAGGATAATACTGCGGTCAATTATAGCGGTACTTGCTCCACAAAAAATACGCGACCGTAGAATTGAACAAGCACAATATGCAGGCTGCACCTGGGTCGTTGATTGAAAGTTTGAGACAAGGCAACGTTATTAATTACGATGTTGAAATCTTTCGTAAAAACTCGTTAAACGAATCAAGATCATGATTCAAGTTTGTAATAACTATAATGATATTAAAAATAAATGGAATGAATTGAAAGTGTAGTTTATTTTGTATTATATCCGATATTGGTATTGATAAACTTGTAAAATGAAACCGAGTTGTATATTCAAATAAAATTATTTAACTCATACAGTATTGTCAGATATTTCTTTATATATCAAGATAGTCCTGGAGTGTGTTATGGTAAACAAATAATAAATATATTTAACTTAAATATATGATTTTGACAAGATATAACAAGACGGCAGAATGTGGAATGATCAGTCCTGTATTTTCAATGGTTGGTTCACGAAGTATAGATATTAGGAGTCCTAACGTAATGTTAAATAAATGGTAGCATTTTAGGGGACAGAAAGAATCTTTTGCCGGTAGAGCGCGCCAGTTTCGAAGAAGTACTCGTTTAAATCTTTACGCGGGTACTTGTTGATACTGACAGCTCTGAAAATATTATTTCGAAAAATGTGAAATAAAATGTAAGTTTCAGGAAATTTTGAATCAAACTATATTATTAAAAAAATAAATTAATGTTATCAACAGGTTTTTAAGAATTAAAATTATAGTTTATTTTTTGTCTCTACGTGTAAAAATAATATACCAGCACAAACATGTGAGTATCTACAAAAATAAAAAACAAAGGACCAATGCAATGTTTAACTTAGTATTTGAGATCTTATTTGTCAGATAGTGATTGTATTATTTATTATTGATTAATTAATGTGTCTGTGTTTATATTTACTTTTTCTCATCATAGCCAGTTGCACTACAAAAAAAAGTTCTTTCCAAACCGCTCATTAATTGTGAAACACAATCCATTGAAGAGATATTCACACCCATATCAATCGGAATATTTGTTTTTGCATTGGTAATCTATAACATAGTAATAATTTCATAGTGCTATTCAAGTCATTAATTCTATTTCAGCTTCTTACTGTAACTTTTAAATTTATATCAATTTTTGCATGACAAACTAGTTCTAATTTCGAATTCATATATGATAAAGAAATATTCGCATTTTTAATTATTGTCCAACTCCAATTTTTGCGTAGTGGTTGAGCTTCCAGAGTTTTCTTTATGAAATGAAAAGAAAACTTCTCAGGCTCATTGATTGTCTTAGGCTCATTCGTTGTCTCAAACCCAATTACTTCGTTTAGGGGTTCATTAACAATACTTGTCTCAATAGCATGTAAGCTACAGTCACTAACTACATCCTCGATAATTATATCAGAAGTATTTAGAGAAACATCATCTGATAGCAAGCTCTCATTGATTGTCTCAGGCTCATTCGTTGTCTCAGGCCCGATTACTTCGTTTAGCGGTTTATTAACAATACTTGTCTCAATAGCATGTAAGCTACAGTCACTAACTACATCCTCGATAATTATATCAGAAGTATTTAGAGAAACATCATCTGATAGCAAGCTCTCATTATTTTCTTTATCGTTATTAGCTCTATTACACTTTGGCACAGTTTTTTTTCGTAGATGAACTTTCTCATATTCATACACGTATATACTACCATCCACTAAAATCTCCTGATTACTTTTAATCACATCTTCAGGATTAAAATGTAATTCGCATACGTAACTAGTAGTTTTTAAATCTTGATTAACAGCAAAGTTCCATTTCTTACGCATTTCATCATCCTATAAAAAAATAATTACTTCTTAATTACACAAGATACATAAAATAATAATATTTTTCAAATTATATTTTAATATAGCGCAAATTTATAAATAAAATATTTATTAACAACACTGATTTTTAATATTATTTTTAGGTTACTCCCTTTCGGCACTTTGAATAAACCCACTTTTCCTACATTTCCACTTGCCTTTCGGCCACTGAGGCAACCATGAACAGCACAACACCTTCCCATTTTTTTATTAAGACTATTTTTAAAGAATTTAATTAATAGGTAAAGTTGCAGAATCGGTCACTCTAAGGAATATTTGTAGCGCATGCGTCAACTGGATTTGAAATCGTCTGTTTCGGAGATTTTAGACAGCATAGTTGCCAGATTTCATTTTTAACGAAATATGTAGAGAAATGATTTTTAGAAAAATATATATGTAATTTATTATGTTTTTCATGTGTGACTTATATTATTTATGTGGTTGAATTCGAAAAGAGATAAAATTCAAATCACTTTATTAATTAGTATATTCATTTTTTATTTACTCTATATTTCTTTGGTAGTTTAACTATCTAATTAAAAGTTCTTTATTAAATAATTAGGTAAATTTTCAAAGGTAAATTAGGTAAATTTACAACATTAATATAAAATTAACAAAAAAGATATATTTATATATTTTATAATAAAAAACAAAATCAATTAAAACAAAAAAATCTATTCCACTGGATATTGCTCCCTAATACAATTTAAAATGCTCATAAACATATTATGATTTTTAAATTTATTTCTTCATATGAATTCGTGGAGGTACGATGGAAACAGATCTTCCGAGGAACAGTCATGGTCTATCTAACTCGAAAAAAATTGTTCAATGCAAATATAGTATAAATTTATTAATAAATTGGAATAAATTAAAAAATAATAAAAATTAATAACAATTTTAATTAAATACAATACAATTATCTATATAGTAAAATATATTAATTAATTAACGACCCGTATCAATAAATTAAGATTGTACAAAAAAAATAATAAATGCAGCACACAAATAATCTATAAAGTAAGATAACTTAAAATATGACTGCTAACAAATTAAAAATAATCTTACTAAAGGAATAAAAGTATAATATTTTAAAAATGAGAAAGATCTATGAAGTAAAATATATTAAATGAGCATACAAATAAATTAAGAAAGTAATTAGCAGAAGAATAGGAATAATATATTGTTTTTAAAAACACCATGAGAATATAATCTGTAAAGTATAACATTTTAATAATGAGCAATAATCATCAAATTAGAAGAAATAATATACTTACCAAAAAAATAAAAAGTATAATACATACACAACAACACAACAATAATTCAACCATAAAAAATGATTCGAATATTTTGACCGTTGCAAACCGACAACGCACTTCAAAATGTTCAAGAAGCGCGAAATCAGCGCCTCACGAAGCATGCGCTAGATAATTTTCCTTAGAGTGACCGATTCTGCAACTTTACCAATTAATATTTTATACTTAGTTTTATAATTTTAATAATTTCAACATTTGCGAGCCAGCGCGTATTTACGTGTGACAATAAAAAAACATCGGTACGTCCTGAACATTTGCGCAGCCAGTGGCAGAAAAGAGAACTATGATCTGGGTTTAATTTTGTATACCACGAATACTGCGGAAGAGCCTATACCGTTCGGACTCCTTATATCTATACTTCGTGGGTTGGGTATTCGAAATAATATAATAATTTAAATGTGCTGATGAATTAGCTGCATAAATATTTCGACCTGAAAAAAACATTACGCATGCTACGCATCATTACTTGACAAGCTGAAGGTAGAAATTTCAGAACAGCGGCCACTTTTGTAGAAAAAGAGAATCCTGTCTCAGTTGCCACTGCAAAAATCCACGAATTACAGTTTGTTCATTTTCACGTCGCAATTCTTTGGCTTTTGGCCTTTCTCATGTTTTTAGAGAAACTTGACTTTCTTTTAGGCATAACTAAATATTAGAAAAAAAAAACAACTATCTACGTTACTAACTAAATAAAATAACCTATAAATAGTTTATCAATTTCAATGTAAATCTGAATATTGAACACAAATGTACTTAATTTACGATTATTTATAATTATTACTTAAAGGTAAAAAAGGAAAGCAGTAGAAATGTAACAAAATATTTTGAATTAAGATAAGATAAGAAGAAGGGATCGGTGGAATTATAAAAGATACCTATCAATCAAATCAAACTATCAATCAATCGTTGGTGGAAGAAGTGGTGGGAGGCGTCCGATGTGACAGCCCAGTGTAAGCATGCGCGTTAGCTACGCGTGGTACTGGACAGTACTTGGACATTGCAACATTACTTTATTTTTCTAAAATAAAAAAATTTTTCTAAAATAAAAGTAGCCTAAGTTACTCCTTATTACATCAGCTACCTGCCAATAAAAGTCCCATCAAAATCGGACCAGCCATTTTGGAGATTAGCCGAAACAAACAGACAGAGAGACAAAAATTGTAAAAAATGTTATTTTGGCATATGTACCGTATTTACATTCATATGCATGTAGTAAAAAACGATTTCAATATTACAAACAGACACTCCAATTTTATTTATATGTATAGATCTCCAGATTATTTGTATATAGGGAATATATTTTAAATTGTCTGTTTTAAATATGTAATAATAGCGTATGTGAAATATATGTTGGGAATCACAATACTTGTTTTTTTTTAAAAAAAATTATTTATTTAAGTTTAAACAAATACAATTAATATATTAAATGTTTCTAATGGATTTAAGTGAATGAATTGCGTTGTTAGAATAGAATACTGTTAGAAATGCTAAACGAATGAATTTAATCGAATGTCGTTATAAAATGCAATGAACTTAAGATAAAATATAATTCTAAGGTATAAAATCTATAACATGGCAACATTATTAAAATTGCAACTACGGAGGAATATAATATGATAAAATAATTAAAATGGAAGTAAAATATAAAAATATAGAATATAAATTCTAATACTAATACGCATATAAATAAATAATTAGGGTATCGAATATAACTTTTAAATACAAAATCTCTTAATATTATTTTAAGTAGGGAATGCATATATCAATCGAACAATTTTTAATATTTTTGTTCTTTTTCTTCATATATTTAAGGTATGTCGTGTGTGTACTATCGGATGCATAAGTGGTCTGCCACTTTCCGAAGCGCTTTACCTCGACCGTCACATTCTGTTACCGTGCATCGTTTTGGTTCAAAAACTGAATTAATCTATATTAGTTTTGACACTGCCTAAAGTGTATCGAAATTACAGAATAACATTTTATACTATAAACAGGACTGCAAGGATTGAAACACACCAAATTATTAACTAATTTTGTGAACTGAGAAAATATTTTTGTGTTTTATAATATTGTAATCTGTATTAATATTTAAAATATTACATACAAGAAATAAAATAAACTATTTTCATAACAAAACCAAGTATTTACGAAACGTAAAATAGTGCAAATTAAAACATTTTAAATGGTATGAACAAATATAATAAAAAAGATCGAGTGATTAGAAATTGTTCGTACCTATAAGTTGAAATTTCACGATATACGACAATTACTTAAATGTTATTAGTATATAATATTCTATTTAATAATAATCGCAAATTGTTAATTGTATTTACTCTTATGCTGTTAAATAAAAAGTTAACGGTCATGATTCACAACACCCAGTCACTTTTTTAAAACTTTATTTTATGGTCAATTTTGCTATTAATTTCTTTATGTAGATTAAAATTAAAACAATAAATTAACAATAATTATTAACAATATATCATACATTTTGTTGTAAAAAGCGACGAAAACAAAATTTGGATCTATGAATTCAAAAATAGTACTTTTGTTTGTTCAAAAAAGATCCTCACTCTTGCTTTTCATTTATTGTTTCTTTCAATATTATTTGTTATTGTATCTTATAACTCATTCATCATTTGTAATCTGTTTTTATAAATGTTATTCTTTATATGTTATTCTTTATATGTTCTTGAACACAGTTTAAATAGCCTCGTGTGTAAGATATTAAAAAAATGTATACATTAAGTTTTCATGTTATATAATTTTGTAATTATTATTATTTAAATTTTTTATTATCGATATTTATTTTAAACAAATAAATTAAATATCAATATTGTAAATGAAAATAAAAAAATTATAAGATTAAAATATAAGATATTTATTGAGTAAACATATATAATATATTAGTTATAATAATGTTTATTCATTCTATCGTTTTCAGATTCTCTCAGTTACACATATTTTGTACTTTTTTATTTATTTAAATTGTTTATGAGATTCTGTACGTAATATTATACAAATATTTAGAAATTTAAGAAAAAATAAATGAATAAATAGAATGACTAAATTATATGAATTACCTGTTTTTTAAAATTATTTTATACTTTCACTATTTTGGCGTATTTTTATCAACAATGGATTTTTTAAAAATTATTTATACTAATCAATTTTATAATTAATTCTGTGTATGTGTGTATTTTGTATTCGGAACGTTACTGCTGTTTATATTAGCCGCGAAGTGTTTCTTTTTGTCTTTTTAGTTTATTAAAATTGAATATAAAAAAACTGACTGCGAATCTCCAACATTGTAGTTGATACATAATTTAAAATTAATATATCACAAAATTTACGTCGTGTTTGGATTCGATTCTTAAATCTAAATCTTAGATCTCAGAAAGTCGGTTTGCACAATGACCATAGTGTTTTCCAATTCATTTTATAATCACAAAATTGTATTTATTTTATTCCTTCACTACAAGGAAAATTATTCGCATACGCGTTTCTTATAACAGTTCACATTGAATCGGCAACACATTTGGGAATCTCATCTTACGATGTGGTGTGGAGTAGGCAGACCACTGACGTCAACGAAGTGGCAGACCACTTATGCACGCGATAGTACTTAGTTTTTGCCCCAATTTGTTGTTTTTTTAATTTACACTGATGCCTAGAGTGTAATAGTGCTAGAAATATTTAATGGCTTCGTGGCAGAATTAGACCACATTTCACGAATTTTTTCAGATTTTTTAGTTTGGCCACATTTGTTTAGTTCATCTGATTGATTGAAGTAGGATCGTTGTCGGAGACATTCTGTTTCTTAAGGGTCTTAAGTCACCACCTACTTCACCCCCTTCCTAGAATCCAGGTGTTTAAAAACTCTGGGATTCATTATTTCGGTAGATTTTTACCAAAATTTTTCTAGTGTCTAGACAAGGTTCTTTTAGTGTTTTTTACTTACTGTTTGTCGAATCAATTGTTATAATATTCGTTAAGTTCAACCTTTTTGCTATGTGTTTTAGTTAATTTTGAATCATTCAATTTCATATTTTTATTTCTTTTGTTTTTTTATTATATTTATTTGTTAATATAGTTAGGTTGTTTTAACCCGAGTTTTAATTAGTCCCGTATTATAAATTTATAGGCAGTAAAACAGTGAAAAAAATTAAGTAATATTTCGGTTTGGTGCAAGATGTATTGAGTATGATACATCACTCGAAGATCTGTTCAACGAAAACAAAGGTTATTGAAATGAAATTGAAACTAATCATTGAATAAAAATTGTATAGTCTAATATTATTGATATCTTGTGTAAATTAAATCGCCCCCTTTAAACTGTTGTAACGAGTCTTTCAAAAAGACTTCGGTTTTACCGATTTAACATCTATTTAATCGAATTACCATAGACAACCCGTTACAAGAGTATGAACAAAAAATAACTTTGGCCGATTAAGTGGATTGTAATAAAAGCTAAAAAACCGTTATTTAATGGCTTCGTGGGAGAATTTTTAGACCATCACTTTGTTTAGATTCTCAAATTTTTTCAGATTTTTCATGGGTTTCCTTAAAACTAATTTTGCATATGTTAATCGCAAAATGGTCATAAATTGTAACAAAATTATTTTAAAATATAGCTTAATCTATAAGTTATTTGATTTTTAACGTATGTGATTTCTTTTCATTGGGTTTCTACGTGTCTTGATGTAGAACTATTTAATAAAAATTTTAGGAAATTAAATTGAAATTTTAAAGAATTGTGTTTTTTTCAATATTAGTAAATTTAGTTAATCAATTGATTTTTACATTATTGAAAATATTTGTAAGTACAATTGTTTTTCCTTGCATTGTATATTTAATTGCATTAAAGTTTTTTAGACCAAGTACGGAAAAATTAGAGTAGCGTCACATAACAAGGAAACATGTCGATCAATTTCAATAATGTTGGTCAGTGCTGAAAAGTATGTTTTTAACAAACAGGATTGTTTCTGATGATAATTCAATCGGTATAACCAAAGTCTTTTTGAAAGATTCGTCACAACAGGTTAAAGGGAGCGATTTAAATTTTACACAAGATATTGATGAGGTTAAACTATATAATTCTTACTCTATAAGTAATTTCAATATCACTAACCTTTGTTTTTGTTGAACAAATCTTCTGATGTATTACACTCAATACTCACACCTTTAACCAAACCGAAATATTAGATAATTTCTACTCACTGTTTTATTGTTCTTTAAATTATAGTTCGGAATTAATTAAAACTCAATTTTAAACAACCTAACTATATTAACAAATAAATATAAGAAAAACAAAAAAAAACAAAAGATATATAAATATAAAAATTGAATGATTTAAATTTAGTTAAATACTTGGCAACAAGGTTGAACTTAACGAATATTAAAACCATTGATTTGACAAACAGTAAGTAATATTAACTAAAAGAACTTCGATCTTGACACTTGAAAAATTAGGGTTAAATCTTCCGAAATAAATGAATCTCAGAGTTTTATAAATTCGGATTCTAGGAAGGGGGTGAAGTAGGTGGTGACTTAAGACCCTTAAGAATCTGAATGTCTCCAACAACGATCCTACTTCAACCAATCAGATGAACTAAACAAATGTTCCTTTTCTCAACATTCTTGCCAAACTAATTTAAGAGTTTTTCTATTTGAAACCCTAATCTAAATAATAATAATAATAATGTACTTGGTCTAAAAAACCTTATTGTAGTTCAAAATACAATAAATTATTTCAATACAATTACAATTACAATTCTGATGTTATTTGCATAAAGAAAAACCATTGTACTTACAAATATTTTCAATCATTTAAAAATCAATTCATTAACTTAAGTTGACTAATATTGTAGAAACATAAATAAAAAATTACAATTCTCTAAAATTTTACGTAGGGGTAATTTATTAAACTTTCATTAATTAATTTAATTTAATTTCTGAATATTCTGTAAATTAATTAAAGATATGACACAATCATTTAAACTTCGATCCCACTGTGCGACCACACCCTGACACTCGATAAGGGTTCGAAAAGAAAACACACATGTTAAAAATCAACTAACGTAGACATTAAGATAGGAATATTTTGAAACAAATTTGTATGATTTTACGACTATTTTATGATTACCAAATGTAAGATTAATTTTAAGAAAACCCTTAAAAATCTGAAAAAAAATTCGTGAGAATTTAGTGGTACAAACATTTTAGTTACACCATCGATGTGTCAAAATTTTTTGAAAATAAATATATTAGTAAAAACTTTTTTCTTTTAGATATTTTATTTACAATTACATATACAATTTAAAAATTAAAAAAATTTACAAGCACTAAAAATAACAAAGTTGATGACTCAATAAAAACCGCAAATGTTGATCAAAATAAATTAGAAGAAATGTAATAATAATAATTGTCTTTATTAATTGAATAAATTATTTTAATGTTTAGGTCCAGAACAGTATCGTAATTAGGGATTTTATGGAAGATTTAATTTATGTTCACATCTGTTCTAAATTTCACTTAAAATTCTAATCATAGGGATAATAAAATTAAGACAAAAATAAATTTCAAATTAAAGAGTAGTTTTTATTTTGAACAAAGGGAAATACATGTCTTACAAAGTTTTCAGTATCTAGTTACAAAATTACAATACTTAACACAATTTTATTTTTATAGCAAAACGCTTACACAAAGGTGGTACGTAAAAAATTAATAAAACATTACCATTCATCTGCACATGGATCAAATGCAACTTTAACGTCAGTACCATAATCGTCTTCTGTCTTTGACAGTCGTACCCCATTCAACATTTCGTCTATATCCATTATTATCATAATTATTGTCGCCACTTTCCCATTTGACATCTTAAAATTATAATTTAGTTAACGTTTATTTCATAAATTAACAATTAATGTACAATGTTATTATAGGTTACTTTACTTTAATTAAAGTGTTTTTAATTTTAATAATGTAATAATTTTGTTTACCTCTAAAGTCTCTACCGCTACTATTCCTTTCAACATTTCCTCTATTTCCATTATTATTATTATTGTCGCCACTTCCCCACTTGTCATCTACAAATTACAATTTGATTAAAGTATTTTATATTAGTATTTATTTTTTTATTATACTCGCGACTTCGTCCGATAGCGTGTTGAATACGATCGTTTTCTAGAGAGTGATCTGGAGATTCCAAAGATTCTTGAGCCCTTTACAATGAATGACGCGTTCTATTTAATTGTAATCTTTCATTCCTCACAGAATTACTCTCATTCGACCTAGACATGGACATCCGTAATCTACAATTTGTAAGACGACTTTCCCTATCTTGTCCAGATTCATTTTCACATCGCAATCTTTGGCTTCTGGCCTTTCTCATGTTTTTAGAGAGATTTCACTATTTTTTAGGCATAACTAAATATTAGAAAAAAAAAAAAACAACTATCTACGTTACTAACTAGATAAAATAAATGTAACTAACTAACTAATAAATAAAATGTTCTGTGAAATAACCTATAAATAATTTATCAATTTCAATGTAAATCTGAATATTGAACACAAATGTACTTAATTTATAATTATTACTTAAAAGTAAAAAAGGAAAGCATGTAACAAAATATTTTGAATTAAGATAAGATAAGATAAGAAGTACGGATCGGTGGAATTATAAAAGATACCCATCAATCAAATCAAACTTTCACGGCTGTATGCAGAGTCGTTCGCCGGAGATTCGCCGGCGCCGCGCCGTCCGATTGCGTTGCAGAGTCATTCGCCAACGGAGTGACGCATGCGCATTTACGGCTGTATGCAGAGTCGTTCGCCGGAGATTCGCCGGAGACTCGCCGGAGACTCGCCGGAGACTCTTCCTGGCGGGCGGACGGCGACTCGCCGGCGTGGAGATGGAGTAAAAATTGCGTTGCAGAGTCGTTCGCCTCTCCGGCGAACCGCCAAATATCTCTCACTCACTCGTTTCTCAATCTGTCCAGTAGCCCAGACACTCCTCCCACCCTCATTTACACTCTGACGTACTTAAGGGCACATGTATGAGACCCAAACTAAACCAACATGAAAAATTCATTTAAGATATCAAATTTCCCTAATCATATTTACTTTGGAAACGCATAACTTATCAGTTATCACCCAATTATTACAAACTCTTGAGATTGGGGCTATTAGAAAGCATCCCTAAGATAAAAAAATGAACATTCTGCTCATATGTTAATAGTCCTAAATTAAACATTACGTACCGTTCACGACTGTACAGATATATATATATATATATATATATATATATATATATATATATATATATGTATATATGTATATATATTTATAAACTTCAAAACATCACTAAAGTAGAATATTTATATTTATTTATATTAATATATTTCGGAAATCCAGAAAGTGTAATGTAAATAAAATAAATTAAATTTAATTTATGTATGTATGTAAATAAATTTGAATCCAAATAATATGGGAATTTCCCTAAGGTGCTCTAAAGTATTCAGTAAAACTTAATTATAACCTAATCCATGAAATTTCCGTCGATACATGTCAGAATATTTGTCGGCGAATTGCGGGAGATGGTCATATGTATCTCCGAGTAATCGCCGAAAATTTTAAATATGCGCATGCGTCACTCCGATGGCGAATGACTCTGCAACGCAATTTTCGGCGAACGTACGGATATCGGACGGCGCGGCGCCGGCGAATCTCCGGCGAACGACTCTGCATGCAGCCGAGAGTCATTCGCCATCGGAGTAACGCATGCGCATATTTAAAATTTTCGGCGATTACTCGGAGATGCATATGACCATCTCCCGCAATTCGCCAACAAATATTCTGACATGTATCGACGGAAATTTCGTGGATTAGGTTATAATTAAGTTTTACTGAATACTTTAGAGCACATTAGGGAAATTCCCATATTATTTGGATTCAAATTTATTTACATACATACATAAATTAAATTTAATTTATTTAGTTTGGATCTCATACATGTGCCCTTAAGTACGTCAGAGTGTAAATGAGGGTGAGAGGAGTGTGTGGGTTACTGGACAGATTGAGAAACGAGTGAGTGAGCGAGCGAAAAAAGTGAGTGAGAGATATTTGGCGGTTCGCCGGAGAGGCGAACGACTATGCAACGCAATTTTTACTCCATCTCCACGCCGGCGAGTCGCCGTCCGCCCGCCAGGATGAGTCTCCGGCGAGTCTCCGGCGAATCTCCGGCGAACGACTATGCATACAGCCGTCAGACAATGCTAATGACCACCGCATTAATCTATTGCTCGGATCTTTTACAGACATCAGCCATTTGAGGAGTTGATGATCACAATAAACTACAAATTTTGTTCCATATAAATATGTTCTGAAATATTTTATTCCCCAAAGTAATGCTAAATATTCTCTCTCGGTTGTTGAATAATTACATTCCGCCTTCGACATTTATCTAGAAGCATATGCAATTGGATGTTCTTTTCCATCATGCATTTGACATAAAATAGCTCCCAATGCAAAAGATGACGCGTCTGTCAATAAAATAAATGTCTTCTTAAGATCCGGATACTGTAGTATCGGTTCCTTAATTAAACAATTCTTTAAAGATTCAAAAGCCTCTTGATGTTGTTGAGTCCAGTTGAATTTAATTTCCTTCATTGTTAATGAAATTAATGGAAGTGCTGTGGCTGCGAAATTATTAATGAATCGTCTATAATACTCTGCCAATCCCAAAAATGATTTTATTTCAGTGACATTTTTCGGTACAGGAAAATTTTTAACACAATTAATTTTTTCTGGATCCGGCTTAAATCCAGCACTAGTTATTATGTGACCAAGATACTTAATTTATGTTTTCAAAAATTCACATTTGTCCCTATTTAATGTCAATCCTGCTTCTCGTAGTCTGTCGAAAACAAGCTGCAATTTTCCAATATGCTCTTTTATGTTGTTTTTGGAGAATACAATTATATCATCGAAATATACAAAACAATGGGTTCCATGTAATCCAGTCAGAACAGAATACATTAATCTTTGCCATATTGATGGTGCATTGACTAATCCAAACGGCATTCTGTTACATTCATAATGACCCCAAGGTCAGGCCAAGCTGTCTTTTCCTTATCTCTTGGATGTACTTCTATCTGCCAATATCCTGACTTCATATCCAATTTGGAGAACAATTCAGCTCCTCCTAATAAGTCAATAGTATCGTGGATATTCGGAATAGGAAAGTAGTCTCTTTTTGTTACAGCATTTAACGTTCGAAAATCTATACAAAATCTATATTTTGTCTCTCCGGTTTCAGATTTCTTCTCTACCAACACTATAGGCGCGCTCCACGGACTTGTACTCGACTTAATAATTCCATCTTTAAGCATGTCCTCTATATGATCCTCCAAAATCTTTCTCTTTGCCATTGGAACTCTGTAGGGTGCCTTCGTTATGGGTTTATCCGTCTCAGTAACAATTTCGTGTCCAACTCCGGTTGCCAGGCTCACACCATAGAACTATTTTTACTGTTTGTTTTTTCTGGTATTTGAACTATTGAATCAACAAAAACAACGCCTGTTGGAAGATTGAGCGGTTCACAAAACATAGTGCCAGATACGACCCGGGCATCAACCTTAACACTAATATCGCAACCATGAAATGCTGGAATAACCAAGTCTTCAGATAATCTCATCACATTCGGATGCTTGGAGCTAATACCAAATGTACAGGAATCAAGATCGGCCAAATCTTTACCAACATGAGAGTCTCGAAGAGAAAAACTATTATTAAACCTGATATTGCTAGATTCTTTTCGGCTATTGAAAACCAGATTTTTACTGTGTGGCACTTCAGAAGACTTTCTAATGAGAGAAGATTTTTGCTTGATCTTCTCCCCGTCAAGAAACAAAGACACTGAACGTTCATTGAGCAGATAGTCTTCTGCTAAGTTACAATTGACTGTAACTTCCCGGTATAACCGTGATGCTTCCTGCAGGTGTCTTTTGTACTCATGCAAACCAAACAAATTCCTCTCGAAATCCAGAACAGGCTTGAACTTTTCAATAAAATCCATTCCGAGTAATCCATTTGTTGGAAACTTTAAATTCCTATCACAAATTATAAAAGTATGACTAATTTCAGAATATTTACCCTTCAAATCTCAAACTAAGTGTAGTTTTTCCCAATTTATTTAACTTTTGACCAGAAATATCTGTAATAATTGAACTATCTTTTTCTATTTTATGGTGAAAAGTTTTTAAGAAATTAATTTTTACTAAACTAACGCAAGCACCTGTATCAATTAACCAGCTAGAAGGTTTATCATTAAGGAATAAAGTTATATATTTAGCATTTTCTGGGTTTAATTTTAAAATTGTGTTATTAGTTTCTATCTTCTTGTTCTTCGATTGTGGCCTTTCCTTAAAAAATTGCAATTTTGAGTCTTTTGTCTGGAACTATTACACTTTTTACAACACTTTAATGGACAATCTCGACTATAGTGACCTTTTTCACCACAATTGTAGCATACATCAAATCGATTAGCAGGATGTTTATGGGAAAAATGTTGATGTTGATTATTTTAATATTGCATTGTATTAAAGTTATTGGGTGGATGCTGATTATATGAATGTTGATTGTGCGAATGTTGATTATATGAATATTTATTATTTGTGTATTGGTTATTCGAATACTGATGTGGAGATTGTTGAAGTCTCGGATTTTGATCAATAAAATTAACTTTTTTATTATTGTTATAATTATGATTAACATTTATGCCTCGACTATTATTTTGTTCTGATATTATTCTTGTTCTAGACATATTATCTTCATAATCATCATTCTCTTGTTCTTTTTGGAATCTACTCATTATTTCTTCTTTTTCACATGCAATTTTGAGTGCTTGATCAATGTTTAATAATATTCCTTCAGCTCGAACTTGCTATTTTAGTTTCTATTCCGTCTAAAAATTGTTCTGAAATTAGTGCTTTTTTGTAATAGGCGAATTCTTGGACTTCAGTGTTTGAATTAATATCTTCTGCTAATAATAGAGATTCCCCAGCTTTTCTTTTACATTTGCGTAAATTTGCCTTTGCTTGTGCAAAACCAACTTTTCTTGGGAAAATGCTGCCTAACCAATCACTCATTTCAGACAGTGATTTTGGTCTTTGATATGCATCAATCATATGATAGTATTCTTTCGCGATGCCTTTCAATTTTAACTCGGCTACCGCTACCATTTGTCTTTGAGTCCAGCTGTTTTCTTTTCCAAATAGTCGAATATTATTAATGAAAAGTTTGTAGTTGCCTTCTCCATTGAAGTCTTCAATGTAGGCTAAATTAGTACCTATATTTAATTTCGAAACAAATACATTAATGGCTGTATGCATAGTCGTTCGCCGGAGATTCGCCGGAGATTCGCCGGAGAGTCATCCTGGCGGACGGACGACGACTCGCCGGCGTGGAGAGGGAGTAAAAATTGCATTGCATAGTCGTTCGCCTCTCCGGCGAACCGCCAAATATTTCTCACTCACTTTTTTCGCTCGCTCACTCACTCGTTTCTCAATCTGTCCAGTAGCCCAGACACTCCTCCCACCCTCATTTACACTCTGACGTACTTAAGGACACATGTATGAGACCCAAACTAAACCAACATGAAAAATTCATTTAAGATATCAAATTTCCCTAATCATATTTACTTTGGAAACGCATAACTTATCAGTTCTCACCCAATTATTACAAACTCTTGAGTTTGGGGCTATTAGAAAGCATCCCTAAGATAAAAAAATGAATATTCTGCTCATATGTTAATAGTCCTAAATTAAACATTACGTACCGTTCACGACTATACAATAATGTAACGTTATATATATATATATATATATATATATATATATATATATATATATATATAACAATCAAATCCAATCACAACCCAATCAGATATTTTAGGTACATCTAGTTGGGCATGAAAACTGCATCAATTCCCATCGTTTCTGGACACTGGACTTAAGCGGGATTGGAACAGGAGTTTTGTCACAACTGCTGTTAAACGGAACAACTGAAGTATCAGTCACACTTCGAGGAAGTTTGAATTTAAGAGGTGAATGCCACGGAGAAAGTTTCACAATTTCATGGAACTACTTACAAGGATGTTGTGGTATCAGCAGCTGTTTCCATTACCTTAAATGATTATAGCACAACGGTTGATGTGGACAGAAACAAAGTACATTTAAAAACCGGTACTGTTTGTCCTTTTATTGATGAATACTGTTTCGATGATGTTGAAGGAGAAGCCGCATACAAGAACATACCAGAAAATGTATGCAGTAGCTATGGCGTTGATGTACTTTATGAAGGTAATGCTACTCTTCTCACTGTAACGCAGAATCCAATCGACCAGTACATCATTGTAAATACCCAACATCGTGTATTTGCACTAAAGCTGCTGAAGATTTATGTTCCGAAATGGCATGGCAGACAGAGGATAATCGAGTTTTGGTTCTATTTGGAGATGATAATCATGAGTTTTACTATAAACCATCAGAAAACTTAAGCAGAAACATAGACATGTTATTCCAATATCTCAGTAAAATGCTATACTTGGAACTAGCATTTTTAAAAAGCAATTCTGAGTTAGCCTATGAAAGTATAATCCAGAGGTGCCGCCTCAGAGAAAAGGTACTTAAAAATAGGATTACTCTTGCATTGCAAACACCTCATGCAGTGGGTAATTTGATTAAACAATCAACAGGTTTTATTAGCAGAGTTATGGGAGAAGTGTTATATATCGCTAAGTGTAAACCTGTAATTGTTGAAATCAGGAGAACAGACAAGTGTTATCAGGAACTACCGGTTACGTACAAAAACCAATCCATGTTTGGGACATCGTTGACTCACATCATGACATCATATGGAACCGAAGTTGATTGCCAACCTCTACTTCCTCCAAACTTTTTCATTGACAACAGATGGATTGAAATAACTCCTAGAATCTAAAAGACTGATCCAGCGTTTGTTTTGAATCCCAACGAAGAAAAGGACGTGATAGAAATGAGTGAAATTTCACCGATAAGTTCACACGGAATATATACAAAAGAAGAGATGCAGACGTTCCAGCAAACATTATTGTTTCCAAATGAGAAAAAGGCTATCACCAACACAATTGCAAGAAGGATTATTGGGAAGCAAACGTCAGATAGTTTCTACTTGCCTAATGTGTTCACACCGCAGGAATTCAAGAATCTAGCCAGATCTGCAGCCGAAGAAGTCTGGGGATTCTTATCATGGATGGGAAATATATTCTCAATTTGTGGTTTTTGTTATACCGCATTTTGTGTAGTAATATATATAACAAATGTAATCAACAATTACTTGTCTCTAAAAAAGTTAACAGAGGACCATCCAAAAAGGAAGAAGATTCTATTGTCGAGTCTATGGCAGAATCTTGCGCACAAATATTTGATCCAATTGTCAAGGGCAGATCAACCAGTTCAACCAATCACACTAGAGGAAGTGATTGCATCAGCACCGAAAGAGGAGGCCATTTTTTTGGAAAAACATCATCCAGCGATTCCAACCAATGAACCTCATGTCTACCCTAATCTGCCAGGACAACCATCCAAAAGACTGTGTAATAAAATAGACTGCAAAGAACCAAGACTGTGTAGTTAAGTGAATGGTGATGTGCATTAGCTTTAAGATTTTGTAAAATTATATAATAAGGTCGAGTTATATTTATTGTTTTGATAAAACCAATTCATTAACGTTGTCACTTAAAGAATTGCTTTTCTCTAAAGGGGGGAGTAATATAATAAGAGCAAGAAAACCGTTAATAAATGACTTCGTGGGAGAATTTTTAGACCACCACTTTATTTAGATTCTCACGAATTTTTTCATATTTTTATGGGTTTTCTTAAAACTAATCTTACATTTGGTTATCGTAAAATAGTCGTAAAATACAAAATTTATTTCAAAAATTACTTATCTTAATCTAAACGTTCGTTGATTTTTTTAACACATGTGATCTTTTCGAACCCTTATCTAGTGTCAGAGTGTGGTCGCACAGTGGGTTCGAAGTTTAAATAGTGATATTTTAATATAGAACTTATTCAGTAATTAAATTAAATTAATTAAAGGAAAATGTAATAATTTACCCCAACATGAAATTTTAGAGAATTGTAACTTTGTTCTTTTATTTTTTTGTCTTATTTAAGTTAATGAATTGATTTTTACAAGATTGAAAAATGTTTGTAAGTACAATGGTTTTTCCTTATGCAAGCAACATCAAAATTGTAGTTATATAGTTATATTGAAATAATGTATTGTATTGAATTATGAATTGCATAAGGTTTTTTAGAAAAGTTAGAGTAGGGACATGACAGGGAAACATGTCGATCAATTTGGCAACAATGTTGTTCAGGACTGAAAAGTATGTTTTTAACAAACAACCCTATTGGTTAGAATAGAATCTCTGTGGGGGAGATTTCAGTACTTCGGTACCACCCTTTTCCCACCCCACTTAATTCTGAAATTATAAAACCTTAAGTTTCAGTAGTTTCAATAGATTTTATTCGAAACTTTCATTACTTGTGATTGTTTTGTGTTTTCTTTGTGTGGTGCATACTTACGTAAGTCCTACTGTTTATTTCACGTGTTAAAGTTTAAGTTCTAATCAAACAGCCTTTTTGCCAAATTTCGATTGACGAAATTTATTCATTTACAATTAAATTTTTATTTGTTCTTTATTTTTTCCTTGTTATATTTGTTGTTTATAAATAGATAGTTTATTTTTGTTAATTCGAGTTTTATTGCTATTTTCTATAAGTACATAAACAGTAAGACAAGTAAGTATATTTGCATTATCCGGGCTCGGTACGCGAACGCGAGTTTGTGTGTATATCATTTTACACAGTTCCCAGCTCACCAAGAAGTACAACAATAAGAAAAGATTAGTGACACTATAATTTAAACTATTATAAAAATGTATAGTCAATCATGTGCAAAATAAATATAGGATAAAATCGCTCCCTTTAACCTGATGTAACGAGTCTTTCAAAGAGACTTCAGGTACGATCATTCGAGTAAAATTTACCTAGGTACCCGTTACAAGAGCTATATCGACTCACAAGGAACTTAAAAAAAATGAGTTTATTTTCTTAATTTCAATTTTTAACCATCTTACGATTACGACACAATTATGAAACTATTTTTTTTTAATTCCTCGTCCAAATTCCGATAAATATATGAGCTTTTGGAATTTTTAAAAACGATACGCCATATTAAAAATAAAAATAAAATGAATGAAAATTTTTTTTTAATAAAGCAATGCATACGGGCATCTTGAGGAACAACTACTAGATTTGGATTATAAACAGAACATACACAATAATATCTGAGTTGCAAGTTGCAACAGTTCTCTTAATTTGAACATTCTTCTGTATCATCATCACATACAATATCTAAATTGAATGATGAATCATCTTCCACCGATGTTTCCGGATCCTCATCTTCAAGTTTCGTTTTCTTATATTTTTTAACACGATAATTAGAACACAGAACGTCACCGACTGCAATTGGACACTCAAAAGCAGCTGAGAACTCTTCAGCATCTTCATCGATTTAATACATTTTGGAGTACCTGGTGATTTTTTTAAGAATTTTGAACAAATGCGACACTTGGAATTATTAGTTTTAGATGTTGACATATTTTCGCTTAAATAATAATATAGTCAAATAAAAATAATTATCTATAATATAAAAATGAATCGCAAAATGTGTTGGTAAGCGCATAACTCAACAACGCCTGGACCAATTTGGCCAATTCTTTTTTTAAAATGTTCGTTGAAGTCCAAGGATGGTTCTTACGGCAATCGAATAATTGCCGGGAAAACCCTAAAAACAGCCCATTTCTTTTTCACATACAAAAGTTTTCTAACTAAAACGTAGAATCAATTTGAGCTTTATTGCTATTATATAAAGTTCATATTAAATTACAAGCACTCACTGTTATCTAAGAAATGTAGGTGTGTTCCTAACGTCAAAAAGTAAATTTGCACTTTCTTACCGCTATACAAAGTTCAAATTCAATCATATCTATCAAAACAGTGTGCGTGTGTGCGTTGGAGCCCAGAATACGTCGTTGGAGGATTTAATGTCGCGTTCCGAAATTAAAAAAAAGTGATCGCGGACCCGACCAAATTGAATAGTCACAAAATATAATTAATAACAACTTGGTCGGTTTCGCGATATTATTTCTTTTGTTTTACTTTCGACAGGCGACAAAAAAAAATAAAACAATGGTATGGCTTTAAAGGATTTGACTTCAAGTCATATCAGATTAAAAAAAAAAAAAACAAATTAAAAAAACAACTGTCAATGTCGATTTGACGCCTTTGCCGGTGTTGTTTTTCTTGGATTTTCTGTTATACTCTACTGAGTGTGCTTTTGTTTTGTTTGCAGTGTTTTGTTATCTACCTATGAAAAAAAAGTTATTGCATGTGACACAATATTTTAATAATGCCTCCTATAAGACGAGGCAATTTAAGTAGAAGAACACGAAATGCTACAAACCAAGTTAATTACCGATCTAATCGTACTGCACAAGAACGTGACGACCGAAGTGAACATGAAAGAATTAGGATATCACAAACACGTGAAGCGCGAGCACGACTTTCAACTAATAATCGCGCAAATTTGAATCGAGCTGCTTTCAGTTACGATGTGTCAATTGACTGCAATAACTACCAATGTGTTGTTATTGGTTCTATGAACTCGGTTTGCTCACATTGTAAAGCATTAAAATACAAAAACGAAGCCAATGGATTGTGTTGCGCAAATGGTAAAGTAAAATTAATACCATTGAATCCACCACCAAAGTTATTGTACTCATTGGTTTCAGGAATAGGAACAGATTCCATACACTTTTTGAAAAATATCCAACAATATAACAATTGCTTTCAAATGACTTCATTTGTATTAAAGCAGTTAATCATAATTATTTTAACGAACAATATCTTTTGATATATAATTTATAATAACAAATATTATTTAAGTTTGATCACTGACAATACATAAATTTATTCTACACATTGCTTATTTATTTTATTTTATAGTGTTTTTGGTACAAATATAATATATATATTTTTTAATTTACAGATACAAGGCCAAATATATCACAGAGCAGGTTCATTGTTACCAGTGCCAGCTAGCAACTATGAATTCCTGCAAATTTATTTTATGGGCAATTCACAACAAGAAATAGATCAGCGTTGTGCATATAACAATTTAGTAAAGAGGCCTATTGTAGAACAATTACAAACTTTTTTTCATGATCACAATCAATTGATTATATTGTTTAAAAGTGCACTTGATCTGATGCCATCTGATAATCACAAAATTGTAATCAGAGCTGATAAAACACCTACGGGTCAACATGCAAGACTTTTTAATGCACCAACTATTGATGAAGTTGCTATCGTTGTAGTTGGAGAAAACTTTGAATCCCGTGATATTGTTTTACATCCTCGGAATGATCAATTACAACGTATAAAGGAAACACCCCGCTCATATGATGCACTGCAATATCCTATTATATTTTGGCAAGGTGAAGATGGCTATGATTTCTCACTAAAAATTATCAATCCCATTACAGGTAATTAAAATATTAGTTTAGCTATGGCGATAATATCTCAGTCAATATATTATGTATTTTAATTTTATATTTCAATGTTATTAAAACAAAATATATTTACAGGTTCTGAAATCAACAAAAAAGTAAGTTCAATGAAATATTATTCATACCGCCTAATGATTCGGGAAAATGAAGACAATCACATATTGAAATGTCGGCGATTATATCACCAATATGTTGTTGACATGTATGTTAAAATTGAAACGGAGAGATTAACATTTATCAGGTTGAATCAAACTAAACTCCGATCTGAAGAGTATATTCACCTTCGAGATGCGATTAATACAGATGGCAATGCACAGAATGTGGGACGGATGACAATTCTTCCAGCAACATACATCGGAAGCCCTAGACATATGCACGAATATGCTCAAGATGCCATGTCGTATGTTCGTCATTATGCGTTATTATACAGCAGATTTGTTCATCACATTTACATGCAATCCACACTGGATAGAAATCAAGCAGGAGTTATTCCCTGGGCAATCACCCATTGATCGTCATGATATTACAGCCAGAGTCTTTAGACAAAAGTTGAAATCTTTGATGGATTTCATCGTAAAACATCATGTGTTTGGTGAGACACGCTGCTGGATGTATTCTGTGGAGTGGCAGAAACGAGGATTGCCACATGCACACATTTTGATTTGGTTGGTTGAAAAGATAAGGCCAAATGAAGTTGATGCAGTGATATCAGCTGAAATCCCTAATGTACAAGTAGATCCTGGATTGAATGAGGTAGTTATCAAAAACATGATACATGGTCCCTGTGGAACTCTTAATCAAAATTCACCGTGTATGATGGATGGTAAATGTTTGAAACGATACCCACGGACATTAATATCGGAAACAATTACTGGTAATGTCGGTTATCCACTGTATCGTCGCCGATCGACAGCAGACAATGGAAGATCAACAATTGTAAAAATAAATCAACAAGATATTGAGATAGATAATCGCTGGATTGTTCCATATTCACCCATTTTATCAAAGACCTTCAAAGCACACATCAATGTTGAATCTTGCCATTCAGTGAAATCTATTAAATACATTTGCAAATATGTAACCAAAGGGAGTGATATGGTTGTGATTGGAATTGGTGCAGAGAATTCCAATGATGAAGTTACTCAATACCAAATGGGCCGCTATGTTAGTAGTAATGAAGCAATTTGGCGAATATTTTCTTTTCCAATTCATGAGAGACACCTTTCTGTAATTCACTTAGCTGTGCATTTAGAAAATTGACAAAGAGTGTATTTTACAGCAGAGAACGCAGGTCAAAGAGCTGCTCAGCCACCATCTACTACATTAACAATTTTTTTTGAGACATGTCAAAACGATAATTTCGCACAAACATTGCTATATTCTGAAATGCCAAAATATTATACTTGGAATCAATCCTCAAGGAGATTTATACGACGGAAACAAGGAAAACCAGTACCAGGATACCCAGAAGTATATTTCACCGATGCGATTGGTCGAATTTATTCAGTACATCCAAGCAATGGTGAATGTTTTTATTTACGACTAATAAGTCAATGTACGTGGCCCAACATCATTCCAACATTTACGAACTGTTGATGGTGAATTGTGTGGATCCTACAGAGAAGCCTGTCAACGTTTACAATTGCTAGAAAATGACGCTCATTGGGATCAAACTCTCAGTGATGCTGTAATATCTTCACACGCTCATCAAATACGAACATTGTTTTCTATAATCATATTTACATGCTTGCAAACACAATTGATTTGTGGATCAAGTACAAAGATTATATGTGTGATGATATTTTGTATCAAATACGGAATAGAATGGGAAATCCAAATATGCAAATCAGTGAAGAAATTTACAACGAAGCATTGATTTCAATTGAAGACATGTGCTTGGCCGCGCCCAATCGTCCAATGCATGATGCTTTTAACCAAGAGTTGCACCGAGAAAAACTGTATGATCTCAACACTTTGAAAGAATTAATTCAAACAAATCTTCCACTGTTGAATGAACAACAGAGGTATGTATTTGATACTTTTATGAAAGTAACAAATGATGAAACTGGGGGGATTTACTTCTTAGATGCACCTGGTGGTACAGGAAAAACTTTTTTGATTTCATTAATATTAGCAACAATTCGTTCACAAAATAAAATTGCACTTGCACTCGCTTCGTCGGGAATCGCAGCAACTTTGCTTGAAGGTGGTCGAACAGCCCATTCAGCACTAAAATTGCCATTAAATATGCAAAGCAATGAAACTCCAACCTGCAACATTTCGAAGAACTCTGCAATGGCAAAGGTTTTGCAGCAATGTCAATTGATCGTTTGGGATGAATGCACGATGGCACATAAAAAATCTTTGGAGGCTTTAGACAGAACCTTAAAAGATCTACGGAGCAATCAGAATCGATTTGGTGGTGCAATGATTTTATTAGCAGGAGATTTTCGTCAAACATTGCCAGTGATTCCACGATCAACGCCAGCTGATGAACTCAACGCATGTCTAAAGTCATCCAATTTGTGGAAATATGTCAAAGTACTTCATTTAAGCAAGAATATGCGTGTTGAGTTGCAAAATGACCAATCTGGAAACATATTCTCTAAACAACTCATTGACATTGGTAATAGCAATTTTCCTATTGACATGTTGACTGAATGCATTAACTTTCCTCAAAGTTATCATTTAACTCAATCAAAAGAAGAACTCATTCAGAAGGTATTTCCAGATGTTGCTCAAAATTACAGAAACCATGATTGGTTAAGCGAACGAGCTATATTGGCAGCCAAAAACATTGATGTAAATGAATTAAATTTCAAAATTCAAGAACAAATTACAGGCGAATCGAGGATATATAAATCAGTTGATTCGGCAACTAACCAAGACGATGTAGTTAACTATCCACCGGAATTTTTAAACTCGCTGGATTTGCCAGGATTGCCACCTCACAATCTTCAATTAAAGGTTGGATCGGTAATTATAATGTTGCGAAATATCAACCAACCGCGCCTTTGCAACGGCACACGGTTAGCGATAAAAAAACTACTAAACAACGTGATAGAAGCAACTATATTGAAAGGAAAGTATAAAGGAGAGGATGTTCTCATACCGAGCATCCCAATGATTCCGACTGATGTGCCATTTGAGTTTAAACGACTACAGTTTCCAGTGCGGCTTGCTTTTGCTATGACCATAAACAAGTCCCAGGGGCAATCATTAAGTGTTTGTGGTATTAATTTGGAAAACCCATGTTTCTCACATGGTCAATTGTATGTTGCCTGTTCCCGTATTGGAAAACCATCAGATTTGTTTGTCTATGCGCCAGGTAATCAAACAAAAAACATCGTTTATCACAAAGCACTACAATGAAAATAGAACTGATTTTTTTTTTGTTAATAATTATGATTTACATGATTAAAATTACTTACTTTTAAATGCTTATAGTGTTTTATTTAATTATTTTTAATTCACACCGAATTATTACCAGGATAATTTTTTGCAAAGAATATAAAAAAGGTAGGAACAAAACACTGCCAGATTACAAATTTTTTTGACAGGACGAAGTCTGTCGGGTCAGCTAATAATTCATATAATTTATAATCAATACCGTGACAGTATTCTGACCAAATATTTTTGAAATTTTACTAAATGTCTGTATCAATCAGTGGTCTCTTTAGCAAGAAACAACTTGTTATTGACATTCTTCAGTCTTTCAAATTTTGTGTTAGTTAAATCCAGATCCGATTGATCTAAGTTACCAGTGACAAATTTAATTGTGGAATTAAGTACATAGATGTGTAGCTTCACCGGCCACATCTTCCTCAGACCATCAAAACTAAATGTAAGTACTATAGAGGTCCCAATCACTTTGAAGGTCATATCAAAGTTGATAGTCATAGGTTTAGGACGCCATTATTTGCCGCACAAGTAGTACGCTTCTTACTGCTCATCTAGTAAAACCTCTCCCTTAACCTACCTCAGTACCCTTTAGTATTACATAGTTATTAATGTTAAATACGACCATCGGGAAAGAATAATATAACTACATTTTTAATTCTTTTCATTTATTTTTAATATAATTATTTAGGATTCTAAAGAAGGGGGAAATATTTCAATCTTGTATTTAACAAGGTTACCCTGTCTGAAACTCTTAACCAACATCCCAGGGGCACTCTGTAGGTTGTTCATGCCATCTTCGGTGGTCCATCCTTTTGAACAAATTGAATTTCACCTCAAAATTGTACATAACAGTATTAATAATCGAGTAAACGCCAAACCAATAACGACTTCCTTTATTACGCTAAGTATGAACAGGTATCCGTCGAACTTCAGCGGCTGGTGCCAAATATTGGCACCCCAATTGAAGCCCCTCAGATAACAAAAGTTTGGAATATCATATTTGAAATAATGATACTTTCTAATATGATCCTCCATTGTGTTGTATACTCCTGACCATGTGCACCCATATTTAGCAGATGGACATGGCATATATGCATAAACGCATTTGCCCTCGTGTGTTATCACGTCCACTCCCTTTGATGCGAAATCGCAACCGTAGTCTGCGTTTTGTAATCACTCTTCTGGCCTCTACATTCAGGATACTGGTGCATGCGCCGAAAGCAGGAGTTGCAGCAGCTGTGGCCGTTAAGGCACATCTGTATTGGCGGTTTCATGTAAACATACAACACACTTAAATTCGCTGATTAAATCGTACATTATTTTGATAGACATTATAATAGTTGGTTGGTTGCTTTAAACGTTGCACTTCACAGAAAGTTTGATGAATTACACTTATTTGATTTGATGCAATAGAATATTTATTTGTGTGCATTAACATAAACAACAAAAGTATACCTGGGATTATTTCTTAAGCTTATTCTTAAGTTTTCTTAATTTTGATAAAATTTTATTACAATAGATTTTAATTTTTAGTTTGTTTACACTATTTTTTTTCAACTGGTTTGAAACATTTTTCGGATATGGAAAATACACTACTAACAATTCCATACCCTGTCGCTAAAACCGAATATCCTAATTGTATGTGTGTGTTATTGTCTATGTGCTAAAATATATTTACATTAATGTATGTGTTCCTTGATTTCGTTTTGTATAACATTATTAAGACAAAACTGACAAAGAATCTAATCGCATTGATTATAATCACAATGTTACTGTATTTCTGCAAACAATGAAATTAATACAAATATATTCGATTGAATTTTGACCATTTACAATTTCCAAATAGGTAAAAAATCTTCCAATAATATCTCAAATGTGCAACATTAGGACAGTATAAATCGAAACAAAATACTATAGATATTTTTCCCTAAGAGCAGATTAACAAGAATTATTGATTAAATACTTACTATATATCATTAATTCCATTTAATTCAATATTCCGTGGGATGTCCAAAAACGTATCCGATAAAAACACCTAAACAAAAAATAATGAGCAGCGATACTTGTATACCGGATGGAAAACAGTGGCGAATTTGTTTAACACCATTGAAACAAATATGAAAAACTCCAGGACAAAAAATTGTAATTTCTAAAAATATTGCAAACTTTTTTCACATATTTGCAGAAAGTAGAGCAACCTACCGTCTTGTATACGCAAATCTATACATATAAATGAAATTGAAGTGTCTGTAATATTGAAATAACCGTTTTTTACTACATGCATAATAATATAAATACGGTACATACACCAAAATAACATTCTTTATAATTTTTGTCTCTGTGTCTGTCTGTTTGTTTGTTCCGGCTAATCTCTAAAATGACTGGAACAATTTTGACGGAACTTTTATTGGCATGCAGCTGATGTAATAAAGAATAACTTAGGCTACTTTTATTTTAGAAAAATTCTTTTATTTTAGAAAAATAAAGTAATGTTGCAATGTCCAAGTACTGTCCAGTACCACGCGCAGCGCACGCGCATTCCAGCATTGGGCCGTCACGTCGGGCGCCTTCCACCACTTCTCCCACCAACGATTGATTGACAGTTTGATTTAATTGATAGGTATCTTTTATAATTCCACCGATCCGTTTTTCTTATCTTATCTTAATTCAAAATATTTTGTTACATTTTTACTGCTTTCCTTTTTTACCTTTAAGTAATAATTATAAATAATTATAAATTAAGTACATTTGTGTTCAATATTCAGATTTACATTGAAATTGATAAATTATTTATAGATTATTTTATTTAGTTAGTAACGTAGATAGTTGTTTTTTTTCTAATATCTAGTTATGCCTAAAAGAAAGTCAGGTAAAGTATATATATATATATATATATATATATATATATATATATATATATATATATATATATTTATACTTCGTGCGTTACTCTAAGAAATATTTTTAGCGCATGCGTCAACTTGATTTGAAATCGTCTGATTCGGAGATTTTAGACAGCATAGTTGCCAGATTTCATTTTTAATGAAATATGTAGAGAAATGATTTTTTTCGATATTTTATAGTCAAAAAAGGTGGAGCCGCGATTCTAAACAATTACCTAAATTATTAATAATTTACTGTAAGATTCAGTGAGTGAGTAATTTTGGAATTTCCGCCGGAAATCTTCTATTCCACTTGAATATATATTTAATGACATAGGAATATGACATCAATATATTTTCATAAAACAAAAACATCACCTGACCGTCTTTTATAACTAAAAACACTAGATATTCTCAGCTCATCTTGGAAATTTAATCTAACATCAAATCCGTTACATTCCAATCTTCAAATTTTTATATATTTTATAATTTTTTGTGTAAATTTTTAATTTTCTTCTTTAAGTATTTATTAGTTTTTAGTTTATGTCATTTAAATTTTATGTACATGAGTTTAAAGTTTAGATTTTTTAATTTATTTGTTTTAAAATTTACTTTATTTCTATAAATTTAAGTAAAACCTTCAAATTTTTATATACTTTATAATTTTTTATGTAAATTTTTAATTTTCTTATTTAAATATTTGTTATTTTTTAGTTTTTATAATTTAAATTTTATATACTTGATTTTAAAGTTTAGATTTTTTAATTTATTTGTTTTAAAATTTATTTTATTTCTATAAATTTAAATAAAACCTTAAAATTTTTATATATTTTCTAATTTTTTCTGTAAATTTTTAAATTTTTTATTTAAATATTTATTATTTTTTAGTTTTTATCATTTAAATTTTATATACTTGAGTTTAAAGTTTAGATTTCTTAATGTATTTGTTTTAAAATTTATTTTATATCTATACAATTAAATAAAACCTTCAAATTTAAAAATTTATTAGCTTTTAGTTTTTATCATTTAAATTTTATGTACTTTAGATTAAGTTTAGATTTTTTATTTTTTTTTTATTTTAAAATTTATTTTATTTCTATAAAGGCTATGAGACGATAAATATACCGAATCGGCCCCAGAAAGAGACCGGGCTCATAATTTCAGGGAATCTTAGTACTAATAAGATACTTAGATAGTGCGAGTTTCAGGTCTTTATGTCTAACCGCTTCTGAGTAAATCGAATCACTATATCCATCGGGCAGTACCGCTCCACAAGCCAGTGTTGGCGGGAAGCCAACGGATCAACTGCAAGCCCAATCCTCACCCAGGGAGGTTCTAGGACCTTCCTCAGATTGGGCTTGTTCTTCCGGGAACCAGTTGACAGGGGGCTGGCATCTTTGTCAGTCCCGTCTTCTGGTTCAGCTTCACCCGTATATGTATATATACGCCCTTTCCCCCATATGTGCTTGCACATATGGTTTCCGATTGGTCATGATCTCCGGATCGGCACCCGGAGAGGGGTTTACACTTTCCCCTCTCTGTCCCAAAAAAAAAAAAAGTAAATCGAATCCCCAGGACGGAGCCACCTTGTCGTGGTCTTGGGGCTCAGTACCGCTCCACAAGCCAGTGGTAGTGGGGAGCTAACGGATCCAACACCTGCAAGTCCAATCCATCTCCAGGAAGATCTCCGATCTTCCTCAGATTGGACTTGTTCTTCTCGAACCAGTTGACAGTGGAGTGGCGTCTACGTTAGCTTTAGTCTTCTGGTTCAGCTCACCCGCATACGTTTACACGTATGCGTTATCCATCTGGGTTGAGATCTTTAGGATCGGTACCCGGGGGGGTTTTCTGTCTCTGACTTTCCCCTTATAAAAAAAAAATCGATCGATTGATCTAAATGCCTGATATGTTTTGGGAGACGATGGTAGCTTTTCGGAAAAAAAATGAGAGCTATATCGGTTCACAAGGACCTTAAAAAAATTGAGTTTATTTTCTTAATTTCAATTTTTAACCATTTTACGATTACGACACAATTATGAAACTACTTTTTTTGAATTCCTCGTCCAATTTCCGATAAATATGTGAGCTTTTGGAATTTTTAAAAACGGTACGCCATATTGAAAAAAAAATAAAACCCATTTTTTTGCTCAAAATAATTTTAATAATTTTACTCTTGAACTGATATGATACGAAAGTTATTTGATTACTGAGCTGTGAACACACCAGAAAAAATTAGATACACTCATATCAAATTTTTTTTTATTTATTTAATCTATTTAATTACTATTATAAACTTTATTAATCACTAAAATTATAAAATCAGAATACATTACTATTGTATCGATATTTAATTAATTTAATGACCATAAGATGGAACTGTAATTCAAAAAAGGTAACACTGTTTTTTTTCTTTATCTGTAGATGTGAGTGTTCTGTGTCTGTAGATAACCTTAAAATTATTGTTGACATTCCAAAGAAGCATTGACTGTATTTTTATATAATTTATAATTATTTTAATTTGACTATATTATTATTTAAGTGAAAATATGTCAACATCTAAAACTAATAATTCCAAGTGTTGCATTTGTTCAAAATTCTTAAAAAAATCACCAGGTACTCCAAAATGTATAAAATGTGATGAAGATGCTGAAGAGTTCTCAGCTGCTTTTGAGTGTCCAATTGCAGTCGGTGACGTTCTGTGTTCTAATTATCAGAAGATGAGTCAAGCACTGATGATTCATCATTCAATTTAGATGTTGTATGTGATGATGATACAGAAGAATGTTCAAATTAAGAGAACTGTTGCAACTCAGATATTGTTGTGTATGTTCTGTTTCTAATCCAAATCTAGTAGTTGTTCCTCAAGATGCCCGTATGCATTGCTTTATTAAAAAAAGAATTTTCATTCCGAATGGGACTAGTCATTAAATATCGATGTTAAAAATATTAAATAAAAAAAATATTTTGATATGAGTGCATCTAATTTTTTATGTTGTTTTCAGTAGCTCAGTAATCAAGCAAGTTCCGTATCATATCAGTTCAAGAGTAAAATTATTAAAAAATTTTTGAGCAAAAAAATGGATTTTATTTTTTTTTAATATGGCGTACCGTTTTTAAAAATTCCAAAAGCTCATATATTTATCGGAAATTGGACGAGGAATTCAAAAAAAAATAGTTTCATAATTGTGTCGTAATCGTAAGATGGTTAAAAATTGAAATTAAGAAAATAAACTCATTTTTTTAAAGGTCCTTGTGAACCGATATAGCTCTCATTTTTTTCCGAAAAGCTACCATCGTCCCCCAAAACATATCCGGCATTTAGATCAATCGCTTCACACAGCGCTGAGAAAATTAATTTTTCCAAATTTTCAGTATTTTCGATTTACTCAGAAGCGGTTATAGATAAAGATCTGAAACTCGCAATATCGAAGTATCTTATTAGCACTAAGATTCCCTGAAATTATGAGACCGATCTGTTTCTGGGGCAGATTCGGTATGTTTATCGTCTCATGGCCTTTAAATAAAACCTTCAAATTTTTATATATTTTATAATTTTTTATGAAAATTTTTAATTTTTTAATTTCAATATTTTATTAGTTTATACTTATATGATTCAAATTTTTTATTAATATATTTTTTTATATTAAATTAATTATTTTAAATTATGTTTAATTTCTGTAAAAATCAATTTTTTATATAATTTATAATTTTTTATGTAAATTTTTATTTCAATATTTTATTAATTTTTAGTTTTTATAACTCAAATTTTAGATTTTTTAATTTATGGGTTTCAAAGTTTATTTTATTTATATAATTTTAAATAAAATCTTAAAAATAAAATTTTTAATTTTTTTAATTTCAATATTTTATTAGTTTTTAATTTTTATAATTAAATTTTTTTGTATGTAAGTTTTAAATTTAGATTTTTTAATTTAATTATTTTAAATTATATTTTATTTTCCGAGGCATAATGGTCATGCCTTTTCGACCATGCCGTAGTTCCTTTAAACGCTCTTGCTAAATATGTTCCTAAATATAATGACGTCCTATCGTCCCTATTTATTTGGCCACCCTTGGGCAAAATATTGTTTCCAACCTAACATATTTATTAATTGTTAGGCAACCATCGTTGCAATCTTGTTCGTTGACCCAAACGTGCGTAAGTTTGGTTATATAGGTTATAATTAATGTTGACAGAAACAGAAAGTGTTACCCATTTATATACTCAAAAAGAAATTAAGAAAGAAAAAGTAAAAGATGAAACTGAAGATTAAAACGAAATTTCAAAGGGACAAAATGTGACAAGTTTTAAAGTCAAGGTGATTGTACTGTTAAGTCGGAGAACAGAGACAATTGTTTAAATAAAAGAAATTGGAATATAAAAATAAATATACAAATAATCAATTACCATCGTTAGCAATAATATTAATTAAATGTTTTTAAGGATTTGGTTGGTCAATTAAAATATTACAATGAGAACGTGCGACACAGTGCATGTCAAAAAATGATTATGTTGCTCAAGCATTTTTAACATGAGATTAAACAAAATCACTTATCTGCTTTGGTCAAGAATATGACAACATGAGCTCAAGATAAGTGTGGTAATAAGTTCATAGTTCATCTCTGGCAGTTATCGACAAGATTCTGGAATATGTATTTACAGTACTATTAGAAATATTATATCTCTTTACAGAATAGTTTTTTTTCAATACTTACTGAATTTCAAACTTTAATGCATGTTTTTTTATAGAATTTAAACATATTTTTAAAATTATTCAAATTTTTGTTATTTGAGTGATTGATTGTTATACGTTGATAAATTTGTTAAACTTAAAATTTTCTTACTATATTTCAAATTTTGACTCATATTTTTTAATGATTCTGTCTGTTATTATATCAATTATATATATATCAAATAAATTATTGGGATTAACAAAACACCTCTGTCTGTGTAGATTTAAAATTTAGTTCACTAATGACAATGTTTAATCAGTATAATGTTTAATTTTAATTTGATATAAACAAATACATTGTAAATGTATACAGATTGATCCATGTGATTCATGAGAAGTTTTTAGATGATTAAAGGAAATATCAATCAGAAGTTTTAGTTGCAACAACATTATCACTAATCAATTTGAAACTAGGTACACTACCATAATGAAAATAAAAACAGATTAAAGAAAGTGTATCCATAAGAAATATGATTTAAGTAATAAACTTAATTTATTTTTAATATCATTATTTTTAGGTATATAATCTGCTGCAAAATACCGATTTTCTTCAACCACAAGAGGACAACAATGCTAACACCACAAATAATAGTATATCAGATATTGGACAATTTAAAATTATTTAATGTACAAAATGGTTCCACAACTATATACATGTTAGGCACAGTTATTTAAAATAGGCAATATTTTAAGTAACAACATATGCTACGATTTACGATTCTATTGTGTAATTATATTATACTTTAGATAAATTCTATTGTCATTGTCAAAAATAAGGTTTATAACCTGCTGCTCCTTGAACATTGGGGTTGTTAACTTGACAATTTTTTGTGATGTCACAACTTAAGTAATTGAAATTGGCCTGATATCATTAAAAATTATTGTTAGTGCTCCAACACTCCTAAATGGAAAATAATTTCATTTTGCTTAACTATGGTGATTACGGAAGTAATTACTACTTAAAATTCATCTTTATTGATGTATTTAGAGCAGAAAACAAATCTAAATGTTTATATAAAAGTCTTGTGTTTTCTATGTTTTTTCTGTATTTGATAAATATTTAAGTATCGTAATACGTATCTTCCCACTTTAAATAGTTCCAAGTTTTTATCACAAAAACTGTTTTCTTATGTGTAATCGCAGAACTACGTATCTTTTCTAATATTTTTAGTTCAACAGATTCCAAATTTTATTTTTTTTTTTAATTCACTTTATATTTTATCATCTCCAATATGATTTACGACTAGAATTAAACTCTCCTAGGCTTCAAAACCCTTGTTTGAAAGTTTTAATTGTTTTTGGGTCAATAATCAAACTCGATATAGTATGTTATGTATGTTTGGAGTATTTTAGATTAAACACTATGTATCAAGTCTATCGAAGTAATTACGGGGTCGAATGTAAACCAACTTATCTATAGTGTATTTTTACCTTTAGTATAAGGATCTTGTTGGTTGGAATTTGCAGACTGAGTAGGACCATTTTTAAATTTTTGGTCTGAAAGTACGGTGGGGAAAGGCACGGTACGGTTTCTGAATCAGAACGCAACTGCCGTGGACATATTTATATTAGGGGAACCGGAAGGTAATGTCGTTTTATTACTCAAACGAATAAATTTTTAATAAGTCTTTATTTTTAATGAACAACATAATCACCCTAGTTATCAACAACTTTGTGCCAATTTTCAATCCCGGACCGATAAAAATCAATTGGTTTTTGAGTAAACTTTATCGAGATCCTATTTTGAACATTATCCAGAACCACCTTGTTGGGATGTAAACCCAACCTTACCAGTACTGCGCCTTGATTCATTTGAAAAAAGCCTTTTTCACAAGTGTTGCGTTACTATCCTTGGGAAACTAGAAAAGCATTCAATGTCGGATATGCTCTTCTGGAATCAATGATGAAATTTACAGTATTGAAACGGTTCTGAAACTTGTGAAATTAGTTTCTGAAGAACTTTAGTGACAATTGTCATTAAAAAAAGTATACAAATGTATGTGTTTTCCAGTAATATTTTTTTGAGAAAAAATCCCATGACATGAGTCGCAATTGAAGATTTGAATTTTCTTTAATAAATATCCAACTACCTAAGAAGAACCTTGAAGAGAATTAGAATCACTATTTTTCAACTAATAAACATCGGATTCGAAAATAGAAACATCAGACGTAGTCACCGAATTGTCGGAATCAGAAAGAAATTTTGAAAATGCCCCTAAAGATTTGTCATCATCTTTATACTATCTGTATATTACACATAATACTATTACGAAGATTGAAAATGTTTTTTATTTCAGATACTGGGCATGGAATGTTGTAATCATTAATCGAATTAGAAAGAAATACAGAAATTTCTTGAAGGGGTGGAAGAAGTACAGTTCATTTTTTTAAGAAACGTTTGTGACTGTTAAAATCAAGATCTGAAAGTGAAAAACATATGGCTTATGCCATACGCATGTCTTTGTCGGGTGTATTTATGTTACCATGTGCTTTGAAAATTTGTATCTCTAATATTGATCCTGGATAATGGCAATGTCTATGTAGTTTCGATGAAGTCTTTCCTCTAGAAGTGCTGTGGCTTATTTTCTCTGTCGAGGTTTATTTGAATAATCTTTAATTGTTTGTCCTTATTGTTGTTAGTAGTCGACTCTCGCTCTTGCCAATTCCTTTTATAATGACCATTGGGCATCTGTTGTCGGTTACCCTGTGTGCTTTTTATTTTAGCCCCATTCTACAGGCTGGATCATCCTTGCAATACTTTGCCACGTGTTCCAACCTGCAGAACTTAAAGCATGTGTAACGAGTACGATGGCAATTTAATTACCAAAGATGATAAGCGACAGTACCTGAAGTCTTCTTGAGAGGCTCGTTACATCAGGTTAAAGGGAGCGATTTTATTTAATAATCTTCGAAGTTATCTGACTATACGTTTCTATATAATTTCTAATTCTAGTGTCACTAACCTTTAATTCTGTTGTATCTCAACGTCTCAGCTACTGGGTTTTGGTGATTTCAAACATGGAGCTGGAAGCTGTGTAAAGTAGCACACACTCTTAATAACTCACGTTCGCGTACCGAACCCGGATAATTTGAATACACTTACTTGCCTTCATTCCAACATGAAAGTTTCGAATAAAATCTGCTGAAACTACTGAAACTTAATGTTTTATAATTTCAAAATTGAGTGGGGTGAGAAAAAGGTGGTACCGAATTACTGAAATCTCTCTAACAATGATTCTGTTCTAACCAATAATGTTTGCTTGACGACTGGAAGAATTTTTGGTCAGAAATCGGCATTCGAGGGCAAAAGCCAGTCTTTCCCTTTTATTTCCTTCAGACAGTACAATTTTTACAGCGAGGTGATGATGATGTATGCTTTGCTTATGAAGAGTTCTTATTGCGGTTGAACATACCTCGAGCTTTGCAACAAAATTCTTGGTGAGTTGAAACCCGTCTTCAACAAACGCATTCACTAGCCTTTCTGTTTGGCCCGCCCCTATTAAAGGGGTTCTACCAGGGCGCGATCTGTAGGGTGGTACGGTTCTCTTGCTCAAAATTTCTAATCCACCTTTGTGGTGGACATGTGTTGTTGAATGTAATTATGCGTTACCGTGTCGTTTGTGAATTTATGTTTGTGGAAGGGATCCTCAATGATATCTATGTCATTCTCATGGAATATCTCCTCCAGTAATACTATGGCCTGTTTTCTTCTAAGTTGATCCGAATAATTTTTATATAATTCCACCGTGTTCTCATCATTTCCCTCTTCCTTATTACCATCGGGCATCTTGTGTCGGTTGCACTGTGCTTTCTTTCGTTTAATCCCATTATTTGTCAATTTATGCAGTTTAACAGATTCTCCTTGCATTCGTTGCCCTGATGGTCACTTCCGCATTTCATGCAGGCCGGGTTTTCCTTGCAGTACTTCGCCACGTGCCCGAACCTGCAGCATTTGAAGCAGATTAAGACTTCTGTGTTAAATTATACGTTTATTAAGTCGAGAGTCACCCTTTCTTCCTGAATAGATATCTGAAAGTAGTAGGGTCCATTTCAATTATTACATTCTCCTTATAGGAGTTTCTGGTTTCTCTTACCGCTAAATTTTCGAAAGATTTAATAAATTGCAAAAGCAACTCGTTTATACTAGAATCAGAAAACACTGGTTTTTGAATATCTAAAGTAAGTGAAGATAAAAGTGAACGATTAGCCAAAGCCATGACGATACTACGACAATCTGTTTCAGAACCTGATGCCCCTTTGTATTTTTATGCGTAACATATTTAATATGGATGGAAGTAGATAGAAAAATCTATTGACCAACCTGCTCTTTCCTTTGGAACTGTTGCAATCTTTCGTGAGGTATTTTTCTGTGCATTTTACGCATCTTGGTGGGTTATTGCAATTTTTTGTGCCATGTCATTTTCTAGTTCCTGGATTTTTTCTTTTAGCTCGCAGATTTTTACTAATAGCTTCTCCACTAATTCTTCTGCGGTTTTTGATTCACGAGGCGGTCCATATAGTTTTCTGTGTCCATCTCTTCCTTACTGTCTTGTGTTACTTCCGTGGGATTTATCTTTTGAGCCTGTTTGACTTTTGTGCTCTTGATTATGGTCATTTTTGGTCTCAGAGTTTCTCCGGACTATGAAAAGCATCCGGCGCTCTCTGTTCGGATGATCAAATGAATGATGAATGATACAGAAAACTTTATACGCCTAGTATGGACCAATCGAATGTGCGATAGTGAAAAAAAAGGTAACGCCTTCGCCAAGAACACTTCCCTTGGAGTGAGAATCTTCCCTCACAGAGTTCAGGACCACAGAATGATCACCAAGCTGCTCGATGCTAAGAACATTTCCTACAATACTCACTAACTCTCTGAAAACAAACAACTCGTTGTAATCATACGTGGAGTTAACCAAATGGTCTCTGAGGACCAAGTACTCACAAAACTGGCCAACAAAGGCCTCCCTATAGTCAAGATGCATCGTATGCGCCGTGGCGACATCAGGCCATTCATGTCGGTGCATCTCCATCGCACCGAAGTCGCCAAAACGATCTTCGACATCCAAACTGTTGCAGGTCTCTCGGTAACAGTAGAGCCGAAAAAAAAATTCCCCGGTGTGCCCGTTGCCTTAAGTTTATGGATCACGCACGAGATACCCTCCCATTCTGCATAATGGAACCCAACTTACCATTGACACTGATGAAGTCGAAGCTTTTGGTGAATCCTTGGAAGGCGAGTGCTCTCCAAATCCAAGCCATCCCCAATTCCTTGCGGAACACCTCAAATTTCCGAAACCATTAATGCAATGGTTTTCCCACTCCCTTCCCCAAACATCCACCATACCTCTCCCACTGAGATTTCCAACTTCATTCGTTCCCTGAAGGATCGAGTCCAGGACCTGATTCTATCCCGAATCACGCCTTAAAACTCCTTCCATCTCTCCACATCATCATGTTGACAGTCAACGCAATCCTTCGTCTTCAACTAAAATTCTGAACGCAAAGTCTTTCCTACAAATTTCCTAGGAAGTAGCACAAGAGCTCCCGTTAAGGTAATCCCAGGGAAGTTGTAGAGGAACTCCTTGGGGATTCCTGATTTGGCGGGAGTCACATTGCCGGATGAGTATTGTATTTTTAGAATAAAATACTTAATCATTTAACATACCATTACCTACGATTCATAAACATTTATTTTTACGCCACTAAACTATTATGACTAAACGTGTGATTTTTTCCTACTGCGATTGTAGTTTCCGTTAAAATTATGTTTTACAAATTTCCATTCCTTACCGTCTTATTTATAGTACAGTATACTATTCTGTAATTTCAATACATTTCATGCACTGTCAAAACTTCTAATTCAGTTTTTGAATGTTAGACCAGTGTTAGTGATTTCTTGTGAACAATAAGGACATGCATTCTTTTTTGTCCGTGAGGGCATCAGTGGGAAAAGTCGATATGAACCAAAAACTAATAGTACAGTTCTTAATCTATAGGAAGTAAATATCTGTGTAGTTTAATTTTTAATAAAATAGTTCATATCCATTTTGCATTCTATTAAAATATAAAATACACAATCTGGTGTTTATTGAAGAGAAACGTATAAATCTAAACAGGGTTTACCACTCAGTGACAGCTAAATCTGCGACCACGTTTCTTGTTGGTATAGGCAACCCAGAATACGCAACATACTTTTACAATACTAATTACCCTGAAATTCTACTCTTTCGGGCCCGTTTATTTGTTTCGTTAATTTTCCCAAACCATACCGGTATTGACGCAAAAAAATATATATTCTGTAGTTTTTACGAGACTAACACGAATCCATTTTTATTTTGGTTCTAATATTTTAGCCGAGAAATATGTAACAAAATTTTAATAGCTTTGTTAGTAACTAAACACAAAAAAAATCTTAAAATTATTGTTTTTTTATCAATTATTTAGATAATCAATAATATTTAACTAAAAATTAATTAAATAATTAATGATATTTTCTTAGTTAATTACTAAATATTCAAGTACTTAGTAATATTTTTAAAAACAATAATTTAATATATAAAAGTAATCTTTTATCACTAGTAATAAAAACAAACTTCAGTACTTCAGCGACACCTTTATTTCTTTCCTTCAATAATTATGTACAAAAATAATCATATCATTTTTTTAACATCCTTTCTCAATCCTACTCTTCTTACTCGCTGTCCTCATCTTCACTTATATAATCCGTCCTAAATCTGCTCTTATTGAGCATCCGTGACTGCGTCTCACACTTCCAATCTCTGGCCATATGCTTTCTACTGTATTCCTTTTAATTATCATCCTATTCCCTTTGATTACATTTAATTTTGCTGTTCCCATCTCATGAATTTTCATATCCTTTATTTTATCAACCATCTCTCTCTTTCCTCTAATGTCTTTGAAAACCACAACTGTTTTTAGCTTATTTTCTCTCCATCTTTGTATTAGTTTTCCTTCTTCATTGCTTCTTTCTTCTCTAGTATTCTTCCTTCCTACTTTATCAGCGTAGCTTATCTTGTTTTTAGTCTCTAAGTGGGTAGGGACAGTGGGAATCTCGTTACTCCATTCATGCGCGTCATCTATTAGATGACGAGGCTTTTGGCTAGGAAAATACTTTATTAAGTACATGTACATATTTGTTAAATTCCAGAAGTAACAAGTTTTAAGAAACTAAAACTCGATCCCGCCAAACATACGTCATAAAAGAAGCATGTATTTTAGAGCCGCATTTTAACACAGAGCAAATACAGCGTAGACTGAGGTATTTTTAAAAAGACATCAAGCTGCTGATTGCATCTCGGCCAGATCCCTCTTGCACCAATTATGATTGGGCAAAATACAAAATTTCGATCTGGCCATTTATGCTTTGTCGCCTCTAAAAATGGTTTTCGTACACCAGTCTTTACAGATTCCACACAGTCCCTAAGCCATCTTGCTCTTCCCATGAAACTTGAACGTCAATGACTAGAGAGCGAATGTCATCCAGCTGGACCACTATATCTGGGTTAAAAAGGGTACCGTCGGGATGCCTTATGTGAGGTTCACATAAGGTATCCCTTTTCTTACCACAGTGGGGGATATGGGGCGTCGAATTCTCTCCTGATGTACTATTGGGCACCTCTGCAGAATGTGAGATAGAGATTCGACTCTATTACACTCTGCCTTACATTCTATTAGAGAAGAGATAAAGATGGTGCGTCTAAGTTCAGGAATACCTAGACTAAAATTTTGAAGGGTGCATTGAATCTTAGGAATAATATGATTTTTAAGAATCGAAACTTTTTGATCAGGCTTAAGTGGCGCATGGCTTGTGTTATCCAACCATTTTGAAAATTATGGGGTGTTGGTTTTAAAACCCCCCTAATGCCAAACCTATGATCAAGATACTTAAAATTTCATCATTAGGAGATGGTAATTCAAAAATGCCCCCATAAAAGAGATAGAGAAAAGTAGAAGGAGATAAAGAATTAGAAGGGTGAGATTATGGGGTGTTGGTTTTAGAACCCCCTAATGCCAAACCTATGACCAAGATACCTAATATTTCATCATTAGGAGATGGTAATTCAAAAATGCCCCCTTAGAAGAGATAGGGAAGAGTAGAAGGAGATAAAGAATTAGAAGGGTGATCGACGTTAGAAGTTAAGACACGTTCTCTAGCAATTCTTAGATAATCGAAATATATGGGTTCTTCTTGGCGATATATGATATGATGATTAGTCAAACCAGTTGCTTGAATCATTCTTGCGATGCAAACTCTAGGATTCGGCGCTTCGATCAAGATCATACTTCACAGGATCATTTCTGTAGTATATCTCATCGGGCAGTACCGCTCCACAAGCCAGTGGTGGTGGGAAGCCAACGGATCAAACTGCAAGTCCAATCCTCACCTAGGAAGGTCCTTGAACCTTCCTCAGATTGGGCTTGTTCTTCCGGATCCAGTCGACAGGGGGCTGGCATCTTTGTCAGTCCCGTCTTCTGGTTTAATTCACCCGTATATGTTAAATATACGCCCTTTTCCCCCATATGTGCAATCACATATGTTAAACATTTGGTCATGATCTCCGGATCGGTACCCGGAGAGGGGTTTACACTTTCCCCTCTCTGTCCCCCCAAAAAAAAAGGCGCTTCGACCTCTGCAAGCTGTTCCATAACCACAGATTCTGGAGTTTTACCAATAACATCCTGAAGATCAGCCATATATTCCAGCGGATGCATTCAACGCTCATCTTGACGAACACCTGCAAAAGAATTGAATGATTTATTGCAGAATTTACAAGATGATCGGTCAGAACAAGTACGCGAAAGGACATGTGTTTTTAGTTAAGACCTAGTACTGAAAACACCTTTACATTTATCACAAACATTATTGTCTAATACATTATTAGATCTACCCAGAAGTCTTTCTCCAGGTTTAATATTAAAAAGTTTATTATTCTTACTCTTATGTTTAGTTTATTCTATGAATAGGAGATGGTGTTATTCTCGACACAATTAAAATAAGTTTAATAAATTTAATCAATGGTATAAACACTCCGACAGCAGGGAGCAGATCTCTCTGATATAGAGGAATGTAGGACTCAGGTGGATTAAAGATGATGAGTTGTCAATAAATGATGTTTCCCTTTGGCTTAATATGAAACAATATTAGTCTTTCCAATATTCTTGGAAATAGTATCTAAATCAAAAGTATTCAAATTACGACAATGAAGATGTATTATCAAATTAGATCCAGTTTATCAAACAATATCAAGATAGGTTTGTCTTCTTCTTCTTCTTTAATTTGATTTATAACATAAATTGATGATTAATCTAATAGAAGGCAGACGAAATTGTGATATTCTATTTCCGACAATGATGATTTACCTACCCAATTAAATCCCTTTATCAATTATTATCTAAATAGGTTACGCTTCTTCTTATTTTAAATTCAAAATTTATATCACAAATTGATGATTAAACTACTGGAACTCACTCTCAATTATAAGCAAAGTTTTACTCGATATACGTATAATGTTTTTACTTAATATTTGTGTATAAATTATAAAATTATTGTAAATTATTGGGAATGAAAACATTTTTTCAGAGGAGGTGAAGGTTGCTCTCTTCGAGGCTGAAAGGAGAAAAGTCAAGTGTACATCCGAGTCCGGCGGCACAGTCCTCTTAACCAAGACAGGAGGGAGGAGGAAAAAAAGAATCAGATGGATTAAAGATGATGAGTTGTCAATAAATGATGTTTCCCTTTGGCTTAATATGAAACAATATTAGTCTTTCCAGCATTCTTGGAGATAGTATCTAAATCAAAAGTATTCAAATTACGACAATGAAGATGTATTATCAAATTAGATCCAGTTTATCAAACAATATCAAGATAGGTTTGTCTTCTTCTTTAATTTGATTTATAACATAAATTGATGATTAATCTAATAGAAATCAGACGAAATTGTGAAATTCTATTTCCGACAATGATGATTTATCTACCCAATTAAATCCCTTTATCAATTATTGTCTAAATAGGTTATGCTTCTTCTTATTTTAAATTTAAAATTTATATCACAAATTGATGATTAAACTACTGGAACTCACTCTCAATTATAAGCAAAGCTTTACTCGATATACGTATGATGTTTTCACTTAATATTTATGTATAAATTATAAAATTATTGTAAATTATTGGGAATGAAAACATTTTTTCAGAGGAGGTGAAGGTTGCCCTCTTCGAGGCTGAAAGGAGAAAAGTCAGGGGTACATCCGAGTTCGGCAGTACAGTCCTCTTAACCAAGACAGGAGGGAGGAGGAAAAAAGCAAAGCCGAAGAAGGACGAAAACATCGTGTGCTACGAAGGCAAGGAACTCACTCGGTCATCGCCGTCCAGAATGTCCGCAACAGAAGAAGACGCAGTCGACAGACGGCCGCAATGGTGGCGACCCAGGAGGCGGCGGTGGACGGCTGCGTTTTTCTCGCCAGCAGTCGAGGACCATTACTACCTCAGAGTCGCAACTTTTATTATTACTATTATTTTTTTTATTTTACTATGTTAATTTATTTTACTATATTATTTATTTTATTTTATTTTATTATTATTTATATAGAGACATAAATATAAAAATCGCAATGTATTCCTGAACATTTTAAATTTTGTTGTGTTTTTTATTATAAAATATATAAATATGTTATAGTAATGTATTATTTTAATATACTTATTCAACTTTTATTTTTTATAAAAATTAGTCCCCTTTATAAAGTTACCTAATTATTATATATTTTCTAAATTTATTTAATAATGAAATTTTGATTAGTTGAAATCTGGCAACAATGCGATAAAAAATCTCTTAAACTGAGGATTACAAATCAAGACGTATGCACTAAAAATATTCATTATAGTCACAGATTCTGTAAAATTACCTTATGGGTTTATAATATAGTTTTATCAAAAACAGTTTTATAAATGAATTCATTTATTTATTCATTTGTAATATTACTTTTCTATCAATTAAGAACGAGTACAAATTAATTTCTGAAAACTAATTAATGTTCTTAATGACATTTACAGTAAAATTTCAAAAAATCAGTTAAAATATTGTTTAAAAAGTTGATGAAAAAAATTATTTATAAATTATTGACCTTTTTGACGATGTTTTATCTAAATTCTGCAGTTTTGTTTTTACAGTTTACTTATATTTCTTCTCTTTCCCAAAATCTTAAAAAGTCTTAGATGAATTTTATACATATTTCCTTAAAATTGGACAATATTATTTGCTTAGGGTTCCTTGTTAAATTTCTTAACTGTGTAATTGTTGCAGTGGATTTATAAATAAATTTTATTGCTTTTTAATTGTTTACTCATTCCTTTCTAAAATTGTATTTTTTTTAGTTTTGTGATTTTTTTTAACGAAAAGTAAAAGTTTAATAATTTCTAAAAACTTACTGACGATTATTCTTTAATATTCTAAAACATTAGAAATGTTTGCATTCTGTCTAGAAATTTACATTTTTGTTAGTCTAATTTTATCTAAACTAATTTTGAATTTTTGTTACTCATTGTCTAATTTTTTAATTAAATTTGATAAAAAACTTGCATTTTTATACATTTTTATATTGTCAAATAAGTTAACAGATCTTATTTTATAACAAAGACGTTAAAGTTTTCAAATATTTATGATTTCTAAATTTTTATGATTTATTTGAATCCAGATAAAAATCAGGAAATATTAGTAGAATTTCTCATCAGATTTGATAGGGTAATTTTGTAATATCATTATCTTATTTATTTATTTTTTTATTATTAACCGCATCAACCACCGTTAACCGTTATTAGCGAATATGTATATGTATACCGTATCAAAAATGATGAACGTGTCTACTCGCATATTGAGACGGAACATCAATACCCCTTTGTAAACAAAAAGGAAAGATATACATGCAATTATGTGGGCAGGCCGAACTGACTGGAGGGGATCATTTGGTTTTGCTGCGTTTAGCATGCGGTTCGTCTCCGCAGACGTTGTTTTTAGTATATTTTATTTAATTTTTGGGATACATTTTTATTTTGAAAAAAGTAGTTTATTTTTAGAATACTTATTTTTGTTTTTGATATACCCTCAAAAAATTTTTCATTTTACATATTGAAAATTATACAAAGTTACGGAATTTAAATGGAGCATCCGAAGAACTCGAACTACATCCCTACGCATACGGAGAGTTACTAAAAGCATTCGCATTGCATTACATAATCGAATAACCGAAATACTACATCATTCATTGGAAATATTTCGTCACTCGTTAGTTCGAAATGTGCGCAAACAACTCGATGTCCGTATGAGATATGAAGTATTTTGTCATTCATAATCGATCATTCGAATGATCATTCGATTATTTGTATCGATTATTTCGAATCATTCGATTATGGAAATATATCGATTATGCCCAACACTAATTCGCAAAGATTAATTTACATTGTGCGCCGGCGCGCACCAGCACGGCGCATTGTCTCTGAGAGTAGGGAATCCCTACTAGGGATTCTTACTACCGGGCAAAACTTTACTCTCTTTGTCGTGCATCCATCTCTTACAACATCCAGACACGAAGAGCATTTTTCGTACTGTATACAGTTTAACATTATATCTTGTTATACATTTAAATATCTTTTAGGTATTTTATTAGGTTAGTGACTGATAATTTGTCCTCTAAGATTTCTTGAATAGTGTTGGGTATGTCGTTTTCTGTTCTTTCTTCTCGAAATTGTTCACATTTGGTCAGGTGCCATATTTGTTCTTTCATCTTAATTAACGCTATCTTGAGAGGAGACGCTCTCAATGTGAGTTAATATTTTTCCTTTTATTTGCCTATTTATTTTCTTTTTTAGTTTGGTAATACTTGTTTTTATTTTTCTGTCAGTTAGATATGGGTATATTTGGTTTAACATGTCCAGTAGGTAATCGGTGCTATTTGTATATTGTTTAGAACAGCTTAGGGGGTCCGTTGAACCTTTAACATTTTCAAGAAAATCTAGAATTTGCTTGTAATTTAAAATGAATTTTCCTCTATCTATAAAGGTTTTCGCAGGTTCAAGCATTTTCTCCAGTTGGCTTTCTTCAGCAGTAGATACGCAATTTTCTTTCTTAGATGTCCAGTTTGTACAGTCATTTCAGTAAAAAATAACTCCTCCGCTTACACTTCGTCTATCTGTATTATCAGATGCCCAGTCTGTATCGGTGTATGCAATTAAATTTTTATTGCCTTTTTTATAAACTTAAATTTAAAATATCGAGTTTGTTTTAAATAACGAATGATCTTTTGGCAGACTATTCCCAAATCTTTTGCGTTAAATATGATTTTCTCAACTTCATCATTATTTCCGATTATTAAGAAATCATCGACATAAACAATTAGCCATAATTTAAATGTCTGAAATGTATGAATATAAAGACAACAATCGTAATTAGATCTTTCGAGTGAATTTACTTTTGCCCATTTATCTAGTCTATCATTCCATGTTCGTGGGGCTACTTTTAATCCGTATAAATATTTTAGCAATTTTATGAATTTTTGTGTCTTTACTCCCTCTGGAGGATAAATAACTACATTTGTCGCTTTTATGTCGCCATTTAAAAAGGCTACAGGAATGTCTAACTGTCTAATTTTATAATTGTTTTGATTTGCATATGACAAGACAATGTGATAGTTGCTATTCTTGCAACAGGAGCATATAGTGGTTCGAACATATCTGTCCTTGTTGAAATCCTTTTGCCACGATTCGTGCCTTTTTTGTGCCACCTTCTTTGATTCGGAAAATCCATTTTGTTTCGATTGGTTTAACTTTTGTATCATAAGTTTCTTTCTAACTTTAAAGTTTTTCATGAGCAGTTAATAGTTTTAGTAATTTTCATCCATTCATTGATTATCTGGGCTCCACAACCTTTGTCCATTCCACTTCATTTCCTTCAATGGTGATGTTCTCTGAATTGAACGGTCTTCTTTTCTGGACTGCCTGGCATTTTTCAGAATTTATCTGGATCTTGAGGCGCCTTTGAATGATTCCGGTGTTTCGATGACCAGTGCAGTGTCATCGGGCAGTGCGAGTCTGGTCAGTAAGCCGACTCCATCATTTGGAGTGTTTCAGTCACACCTGTAAGCGTGGAAGCCTGAAAAAGCTAGTTTATTATTTGGAGTGCAATTTGTTTCTTGGAGGCACATGATGTCTGGAGAGTGTTCTTTGACGAGATCGTCAAGGACAGTTTTTCTTGAATTGAATCTATTTATGTTCCAGTAAATGATTTCCATCTTTTCCGGTTTTGTACTATTCATTAAGCTTTTTGTTGGCCAGGGCTTCTCGGATTATTCTTTGAATGATGGTTATAGTTAGTTCTTCTACGAGAGAGTCTACCTTGGAGCGTCTCTCAGTTTCTGATCGCTTTTTTGTCTTTTCTTTGTGGGCAGATGTTTCTTTCTTTTGGGATTCCGTTTCTTTCTGAGACACAGCCCTTTTACTTTCTGAGGTCTTTGTCTCTTCTTTTTTCTTATTTAGGGTATGGTATCTGGCTGGTTGTTTCATTCCTTGGTTAAGCTTTTGATTCTTGATCCATTATGAAGTTTCGTTTTATTTGTTGTTTCAAAATTTTTGTTTTTTATTTACACATGATTTATGAAATTAAAATCTATTTTTATTTCCAGATATACTGCACCAGTTCTCCAGTAACAGGTTCAGATAAATTTTTAAATAATTGTTGTAGAGATGGTTGCTTGACACGAAGATGACGGTGATAATAATAATAATAAATTTTATTTATGTAAATAGGCACAACAACAAATATATATATATATATATATATATATATATATATATATATATATATATATATATGTAGTAGAATGATATTAACAAATATAACAGTATATAACAAAAGATACACACTTGCAAGATTCCCAAATTTAAAGACATTTATCCACTTCGGATCGTTTAGATTCCAGATCAAGTAAGAAATTATCAATTGTTTTGTTCCATGTTTGCAATTTTCAGTGGTTGATCTTGCAGGCGCTTGACATCTTCAAAATTCAGGTGTCCCGTTCTCTTGTGCCATATTTCATAGTCATCGTCCTTCACGTTGAGATTTGCAGGGTATGTACGTAGGGATGGGGACACAGTTTGGCAGAACTGTTTTCAATTTCACCAGACAAGGATTGTCACGTAACAATCACGACTTGTAAAGGTATCTTTTCTTTTGCATTTTGCTTGTCGTTTTTCAGCACGTTTTAACATATTACTTCTGACGAAGACTTAGATATCTTCTATGGCTAATAAAGGGATTTTAGACTCAAGTTTCTAATTAAAACCGTCGAAGGACCGTTTACTTATTTGACCAAACAAAACATGAGGATAAAAACCAGTAGATAATTGTGGACGAAAATTAAAACAGTTTCAACTTGAGGTTACAAACCTAATCTAATTTTTTAAAGTATTCCACAATTCTGTGAAGATGTTTTTGGGTTATATTGCTTGTTAAGTAATATATTTTCGGTGTGGTGGAGAAAAACTCAGCCTTGGTAATTTAAATAATTTATTCACTAACACTACAACTTAAAGTTATTACTTAAACTTGCTTCTTTGACTGAAGCGAAATGATTACTGATGATTACCAAATTTAGGGTTCTTAAATATGGATGTTTATCGAAAGATAAACACTTTATTATGGGAAAAGAATATTAACAACAAATAATTTGATTATCTTAAGAGCGGCGTCCCCTTGTGTTAAATTTCCTACACAAACGCCCTCTTCTATTTAATGTTATGTCTGGCCTAGACAATTAAATTAGAAGCATTTGGTTGATCCAAAAATCTTCATCTTTATGAATTATTTCAACCTGAAGTTTATTTTTTGGCCCTGAATATACTATAAAATGGCACAGATTAGCGCCAATAATATTTAATTGAGCACGTGTAATACTAGTGATTGTTTTATATTATTATCTTTCATTGACAAATAGGGTATTTGTTTTTTTTTATAATCGATTCGTCTAATAAATATCCAGATTTGAAAATTTTAAGAGGTACTTGGGGTTTCTAATGAGTACTTCCTATAAAAATGCTGGAGAAGATTGAGATGCTGATATAATATTTTGGGAGGGTAATTGATGGGATTGAACTGATTGTAAATTGGAACTAGGAACAAATGATGAATTTATAATAGGAGGCGCATACATTTTTTTTGCTGAAGTCTGTCAGCGTTGAACATTATTTTTAAAATCTCTTCTTGTACATTTATCCGTAATTCGTTCTGTTTCTTCCTCTGATCATGCCGACTTTTCAAGCCAAGTCTGTGGTCTGGAGGAAGGATGAAGGGCCATCGAACTTTTATTTAGGGACTGGGGGATCTCATCGTCGATATATAATAAATTAATACCAATATATATATATATATATATATATATATATATATATATATATATATATATATATATATATATTTGTAGTGCTAGGTATAATTGGTTTAGGATGTCACAAACTTGTAAGTAATGATAAAAGTCAAACAGGAGTTTGTTAAGGTCGGTTTCTGTCTTGTCAATTTTTTTGGCGATGACTTGTTAATTGTGAACTAAGAGTATGATGGAAGGGTTTGATGTTCCCATTGTTTTTTATTAATATTTATATGAGTGTTGAACTGCGTTATTATATATTTTGGTTTTCCTGGAGATTTCTAATTCGGCATCTTGTTGGTCTAGGATTCCGGATATTGTTTTTACTGATAATATAGAATGGAATTTCTTCATGGTGGCATGTAGTTAGAATGTTAGTACTTGGTTGAAATTCTGCAGGTTGTAAAAGCTAGACTTTCTTAATCCTTTCTGAATGGCTTGTGTTACTTCTTGTTATTCATTAAAATTAAATTTATTTCTTTCGTTATAAATTTCTATTGACATAATGGATAAAGTTGTAGTTTGGAACCATTTCTTTCTACACAAAAACATTTCAGTATTTGCTCAAACCACCTTCCAGACATTTGTGAAGGAAATGTTGGGTGGTAATGTAATGCATTAAGGAAACGAGTCTTCTAATGATGGAGAAATTTAGCTGGAACTGAAGCAAACACAAACCTAAACAGTTTCTCATTCCAATCGTATCAGTATTTTTGAAATTTACCTTCCTACTAAGTCTTGTATGTAACCGTGTTTGATTGCAGTTGTTTTATGTGCTAAGATTACTAATTCTAATACGCATGTAAATACTGTATCAATTGGGTATCAAATATAACATCCTGTTCACATAGTTTTAGTTTAATAATTACATGCATGTGCATCTGCACATGTGATAGTGATTGATATTGGATTGCTGGTCACTGTCAACCACTTCTTTGGACTTAAAGGGTTGAATATTACAGTCCTTTTAAACAAAAGCATGTTTCTGGAATTTTCCTTGGGTTTATTAAGATTTGTGCACAAATAGCATTATTGTCAACAATGTATAAAACAAGGTTTTTACAAATTTTTGTTTTTTTATCATTATCAAATATGTATGTTATTTTTAACAGCATATTGCCGATTAGAGTCTGAGGTAAAGAGGTATTTATGGTAGTTTAAAATGGTCTGAAAATGTTAGTTCGAGAGTCCTTTAAGGGTAAGGAAAATAAACGATATAGTTTAAACGAGTCAATTTGAACTGTAGGAATATTTGAAACAAATATTACTTTAGATTTTGATTGATATGCGTCTAATTTAATTATATTTAAAAATTCTGAAATATTTTCTTGAGTATTATCTAAAGGTAAAATATCCTTTTTAAGTTCTGAATTTAATTTTCCTAAACGATCCGTTGTGTTACAGAAGTACAATATTCATTTTCGCAAAAGTTAAGCTATTTAGGATATTATCGACTTCTCCATTAATAAAATGTAGTGGTTCAAGTAATTGTTCACAAAGACTAAACACTAATTTTTACTTCGAATAAATTCATATTATCGTTATATTTGAAATCATGATGTCAATAATTTGTGTCGGATTGTTGAAGTAGTAATTAATATCTGATTTTTCATTAAACTTTCAATATGTTTTTCATCTTGTTCTATTTGGTTAATACTTTTGTAATAATATTCACCATCTGATGGATCTACGTTTCTTGAAAGGGCTTTCCAAAATGATATCAATTCCGTTAATTAATCTTCTTCTATTTCTATCTTAATAATATTCAGTATCTGGTCTAATTTCATTAAATTTATCTAATTTCTTTAATTACTCTGACTAAAACAAAAGTATGTGGTCTAGTTTCCGAAATAAAACATAACATGTGGGCCTATTGGGTATCTAAGGAATCTTTTGAGGTTTGTAATTTTATCTCATTTCTATCAAAAACTTCTTTAATAAAATCAATATCTCTATGTATGTTACAATTAATTTCCATTGATTGTTTGAAATTTTAATAATTTGTTCATAATAGTAATAAATACGCAGTGTGATTTGGAAATTATCAGCTATTAAGTCTTGATACTTTGATAAGAATATCGGGGCAAAAAACAAAAGTTATCATTAGTTTTCTTCAGTTATTAGACGGGTTTATCGAATCATATTTTAGCTTTTTTCCTTTGATATTTCTGTATTTAATCTTGTTTATTGAAGTGAGTAGTTCTATTTTTTAATTAATTTGCATATTGTAGGGCTAACGTTTATTGAAAAAAAAATACAGGTGGATAACTCAACGAGTATGACTAGACGCTGACAGTTAATCTTCTTTTTCTACTTTTCCGGGATATTGCGGTTCCACGTTTTCAACTGGGGTAGGCAACCCATATTACGCAATATGCGATTACAATATTTATTTATTAATTGTGATTTGCTATAATAATGTTCCGAGTTTCAACTATTAGTGTGTCTTAAAATTGATTCGTATGGTTTAAAACCAGTTGTTTTTACATTTGTGTTATTATATGAAATTATAGCACAGAGTAAAGAATTCAGAACACGTTCATCGCGATTTTCAATTTTAAAAATTCGTATCATGTCTGTTAGAGTTAAATGAAAACCTTCTAATGATGCGCTATTAAACTAAATATTAATTTGAAAACATTTATAACAACATCAGCTTATATTATTTATTATTATAAACTATTATTATATTTTTAGAAACTATGAAATTTATTTCATGATCTGCAAATATGAAATAAAGGATTTCAACCATACTAATTTTGTTCAGATTTTTAAAATAATATATTTTGTCTTCAGAAAATATATGTTTATTTTCATAGACGAATATATTCTTTATTAATTTCTACGTGGTGAAATCTGCTAGCAAGATCCAAAGTTGTAAAATATGAACGTTTGCCTAGTTGATCTAAGTTATTGGAAATGTTTGGCAAATGATAACGATCTGTGACACAGTAACTTCATTTAATTTTCTGTAGTCGATGACCAAGCGCCATTTAATTTTTCCATTAGCATCCGGTTTCTTCGAAACCACTCATACTGGAGAGGAATATGGGTATATAGTAGGTTGACTAATATTTTGATCCAATATTTTGTCAATTTGATTTTTAACTTCAGCTCTATCAATATGGGAAATCGGTATGATTTTGTACAAATTGGCTTCCAATTTCCAATATCATTGTAAAAAATTTAATTATATTTTAAATTTAATTCTTCAATTAAAAATTGATTTTCATTCTTTAAATATTCTAGTCTTAATTGATCAAGAATTCTATAATTTCGAGATCTCGATGTTAAATTATTATTGCGATGACGACTGTTTTTTGGGAAATCCGGAAACCCTAATTATGAATGTCATATTAAGGGTGAATAACAGAACGACGAAGACTGTGTCTCCAGGTTAATGAAATTCTTGATGTTCTGTATAGTTTTTAAAATTTTAATTTTAGCTTCCGAATTGAGGAGAGTGAGATGTAGTGAAACGAAATTTATAAGCCGTTTGTACCTTACTACGAGGATAGTCGGGGAATTTGGTTAATTTTCCAGGTTTTTCTTCATCATCCCCTGGGATACTGATTGTATACTGTGTGCCATATTTGTTCTGGTCATGGTGAGTGTTCCTGTTTGTGTATTTTTTGTTTATATTTTAATTTATGCATTGTAGTTTGAAACTAAGAAAAATCAAGGATCACGTGTTAATGCCTAAAACTTTAGTGACTAAGAGTCGTGTCTTCATCGAACCCACCCCATCTGAAAACCTCCAGGTGCCCTAAATTAGGAATACGGAGAGATTGGCAAAGATATACAAAATGAATTATTGAAGGTTAGAACCCATTTTTTTATTATGATGAGAAAGTGCTTCGTATGATCTTTAAAATACATTTGAAATATCTCATTTTAAACAAAGAAACAAAACTAGAAAATAATTAACAATTTTTTGTTTAATTAATTGTACTTAGTTTAACAACTAGTAACAATTATATTTAAATGTAATTTAAACAAATACATTTATTTAGTTTAATAAAACATATTTCTCTTTGGGGATGAAGGAAACTTTACAAATTTTATATTTATTTTAGTATCCATAAATTAATAATCATACATTTGATTATATTCCTGTGAATGTTATCTCATTTCAACATTTTAAATATTAAATTACTTAACATTTAATTAATAATAAAACAATAATTTAAAAATTGGTCTATTCAATACATATATTAAACTAATTAAGTTACAAAATAGTTTTCAACAAATTATAAATTATATTTAACCTATATGTGATACGTAATTAATACAAATGACAACTTACTTATACATAGTAATTAAATTAGACTAATTTTATGTTATACTATTAAAAATAGTCTTTTCTATATTGAAGGAAACTGGACAGTAAACAGATAAGAAGTATGTATGTATTGATTTATATTTCCTTTAGTTAAATAATATATTTTTAAATTCATTAAGTATCCCAAAAGTATTTAATTTTAAATGCGTATCGCTAATAAAATTAAATCGGATTTTAGCAATTTTTCAAATTCCATTGAAAACAAAGTGATTCTAATTAGGTCTAACAGTATTTTTTTAAAAATACAGAAAATTAATATTAAAATGTTTTTTACTAAAAGACGTGGTTCCATAAGTAGAAAATTAATAAGACCTGCTGAAAATTTATTTATCCATTTATTTCAAAGATTACTTGAAAGTAAGTATTGTGACTAAAAATACAATAAGTAGAATTTTACATATATACAGTGATATGAAAAATAATAAGGAAACTTGCCGGTATACAGACAAAATGTAAATTAATTCCTTTAAGAAAAAAAAGAAAAATAATTGAAGTTCTTTAAATTTTCATGTGAAAAAAATGACAATTTCAGAATTGCCAGAAATGTATTTGTTTGAATAGATTTTTTTAATGTATTTAGTACTTAGTTGCTTTACTTAATCTCTATTTTTAATAACTGCCAAATATCGACGAGGCATCGAGTCTACCATCTTTGGCACGTTTCTTGAGGAACTGAATTTCATGCTTCCTCCACCAGAACTCAGTGGGCTTCTTTATTAGTGACACTTTTACTCCTCAGAGCTATGTTCACAACGTGCCACAAGTTTTCGATAGGATTTAGATCAGTTGATTGGACCTATGATAAATTATCTCCAACAACGTTTTGAAAATATTAAAAACATGTTTTCATTCATACACATGAATGACAACGAATTTATTTTTTTATTTTTAACAAATATTATTACCACAACTTTATTAATAAAATAAAAAAATTTTTTTCGTAAATTATTTTATTTATAATTGTAATAAAAATAGACATTTTAACTTTGTGTTGTACAAGTGTTATTATAATTTAAAATATTTTCAGTTAAAGAATCATATCTTAAAGAAAAATGATCCAACTAATACATATATATATATATATATATATGTGACAATTTCATTTTGCACTTGTTTATAATTTTTATATTTTAGGTATTATACCAAGCTCCAATCAGTGACCGGAAGAATATATCAGTATCTGTGTACCAGCATTTCGCAGCAGAACTGATATTTAAAATAACAAGAAATCATGTAAGTTACTTAAAATAGGTAATATTTTAAGTAACAAGTAATTATTATTACTGTTAAACTTTATTAAAATTTATATTTTATTGGGTATATAATTTGTCGTTGTCAAGAATAAGGTTTATAACCTGCTGCTCCACAAACATTAGGGTTGTTAATTTGACAATTATTTCATGTATCCACCAGAAACGAGGTGATTTGTTTGCTGAGATGTGTCTATTATTACCAATCTTCCATCTTTCCCTAAACTGAAAATAACTCATTCTTATTTCAAACATTTTTACCATCAATTGCACAAATTTTTTTCTTCAACTTCTTTTTCTGATTCATTTTGTGTTTGTCCCGAAGAATACTAATTTTAACTAACATTAGCTGAAGTTGAAGGTATCTTTCATAATGTGGGATTTCCTTTATTCCCTCCATCGTCACCTGATATATTTAATGTTCTATCTTTTAATGTGGTTAAACAGACGTTAGACTCTAAAGACATTCAAGTTACTGATCGTCGTAAGCTTCAAATTTATAAATCTATAGAAACTTTACTAGGGATTCCCATGATTATTTCTGTGCTCTCATTAGTTGTAGTAGTCTGAAATTACTTGGAGACACAAAGATCCTAAAATTTAATCCTTTAAGGAGGTTTCTAGGTTCGAACATTCACTCCAATCTCTTCATTTGTTAAATTTGACCACATCGACCATCATTAGGCGGACTGCATATGTTGCAAGTCGTACTTTGGTTTAGTCTTCTACAACCAAGAAGAGATTTGACCGTCTTCCTCAGCATTTCTAATTTTCTTCGATGCATGGAACATCCCGGATCGGTCGCCACGTGCCTCCTCTCTTTCGCTATTAATACAGTTAACCACATTCATACTTTCGTCACATTCTCTCCCTTCATGCTTACCACCACACTTCCTACAAACGACCCCCTCTAAACAATTTTTCGCTACGTGACCATACCTACAATATTTATAGCATATTCTCACGTCTAGATGTTCTTCTACATACACTGTAATCAGGTCTATCGTTAGTCTTTGTCTCCCAATCATCTCCCTGAAGACTTTCCCGTTGTCTTCTAACAGCCAGTTTTCTTTGTATGGATTTCTGCCTGGTTTATTCACGATTACTCTGATGTTTTCAATATCTTCTCGTGTAAATTTCAAATATACTTCTCTATTTTGCCTCAGCATTTCTGGTATAAAGCTGTCTTTGTCGTAGTTCTTCTCTACCCCCTTGATCTTGATTTTAGGTTTCTTATTCGATTCTTCTCTCATTTGCAGCACGTCTTTCTTTTGTATAGCCGTTCTCATTCTTTCGACTTGGACCTCATCCTTTGCTTCGATTACGACTGTTCCACTTCTAAATTTCTTTATGTTTCTAAATGACTCATTCATACCTTCACTCTCCATGACTTCTACAATTTGCCTTACGCAGGCTTCTGGATCGGTAGAGTCCTTCAGAGACACAGCCAGCTCCGGCCTTTTCTCAGGAGTGCTCCACGTCTCCGTTTTTCTTTCTGTTTTATCTTTAGGTCCCGCCGTGGTTGCTGCACACTCATTATTTCTTTCACAACATCAATTTTTTTCTCTAATTCTCTTAGCTTCTTCTCATTCATCTTTTCTATTTCCATTAGTCTTTTTTCTACCCTATTTTTTCCCACCAGGCCCCAGTTTCTATATAAGTTCTCCCCCCCTCTACACTATCCCTCGCCCACCTCATGAGGGTTTCAAATTTCTCTTTATCTATTTTCTCATCTTCTTTCACCGACTCACTTACTCCTCTTCCTGATCTACTATTTCCATAGTCTCCTCTAGCACCCTCTTCACTGATGGTATTCTATCTATCTAGGCGGTGACCTTTCCAAGGATCTTCGTGATACGAATACACCCCTCTTTGGGTCCGCCCCTTCTATTTGTCCTTTATCCACTTGCTTTCCCTATAATTCTCTATTTTTTTATAAAGGGCCGTTCCCTTACAAATTTTCTCCACTTCCCAGTGGATAGGGAACTGTCCCACTGGGGAATCTCGTTAATCCATTCATGTGCGTCACGAGGCATTTGGCTATTTAAATTTCTTTATTAAAAAAAATGTAAGTACATAGCAATTTTACAATAAAAAATCTCCGACTGCATCATCGCCAAGATGCAGGTGGTGCGGACCAGAAGATGTTCCATCCGGCTCAGAAGTTGGGGGGATTGCTGTCCGTAGCTCCAAAATACCCAGTTCTTCGTCCCTGATGTTTGTTTGAAGAACTGCATCAGGAGGTAGATGTAGGAACCTCTTCACCGCAGCTTTCATGGTCCTATCCGCGTCTTTCATCAAGGTGCCGGTGATCCTAGTGTTCTGAAGACTTTGGGTAATATGAACTTTCTCATTAGTGTGATCTTCTGGTCCGGTTTTAGAGGGACCCTCTGTAATGCAGTGCACCAGAACTACAGGTTGCAAGAGGAGGGCTTATTGATGCCTGTCGGACCAAAATGGTGGCCCAAGCATAGTCATTGTTAAGCTTCTCCATCAGTTCAACCACAACGAAGTTGAACAATGTGGGGCTCATTGGGTCGCCTTGCTTCACTTCCCTTTGGATGCGAACGGGCATGGTTGACGCGGAGCCCACCTTGATGGTTGTGGTGGATTGCTGGGAGGTCCCCATGACGTATCTCCGTGTCCCAGAGTCAATTCCCGTACGTGTAAGGGCCCACTGAATGCTGTGGTGAGAGGCGGAATCAAAGGCCTTTCTAATGTCCAGCGACACCATATTGTAGGTTTTGCCTTGGTCTATCCGAGATCTGATGTAGTGGTCCAAGACAAGCGTGTTGGCCAATGTTCCGTCCACTTCAACGAAGCCTCACTGTTTCTGGTAGAGTATAGCAGCGTCTCGTAATCGTTTGTGGAGAATTCTGTGGAGAAGTCTTTGGGCCGCCGAATCGATCGTAATTGCCCTCCAGTTGGTGGCCAACCGGCGGTCACCGTCCTTTGAAACTAGGACGGTCCTGAGCTGTTTCTATGAGCTGGGGTGGACGTTCCCGCAGAGAATGGCAGACAAGACGATCGACTACCATCTTTGGGAACGAGGATGGTGCGAAGGATTAGCCATGATGATGGATAAACGTTGTTGTAAAATAAAGTGTTAAATATAATAAACCAATGTAAGGATAACATAGGCAAAACTTTATAAATGGAGATATTATCCTGATCGGGGGCAGATCCATGTCAATTTAATTTAGCATTTTCTGTGTCTTTGAATAAAAATGGATAAAAAGTAATAATACAAGGATGTAAGTCTTCGAAAGAAGAGAAAAACGAGCCCTGGATTTTGCGGCGTGTTCTTTCTTTGCAATTTCCAGGTATTTCTTATATATGGGCTTCTCTCTCCGCCATCTCACTTGATGGATTGTGAGACGGGTAACGCTAGACATCTCTTTCAGCCAGCTGTTGAAGGACTACGCTTTCGGCTGGAGGCTGCGGGTGAGCCCTGTGTTCATGCTGTCTCACTTGAGCATAGGTGGGGAAGGCCCTGGAACAGAACTGACATTTGCCTCGATCACCGAACTCGCGAGATGACGCATGCGAGTGTAGGCGAATTTTAGTGAGAAACTGAATATTATAAAATAGAACTGAATTAAATATTAAAGCCCAAGAACAAGATGGGATTGACCGTACTTTGCTTATTGTGAGTCCAATTTTTCTTAGCTTCATCTATTTCATCTGTAGAAATAGGAGTGAATGTTTCGTCAGATTGAATGGGAATGAACGGTTCATTATCTTCAGATAACACTTGCTCCAAAATGGATTTATAAAACTTCTCAATTTCGTTGATGGATGGTGTGACTGTTGATTTATTGAGACTGCGTCCATTTATAATACAGTCAACTAATATTGTCATCAATCATTGTTGGAATGGTGTTTATAATTCATTGGAGAGGAGTTTTGTTAAATAGTTGTTGAGATTTATCATAAATATTTGATGGAATATTATGAGTAACGATTGGGGCATTAAGCCATGAGGAACTAGCTATTCGGCTAGTATGAAATATTTCATTTGTAATAGTTTCCTTAGATGATTTTACTGAAGATATGTTGGTATCTATAACTAGTAAATTATTGTCCATATCAATTATGTTATTTGTATTGACAAATTAATTTAGAGATTCATTAGAGATTTTACTTTGATTTATTTAATGGAGCATCTAGCCACGAAGGACCAGCCACCTGGCTAGTAAGAAATTCTTCATTTCTAGAAGTTGTCTTGATTGATTTTAAGGAAGACATGTTGAGGTCTGTGGCAAGTATATTATGGTCAATTTCATTTAGAGATTCACTAGAGTTGTTATTTAAACTGATACTTGAAAGAGCTTGGCTTCCAGTTGTAATTTTTCCTTTTGCCATTTTCAGATATTTAGAAAATTAGTCACGTCTACAAGATCGTTGCTGTTGATTCATTATGATAATGAAGTCGATGACGTTCAATATTTATCCTACCCCCAAGAACATATTAAGATAGAACATAGTAATTGTCTTTATACTAATGAACGTTACTATTAGTATTAATTATCATCAGAAGCCAAGGTACTTAGTTTTCCACATCTAAGGCATCGTTTTTTGTATGTTGGATCCAATCTTTTCAGAGTGTTTCATCGATTTTTCGTCTTTCTTCCCTTTCATTGTCCTTTGGTGGCTTTTCCTATAATTGTTTTTGAACCTATAACATTTTCTTCATTTTCACTGCTAGAACTTGTAATGGTACCAATCGGGGTATCATTTGAAATTACAAAAGTTACGAAGAAATGGCTACGTGCTCAACTAGAATGAATATAAACCCTTAAACTAAGAAAATATACTCTACATTCAATTAAATCGAAGAAACACAGATATTAGTACAAATGAGGCATTATTAACAAGAAATATATATAAATTCCTACCTAGATTTGGATTTCGCAATCTCACGTCTTAACAGTTCGAATGTTTGAACGCATACCATGTTTACAACGTGGCTGGCACTGTCCTCGAGTGTTGTTCCTGGCTCTGACCAAAGACTATATACACTTATAGATTGCTAACTCTGTAGTAAATCTTGGTGATCAAATAAATGTGGACAGCGCCATCTATTGGGGCCGAACAGTACTAAAATAACTAAGTATTAGGGGAATCCCGTAGGTCTAGGTTTATATTCATTTTTTAATTTTTATTTATTAAAATAATATTTTTAATAAAAAACTCAGACTATTAATATACATTTTTTATTTTTTCATTTTTAAACATTTAGTAAAAGCTAAATTGTCTAAATTTTTATGACCACTGTCTTTTCCTTTTAATAAATTATTTATAATTTTTATATAATAAAATAAACATATATTTATTACAATTTTATAAAAAAACAATTTTAAATTTTCATGTCTCGAACAACATAAGGTTTCAACTTCTAAATTTCTTGTTTGAACACATTTTAATATAATTTTTTTTAAATTAATTTTATGAATTATGTTTGGAAGGATGTTAAAAACTATAGAAGAAATATTGTGAAAAATATTCGTAAACTCGCTTGTTGGTTCAGAAAGCAATCCACCAAGATAACGTTTTCACTTAATGAACCTATTTTGCGGAAGATATTTTTTTAGTTACCATTAACTTTCTACAATTAAGACATGATAGTTTTTTAAACATTTTTTTAATAACTGCACCAGCTACATATGGTGTAGATAAATCTGATGTTTTATACAGAGTGTGATGGTATTCTGAAACAAAATCAATTTCGCTGTTTGAGTCATTAGTGTCTTCTTGTGCAATGAGGTCTTTTAAACTATCCAATGCCCCAGTCGATAAATCCTCCTCACGGTTAAAACATGGGGAGTTTGATGACATAAAATTTACTATTAAAGCTTTGGTTGAAGAGATAAAGGAGGTGCACGTTGGATTGACATTTCTCACGCCATGACTTCTTATTTGACCGAAGAAGTTTTCAAGAGGGTCTTGGTTAAAAGACCTAGGACTAACGAATTTAAATCCCATGTCTAATAACTTTTTCGATAAATATAACCACGAAGTGTAAAATGCCAGTTTTTTAGTGATGATGTGACAATTTGATGGGAAGAAGGAGGGGAATTAAAATACATTGATTTTAGAATTGGAAAGGATTGTTGCCAAAACATGAAATGTCTAGATTTGAATGTCACCACACTTCTTAAATCTTTTCCTACAGGAGAATTTATTGCACTGCCATTGACACTACCAAAGAGTTGGTCAAAAAATAGTAAAAGATCTGCTGTTTCTGTTGCCTTAGGGTCCACAAAATATTGAGAAGTTGGTGTCAGTTCCTTACTGATTTCAGCCCTAATTTTCAGAGCTGTAGCAACAGTGCTACTAAACACTTGTGTATAGTTTTTTACCCTCATGTTTCTTATTTTGTGAGGTAAGACATGTTCGTCTGTCAACTTTGAAAACTGACTAAAATTCCCCATTTTCTGGTCCATTTTATAAATATCTATAATATGTGACCAAGAAGCAAATTTATCCAACCCATCTTGCTTAAAATATAATAATTTATTTAATAAAGAATTTCGGATACCTTTTAGCAAATGGGGAGGATCAAACAAATGGACGATTTCTTTGCCATCAATTAAATAGCCTTGAAATTTGTTTTCAATATTTTTTTTATAAAATAAGTATTCATCTCATTTAATAAAACATTAATGGCAGCATTATATGTTGCTCCTTGATCACATACTGTAGCTACAATTTTCAAACTTGATATACGAACATGTCTTATTGCTTCTTTTAATACCCTCACCAAGTGTACTGTTGAAGTAGTATGTTCACAAAAATAAAAATAAATGGGTTGTTTCCAACTTCAGCATGACAACTAGAGCGTGATCAGCAAAATTTGCTCTCCTCTCATTGGCGTTATATGAACTCAAAAAAATTTCAAAAAATCAAAAACATTTGTTTATTTTGCCGCTAATATAAACAGCAGTAACGTTCCGAATACAAAATACACACACAGAAATAATTATAAAATTGAGTAGTATAAATAATTTTTAAAAAATCCATTGTTGATAAAAATATGTCAAAATAGTGAACGTATAAAATAATTTTAAAAATCAGGTCATTCTATTTATTCATTTATTTTTTTCTCAAATTTCTAAATATTTGTATAATATTACGTACAAAATCTCATAAACAATTTAAATAAATAAAAAAGTACAAAATATGTGTAACTGATAGAATCTGGAAACGATAGAATGAATAAACATTATTATAACTAATATATTACATATGTTTACTCAATAAATATCTTATATCTTAATCTTACAATTTTTTATTTTCATTTACATACATTTAATTTATTTGTTTAAACTAGATATCAATAATAAAAAAATTATATAATAGTAATTACAAAATTATATAACATGAAAACCTAATGTAAACATTTTTGTAATATCTTACACTCGAGGCTATTTAAACTGTATGCAACAACATTTAAAGAATACCATGTATAGAAACATAAGATACAATAACAAATAATCTTCAAAGAAACAATAAATGAAAAACAAGAGTGAGGATCTTTTTTGAACAAACCAAAGTGGTTTGTGAATTCATAGATCCAAATTATGATTTCGTCTTTTTACAACGAAATGTTATATTGTTAATAATTATTGTTATTTTATTGTTTTAATTTTAATCTACATAAAGAAATTAATAACAAAATAGTCCATAAAACAAAGTTTTAAAAAAGTAACTGGGTGTTGTGATTCATGACTGTTAACTATTTATTTAACAGCATAAAAGTAAATACAATTAACAATTTGCCATTATTATTAAATAGAACATTATATACTGATAACATTTAAGTAATTGTCGTATATCGTTAAATTTCAACTCACAGGCACGAACAATTTCTAATCACTCGATCTTTTTTATTATATTTGTTCATAACATTTAAAATGTTTTAATATGCACTATTTTACGTCTCGTAAATACTTGGTTTTGTTATAAAAATAGTTTATTTTATTTTTTGTATGTAATATTTTAAATATTTTTAAAATATATCACATTAGCTCAAATACTAATTTAAATCATTTTTAAAATCTTTCAAAATAATATTAATTAAGATTATTTTAATATTTGTTAATTATTTAATCGCTTTAAATATTATAATTATTATAACAATTTCAACAAAATACAAAAAATATTCTCTGAATAACTAAAGTTAAAATTAGTTAATAATTTGGTGTATTTCAACACTTGCAGTCCTGTTTATATTTATATAGGCAGTGTCAAAACTTATATTAATTCAGTATTAAAACCAAAAGAATGCACGGTAACATAATGTGAACTTTATTTTCTCTTTTTGTATAGCATTCAATTTCCTACAAGAAATATAAATAGAAATTTTATGTTAATCAATGGATCAATTAATGAATAAAACTTGGATGAAAAGGACCTTGCTATTAAAAAATAAAAGTTAAACAAAAATCGTGACTAAATACTAGGATTAAAACTAACTCTACATATATGTAATATTCAGAATATTCTTATTGCAAATATATCAATTAATAAATACTGTAAAAATGCTATCAAAGAATTGGACAAATATGATAACTAAGACCGACAGAAGATAAATAAGCTTAAGTAAAAATAAATAATTTTTTTAATTTCTATATATGAGTTAGTTTTAATCCCAGTATTTAGTCACTTAGTAGTACTATTTTGTTTTATTTTACTTTTATTTTATATTATTAGTAATAAACTAGTTTGAATAATATCTCCTTTTCGTTAAATAGCTTTAAACCTATATAAAATATATATAAATTAACAAACGTTTTATGGATATTACTTTCTTAAAACAACATGTTTATTAAGAACAATTCAAATAATTCATTCAGAGTTTGAAAATAGGTCTGATTAATAGAAATGTTACATTATAAAATTATTTTTAATAACAAAAATATCAACGACTGTGAATTTCGCGAAACATATATTAATTTCAAACTATACAGTATCAATAGTATTTTACACTACAATGGAAGAAAGTTTGAAATTCCTCTCAAACTTTCTTTCCGTGTAGTGTATACTATTTTTCTTACTACCTCGGCCACGCCTCGGGCAATATGGCGCGCAGGGCAGGAATCTCAAACTTTTTTCCCGTGTAGTGTATACTATTTTTCTTACTACCTCGGTCGAAAGTACGTATTTTGCTCCCCGGTTCCACGACAGAAAAATACTATTTTCTGTCGTGGAACCGGGGAGCAAAATACGTATTTTCGACCGAGGTAGTAAGAAAAATTTTTTTCTCTTTGTCGTGCATCCATCTCTTACAACATTCAGACACGAAGAGCATGTTTGGCACTGTATAGTTTTTTTTTGTTCATATTATTGGTTCACCTAAAATAATAATATTCTTGAATTATTTCTATTATTTTTTCGTGTTGTTACATAACTTGTCTTTGAGCTATTTTGTATTATGTAGTTAAATTAACTTAGACTTTTAAAATTGGAAAATCAAGTGACACATAATTTTAATATGAAATTTAAAATCAAAGAAGCATGTACGATTATATATTATAGTATACAATAATAAAATAAAAGCAATATTAATTTTAGAAAATGCCAAACACGCGTAGATTTGCTTCTTGGTCTAAGAAAAAAATCAAAAGTTTACATTTACTTGAACTAAGAAACAGGAAACTGAAGAAAATAGGATCATATATTGTGGATAATCTTTTAGAACGAGATGAGAAGTATAACGAATCTACCCAATGTTCACAATTTATTTTAAATGAGATATTAGATCAATTCAAGATTACTAAAAAAGAACAATTTAAATAAATGAAAAGTCAATTGGCAATTTAACAACCCATATTATTATTAATAAATGCACCGGCTTACTGCTTCTAATTTTGGAGATGTTAAAATTAAAAGAACCTTGTGTTAATATAGTTAAAAAAATTAATAATTTTTCTACAGAAGCTACGAATTACAGGAAAATTAATGATTCGGTAGCAATAAAAAATTTGAAGAAGAATGCAATAAAATTGTAAAGCCTACTGGTTTATTTGTAGATGTTCTTCATGGATATTTATAAATTATATTGTGTATTTTTATAATTAAATTTTTATATTTTCAGGAATTATTTCTGAAGACGAAATTGTGGAAGTCAAGTGTTCTTATGAGACAATTATAATATAGAACTTATAGAATATTACTTTCAGATATAAGATCAATTAAATATTATTGGAACTAATCTATGCTATTTTATTGTATATTCAGGTCCAAAAAATAAACTTCTCGTTGAAGTAATTCATAAAGACGAATTTTTAGAATAACAGAAAGCTTTCTAAATTAGAAAGATTCTATTTTAATTGTCTAGGAATAGAAGAGGGTGAAATTTAAAATGTTTTGATCCACCCTACATCAGAGAAGCGTGGGAAAAGAAGACAAAAAATGTCAATTTAATAAAATATTAATTTTTAAAATAATTTGTTTCACTACGTTAAATTCCTATAAATTCCATTCAAATTACAAAGTTTACGCAGTTTACTGTAATTATACATCAAAAAATATTGTATATAAAAAATGTTTTGATTTTAATTTATCAGATAATGAAAATTGTATTGTATTATATTATATTGAACAAAGTTTACTATTTTAATAATTTGATAACTATTTAAATAATGAGTTTAAAATATATATTTACATCACATAAATTTGTGTGATACAGACTCACATGTCAATGGCTTTCTTACATGTGGCCACTTTGTAATTGTGAAATTAGTAGTATTATCAATCAAAGAGTTTTTAAATTTTATTGCTGTAATAACTGGTATAAAAATGTACAAATTTCCCTGAATACGTCCAGTCAATAGGCCATCTATGAATAATAAGTGGAACACAGGACATACCCCCCTTCCTTCACCGCAATCACTTATACTTACAGATATCTTTGATTATTTGGTTTACGTATGAAATTTTATTAGTTTGCTAATTGGGAGCAAATCTAAAAAACGCAATATTTTTCTAGGAAAATTGTCACTGTACAGTCTTGTTAAATATCTAAGCTTTGACATGACATATTTCATTTACCAAAATATTCTTTATTTTATGAGTTATTTGCTGTACAAAAATGGTAGAAAATGACCTATGAGTGACCATCAATAGCTTTGTTATTAAATAAAATTACGACTTTTAAACATGTCAAAGATCAAATATTTGTTAATCCATACTCAAAATTTGAAATAGATTGATTGCGTAGTTTTTGAAATTTGCTCCAAGTCGTCGGCGGCGTTTGTATAGGGAATTTAACACAGGGAGACGCCGCTCTTAATACGCTTTGCGGCTAAATACACAAGACTTAAAAAAAAAACAGGTCATAAATAACTGCTAGCGGTTCAACAGCAGTCGTGTTTCAATTCGGAAACCGATGCGTGCCGAACGTAATAAACGAAAACGAGTACTCCAAAATGGTCTTAGACTCCAGAAAGTCGGTTTCCGAAATCGCCACACTGGTGCCGAACGTGACTAACGAAAATAACAAGTTCAGAGGAAAGCCGGTTTGCTGGTGCAGTATGCATGCGTAGTATATTTGGTTACTTCTTCACGAAAACTGGTTGTGGTGTTCGCTATTTTTTTCGAAATATAATGTATTATGGTGGTGATTGAGAATAGAAGCAATTGTACCCTCTACTTTCATAGAGAAACGGGACACGCATATTACCTCCAGGTTCTCTGGGTAATCTTGTGTATTTTTACTGTTGGTGGGAGACGTGCAGTGCCAGGGGTGTTATTAAAAATGATTTGATTTTCAATAATGGCCATAATCACGTTGTTAATTTGGAGGCGATTGAAAATTTGCTATTTTAGCAAATTTTAAGGAACCGTGCTACCAGAGAGCTTTTGCCACTTCGTACCATATATGTGGAGGAGGAGGCAAGGAATGTCGAAGTTGCGAAGCCTCTAGGAGGATGAATCGGGCATGGACTGCCACAGTTCCAACAATTTGGTTCTTGGTAAAGTTGCAGAATCCTTTACTCTAAGGAATATTTTTAGCGCATGCGTCAACTTGATTTGAAATCGTCTGTTTCGGAGATCTTAGACAGCATAGTTGCCAGATTTCATTTTTAACGAAATATGTAGAGAAATGATTTTTAGAAAAATATATATGTAATTTATTGTTTTCCATGTATGACATATTATTTATGTGGTTGAATTCGAAAAGAGATAAGATTCGGCAAATCACTTTATTAATTAGTATATTCATTTTTTATTTACTCTATATTTCTTTGGTAGTTTAACTATCTAATTAAAAGTTCTTTATTAAATAAATAAAGGTAAATTAGGTAAATTTACAACATTAATACGAAATTAACAAAAAAGATATATTTATATATTTTATAATAAAAAACAAAATCAATTAAAACAAAAAAATCTATTCCACTGGATATTGTTCCCTAATACAATTTAAAATGCTCATAAACATATTATTATTTTTAAATTTATTTCTCCATATGAATTCGTGGAGGTACGACGGAAACAGATTTTCCGAGGAACAGTCATGGTCTATGTAACTCGAAAAAAATTTTTAATTAAATACAATACAATTATCTATATAGTAAAATATATTAATTAATTATCGACCCATCTCAATAAATTAAGATTGTACAAAAAAATAATAAATGCAGCACACAAATAATCTATAAAGTAAGATAACTTAAAATATGACTGCTAACAAATTAAAAATAATCTTACTAAAGGAATAAAAGTATAATATTTTAAAAACGAGAAAGATCTATAAAGTAAAATATATTAAATGAGCATACCAATAAATTAAGAAAGTAATTAGCAGAAGAATAGGAATAATATATTGTTTTTAAAAATGCCATGAGAATATAATCTGCAATAATCATCAAGTTAGAAGAAATAATATACTTACCAAAAAAATAAAGAGTATAATACATACACAACAACACAACAATAATTCAACCATAAAAAATGATTCGAATATTTTGACCGTTGCAAACCGACTCACTGCACTTCAAAATGTTCAAGAAGCGCTTCACGACGCATGCGCTAGATAATGTTCCTTAGAGTAACGGATTCTGCAACTTTACCTAGCTCTTTAGAACAACTTGAGTTTTTGCGAATGAAACGATAAGTTATATATATAAAATATTTTTTTATGGAACGTTTTCTTTTCATATTCGATATATTCATATATTATTATAATTATATCTATTAATAAAATATGCATCCCTTATATTAATATAATAACTTATTGTCACCTATTTTGTTATTTTTTTATTTCATAGCTTACTTTAGGAGAATTCTAATTCAAAATAATTAAAGTTATTATTAAACGAAACGAAATCAAACATTATCTTTCATGACAGAATTTTAATGAACATGAAAATATCTGATAACATTTTTATTTATAATTTGATTTTAACAATAATTGTTTTATTGTATAAAAAAATCAAACCAATTTATTACTATAGATGTTATTTAGTACCGAAAAATGGGTACCTATGACAATGGTCTACCCCTTCTCTCTCAACACTCCCTCCAAGAGCCAAATACTCCCAGGGCGAGCTACACACGTCTGAATAAGAGTATAGGTGTGTAAACTCTCGTCTCTTTTATCATAAAATAAAAACACACAAAGTCTACTACAGGAAGAACAGGACATAGGTTCATTCTTTCGCCGTCTAAGCCATCTCATCTGTTGAAAAATCTAATCTGAATATATATTTTAGCCCCCTTGTACTCCAGGATACAATTCTGGCACTGCGACGACGTCGAAAGTCCTCCAATCGTAAGATAATTAATATATTTAAGAAATTTGTTGAAAAATCTAATCTGTCTATATATTTTAGCCCCTGTTGTCCTCGAACATACAATTCTGGCACTGATACAACGTCGAAAGTCCTCCAACCGTAAGGCAATTAATATATTTAAGAAGTTTATTGAAAAGTCTAAACTGAATATTATTTTAGTCCCCGTTGTCCTCTAGGATATAATTCTGACACTGATACAACGTCGAAAGTCCTCCAACCGTAAGGCAATTAATATATTTAAGAAGTTTGTTGAAAAGTCTAAACTGAATATATATTTTAGTCCCCGTTGTCCTCCAGGATATAATTCTGACATTGATACAACGTCGAAAATCCTCCAACCGTAAGGCAATTAATATATTTAAGAAGTTTGTTGAAACGTCTAATCTGTCTATATATTTTAGTCCCTGTTGTCCTCCAGAATACAATTCTGGCACTGTGACAACATCGAAAGTCCTCCAACCGTAAGGTAATTAATATATTTAAGAAGTTTATTGAAAAATCTAATCTATCTATATGTTCCAGCCCCTGTTGTCCTCCCGCATACAATTCTAGCACTGCGATAACCTCGAAATTCTTCCAACCGTAAGGTAATTAATATATTTAAGAAGTTTGTTGAAAAATCTAATCTAAATATATATTTTAGTCCTCGTTGTCCTCCAGGATACAATTCTGGCACTGCGACGACGTCGAAAGTCCTCCAACCGTAAGATAATTAATATATGATAGATTAGCGACTGTTAATCTGTCTTTTTAGTTTGATTAAAACACTAAATTCACAATAATACGCTTTATTACAACAAACGTAGTTTAACCCTCGACATCTAAAGCTTGACTGCCTGGTTCTTTCTTAAGAACTGCCCCGAATATTAAATGTAATCAAATACTTCAGATTTGCTTATAAAACAAAACTAGTCTAAATAGATGTGAGCACGTCGCATCGGTCCATCGGTGAAGGTGATGACGTAAGCTAACACGGCCTTCCTGACATGTGGGGCGTCCTCGCACCTTCCGCAGTTTTGCAAAGATTCACCTGACACCGGTAATCTGTAAACATTATAACAGCAGTACAAGCTCAAAATATATTCGAAGAACTAAGTCTAAACCTTATTTCATTTAACAAAAAAGACTGTTATGCGGCACAGTTAACAATCACTAGAAGCTCAGAGGCGGCTCAACCATCAACAGGTCTGTTACACCCATGACTCTCAAGTGCTATCAAAAGATACCATATTCTAGCCAGGAGCTCAGAGGCGGTTCAACCACTACCAGGTCTATTACCCGCTTGTCTCACAGAACCAGAACACAACAATCTAAGCCTGCAGAGCAGGGACCTTAAAAATAGCCTGCCGAGCAGGGACCTTTAAACATAGCCTGCAAAGTAGGGACCTTAAACATAGCCTGCAAAGTAGGGACCTCAAACATAGCCTGCGACGCAGGGACCTTAATCATAGCCTACTAAGCAGGGACCTTCACATATAGCCTGATATACAGGGACCTTAAACAGCCTACTAAGCAGGGACCTTTACACACATTCACACATCAATCTTATTAAATAAATCTATATCCATCATACCTTATAGAATTTCTGTATCTGGCCAGGCTGCCAATCCTTCGGAGTGCGTACCTCTCATTAGGTAAACAATGCGTTACCTCAAAGGGTCCGTGATACTTTGGTTTCAATTTTCCTCCATTCGACAACTGACTATTTTCAACAACAACTTTATCACCAACAGCGTATGGTATTACCGGCACTCTTTTCTTATTAAAGTTTGTAATTGTTCTACTGGTTACTTCGCACACGCGACTGTGAGCTTGTTGTCTAAGTATTTCAGCGTCCACATCACTTGTCTGTATTGGCACACCATTTAACAGTTCGTTAGTTGCTCTCAGACATCGATTTTCACCAAACATTAATTTCCACGGCGCGAATCCTGTCGATTTGTTCACAGTTACATTAAAATCGTCCTCAATATCAGGTAGCACTTTTGTCCATTTATTTTCGTCTTTTTCATTCAACACAGCACGCATCGCATTAAACAAACTTCTCATAACGCGTTCCACTTGTCCATTACCTCTAGGAACTCCTGTTGCAATTAGGTGTAGCTCAACAGAGTTATCATTGAGAAATTCTCGAAATTTACTCGCTACAAATGCTGTTCCCCAATCAGCTATTATTCGTTTTGGTCGACCCAATTCCATAAATAATGCATCTAATGCCTTTATAGTACATTCGGCATTTTTTTGTCTAATAGGACAAAATCGCACAAATTTAGTAAAAGCGTCTATAACCACTAAAATTTGAGTGCATTTATTAGATTTGACCAAAGGTCCGGCATGGTCAATATGCCACGTATCCATTTTACTTGAAGGTTTCGTTTTCTGTTCACACAATCCACTCCGTTTTCCAGTAAAACATTTACCCAACACGCACGATCTACAATTTGCAACATATTTGCGTACTGTTTTACCCATGCGTGGCCATATTAAGTCCTCACGTAATTTCATTAACATTTTATCAGCACCAATATGAGACGAGTTATCATGATACAGTTTCATTATTTCTAGTCGAGCTGCTACAGGTACAAAACAACGTTCGCGACCATTATTTGAACATTGTAAAAACACTAAATTGTCTTTCGCTATATATCCCGTCTCATGATGCGTTTTGTTTATTATTGTCTGACAAAACACATCCTCTGATTGATATTCACAAATTGTCTTTGGTTTGTTAGCAATAATTCGTGCTGCTAAAATTTGTTTTATCGGAGATGCTGTATTTCGACTTAAATAGTCGACTGTGCCATTTTATGTCCTGGTCTATAATCTATATCAAAATTAAAGTCCTGCAATTTTATCCACCATCTTGCAACGCGGGGGTGTAGTTCCTTTTTGAGTGTTGTAGCCCTTACTGAATTACAGTCTGTATAGATTGTAAACTTTATACCATACAGATATGTGCGAAAATACTGAGTGGCTTCCACTATCGCTAGAGTTTCCAAATCATAAGAATGATATCGCGATTCACAATCAGTTGTACGCCTAGAATAATAAGCCACTGGATGAAGCACATTATTTAAGTCTTTTTGCATAAGTATGGCATCTAATCCTAACTAACTCGCATCTGTAAGTAGTTCGGTTGACAATTCCAGATCAAAAATGTTGAAAATCGGATAAGAAGTCAATCGTACATTTTCACATTTACATGTCCATTCAAACGATTTTCCATCACGTAACAGTGCAGATATCGGTGCTGTTAAAGTAGCAAAGATTTTCACAAGATGTCTAAAATATCCAGCCAGTCCTTTTTCGATCACACCTAAATATTTCACAGATGTTTGGAAAAAGTTACATTTTTGTATATTTAAGGGCGTCAATGCCCTTTCTTAAGTTCTTAAGACGTTCTTGAATGGGTCGAGCAGGGCACAACACATCATCAACATAAATAAACGCAATATCGTCTTTAAGTGGTCCAAGGGCTTTATCGATGGCACTCTGATAATCTGATGGAGAGTTTATAAGATCAAACGGCATTCGGTTGTTCTTTTATTTCTTTCGTAACCCACTCGTCCATTCCTGACAAATTCAAGTCATATTCCTCAAATGCAATTTCTAAATCTTACAAGTCGAAACTGCGCTGCAGCCACACTTAAACCTTCTGCGCAGCCATCTTCAATGTTACTTGAGTAGTTTGGGCGTTGGCCATTGTCGATAAAATTTCCATGTTTTGTTTTTGGAATCTGTTGTTACTTTCTTGCTGCTAGTCTCTCTCCGATGCACTTTCGGTAATGTTCACAACGTTCGGACTCACTGCGCGTTTGTGTTTTTCACTATTGTCAGCCATTGTTCGTTCACAAACAAACACAAAAAAAAAAATACGTTTTAGGTCCTTTCTTCCGGAAATAATTCACGAGAAGATATCCCACTTCTGATGATAGATTAGCGACTGTTAATCTGTCTTTTTAGTTTGATTAAAACACTAAATTCACAATAATACGCTTTATTACAACAAACGTAGTTTAACCCTCGACATCTAAAGCTTGACTGCCTGGTTCTTTCTTAAGAACTGCCCCGAATATTAAATGTAAACAAATACTTCAGATTTGCTTATAAAACAAAACTAGTCTAACTAGATGTGAGCACGTCGCATCGGTCCATCGGTGAAGGTGATGACGTAAGCTAACATATATTTAAGAAGTTTGTTGAAAAATCTAATCTGTCTATATATTTTAGCCCCTGTTGTCCTCCAGGATACAATTCTGGCACTGCGACGACTTCGAAAGTCCTCCAACCGTAAGATAATTAATATATTTAAGAAGTTTGTTAAAAATGTAATCTGTCTATATATTTTAGCCCCTGTTGTCCTCCAACATACAATTCTGGCACTGCGACAACATCGGAAGTCCTCCAATCGTAAGGTAATTAATATATTTAAGAAGTTTATTGAAAATTTAATCTATCTATATGTTCCAGCCCCTGTTGTCCTCCAGCATACAATTCTAGCACTGCGACAACGTCGAAAGTCCTCCAACCGTAAGGTAATTAATATGTTTAAGAAGTTTGTTGAAAAGTCTAAACTGAATATATATTTTAGTCCCCGTTGTCCTCTAGGATATAATTCTGACACTGATACAACGTCGAAAGTCCTCCAACCGTAAGGCAATTAATATATTTAAGAAGTTTGTTGAAAAGTCTAAACTGAATATATATACTAGTCCCCGTTGTCCTCTAGGATATAATTCTGACACTGATACAACGTCGAAAATCCTCCAACCGTAAGGTAATTAATATATTTAAGAAGTTTATTGAAAAATCTAATCTATCTATATGTTCCAGCCCCTGTTGTCCTCCAGCATACAATTCTAGCACTGCGACAACGTCGAAATTCTTCCAACCCTAAGGTAATTAATATATTTAAGAAATTTGTTGAAAAATCTAATCCAAATATATATTTTAGTCCTCGTTGTCCTCCAGGATACAATTCTGGTACTGCGACGACGTCGCAAGTCCTCCAACCGTAAGATAATTAATATATTTAAGAAGTTTGTTGAAAAATCTAATCTGTCTATATATTTTAGCCCCTGTTGTCCTCCAGGATACAATACTGGCACTGCGACGACGTCGAAAGTCCTCCAACCGTAAGATAATTAATATATTTAAGAAGTTTGTTAAAAATGTAATCTGTCTATATATTTTAGCCCCTGTTGTCCTCCAACATACAATTCTGGCACTGCGACAACATCGGAAGTCCTCCAATCGTAAGGTAATTAATATATTTACGAAGTTTATTGAAAAATCTAATCTATCTATATGTTCCAGCCTCTGTTGTCCTCCAGCATATAATTCTAGCACTGCGACAACGTCGAAAGTCCTCTAACCGTAAGGTAATTAATATATTTAAGAAGTTTGTTGAAAATCTAATCTGTTTATATATTTCAGCCCCTGTTGTCCTCCAGCATACAATTCTGGCACTGCGACAACATCGGAAGTCCTCCAATCGTAAGGTAATTAATATATTTAAGAAGTTTATTGAAAAATCTAATCTATCTATATGTTCCAGCCCCTGTTGTCCTCCAGCATACAATTTTAGCACTGCGACAACGTCGAAAGTCCTCCAACCGTAAGATAATTAATATATTTAAGAAGTTTGTTGAAAAATCTAATCTGTCTATATATTTTTGGCCTCTGTTATCCTCCAGCATACAATTTTGGCACTGCGACAACATCGAAAATCCTCCAACCGTAAGGTAATTAATATATTTAAGAAGTTTGTTGAAAATCTAATCTGTTTATATATATCAGCCCCCGTTGTCCTCCAGCATACAATTCTGGCACTGCGAAGACATCGAAAGTCCTCCAACCGTAAGGTAATTAATATATTTAAGAAGTTTGTTGAAAAATCTAATTTGTCTATATGTTTCAGCCCCTGTTATCCGCCAGTATACAATTCTGGCACTGCGCCAACATCGAAAGTTCTCCAACCCTAAGGTAATTAATATACTTAAGAAATTTGTTGAAAAGTCTAATCTGAATATATATCTTAGTCTCCGTTGTCCTCCAGGATACAATTTTGGCACTGCGACAATATCAAAAGTCATCCAACCGTAAGGTAATTAATATATTTAAAAAGTTTGTTGAACAGTCTAATCTGAATATATATTTTAGTCCTCGTTGTCCTCCTGCATACAATTCTGGCACTGCGACAACATCGAAAGACCTCCAACCGTAAGGTAATTAATATGTTTAAATACTTTGTTAAAATGTCTATGGTGGATATGTAATTGTATATATGTTTTTTAGTCCCGATTTTCTACCACCATCGCATTGTACTGTGATGAGTATAAATCTGTTTTCCTTTGTTCAACTTAAGGCAATTAAAAATAACAAAACATTGTTGAAAAATTAAGTTAATTTTTGATATAATTTAATAAATTTAATTCGAAATTTGACTTAAAATTAAGCCGTCAGAATCATATGGATTTGAAGTTTCGTAATCCGTATGAGAGAGATTATCAATTTCTGGCTGATGTTTCGGAGACAATAATGCTCCTACACCACCTGTAGCCATTAATTCCCTCCTTTCCTCCGCCAATTCACACTTTCTTTTCCCTTAACCTTATCCCACAACCTATTCAACTGATTTGTTTTTTTCTGTAAATATTTTAATTTAGTCAGTTACCAGTGATTTATAATAAAAATATATATTGCTCATCGGCCGCTGCATTAACCTCTTGCTCAATTTTTGCCTCAATAATGGGATGTCTTGCCAAAATCTGGAGAAACAGATCTTTGTTGTGAATTGAATATTACGTAGAGATTTTAACTGACTGTTCGTGCTAGCTAAATAAGTCTATTTAACAGTTAAATAAAACTTTATTTTTCACAATGTACACTGTCAAGCTTAGATGTTATTTTTACAAAAGTTTGTGTCAGACTGCTGTCCGCCCTTTTGGATGGGCGTATTTAAAATGGGAAATGTTTACATAAACCCCATTAGGAGATACTTTTAATTAGTAAACAAAAATATTCCCAATCCTGAACCACTCAGAAATAAGATTACTGACATATATAAACTATATGTAACATAAATATTAATACATATAACTTGCTTCTAAATCAGCCTAAACTCAAAAAGCACTGAAAGATCACCGACCACTCTTGCAAGATCCAAAGTTGTAAAATATGAACATTTGCCTAGTTGATCTAAGATATCGGAAATGTTTGGCAAAGGATAACGATCTGAAACTGAAACATCATTTAATTTTCTGCAGTTGATGACTTCGTGCCATTTAATTTTACTACTAGCATCAGGCTTCTTCGAAACCACCCATACTGGCACGGACCATGGGGATATAGAATGTTGAATAATATTTTGATCCAACATTTTGTCAATTTGATTTTTAACTTCAGCTTTACGAATATGCGGATGTCGATATGATTTTGTATAAATTGGCTTCGAATTTCCAATATCAATACAATGTTTGATCTCGATAGTAAACGACAAATTTAAGTTTAAGTAAAAGAATTAATTGTATTTTAAACATAATTCTTCAATTAAAAATTTTTCATTATTTAAATGTTCTAGCCTTAATTAATAATGAATTCTATCATTTCGAGATTCCGATTTTAAATTATCACTATCATTTATACTTTCAATAAGATTATTGATATAATTAATGTTTGGTAATTTTAAGATTTCAATTGGATTAATTCGTGTTTCGATTTCTTCTTCGCCTACATTACAGACTGATGTTAAGAAATATCAGTATTCTACTTTAACGATTGCTCTGCCAATAATAAATTTTTATCTAAAACATGTTTTAAATAAAGGCCTTCTTTGAATATCAAATTTGTTTTTACATTTATTATTTGTTCAGTTCTTGGAGGAATTCTTATTTTAACTGATTGTTGAAATTCTTTATACAATTCATTAATATACAGGTATTAATGCGTTAACATTCCAAAATATAATTTCATTTTTATTCAGTTCAGTTGTTGCTCCAAAGTGTTTTAAAATATCTATACAAAAGATTCTGTCATATTCTAAGTTTAGATCATAAATATAAATAACATATGTGTCATTAAATATATTAAATTTGGATTTTTTATTAATTGTAAAAGTACCGTTTAAATTTGCAATAGTCGCAAAAACAAATATAGATAATATAGCTTCAAATCATCAGCATAGGCTAGACTACAGTATAAAAACAAACTTAACAAGTCATTGATGAATAAAAGGAATAATAGGGGTCCCAAGTTAGACACCTGTGGTACGCCAGAGGATGCACACTGCAGTGTAATTTTTTTTTTTTTTGTTTTTGGACTAGAGAGTGGAAAATCTTAATAGACGCACTCCTGAACGGAATTCGGAGGCAAATGTCCGATTCTCACGGACTAAAAACCACTCTCCATCGGGGACCAGCTCTAAAAGCTATAACCCAGAAGGGCAGATGGGAACTTATTCATTCAGACAGCCAAGAGGGAGGGCCTCTTGTATCTGTCTGGATAGTTCCGGGGGCGATAGTTCACCAAACCCGAGATTTCGGGGTTGGAGTGGGCAAGGACAGATGCACGGAGATTTCTGGCGAGAATCTTTGCAGAATCTGCCAGGGAAGTGATCTGGAGTTCTCTCCTGATCTGAGTGTTTCGAACATAATATGGGATGCCCAGGGAATTCCTGAGCAATCGCATATATGTTCCTTGAAGAAGGGACACTGCAGTGTAAGTGGTGACGTGTGATTTTATAGTGTCCCAGTCAGTGCTAGGAAACTAATGGGTAAAATGGTTCATGATTTTTTACTGCCATCTATCGGGACTGGCTATTACAATCATTTTAATTTCCACCAGAAACAGCTCACCCTTCTCTCGGTCTTCTATCCAGAAAGAAGCGTTATTCCCAAATTGAGTTAGCGTCGGTTTTGATAATCTTTGTTTAGCGTTGCTTATTTCTATCAGGTGCGCGTTTTTTAAGGATTATCCCCTCTCAATTGTGTTATTTGTGTTGTTTGTGTTAGCGTCCTTTTTATTTACCGGTATATTTATATTTTATAACTATGGGAAGAGTAAAACCATGCTGTGTACCTGGGTGTAACGATAGAAAGACAAAAAGGTAATATTAACCATTAAATATTATATTCTGTAAATAGTAAACCATGTAATTTAAATTATAGATACAGCATTACTACTAATAAAAAAACTCGCCCTATTTGGCTTCAAAGAATTAATAATGAGAAACTTTCCCAATTGGATGATAAACAAATAGGAAATTACCTTATTTGTGGTTTACATTTTGAGGATAGCTGCAAAGAAGCTAATGAAAAACTACGAATTGGTGCCTTACCATCACTTCATTTACCTGGTAATTTTTAGTATTAGAGTTAAGTTTTAATGTTCTTTAAATATATTTTTTGTAGGATACGTAAAAACACAAAATGATAATTTTTTGCCTCCATCCCCTCCTGAAACCCTTACATCAACTCCTAAAAAAATAAAAGGTAACTTTTTTTTTTCAAAGACATGACATAAATTAATCATATTTATTTTAGAAAATGTGGGTACTACTTCTAATGTAGAATTTAGTCCTGTAAAATCAGTATTAAAACCTACAAAAATTTATAGCAGAAAACGGGTATTCAGAGTTATGGAAAATGATACAGAATCAAACGTTATCCAAGAACCTGAAAATCCTTCAACTTCGAAAACTTCAATGACATCCTCCATGCTGAATTATGATACAACAATGGCAGCAGAATATTAGCAAATTCTTCCCAAAAGAAGTAAGTGTAAAATATATTAATGGCAGGGGTAGATTGTAGATACCAGTGTGTTTTTATGATTTGTCTCATTTTTCATTTTTTTTTTTATTTTTATTTTTGCAGCCTTAAACCACATTGTATAACAACTTTTTTGTTTACATTCTTAAAAATATTGGTATGTTAAGAAAAGTTTTTTCATAAAAATCATATAAATTTAATTTAGAGCCATAGATTAGTTAAATTTGTCAGTTGATCAACTATAATTATCACATAATATTTTTGCTTCATTTAAAAATTTCTTATTAATTTTTTGTTAATTTAAAACTTATTTTCAGGTCCAAAGAGAGCAACCAAATTAAATAAGAAATACATTGAGTTGAAGTCCACAGTACAAAAAATTACAAGAGCAGCTAAGAGGGCACACAAAAAACATTTAGAAACAAAACAAAAATTAAAACTTATAATGGCAAATAGAAACCTCACAAATGTTTTGAAGGATGTTAATGACACTACTGTAAGTTTTATTAAGAATCAGATTCGTAACCAAAGATTGAAACCTAGAGGGAGGCGATTTACTATGGAAGATAAAATTTTTGCTTTGTCTGCATTTAAGCAGAGTGGAAAAGGGTACAGGTTCCTTTCCAAAATTTTTAGTTTACCTAGCCGTAAGACTCTTTCCAATCTCTTAAGCCAAATTCCATTCCATTGTGGAATTAATGAGAAGTTTTTTAAACATTTAAAGAGTGTGGTGGGTAAAATGAAAAAAATTGATACTTACTGTGTCCTAATGTTCGATGAAATTTTTTTGAGTAGTGGCATTTCATACAATCCCAAAAAAGATTTTGTAGAAGGTTTTGTTGATTTTGGAGCCAATGATAGGCGATCAAACTTTGCTGATCACGCTCTAGTTTTCATGCTGAAAGGTGTTCACAAAAGTTGGAAACAACCCATTTTTATTTTTGTGAACATACTACTTCAACAGTAGACTTGGTGCGGGTATTAAAAGAAGTAATAAGACATGTTCGTTTATCAGGTTTGAAAATTGTCGCTACAGTATGTGATCAAGGAGCAACAAATAATGCTGCCATTAATGTTTTATTAAGTGAGACGAATACTTATTGTATAAAAGAAAACATTGAAAACAAATTTCAAGGGTATTTAATTGATGGCAAAGAAATCGTCCATTTGTTTGATCCTCCCCATTTGCTAAAAGGTGTCCGAAATTCTTTATTAAATAAATTATTATATTTTAAGCAAGATGGGTTGGATAAAGTTGCTTCTTGGTCACATATTATAGATATTTATAAAATGGACCAGAAAATGGGGAATTTTAGTCAGTTTTCAAAGTTAACAGACGAACATGTCTTACCTCACAAATTAAGAAAAATGAGGGTAAAAAACTATACACAAGTGTTTAGTAGCACTGTTGCTACAGCTTTGAAAATTAGGGCTGAAATCAGTAAGAAACTGACACCAACTTCTCAATATTTTGTGAGCCCTAAGGCAGCAGAAACAGCAGATCTTTTACTATTTTTTGACCAACTCTTTGATAGTGTCAATGGCAGTGCGATAAATTCTCATGTAGGAAAAGATTTAAGAAGTGTGGTGACATTCAAATCTAAGCATTTCATGTTTTGGCAACAATCCTTTCCAATTCTAAAATCAATGTATTTTAATTCCCCTCCTTCTTCCCATCAAATTGTCACATCATCACTAAAAAACTGGCATTTTACACTTCGTGGTTATATTTATCGAAAAAGTTATTAGACATGGGATTTAAATTCATTAGTCCCAGGTCTTTTAACCAAGACCCTCTTGAAAACATCTTCGGTCAAATAAGAAGTCATGGAGTAAGAAATGTCAATCCAACGTGCACTTCCTTTATCTCCCCAACCAAAGTTTTAATAGTAAACAATTTTATGTCATCACACTCCCCAAGTTTTAACTGTGAAGAGGATTTATCGACTGGGGCATTGGATAGTTTAAAAGACCTCATTGCACAAGAAAACACTAGTGAGTCAAACAGCGAAATTGATTTTGTTTCATAATAGCATCACACTCTGTATAAAACATCAGATTTATCTACACCATATGTAGCTGGTGCAGTTATTAAAAAAATGTTTAAAAAACTATCATGTCTTAATTGTAGAAAGTTAATGGTAACTGAAAAAATATCTTCCGCAAAATAGGTTCATTAGGCGAAAACGTTATCTTCGTGGATTGCTTTCTGAACCAACAAGCGAGTTTACGCATATTTTTCACAATATTTCTTCTATAGTTTTTAACATCCTTCCAAACATAATTCATAAAATTCATTTAAAAAAAAATATATTAAAATGTGTTCAAACAAGAAATTCAGAAGTAGAAACTTTATTTTGTACGAGGCATAAAAATTTAAAATTGTTTTTTTATAAAATTGTTATAAATATTTGTTTATTTTATTATATAAAAATTATAAATAATTTATTAAAAGGAAAAGATAGTAGGCATAAGAATTTAGACAATTTAGCAATTAAAGCTTTTACTAAATGTTTAAAAATAAAAAAATAAAAAATGTGTATTAATAATCTGAGTTTTTTATTAAAAAGGTTATTTTAATAAATAAAAATAAAAAATTAATATAAACCTAGACCTATGGGATTCCCCTAATACTTGGCCGGTTATTTTAGAACTGTTCAGTCCCAATAGTTGGCGCTGTCCACGTTTATTTGGTTACCAAAATATACTACAGAGTTAGCAATCTATAAGTGTATATAGTCTTTGGTCCCAGTCGTCTGAACCATAGATTGATATAATTTCTCTTGTTCTTTCGGTGATTTTACTAAGAATTCCTTATTATTGAGAACACAGGTTGTTGTGGGTGGATTGGTTGTATCATAAAATTTGATTTGAATTTATAAAATACGAAATATACTCATGTTTACTAGGTAACGCAAAACGAAACGGCCTGTAACGTTGCCACCACAAAATATTCAAAATACTACAGTACTCGCATCCAAATTATATAAAATTAATGCAATAATATATGTGAAAAATATAAATATTTGTTAAAATTAGGCAACCAACAAAGCCGATCTATCTATGGTTACTTATTTGTCAATTTATTTTCTACACCACGAAGTATAGATATAAGGAGTCCGAACGGTATAGGCTCTTCCGCAGTATTCGTGGTATACAATATTAAACCCAGATCATAGTTCTCTTTTCTGCCACTGTCTGCGCAAATGTTCAGTGATTATTATCACACGTAAATACGCGCTAGCTCGCGAATGTTGAAATTATTAAAATTATAAAACTAAGTATAAAATATTGATTTAATTATTTTAATTTTCAGAGCTGTCAGTATCAACAAGATTACCCGCGTAAGGATTTAAACGAGTAATTCTTCAAAACTAGCGCGCTCTACCGGCAACTGTTATGTATGTAATATAAACATCCATACTTCCCCAACAGTGCGGGAGACGAAGAAAAACAAGAAGAATGTAGAGTTTTAGTTAATTTAATTTTCTGAAGTTGACAACGCAAAAGAATAAATAATAAGGTTGGTAACAATGTCCAACGCAGGGTGGGCCAAGCGAATAGGGACGGAGGGGCAACAGCCGATCATGGACGTTCGGAATCGCCGGAAAGGCACGACCATTTTGTCTCGGGATGACTTAGGGATTTATAATATTTGATTTTATAAATTGGTAGTAAAAATTCCCCAAAATTGTCGGGATGACCAGGGAATATCTAGTGTCTTTAGTTAGAGAAAATAATTTACTAGATTTCAGAATAGTGAGTCATGGGCGGGATAATTCAGTAGTTTTTAGGTTGGAGAAGAGAGAAGATGGCCGGGATATTTTAGTGCTTTATGAAAGTACGTTTATGGTAAGAAACTTTTTATATAACCAGTATGCATAATTTAATTGTTTGTGTTTATCATTGTATATTATTTTATATACCGCAATATTAGCATTTTGTTTATTTTCATTTAAATTGTTCAATCATTGAATATGATGTAAAGTTTTTCTTGTATTAGTTCATTTCATGTTTACTGGTTAGTTATTGGTTTTGTCAAAATACATAGTTCTTATACAGCAGTTGTAATAATTGTATTACAGTTTTAGGTTAGATGGACTCGTAAAGAGATGTGTTCGTAAGGATCCCAATGTAAAAATATTTTTAGGTAATATTTATTTTTTTTTGTTTTTTATTTTTAATACAAATTTTCAGGTTATATATATATATATATATATATATATATATTTTGTATATATATATATATATATATATATATATATATATATATATTTTGCAATGGATTTTTCTCAGCAATCTCTAGCTTCTGGTCGTAATACAAAATGTTGTAGTTACCCTGAATGTTCTAGTAAATATCTTATTAATGTTAAAAGTTCCAATTTTAAGAATAAGTCTTTTTTTAAACCACCATCAAATTCAGATCTAAATCTATCTTGGCGTTCTATTTGTAAAATTAAAAGTTCTGTAAAAACATTTTATGTTTGTGAGGATCATTTTTTACCTTCAGATTTCTTTTATAATAAGCAAAGACCTCTTCTGAAAAAGGGAACTGTACCTGTTCCACTTCTTCAAAAAATTTCTACAGTTCTTCCTACTTCTAATAATAATGTTCAAGTATCTGAAATTCGTAGTTCTAGTTTTTGTTCTTCAGAATCTTATAATTTAAATAATTTTGATAAAACTATTATCCGTTCCAATATCTTGTTAAAAAGTTCTGATACTCTTTCTATTTCAAATGTTTCTACTGATCCTATTTTTCATTCCAATTCTTCTATCTCTCTAAAGACTGAAAATTCTCTCTGTGATAAAAGTACACATATTCATATTTTTAAAGATTTTGTTAGTAAGCAAAATTCCAATATTCTTTTAGATCATTCTTATTGTAAATCTCTATCTTCTATCTGTGATAAAAATACAAATATTAAAAATAATGCTGAGAAAAATTCTTTGTTGTATAAGATGCATCGAAATGCTATTTCTAAAATTTCGAAGTTAAAAGCTCGCTGCCGAAACAAAACTCTGACATTTCCAATCTTCGTAATATCTTTAAAAGTGGAAAATTAGAAGAAATTTGTTCTAATCTAAATCTTGTTACAAGAAATTTTATTGCTTCCCAATTAAGAAATTCCTCTCGAAAATCCAATGGTAAAATTTGGTCTCTAGATGATAAAACTTTTGCACTCTCTATGTATAAACATAGTGGTAAATTGTACCGTTATTTGCAAACTCATTTTTCTTTATCTTCCATTTCTACTCTCAAAAATCTTCTTGGTAAAATTGAATTTGAGTCTGGTATAAATAAATTATATTTTGAACACTTAAAATCTGTTTCTAGTGAATTAAATGATAAAAATTGTTGTTTATTATTTGACGAAGTATCTTTAAGTACTGGCATACATTTCCAAGTTAAAAAACAAGAATTTTGTGGTTTCGAGGATTATGGTCATCTTGGTAAAACTTCTAAAAAAGCAGATCATGCTTTAGTTTTTATGATTCGAGGGTTGTCATCTAACTGGAAAGAAGTTGTCGCATATTATTTCTCTAAAGGTACAGTTCCCACAATAAATTTAAAGTTAATTATTATCGAAATTATCTCTAATCTTCAAAGTATAGACTTAAACGTAAGGGCTACAGTTTGCGACCAAGGTAGCACAAATAGATCAGCTTTAAGTTCTTTATCTTCTCAAACTTCCCCTTCAGAAACATATTTTCTAGTTAATAATCGTCCTATTTATATCATTTTCGATGTTCCTCATCTATACAAAAATTCTAGAAATGCTCTTTTACGAGGCAATATCTTATTTGAAGACAATAAACGTGCAAAATTCGAATACATTATTCAAGCTTTTATTCTAGATAAATCCAATGTTAATTTTCGAATGTGTCCTAAACTTACCGATCAGCATTTCAATTTCAAAAATTCTTATACTAAAATGAAAGTTTCGTACGCTGCTCATCAACTTTCTTTTTCAATGTCCGCATGTATTCTTTCTTTTGTTTCTACAAATCAATTACTTAACGATGCATCTTATACTTCTGAATTTGTACACTTAATGAATTCTCTCTTCGATTCTTTAAATGGCATGGGTATTCAAAGTAAATCTGAAAATAAAATTCCGGAACATTTGGTAATGGAAACTGAAGATGATGATGACTTAGGGCCTATTCCAGAGAAGCACGACATAAACTTCTATATAAATTCTAATCATCCGTCGCCAGATAATAATGTCAATTTAAAATTCGCTGTGACTGAATCATCTGGACATTTAGAATTTTGGCAAGAAATTTTATCGAAAATTCGATATTGGAAAATTCTTGATTCAACCACAGGAAGAGATCTTACATCTCAATATTTATTTTTAAAAGGCTGGATAACTACTTTAACGTCTGTTACTTCACTATGGCACGAGTTGAAAAATGAAGGCTATGAGTCTCTGAATACTAGATTTCTTAACCAAGATCCCATAGAAAATTTATTTTGTCAAATACGCCAGCACGGTTTTTTCAATACCAATCCAACATGTCACCAATTCATCGCAGCATTAAAAACTGTCGTTGTAAATAAATTAAGTGCTTCTCCATTTGTCAAAAGTAATTCAAAAGATGATAGTGGCATCTCTTTAGGGGCATTTACAAAATTTCTTTCTAATTCCATCAATTCGGCTACTGCACCAGATGTTTCCATTTTCGAATCTGACTTAAATTTTGTCCAAAAATACATTAACGATTCTAGTTCACTTCAAGGTTCTTCCTATGTTGCTGGGTATTTATTAAATAAAATTCAAATTCCAAATTGCGACTCATGCCATGGGACCCTTTTCTCAGAAAATATAACTGAAAAACATATTTTTATATCTTTTAAGGAATACAATCAAAGTTTAAATAAATTAATTTATCCCAGCGATTCACTTGTAGATTTTGTTTCTAATATTCATATTCATTTATATATGTTTTAAATGATAATTTACATAAAAGTTCGTTAGAAATTAATTTCAAAGAATATTTTTCTAAAGTTTCGGAACAATTTTTATTTTGTCAAATTCACGATTGTAAAAATAAAATTTTAGATAAATGTATTAGACTCACACTTTTTAAATATATGAAAGACAATAATAAAAAAGAGGGTCCCAAATTTCATAGAAAGTATTAATTTTATCTTATAAATGTTCAATGTAATCTTCCATGTTTTTTTAAAGAGAGTTTATTTTGTGTATTTATTCTTTCTTATGATATGTTATGTTTAAAATATTTTTTTATTTTTATATATTTTTATATGCATGTTAGTTATAAGTGTTATTTTGCTTATTGTTGAATAGTTTTTAATTTGTTTTTGTTGAATGGTTTATATTTTATTTATTGTTGAATGTTTTTATTTTGTTGTTTATGCAATATTTTTTATTTTATAGCTTGGGGAATATTTTTTAATTTATTCTAGGAGAGAATTCAAATACTCTCATGAATTATATTAAAAATACACTTCCGTCCATTAGATTAAAATAGCAATTTATTCCCTTTTTCTTTCACTAATTCAAAAAGGTGCTTAATATAGTTCATGTTCGGGTTACAATGTAGACTGCCTCCACGTGGTGTAACCTGGGTAATTCTAAATAGTCTACAGTTTATATTATTTATTTTATAATCATATTAATTATTTATTGTAAATTATTTAGATGTATTATTTATATACCATATAGATATGTATATTTTAATTTGTTTCTTTTTAACAATGATATATAATAAAGTATATGTGAAATATTTAATTGTTTTATTTTCGAATACTATTCAAGGAACCTAACCTATACTCATTTGATATAAATTTTAAATAATAAGTTTCCCGCCCTTTATTAAGTGACAGATCAATGAAAAGATATCTGTAATCTATAAGAAATGGCAACACCGCTGCATCCCGAAATCGTGCCCAGTAATGTTTCTTGTTTATAACATTGGGTTGGTACTTCTTAGGTTTTCTATGGTCTAACGAATTTAACCACTTAGCAATTAGCGCGCCAACTTCCCAGTGACATAAAGTATATTTTAGTTTTTGTTCGTATTGATTAATACTAAGTAAACGATTTATAAAATCAGTGTAGTATTTATTACGGAGTAAATTGTCGTGTAATACACAACAATCCCGACAAATTGGTGACCCCATCCAACACGCAAATTATCAAGAAGCGTACATTAACATTGGTACAAACACGTGGATCAGGGAGAACGAACAAAGGGATACTCCAACTACCACAACGGGAGCACGAGTTGAACGAGTCAGCATTAAAACTCCACCTTTTTGGAAGAAAGATCCAAGAATATGGTTCTTGCAAATCGAGTCACAATTCGCATTGGCTGGAATAACAACAGACTCAACTAAATATCATCACGTATTGAGCGCCATAGATACAGACACAGGACACCCAAGAAGTACCAACCTCTTACTAAAAATGGGAAACAACACTGGACGATAAATAGATTTGTAGTGTTTAAATTAGTCAATAGATGTCGCCTTTATAGTTTTCTATATTTAACATTTGACAAAATTAGCGGGAATAGTTTCAAATTTAAATTAATTGGTATATTATTGGGAATTGTGAGAAATAAAACAAGCTATGGAATTAAAACATTTTTATTACAAATTATTTATTGTACATAAAAAATACATCAGTCTTCTGTATACTTCATATTATATATAACAAAAATAAATAAATAAATACAAATACAACACAATAAATTTCTTCAACAACAATAACAAACAACATAAAAATAAATAATTCGTATTAGAATTCAAATTAGACAATGAACTTTTAAAAACATTAAAATTAAGATCTCTGGACGTTGAAGAAATAGATTGACTAGAATTCAAATTAGACAATGGATTTTCAAAAACATTAAAATTAAGATCCCTGGAAGTGGAAGGAATATAAGAATGAAAAAGTAATGGTGGCAAAGGAACTATTTTAGGTTTAAGGCGACGAATTTTTTAGTGAAAAACATGACATGTTTTGATAGAAGGATTAATATTACAAATTGACAAATTGAACGCCATACTAAATTTAATTTAGAATTGGAAGGTGGCTTAAAAACGATTTATTTTTAAAATTAGAATTATGAACATCACTATAATATGTATTGAAACATAATATAATATATATTGAAACACATTTTGACATAGTAACCAGACAGAGATTGAGGCTGAGAACTCATGGCTGAATTTATTTTAAAAAACTACCTAATTCCCATTGATCGAACCTTTCCAACCTAGTTGGAACCTAGAATACCCACTTTTAATAATATATATAATAAGATTAACATACCTAAGAAGTGCCGAGTCTATTTTGGTTAAATCATTGGTCCGGCAGACTATTTAACCTACAAAATAATATTAATTTAATCAACAGATAAGAAAAAGTATATTAATATATAAAGCATCTTATTCAAATTTGAGGTTATTTTATTTCTAATATGATTGTAATGTAAAGTAAACATCTTAAGTACTAAATTATTGAATTACAAAGCATAGGATCCAAGTGTGATTTAATTTATTAAGAAATATAAGAAATAACTTACCTAACACAAAAATTTTAAACAATTTTATTCATTAGCTCTTTTCCATTCTCCCGGCGTCTTCGGATAGAAGCCCGCGCCATATTTAAATACTGCGTAGCTATTGGTCAAAAAATTAACGAACAAATCTAGTTAAATAGCCATTACCAATTGTCATACCAACATCATAAACAACATATCAATTTTAGAAAACGAGTGTAACTTCGGGAACATTCGGCTGTTTCCATTCGGGCCTATTCACTTGCCCTCCCATGGATACAGACATATTGTAACAAATCACTGACGAAGTTATCAACCCACCACCTAGTGAGAAATATACAAATATAAAAGAAAAACTAATTTCTGTTTTTAGCGAATCTCAAGAAAAGAAGACAAAAAAGTTGTTGTCCGATATCGAGTTAGGGGAAAGAAAACCATCCGAACTTTTAACACAAATGAAAAGTTTAGCCGGAACGGCTGTACCTCACGACCTCGTTAAAATGCTGTGGCTCCAAAGATTACCCATTCATGTGCAATCAATACTAACGACAAGTGACGATACTATGGAAAAATTATCCATGATGGCTGATAAAATTTTAGATATTGAAAGACCTAGTACATATGCTATACAAAAGCAAACAGGCACAACAAACAGCACCACTGAAGAAATCCTTCAAAACCTCATAAAAGAAGTACAGGAAATAAAAATACAATCGGACAATAGACCACGTGCACGTTCTAGAAGTAGTAAAAGGGATAGTAAATTATGCTGGTACCATGAAAAGTATCAAGATAAAGCAAAACGTTGCGTTGCACCATGCAATTATAAAAATCCAGACACGGAAAACTAAAGTCCACGTCCGTTAACGCGACGGACGGCGTGGCGAATATTAGTCGCAGACTTATAGTATTAGATCCCACAACCAAACAAAAGTTTTTAATAGATTCTGGTTCAGATATATCTATTCTACCTAAGAGTCACTGTCGCACGCCACCAACAACGTTAGTTTTGTATGCCGCAAACGGTACTACAACAAAAACTTATGGTTATAAAAGACTTACAGTGAGTTTAGGCTTACTCAGAGATTTTGATTGGAATTTCTGCATAGCAGATGTCGATAAACCAATTTTAGGATCAGACTTCCTACACAGTTATGACTTATTAGTCGATATCCGTAGAAGCCAATTAATTGCCCGCACAACAAAACTATCCAGTAAAGGAAAACAAATCAATATTAACCAAGTTTTAATATTCACATTGCATCCTGAGCAAAAGTTTTGTGATATAATTAAGGAGTACCCCGAAATCACAAACCCAAACAGATGCAAAAACAGTAAAGCAAACAGAACACAACACGAAATCGAGACCGTTGGTACACCACTCAAAGTAAAATGCAGACGATTAGCACCAGATCGATTAAAAACAGTTAAACAGGAATTTGAATATATGGTCAAACAAGGTATATGTCGCTTATCTAATAGTGATTGGTCAAGCCCACTTCACATGGTGAAGAAGAAAGATGGTTCATGTTGACCAGTTGGTGATTATAGACGTCTAAATGCAGTTACCAAACAAGATCGTTACCCTATACCGCATATTCATGACTTTGCATGTATGTTAGATGGATCAGTCATATTTTCAACAATAGACTTGACACGAGCTTATCACCAAATTCCCATGGAAAAAGAATCAATTCCAAAAACCGCTGTAGTTACTCCATTTGGATTATTTGAATTTCTAAAAATGCCATTTGGACTAAGCAACGCTGCTCAGACTTTCCAGAGGTATATTAACAATGTTCTAAGAGATTTACCTTTCTGTTTTCCATATATCGATATTTTGATAGCTTCAAACAGTATTGAAGAACATAAAACACACCTACATACACTTTTTAAAAGATTAACAGAATACGGATTACAGATAAATCCGGCAAAATGCTGCTTTGGAGAAGAAAAAGTACAATTTTTTGGCTATGAAATAAGTAAACAAGGAACCTCTCCATTACCAGAGAAAGTAGCGATAATCAGAAACTTTAAGAAACCAAGCACAAAAAATGAATTGCGTAGATTTCTTGGCGTCATAAATTTCTACAGGAGATTTATGCCAAATACAGCAAAAACACAAGCAATCTTAAATAATTACCTGCAAAACAGTCCTAAAAACGACAAAACAAAGGTAAATTGGACAGATGAAACAGTTGAAGCATTTGAGAAAGTTAAACAAGAACTAACCAATGCTATGCAGTTAGTACATCCAAAGACTAACGCTGCAGTTTCCTTAACTACTGACGTATCTGACTATGCCATAGGAGCCGTAATTGAACAATATGAAGAAGGCGTTTGGAAACCATTAAGTTTCTTTTCTCGCAAACTTTCAACTGCTGAAGCCAAATATAGTACGTACGATCGTGAACTGCTAGCTATTTTCGCTGCAATTAAACAATTTCGTCATATGCTTGAAGGTCGAAATTTCACAATATACACAGATCATAAACCTTTAACATATGCTTTTCAACAAAAAATGGATAAAGCATCACCTAGACAGGCACGTCAACTTGATTTTATAGGACAATTCAGTACAGAAATAATACACATAAAAGGAAAATCAAACATTGTTGCTGATACGTTAAGCAGAATTAATTCGATAGATTTAACAAATACTGTACAATTAGAGGAATTCAGTCATCACCAAACTCTAGATCAAGAATTACAAAGACTTCTAGAATCAGATTCAACAGGATTTAAACTGAAAAAAATAGTATATCCAAACTCGATAGAAGTTTACTGTGATATTTCAGAAGAAAATAAAATTAGGCCATTTGTACCACAAAGTTTTAGAAAGAAAGTTTGAAAAACTTCATAAACTATCTCATCCAGGGATACGAGCAACAATAAAGTTGATTACAGATCGTTATATCTGGCTATTAAATCATGGACAAAAGCATGTATCCAGTGGCAGATATCTAAAATACACAGACACACAATTACACCTTTCACCAAAATTGAACTACCTAAAGAACGTTTTCAAGAAATTAATATTGATATAATTGGACCTTTACCATCATCAAACGGTTACAGTTATTGTCTCACATGCATAGACAGATATACTTGTAGGACCGAGGCAATTCCCATGGTTGATATGACTGCATAAACTGTAGCTGAAAAATTTTATGCAGGCTGGATCAGCAGATTTGGTTGCCCTTCAAAGATCATAACAGATCAAGGTAGGCAATTTGAAAGTCAGCTATTTCAAGCCTTATCTTGTCTAATTGGATCGAAAAGAGTTAGAACAAGACCATATCATCCACAAACAAACGGTAAGATAGAACGATGGCATAGAACGCTAAAAAATTCTATTAAGTGCCACAATACTCAAAAATGGACAGAAGTTTTGCCCACCATTTTATTAGGTTTGAGAGCCCTAATACGAAAGGACTACCAACGGAACATGCTCAAACAAAAATTTTTGTTCCACAAGATTTAGAAAATTGTACACACGTCTTTGTTAGAAGAGATACTGTCCGGAAGCCATTAGAACAACCTTTTGATGGATCATTCCAAGTATTAAAAAGACAAGAGAAATACTATACAGTGGATATTAAATCGAAGAAGTGCAATATCTCAAAAGATCGTCTTAAACCCGCCTATTTACTTAAAGAGGACATCATATCCACGGAACATAACTATGCAGCAAATCAAATAAACACCAATGACCCACATAAATCTACGAGAAAAGTGAAATTTAGATTATGAAGAAGAAATATTTCAACATTTCATATTTTGGTGTATTTAAATATTTAAATTTTATTTCACTTCATGGCTCCGCCACTAGAGGGGGAGTAATGTAGAGTTTTAGTTAATTTAATTTTCTGAAGTTGACAACGCAAAAGAATAAATAAGGTTGGTGACAATGTCCAACGAATTTAACCACTTAGCAATTCGCGCGCCAACTTCCTAGTGACATAAAGTATATTTTAGTTTTTGTTCGTATTAATTAATACTAAGTGAACGATTTATAAAATTAGTGGAAATATATGGTAAAAAATGTGAGTCAGAGAAGTAAAAGAGACTGACAGTTTAAATAATGTTTTGGTTAGAAGGCAGACACAGTCCAGTGCTCCATAGTAAATTGCCTTCTAAACAAATAATAAGTATGTTCACATCAGATAAAGATTCAAATAATCCTACTCCAAGCTTACAGTTATAGAAACTGAACAGAGAATAAACCAAATTAAGGAATTGTAAATATGCTACTCACACTAACTTTAGATCAGTTTTAGACTAATGTATATTTGTTTTCAGATTTACTGTAAACCTCCAATTGAAGCTAAATTTATTATTTTATATTTTTAGGGGACAATGACTGAAGATGCATTGACAAAACAATGATTAGATATTTCATGCTGCCCACCAGTAACCAGGCTATTAGAGGTCAGTGTGTGTTATTTTGCCTCCCTCCTAACTTGGTTGGTTGTAGATAGTAGTAGTAGAGAGTAGTAGTAGATTTGAGAGGACATCCAAAATCAATTATGGAAAATACTAAAACAAATAAACATGGTAATTTCAATACTTGCCCTCACTTGTTTTTGTAAAGAAAATATTTTCCAGTTTTTAATTTAATTGACTAACATTCACAACTAAAGGAACATTAAAATTAATATTTAGCAAGTTCAATATTGTCAAATATAGAGTTTAAATTCATTTAAATCACAACAAAGATATAAATAAAAGTACTATTAGTTCTTCTGGGTGTTAAATAATTTGTTTAAGGATTTCATACAATAGTAACTACACTTTTGGAATTTTTTTGACAATGTGGATTGTGAATATATCTTGATTTTGATTAATAAATTGAATTGAAAAAAAAACTGTTTATGACTAATTTTTACAGTGAAGATTCAACTCATAGCTCCATGGTTTTTTAAAAATTCAAATTTATGTTAAATCTGAAACATGAAGCAAATTGGCTTCTATTTGGGCATTGAAATTCAGTGAGTGAATTAAGAATATATTGTTTTGGAGAAAAATGCCTCCTATCTATCACTCTGTCCTCTTAGGCGGGAAAGTTATAAACATTAAGTTTGTTGATAATGTTTAAAACTCTGATGATTCCAAATACCTTGAATAATTGTTTCTAAATAAAAATCCAAATATGAGATTTTGTATCTAATAATATCACTTTTTACTATTGTATAAGTTTTTAAACAGATACTTTCAAGGATTAACATTGTTTCCACAACTGAATTATTAAGGCATTCGATTCGCATAATTTTCTGATAAATGGCATTAATAAAGTATAAAAAAAAGAATTTTCAAAAAATGATTTTAATGTAAAGGGAGGATGAGTCAATTATTATAAGAATTCTTTCTATTGTTGGGAAAAACGACAATCATTTAGTTTATGAACGATAAAAAAGTTATTGATAATTGGTGTCAACAAATTCACAAAAAGTTTTAAAGTAGCAAGTCTTACAGTTTATATATGATTAATTAAAATTTTTTAAAACTATATATTCCAAGTCAATTTGTAGGCAGTCACAACTGATGTGAAAAGCGTTATTTATAATGTGGACAGGACTCCAAGTTTTCATTGACTGAATTTTAATTGGCTAAAAATATTTGAACCAGCTCTATTAATTTCACTTTCACTTTCAAGTTTGTATTAGAATTATCTCCCGAATGTGAAAGAAACACAAACTTTTGTATCAACTAATATTTTTGGGAATAAAAGAGAATAATATATTATAATTTATTGTACATTATTAATTGCTTTATTATAAAAGTTTTTAGCATATTTGTTCGTTTGGTTTGGCCTAAAACTGGTATGTGCATGCGTTCCTTTGTTCTGAAGCGGTGAATTAATTCGCCGTGACTTTGAAAGAAATAAGTTGTTGATGACTTCATGCGACATATTGGCCATTCGTTATGAATTGCTGCAATTAGCTCCTGAGGAGTTGTGGTTGGATTTAGTCTTCTTAAAATTGCTTGACCTACCATATCCCACAGCTGCTTCGTTGGTCAATTCAATCTTTATATATTTGCTTCTTCTAACAAATTTTGGACTTTTCTCGTACGATGGGACCGAACCTTATCGTCAATTCAATAATTTCTATAATTGGTCTGATAACATTTTGAAATTCCATTCATTATACCGTCCCAATACACTTTAGTCCTTAACTGAAATTGTTCTACTTTTCTAGGAAAAACCTGCCGTACACCACTACCTGGATCCTTTCAAACCCTCAGGCGCCGGCGGTCACTCATGAAACTAAACTTGGACTGGTCTGAAAAAATGACGTCCACTGCGGTAAAAGCCAATTTACGTGCTTTTAAGCCCATTCTAGACTGGTGGGTATATGTTGATCTTACATTGGCATCATGTATCAGAGCTATAAAACCCTTATTAATGGATTAGTTCGAAGAATTTTTAAACCACCCCTTTGTTTAGGTTGTCACGAATTTTTTAAGATTTTAATGGGTGTTCTTAAAACTAACCTTACATATACTAATTATAAAATCATACAAAATTTATTTAAAAATATTCTTAACGTAAACTTTACGTTGTTTGGTTTTTAACATAAAGGATTTCCTTTCGAACCTTGTGGTTGCACAGTTGGTTCAAAGTTTAAATGGTTGGATTTCTACATGTCTTTATGTAGAACTATTTAATAAAATATTCTTAAATTAAATTAATTAATTAAAAGATTTAATAAACCCCTACCTGAAATCTTAGAGAATTGTAAGCCTGTTCTTTTCATTTATGTTTTTTCAATATTAATAAATTTAGTTAATGAATTGATTTTTACATTATGGAAAATATTTATAAATACAATGGATTTTGCTTATACAAACAATACCGGAAACCCTAATTATGAAAGTCATATTAAGGGCGAAGAACATAAATCTCACCTTTTCAGAACGCCGAAGACTGAAATGTAAAACAGCAGTGTTTCCAGGTTAATGAAATTCTTGATGTAGTGTGTTTTGTTTTTAAAAATTGTATTATTGTTATTAATTGTTAGGGACCATCCCGTGTAGCTACATTTTGGTAAGTTACCTCTCGTAGTGTAACTTCCAAGTTGAGGAGAGTCAGATGTAGTGAAACGAGATTTATTAGTCGTTTGTACCTTCCTGTATATTAAACTGTAATTATCTGTTGATATACCGCACGGTATATATAGCTTGTCTCAACTGTCGTCGGAGCAACCACGTGGATTGTCGGTGTTTTTGTCCACTGTATGCTACATTTGTACTGGTCATGGTGAGTGTTCCTGTTTGTGTATTTTTTGTTTCTATTTTAATTTATGCATTGTAGTTTGTAACTAAGGAAAACCAAGGGTCACCTGTTAGTGCATGAAACTAGTGACTAAGAGTCGTGTTTTCATCGAACCCAGCCCATCTGAAAATGCCCAGGCATCCTAAATTAGGAATACGGAGAGATTGGCAAAGATATATCTATCAAGCTGGAGGTTTTGAAAAAGAATTTCTACAAAGTGAATTATTGAAGGTTAGAATCCATTTTTTATTTGATTATGATAAGAAAAATAATAAAATATATTTCAAATATTTCATTTTAAACAAAGAAACAAAATTAGAAAGTAACTAACAATTTTTTGTTTAATTAATAGTACTTAATTTAACAACTAGTAATAATTATATTTAAAACTATAGCAAACATAATTATAAACACATACATTTATTTAGTTTCACAACACATCTTTGGGAATAAAGGAAACTTTACAAATATTATATTTATTTTGGCAATGGTATGTAATCAGTACAAATGTTAATTTCAGTGTCATGAAGTTCCTGTGAAAGTTTTCTCATTTCAACATTTTAAGTATTAAATTTCTTAACATTTACTTATTAATACCACGCTAATTTAAAAATTGGTCTGTTCAATACTTTTATTAAACTAATTAAGTTACAAAATAGTTTTCATTGTTTCAATTTATAAATTATATTAAGCCTCTCTGTGATATGTAATTAGTACAAATTTCGACTTGCTTATATATAGTAATTAAATTATATTACTTTTATGTTATATTATTAAAAATTGTCTTTTCTACAATGAAAGGAACTGGATAGTAGACAGATAAAGTATGTATTTATTTACATTTATTTTGGTTAAATAATCCATTTATAAATTCATTAAGTATCCCAAAAGTAATTAATTTTAAATGCGTATCGCCAACAAAATTAAATCAGATTTTAACAATTTTTTAAATTCCATTGAAAACAAAGTGATTCTAACTAGGTCTTACAGTATTTTTTTAAAAATACAGAAAATTAATAGTATAATGTTTTTTACTAAAAGTAGTGTAGGTTCTCAATAAATTGCAATGGTTATTTAATTGATTTTAATAGTGGACAATGAAGCATTGGAAGCTGCAAGAATGTTAGTTTGGTTTTCTCAGGACAACTTTACTTATTTATAGAATTAAAATAAAATTTTAATGATGCGAAACACATATTTGAATTTAATTGTGGTAATTTAAAAAATATATAATCATAAATATTTTATTTATCAAAGACATGATTCCATAAATAGAAAATTAATAAGGCTTGCTGTAATTTTATTTATCCATTTATTTCAAAGATTACTTGAAAGTAAGTATTGTGACTATAAAATACAATAAATACAATATTACATATTACATACAGTGATGTGAAAATAATATTTTCAATTCCTTTAAGAAAAAAAAAACAGAAAAATAATTTACAAAGTTCTTTAAATTTTCATGTGAAAAAAATAGAGACAATTTCAGAATTGTCTGAAATGTGTTTGAATAGATTTCTTTAATGTAATTAGTACTTAGTTGCTTTACTTAGTCTCTATTTTTAATAACTGCCAAACATCGACGAGGCATTGAGTGTATCATCTTTGGCACCTTTCTTGGGGAATTGAATTTCATGCTTTCTCCACCAGGAACCACCGTGCCACAAGTTTTTAATAGGATTTAGATCAGGTGATTGGACCTATGATAAATTATCTCCAACGTTTTGAAAATATTGAAAACATGTTTTCATTATACATGAATATCATAACGAATTTCTTGTAAAAAATATTTTTATTTTTAGTAAATATTAATATTACCACAATTTTATTAATAAAATAAAGAAAATGCATATTTTTGAAATAAAAAAGCTAACTATTCCAATATATTCAACATTATTTTTTTATTTCAGTCGTGGACGATTGAGCAAAGGGAAAGAGAAAGAACCACATCTAAAAGAAAGATGATTCAACTAAATATATAACGGTTAAATGTTTCCGGTCGGGGTAGGCAACCAGATTACACAATCTCTATATATATGACAATTTTATTATGCATGTTTAATTTTTATATTTTAGGTATGATAACAAGCACCTTCGAAATTTAATAAGCCATTGGTGATAAGAATATTGAGGTGTGACGTCTTGTTATACATTGTATTAATTGAAGAAATACTAAGAACAACCAGTGTCCAGAAGAATATATCAGTGTCTCTCAGAATGTTATAGTCTTCTCATGATAAATGAATGATTAAATTGACATACATACAAAGTGAATCTGATACGAAAGAAGTTATACTTAAGGTCAGTACTTTGAGTTTATTTAATCCATTATAGAAACTAAGATACACATGTTTAAAAAATTATTTGAAACAAGTAAATGGAACAACTAAACATTAAACTATTACATATATTTACATGAGATTTGAATAGACAACATTCAAATACATTCTGAACCTTTTGAAAACATATTTACAGACACATAACGTAATAAAATTTACCCTGAAATGTAAAAACATTTGTAAAAATAAACCTCTTTTAATTATAGTTGTTTGATCAAACTTTTCTGGCTTAAATTGAGGTAGAAAGATTGAATTGTCAATAATTTGTATATAAAAATATTTATATTTAAACATTAAAAAGAAAAAATTAAAATACTTTTTAAGCATGTTTGAAGTAACAAATGAAAGAGATTTCTTAGATGAAATTTGAGAAATTATTATATCGATTAAGGTTTGCAATAATCTCAGCTATGTATTATTATACAAATATTTTCTCGTAAGTTATTTTATTTATAATTCTAACAAAAATAGACTTTGGTTGTACAAGTGTTATTATAATTTAAAATATTTTCACTTAAAGAACTACATCTAAAAGAAAGATTATTCAATTCAATATATATTTGTGACAATTTCAATATGCACGTGTTTATATTATAATTTTTATATTTTAGGGTCATCGTCGCAAGAAGATTGAGGTGTGAAGTCTTTTTAAACATTGTATTAAATGAAGAAAGAACAACCAGTATACAGAAGAATATATCTGTGTACCAGATATTGGATGTCCAATTTATAGTTTACTTGTATCACTATAAATTGGACATCTAAGTTTTAAATTTATAAATTTATATAAATTTTACGAGAGAATTCTATTACTGTATAAGTCCCATGATTATTTATGTGCTCCCATTAGTTGTAATAATCTGAAAGTTGATGGAAACACAACATTTGACCCTTGTGTTACCAAGATTTTGATCGAACGAGTATTACCAAAGGGTACTCCAGGAATTACTATTCAAAATAATATTTTTTGAAAACTAGGTGTATTATTTTCTTTACAATGTGTCGTGTTCCCTGTGAGCGGTTCTCGTTGTAAAGTCGACACCTTATGAATCTTGTGTATGATATGGTGGCCGTAAATATTAGTCTACAATATATAAGGTCCATAAAACTTGTTGGTTCCTTCTTAACTTTTAGCGCATCAGTAGTGATCAAAAGAAGACATCCTTTTTTTTGGAAAATATCCTAATATATTTTTAGTTCCTTTTCTTGAACATGCTTATAGCTTTTTTGTGGGTACCTGTACTATTTTTCCAACCATGGCTTCACAAATAAAATGTTTTAAACAACCACTTAAATCAGAAATATTGTTTGGAGCGGCACATGGACCACTACGAATGATGCATCCAATAATTCGGTAGAACATGAAATAATACTTCGAGAGATATATCAATTTCGACAATAACTGAAATTTTTTGGTATTGTTTATACTCATCTGTTGAAAATCATTTACCATTAAACTTATTGAAATCGTTCATCGCCGATTTCCTTTTCATGTAGGAAAAGACAAAACGAGGAAATGTGGGTAAGAACTGCATTCGCCGCAATCTCCTCATTAGTTAATTTTGACCACATCGACATCATTTGGCGGGCTGCATATGTTGCAAGGCGTTAGTCGTCCTTTGGTTTAGCCTTCTACAACCAAGAAGAATCTTGACTCTTTAAAGCTTACGTTACATTATCAGGAGAAAACCGCTCATAGATTTGTTCATAATGCACATATCAGCATCAACATTTTCCACGTGTGAATCATATTTTGGCAATTCCACACTAACTTGACCTGTGGCTTCAGAACTTATACTATAGCCATGAAGTTTTCGTTTTGTTTACCAATAATAACACCCACTTTACTTCACTTTCACTACTAAACATAATTTTTACTTGCGAACTGTTTAAAACTCTTCAAAAGTTATATTATTAGATATATACCATTATCTAAATCTTCCTTATTTTCATTTTTTGGTAAAGTTAATTTATTTTTAATGTAAATGTAAAACAATGCATGCATTTATAATTTTACATACCACTTCAGTAACATAATGCAGTACTAGATCCTTCTGACAATAGCTTTCAATAATCCATTACACCTTTCTATATTGAACGAACGCACATTCACCACAACCTTCTTCTCAAGCATCACCTGAGATCTCAGCAACATCACTATCTAGTTCAACATACTAGTGAATGGGTAATTGCCCGCCTGCCTCCAAATCCTCTTTTTGAAGCGTGGTCAAGTGTACAAACACGTGATGATTTCGTCAAAAAATTATAATGTTATAATAAATATTATCATTTGAATTTACAAAAATTACGATGGGAACTTTAATTAGGAACTTTTGTGTGTTGTGTGTAATAAAATATAATTTCAAAATGTACCCCATTCTGAATGCGTATATATACAATAGGAAAAGTGTTTGACCCGTCTGAATTTAAAGAGAGACATCATGCATGACAGAGTCATTCATGGCAAAATTCCAACCTTACATGTTTATTAATATCAATCGGGGTTATTTTCTATACTGGACTCCAAATCCTAATAATATAAACACACTTAATAGGTTAGAAAAACAATATATATATATATATATATATATATATATATATATATATATATATATATATAACATATATATATATATGTTCTTTTTGTTAAATCGTGTTTAAGTGTACAAACACGTGATGATTTCGTCAAAAAATTATAATGTTATAATAAATATTTTACAAACGGAAGACATTAAACTAGAAGCGAGGCACAATCAACAAAAGTGATTATAATTCAAAAAATAATAATTCTTATTGATCGACTATGATACTATTAGTTGGCTAAAGCATTATTAATGGCTATTATAAAAGGACAACATTAACACAGCCCTTGGCTCTAAGCTTAATTCTCATTTTGAACTTATTGATAACATCGGGTCTTGGTGGATTGCAAAATAATATTGGAGTTTATAAAATTTCTTTCTAATGTAGTCGAGTTTTATATGAACTTCCATTAAAATTTTATGTGCATGATTGTAAACTGCGTTCAATAATTCTTTAGTTTATGATTACGTAATCTTTGTTTTTTTCTTTACTGAAAGACTTCATGGTCATCAATATATTTTGGTTTATTACCGACTGAACAAATCGTTAAGTAGAGTTGGCATGGAAGAACTATGTTAGCTTTGAAGCTGAACAGATTAGTACCAAAACGAATCACTGAGTTTTTGAGGATCTAATTCATTAAGAATTTTAAAAATATTAAACCCACATATTAGTTTAGTTTGGTTACATTTTGTGACACTACTTAACAATACGTTGTAATGGTACCAACCGGGGTATCATTTCAATTTACAAAAATTACGATGAAATGGCCACGTGATCGAATTGAATGAATAGGGACTGTCGTGTGTTGTGTGTAATAAAATATAATTTCAAAATGTACCCCATTCTGAATGCGTATATATATACAATAGGAAAAGTGTTTAACCCGTCTGAATTTAGAGAGAAACATCATGCATGACAGAGACATTTATGACAAAATTCCAACCTTACATGTTCATTAATATCAATCGGGGTTATTTTCTGTACAGGACTCCAAATTCTAATAATATAAACACACTTGATAGGTTAGAAAAACAATATATATGTACTTTTGTTAAATCATGTTTAAGTGTACAAGCACGTGATAATTTCGTCAAAAAATTATAATGTTACAATAAATATTTTACAAACAGAAGACATTAAACTACAAGCGAGGTACTAATTATACCCCAATCAACAATAGTGATTATAATTCAAAAAATAATAATTCTTATTGATCGACTATGATACTATTAGTTGGCTAAAGCATTATTAATGGCTATTATAAAAGGACAACATTAACACAGCCCTAGGCTCTACGCTTAATTCTCATTTTGAAGTTATTGATAATACCGGGTCTTGGTGGACTGCAAAATAATATGGCAGTTTATAAAATTTCTTTTTAATGTAGACGAGTTTTATATTAATTCCATTAAAATTTTATGCGCATAGTTGTAAACTCCGTTCAATAATTTTTCAGTTTATGATTATGTAATCTTTGTTTTTTCTTTAGTAAAGGACTTCATCGTCATCAATATACTTTGGTTTATTACCGATTGAACAAATTGTTTTAAGTACAGTTGGCATGGAAGAGCAATGTTATCTTTGAAGCTGAACAGATTAGTATTAATAATTTTAAAAATATTAAACCCACGTATTAGTTTGGTTTGGTTGACCAAAGAAATAGCACATTCAAATACATTTACATTTTGTGACACTATGTCACAATACTTTGTAATGGTACCAACCGGGGTATCATTTGAATTTACAAAAGTTACGATGAAATGACCACGTGATCGAATTGAATGAATAGGAAATGTTGTGTGTTGTGTGTGATAAAATATAATTTCAAAATGTAGTAACCCTGTATATATATATATATATATATATATATATATATACAGTATCAAAATTGATGAACGTATCTACTAGCGTATTGAGACGGAACATCAATACCCCTTTGTAAACAAAAAAGAAAGATATACATGCAATTATGTGGGCGGGTCAGACTGACTGGAGGGGATCATTTGGTTTTGTTGCGTTTAACATGCGGTTCGTCTCTGCAGACGAGTCGGTGTCTTTATTTAATTGTTTTTAGTTTTTTTTTACTTATGTATTTATTTATTTTTTTTTAATTTTTGGGATACATTTTTATTTTGAAAAAAGAAGTTTATTTTTAGAATACTTAATTTTGTTTTTGATATCGCATATGGAGAGTTACTAAATTCATTCGCAAAGATTAATTGATGTTGTGCTCAAGCGCGCACAAGCACGGTGCATCGTCTCTGAGAGTGGGGATTCCTACTACCGGGCAAAATTTTTCTCTCTTTGTCGTGCATCCATCTCTTACAACATTCAGACACGAAGAGCATTTTTGGCACTGTATATATATATATATACAATAGGAAAAGCGTCTGAATTTAGAGAGAGACATCATGCATGACAGAGTCATTCCAACTTTACATGTTCATTAATATCAATCGGGGTTATTTTTTATACAGGACTTTTATTGCGGAATCCTTCTCCATGTAGTGCTTGTCTACAATTAATATTTTTTGGAATCTACTTTTGGTATAAATATGGACGAGTTGCTCTCGTTGGACCACGTTTAGCAATTCATGCCATTACATGATATGTAAAATTATTTTAAAGATAACTGAATAAGTTTCCGGTCCACTTAATATTATTATTTGGATAAAATTCTCGAAATTCTTTGCTTACGAAATAACGACCTTGATCGGCAACAATTCAGACTTCCTCTATAATGAGATCTTCAGTTATCATATGAGCAGCTAATCCTTGACTCAACATTTCTCGACCAATTATTATGTCTTGTTGCATAGAATAATTCGGTAGAACATGCTCAGTCTATAAAAAATTATCATTTTCAGTTTCAAAATTATTTTGTTGTAATTTTAGAATTTCTAATTTAGTTTTATAATTTGTAATGTCATCTTTTCTTGTTTTTTGTCAGAAACATTGTCTGTAGACACTGCAACTCGTTTTATTTTTTCTACAAATACAATATATTTACATATGACATATGACATCGAAGAATTGCGTGTTGCAAACTGGATGGATTATAATATATCTAACAATATAATTTTAACTACTCTTTAAAAGTTTATTTTGGAATTTGTATAACAGTTAAGTTGAAAAATAGATAATTTATATAGTAACTTATTGTGAGTGGAAAATATTGTATATTTGTCAATTATTTAATAGAAAAAAGTGTCTTATAAATAACTTGATGATAACTGATTATTTAAATACATGTATAATAATTTGGGACAGTTAAAATTTGAAATACTGACTAATAGACAAAATAAGTTAATAGTAAATGTGGAACTGACCTTTTTTATCTCTGATTAGCATTAGATAAGGCAGAGTTTTGATGAGTAGTGAACGTGACATCGATAACGTGTTGTCTCGAAATCTACAGGAATTTTCTTGATCACATTCTTAATTTGTAATTTGCTTGTACAACGTATTAATTTTAGTGCATCTAAATTCCACAAAAGTATACAAGAAACTATCTATATTTTAGCTATAAACTAATTTTTATCTAATATTATTACACTATATTGTTTCTACATTTTTTCATTATATTCCCAAATCAAAATAATGTTTACTTGAATTAAATGTTAAACAAAATAAATTCGCTATGTAACTGGTCACAAAATCAACACACATTTAAAAAATATATATTTTATTAAATAATATATACCTCTGAAGATGATAACCACTTGTTTTAGCGAAACGTCAGGAAATAATTCTAACAAACGTCGACCAATTAACCCGAATAACTATAAAAATATTCTAATCGATCAGAAACAAAATTGTAAGAAATAGCTAATTTTAAAATTTTAGGAAAAGATGAAGAACCGGTAATACCCTATAAGACACAGTGAACATGTCATCTCGTTTTTGATAGGTACATGTAATAATTATCAAATTAACAACGCTAATGTTTGTGAAGCAGCAGGTTATATACCTTCCGCCTGCGGTCTTTAAAATTGCTGGACTAACTTTGGTACGAACCTGGGGTCAGGTACTTGGACCTTTTTGCCCCAACTCTTCAGAAGGATAGTCTGGTTTGGGATTGGATTTAGTATGATTTAAGAACATAAAGAGTCGTACAGTAAAACAAAAACACAGTAACAAGTTTAAGTCACCTACATAGAATAATTGTACAAATAAAACTTAGCTTAATTGAATATACAGTTAAAATAAATAAAATAGAATGTAAAATACAAAAAACAAATGTAAAATGTCTATAAAAACCTCTTAAAACATTAAGCCATCAGTCGATAGCTAACGCCTTTCGAGGTAGCCTTCCTTCTTGCTGGGTTGTAGTTGAGGATGTTTTGGAGCACCAGGTTTGACCGCAATTGGATCTTATCCGCTGTTTTCTCTCTTACTAGGTCTTCTAAAGGGATTATTTCCAGTTCCCTTCTGATTTGCGTATTGCGAACAAACCATGGCACTTCCAGGATGCGTCTCATCATTTTGTTTTCCAGTGTCTGTAGTTGGTTCCTCCTGGACACGGATGCGGTTGCCCATGCTTGGCAGGCGTATGACGCCACAGGTCTTACCACCTGTGTGTAGAGGATGGACTTATTTTTGTTGACAATCCACTACCCTGATCCCACAAGGGTTTCAGGGCTCCCATCCTCTACATTTTGAGCCGTAGTTCTTCAAAGTGGAGTCAGGTCAGCCTCGCGTCTACCGTGACACCCGGGTACCTCGCTGTCTCTGTCCACGGAATCTGGGTTCCATCGTAGTCCAAAATGATTATAAATGATCTTGACAGATAAAAATCTATGGTTGTTACAATTATGTGGGTTGAATAAATAAAATAACCTACTGGAAAATATTTGTCTAACAGCACATAGATTGCAAACCTTAATTGATAAGAAATTAAGAATGATATATAGTCTACTACTGTGTATATAATTTCTCAAATTTCATCTAAGTAATGTCTTGAAAAGTATATTAAACTTTTCTTTTTAATGTATAAATATAAATATAATATTTTAATATTGACTGCTTCCATAAGTCTGTCTCTGTCGCAATTTATTCCTATCACCGCTATAACATCCGCATACGCCACTATGCGGATTCCCTCCGGGACGTCCAGCTTCAGCATCCCATATAAAACGTTCCACAAGAGTGGCCCCAGGACCGAACCCTGCGGTACCCCCATCGTGACCTGTCTAACCACATCACCCTCGTCCACTGTTCTCCTGTCAGACAGGTAGTTATCCACAACTCTTTTCAGCTCCTTCGAGACTCCTCTTCTATTTAGTTCACTCACTATCGCCCTCCATGACGCAGAGTTGAAGGCATTCCTGATGTACAACGTGACTAATGCGCAGATCCCTCGAGTCTTCATGGTCTTCCCCATCTCCTCCATGGTCAGCTCTTTCAGCTTGTTTATGGCCATCATCGTTGTCCTCCCCGCCCGGAAACCGAACTGCGCATCCGACAGCCTTTCTCCTCTTTCTAGTTCCTCGTTTGGCCGTGCAGCGATGTCGTGCTCGTACAGCTTCCCCGCAGCATCTAGCAGACAGAGAGCTCTGTACGAACTCACTTCTCCCTCCATCTTACCAGGCTCTTTGACCAGCACCAGACGTGCCACTTTCCATTCGGGAAGAAACTGCCCCTTCCTCCACAGGTCGATGCACGTCCGTGCCAGCCTGTCAGCCTGCTTCTCAGCCTTGGTCTTCACAATTTCCGCTGGCACTCCGTCGGGACCAGGAGCCTTCCCCGTTTTAATTCGTCCACCAATACTTCGGCTTGCGATTCCCCTGAGTGCCCCTTCTTGGCATTTCCTTGTCAGGGTTTTATCCCTGAAGTCTTTATCCTTCAACAGTGCCCGGTTCAATTGACGCACGTTCCAGTGTCCAACAAATTATTGAAAATTCATTCATTCTACCCCACTTAAGTTAGAAAATTTTGATCAAACAACTATAATTAAAAGACATGTAAATGTTTTTACATTCCAGGGTACAAAAGATTGGTGTAAAAATAAAATATAAAATATGTAAATAATAAAATACGGTGTATAAATAAAATCAAATTGTTAGTTGTTAAAATTGTATAAATAAAATAAAAGGTATAAATAAAATCAAGAATATTAAAATGGCATAAAATAACATAATAAATAAAATACATACAAAATAAAATAAAATTTCCCACATATAATAAATAAATAATACATACTACAAGGATGGTAATATTGATAAAACAATCTGCTGACTTGGACGAAGAAGACGGCTACGTCGGTCACCTATCACGATATTTCTGACGTTGAGACACAGCTCCATCGTAATCCATGAAGCTGTGGTAAATTTCAATCGTGGCCCGGAGTGTGGGTGTCTGCAGTATCTCCTGCGTATGCATTGCGTCCTCGGTGGACATTTGGGCTGCTCTTTACGAATTTTATTAGTTCTTCCCTTGACCCTCCCCGAAGAGGACTATTCATTTCCGGTGAAAGTGTTCTACCCGTGCAGCCAGTCGGTATAGTCCTAGTCGGCCCCGTGCCGCAAGGGTTGATATTGGGCCCGTGCGTGGGGCAAAAATATGTTTTTGGAGAACACCTGTCTCTGTTGTCGGTTATTGACCGCCCCGATTTATTTATGTTTTTTATCGGCTTGGGTTTTATACTGTTGTCCTTATTTAATGGAAATAAATAAGACTTTTTTCACCCACCCGGATCGTTGCTGGATTTATATTGAACTGTCCTTAAGTTATAATGTCTTTGGATGTCTTCCTCGCCTTTGGACGCATCTTAAATTTTAGCCTGATTTCGGGAAATTTTCAACTTTTGTCTAGCACAATGTTAACTTGACACATCAGCAAATTCAGATTTTAATTAAAATACCAAATCAGCGTCTGTTTCGCAGAAAAACACTGCACTATCCCCATAACAAATACTACCACCATTATGATAAATAGATTTATTATTTATATTTATAGATTTAAAATCAGGTATAATTTTTATACAAGTCTAAAGAAAAAGATAACTGATTGGATACAATAAGAGATGATTATAGATGGTAAATACATATACAATACTAAGGGCGTCAATAGGTACAGACTAAAATTAAAATTATACACATAACAGAAATTCATTAAAATCATAAAATGCATGTTTCGAAAGTAAATCTTTGGTGCGTTTTTTGAATTGTTCAAAGTGCAGGTTTTTCACAGTTACAGGTAATTTATTATAGAACCTTGGAGCATAATACATAGTGGAGGTGCATGACTGAAATATTGCAATAAATATATAGTTATAATATTTATTAACGTTTGGTGTCTTTTTATATTTTCGGTATTAGAATCACTTCTTCAGAAACCACTTGTCGAGTCCTATTTTCTTCAGTCACTCGAACCAATTGATTGAATCAATCTGCTAGTACACCAAAATTTCCAGATTGACATAAGCTCGAGTTGCTTTTATAAGTAATTTTATGTATTTAGTAAGTAATTTGTAACATTGTAATTTATTCCTTGAATAGTATATACTCACTTGTGTACATGTTTAATTGTTCCAACTAAGGTTTATAACCTGCTGCTCCTTAAGTATCTAAAAGCTTAATTATTAACATTACCCATTACAGTTTTTATGTAGTTCATGAGCCTTATTTATCTCTTAAGAGTCGGTTAGATTTAAGACATTTTCTTTTTACTTTATCAAGGGTTTAGGAAATCATTTTAATGTGTTTTTAACATACGACACTGGATAGTCATTTCATTTAGTTGTGTTAAGTAATTTTACCTAATTTTTATCCTCGATGGATTATAAATCCAATTAGTATCTGTCCATGAGTATTTCCGTTAATTTTTCATTCTTTCACACTAAAGTTATGATTGTAAATAAGTAACTGGTGTTTATACTAATTTAATTATGTCTCCTTCAAAGAATCTCACAAAATATTTCTGTGAGAATAAGCAATCATAATCTATGTTGTGAAAAAAAAAGTCGTATTTTAATATGATAATAATAATAGATTTCATTTTCTGTCACAGGAACATTTTCTGCCTTAGGAACATTTTCTGCCATAGGAACATTTTCTGGCATAGGAACTGGAGACTTACGTAGATGGCTCAGGTAACGAGTGGTTACCATTTTGACATGCGAACTTGTCATAGTGTCGGCCCTAATGTTGATCCCTGCAGACATTTCTTTCATTCTGCACTCTCCCCACTCCCTCATTATTATTCTGTAATTCAAAAAGTATTGTGTCACTCCTATCATATCTTCTTCTACCTTCGATCTTCCCATTTTCCCATTTATGTCCTTTACGATTGCCAAGTTAAATGCATTCTCTAAGTCTAAAGTAACTATCAGCACACTTTCTTGATTATTCATTCACTCTGGTATGTCCTCTCAATTGCGTCTATGGTCCTCCCTTCTCTAAACCCATATTGTCTTTCACTTATCTTTTTATTCCTTTCTAATCTGTACATTATCCTGTTATTCACTATGATGTCCAAAACATTCCTCATCGCTGGCAACAATGAAATCGGTCTCAGATCTCTTTGTTTTGAAATCTCTGTTAGTTTTACCCTTTTCCACTTCTTATGTATATTTCCACCTTTTTTTCTAATAATTCTGTTCCTTTTCCTCTTTTGCAATTTGTCGTGGTCCCTGCATGTATTCTCTGTCGAATATTAATTCCCTGCATACTCATTTTTGCTCACATTCTTCCCTTTCCTTAACTTTTGATTGTGGTTTTGGAACAATATTGATTTTACTTTGTAATGTACCTTCTACTAAAGATATGAATGTTTTGATGACATTATTTACGTGATCACAAAGATTTTCTAAATTTCCTGTTTTAAAGATACTGCGAAAGTTACCTACATCAAATTTTTGTTTATTACAAGGATATTTTAATTGAAAAACTATATATTGCCGATCCATGCAATTGATACATTCTGCATGTGTTCTCAGCCAGTCGAAATTTATTTACTGATAGGCTCTCTAGTGTGACACTAGGGCAGAGCAGGGTCACTTCATGAACATTTTGTGAGAAATAAAACAAGCTATGGAATTAAAACATTTTTATTACAAATTATTTATTGTACATTATAATCATTCTATATATATATTTAGAATTGTTATTTATTTTTATATTGTTTGCTATTGTTGTTGAAGAAATTTGTTGTGTTGTATTTGTATTTATTTATTTTTGTTATATATATATATATATATATATATATATATATATATATATATATATATATAAAACATTATAAAAAATACGTCAGTCTTATATATACTATAATATATAAAATAAATAATTCGAATTAGAATTCAAATTATAAAATGAGAATGAAAAAGTAATGGTGGCAAAAGAACGGTTTAGGTTTAAGGCGACGAATTTTTCTTGTTATAGTGAAATCTGATGGAGAAAAATGGTCTTCACAGGCATGACATGTTTTGATAGAAGGATTAATATTACAAATTGACAAATTGAACGCCATACTAAATTTAATTTAGAATCGGCAGGTGGCTTAAAAAATGATTTATTTTAAAAATTAGGATTATGAAGATCACTATAATATGTATTGAAATATAATATAATATATATTGAAACACATTTTGACACAGTAACCAGACAGAGATTGAGACTGAGAACTCATGGCTGAATTTTATAAAATTATAAAATAAAATCCCAGAAAAAAATTCTATATTTTAATAAAACTACCTAATTCCCATTGATCGAACCCAATCTAGTTGGAACCTAGAATACTCACTTTTAATAATATATATAATAAGATTAACATACCTAAAAAGAGCCGAGTCTATTCTGGTTAAATCAATGGTCCGGCAGACCTATAAAATAATATTAATTTATTCAACAGATAAGAAAAAATATATTAATATATTAAGCATCTTATTCAAATTTGAGGTTATTTTATTTCTAATATGATTGTAATGTAAAGTAAAGTTCTTAAGTACTAAATTATTGAATTACAAAGCATAGTATCCAAGTATGATTTTATTTATTAAGAAATATAAGAAATAACTTACCCAAAACAAAAATTTTAAACCATTATATTCATTAGCTCCATTCCATCCTCCCGGCACCTTCTTTCTCTCTCTCTCTCTCTACTAAATATTGGGAACTAGTATCAACGTACATAGCGATATCTATTGGGACAGAATAGTACTAGCAAACTTAAACTCCATTTTATATTGTCACAACTGTGACTTATTGGGGGTTTGGGAGTAGCTCAGATAAACGGAGAATGCAAATATATACAAAATACTTAACAAATAATTATCAATAGGAAACAAACAATAATAATACTTATTCTAACTTATGCTAAGGGCCATCTTTAATGATGCGGATGACACTTACTCCTACGTGATTGCACTTCACCTTCTACCCCACTATCCTCCATCCTGGCAACTAGTCAACCGTTATACTTTTATATTTTAATTAATTAAACAATACACTGTTTATTAAAACATGTTGATTTCCTTATTCAGCAGTATTTACTGGTTGTAAATACATTATGAAATTTATAGTAGTACTGAATTCTTAATACATTTATATTTAAATAAACTTATATAAAATATAAAATATACTTGATCCGCAATTATTTTCCTTCGTTTCGATGGTTGTTCTGCAATTACATCGTTAACTCGTCAATTCCAGGAAACTCTTCAATCCATTTTCTTTTTCCTGTCCCTTTATTCAAAGAGATTGTTCTAACTCATAGAAGATCTTTTAGTATATTCTCTCCTCATTGGGGACACCCTTCTCAAAGGAGACATTTTCCCATAGCCAATTTACTCCGAGGAAACCCTCCAATGCACCCTCTTCCGTTTAAAGCATTCCGGTCTCTTGAATTTATTTTCCAACTCTGAAATTGACGGATGGTTTCTTCGAGATATTTGGCAATTCATCTATTAGTTGCATGTCTAAAGTCATCCGTGCTTCATTGAGGAATTTAATCACTTCAGTGGGCAATTTTATTTCAACGGGTTTTCACTTAGGTGATGAGTGGAAAATGTCATCTAGCAATGGCATAGGCTGCAATTATATATTAATCTAATATATTAATAGAAGCCTCTTCGGCTGATTCTTTCTTTGTTTCAGTTGTCACACTGTTTATCTTCCGTTTAAAGCATTCCAGTCTCTTGTACTTTTTCTAAAGTCATCCGTGCTTTATTGAAGAATTTAATCGCTTCAGTGGGCAAACGCTTGTAACGACACTTGAATCATATTAAAATCTGGCATTACCGCCTCTAGCTCCAATTACATCATCATTCTATGTGGAAAGCTTCTTATGAAACACTTGACATGATTCCGAATACATTATCCACTACTTTTCGAGCTCGACGTATTCGATAATTAAAAATTCTTTGGAAACTTTCTTTGGGAAAAGATCCAGAAAAAGGTTTCAATTGATTTTCACTTAGAGTAAATGCATCGTCACCAATAAAAAAATATGGGATGCATTTTTTTTTATTCTAAAGGAACCGGTTGTGGAAAATGTAAATCATTTGCTATCAAATTCGTCCTTGACATTCTATATCAGCAAATAAATTAATTATAATTAGCATGCACTAGAGCACAAAGTACTATGCTAGAGGTTGATTTATAATTCATAAATTCACTGCCATTGAGTATAGGTTTTTGGATCACCACATGCTTTCCATCTAAAGCTCCCAAACAATGTGGGGAATTCCATTTTTTTTCATATTCTTCTGCAACTGCAAGCCGTTACAATTCTGATTTATATTGCTGATACAGTTTTAATATTTGTTTGTAAAAATTTTTGTTGTTTAGGACACTTCTTGTTAAACAGATTTGTGATTAACGAATAAAGCAAGGCTTTTTATGAATAAACATTTAAATATGTATTCCTTGGTATTAATTTTATAGAGATAGGTTTATTGATGTTTAAAATCAGGTACAATTTTTACAAGTCAAAAAAAGAAGAAGATAACTGATTGGATATAATAAGAGATAGATTAGGACATCCATAGGTACAGACTAAAATTAAAATTGTGGACATAACAGAAATTCATTAAAATCATACAATGCATGTTTTAAAAGTAAATCTTTGGTGCGTTTTTTGAATTGTTCAAAGTGCAGGCTTTTCACAGTTACAGGTTATAAAACTTTGGAGCGTAATGGCTTATCTAGACGAATATTTGGTAGACGTATTTGATTCTTATTGCGAGTATCATTGGTGTGAAAGCTGCCGTGGATTTTGTATGTGGTTTCCTTTAATTTGGTATATAATAAACATTCGAGTATGTAAATTGAAGGCAGTGTTAAAATTTTAAGATCAATAAACGCTTGTTTAGCATCTGCCCAATAATGTAATCTTGCTGGTATTCTTAATGCCCTTCTCTGAAGAGAAAACAGTCGGTCTGCATGACTTGAGTGACCCCAGACAAGTGTGCCAAACGCAATATTGGAGTGTATAAACAATAAATATGCAACCAATTGTACCTTCAGTCCTACATTGCATTTAAGTTGATTGAGTAGAAATATGTTTTTTATTAATTTGTTTGCTACATATTCGATATGATCTGCAACCTACAGTCAATAAATAAGCCCAGAAATTTTGTTGGTTTAATATCAGTTGAATTTTGTCGTATTGAGAATATCATATTTTCAGTTTTGTTTTCATTTAAACTCAAAGAATTGGCAAGAAACCAATCTTTTAGAATTTCAACATTTCTGGACATCTTCAAGTGCAAGCTGACTAGTGAATCACTTTGGCACGATATAGATGTGTCATCAGCAAATAGAATCAACTCATTTTCATCTGGAATTGGTATATCATTGATATAAATCAGGAAGAGTAGTGAGCCAAGGATTGACCCTTGAGGTACTCCATTTGTAACTGTTTTTTACTGGAAAAACTTCCCCCCAACATATGTTTATTAATATCTATTTGTTAAATAACTAGTTATAAGATTAATACTCGGTGTCACAACTCCATAGTACTCTAGTTTGGAAATCAATGCCCGATGGTTCACGCACTCGGAGGCTTTACTGAGGTCACAAAATGTCGATCCAACATACATTTTCTCCTCAAAGCCTTTGATTATATAATCAATAAGATTTATACAGGCTTTGGTGGTACCTTTGCTAGCCCTAAATCCATATTGGTTTTTTATGAACAGATTATTATTTTCAAAATATTTTGGGGTAATTAGTGACATTAAAAATAATCATTTAATGTAAGTTGCACAATCGAATATAATCGATATCTTGTATAAAATAAATTGCCCCCTTTTATCTGTTGGAACGAGTCTTTAAAAATGACTTTGATTTTACCGATTTAACATTTATAGTAATAAAATTACCACCGGTAGGCCGTTACAGCTTAATTCTTTTCCCATCTTTGGGTTACGAAGAATTGGATTTGTATGGTTTCACTCGGAAACAACTGGGTAGTTTCGATTCGAAGACTACAATTCCCTTGTGAAAATCACATCTTGATTTGTTGGTGTCAATAAATTCACAAAATTCTTTTAAAGTAGCAACACATACAGGGTGTGGAGATATGGGAAACAACTTCTGACCATTTTTTTTTGTTACTATACACATTGGTTTTGACGGTTCTAATGCTTGATCTTGTTAGTATAATTTCAAATTGCACGTTGAAAGCAGAGCGTATATAGTTTTTATACACGAACTTTGAGGATTTACCGATTTACCTGTTGTATTCTTAATCACAACAGAGTATGGGACATTCAAACATGTGTCGACGTTATCGCCTCACTGTACGGATTAAAATATCCCAAACAAATAATGAATTAATAAAAACCTTAGATATGTTTCATTTTTAAAAAGTATTTCTGTTACTATAAGAGTTGTTAGTGGTGTACCTTCTGTTTAACGAGCTGGGACGAGGGGGGCAGATGTAGTGTAACGTGATTTATCGCATATTCTCCTGTATATTACAATGTAATTATCTGTTGGTATACCGCACTGTACACATAGCTTGTGTCAGTCGCTATCGGAACAACCACGAGGTTAGTCGGGGTCCTTGGCTAATTTTCCACGTTTTTCTTCGTCATCCCCTGGGATACTTATTGTACAACGTGTGCTATATTTGTCCGGGCGACAGTGAATGTTCCTGTTTATGTATTTTTTTGTTTGCATTTTAATTTATGTATTGTAGTTTAAAACTGAAGAAAACCAAGGACCACGGGTTGATACATAAAAGTTTAGTGTCTAAAAGTCGTGTTTTCTTCGAAGCCACCCCATGTGAAATCTCCAGGCACCCTAAATTATAAATACGGGAAGATCCCACGTAATATAAATTGTTTTAGTTCATCTTAATTTATCAATTTGAATATGTAAAGTTAGTAATAATTTTAGGCGACGATGACAAATATATATCTGTTAAACTGGAGGTTTAAAAAAAGAATTTCTAGAAGCGATGCCATAATGCTGTGTTCTTGAAATTTATGCAAGCTACGAATTGAAGGTTAGTAACCTTTTCTTTATTTGATTATCATAAGAAAACTCATCACAGGTTCTTTCATATACATTTTAAATATTTCATTTTAAACAAACAAATAAAATTAAAAAATAATTTTCTTTTTATTTAGTTATACCTTTTTTTAATTTAAAAACTAGTAGAATAATAATAATGTTATTTAGCTTAACGAAACACATTTCTCTCCGTGGATAAGGTAATTTCTATTAAATAATTTTATATTCATTCATGTAAACTAGTACTGATCCAATTGAATATATTTAACTTGTCTATGATATGTAATTGGTACAAATGTTAACTTACTTATCTGTAGGAATTAAATTACACTAATTTTTCTATCTCATTTTAAGTCATGTAAGCTACAATCAATTAGATCTTGTCCACCGATGAATGTTCAGCCTGTACAAATTTTAATTTTATTATGAATTGATTTAGTTATTATACTTATTAAAAACAATTTTTAAAAATTACATAATATTACTGTAAATAATAAACATTTGACTAATTGTGACATATTAGTATGTGTAATGACTTTTCTACTTCGAAAGTACCCGGAGAGTAGTCAGACATAGCATCTATAGATTTATATTTATTTTAGTTAAATAATTCATTTTACATACAATTAATAATGTTTAAGAACAGGTCCTACTGCAATTTTTTAATAACACAAAAAATTAATATTGAAATAAAGTTCTCAATGCATTAAAATGGAGTTTTAAGTTTGTGTAAACATTCAATTTATTCAATTTTAATATTGGACAATGACACAATGGAAGCAATTTAACATTTAGATTTAGTTTCTTTCGATCTTGTCATATTTTAATTAATAAACAATTCAACTTATTCATAGAATTATAATTAAACGGTAACTAATTTGATCAATATTTTCTAATTTTAATAATATGAAACGTGGATTTTAGTTACATTGTAGTAATTTGAAAAATAAATAAATAATTAATCAAAAATATTTTATTAATCAAAGATAAAATTTCATAAATATAGAATTACTAAAGACCTACTGAAAATTTATTTAATTATCCATTTATCTAGATTTCCAATGCTATACAAATTTTTGGTCATTATTTGTAATTTGTTGCTCAAATTGGCATTTACATAAAGAGAACCCGATTTGGATCAAACAATTTCTTTAAATTAAATTGGTATTGTCAAAAATATTTTAAAGTTGATAAAAAACAAAAGTTTCAAAGATTACTTGCAAGTAAATAATTTTGTGACCAAAAACTATATAATTACACATATGCAATTAAACGATAACACCAATATAATTTACTGGAAACAATTGAATTAACATATGTTACATATGCTCACAATACTAATTACTTTTAGAAGAATTGTTGAAAAACAATATTTTATAATCAGTACCTTTTGCCAACTTAAAATGGTTATTAAATATGTTGAAGATTATTTGGTCACAGTTTTCTATTTATAATGAAGTAAAATGTTGATTCCAAAGTGAGAATTTCGATTTAAATATATATGAAAATGTAATAAAAAAATTAATGTACAAAAGAAATAATTATTAAAAAAAATATTTTTAAATTTAAAGAAACTTACTGTATTGTTCATTAATATTTTGTATATATTGTCACATAGGGACGATAGGACACATAAATAATCCTTAATCATCAACATACAAACATTGCCCCTAGTGCGATTATTGCTTTCGCATAATGTCTTGATTGGCATTGTCAGCACCAATACATTCCGCTGACTTGCCAAGACTCAGCGGTATATCTGGGTCACGCTTTTCTGGTGTCAATAAACTATTGTAATGTTTTGTAATATCAGACTATAAATAAAAGCGCGACGAAGATCAAGTAACGGGACAGAAGTGTGTGAACTACAACAGAGGTCACGAGTCGCCCGGTGGATACCAGTGAACCCCAAGAGCAGCCCTGAAGATGGTCCCTTACTTATTACTGTAAGTCAGACAATTTGTAATGTGTTTTTTCTATATAAGCTATGAATAACATTGTATTTATTCTGTACTGGTGTTTATCTGAGCTACTCCCCAACCCCCAATAAGTCACGGGTGTGACAATATTCAACCTTATTTTTTATTTTAGTCATTGACGATGGAACAAAGGAGGTGCCCAGAATGTTATAGTTTTCTCATGACATATGAGTGATCAAAGAGAATAATCTGATGTGAAAGAAGTGAAACCAAAGGTCAGTAGAATAGATACTTTAAGTTTGATTAGTCAAAAGTATATTTAATGCAAACACAGTCCGTCTCAAAAATTAGGTGACTGATGTCAGATAAACGAAACGGGTAAACAAATCGTAATTTTTATTTAATATTATTCCAAGTATACTCTTTCATCATTTATATAAGATTGTGAAACAATTAAAAAAAAAGTTGAAGTCATTCCTTGAGGTCTTTTCAAGGACTCACGTCACCGTACCTTGAATCTCTTCTATAGCCAGAAGTCTGCTGGTGGTAAATCTAGCGAATATGGCGGATGTTGTAAAACAATAAGGCCCTTTTTAGGCAAAAACTCCTTCACTATTCTGGACTTGAGCGGAACGCGTTGTCATGCAATAGGCACTATCGACATTTAGGGTTCAACACAGATAATTCTCTTCAGCAATCGATTCAGGAGAATTTAATTTCTATTTTAGAATTCGTGTTTTTCGATGATGTGAAAAATGGAATAAGTATTAACACTTATAAGTTGTAAATTTCATGAATAAAGTTGAGGAAATTTATAGCAGCAATCAGCTAAGTTTCGAGACAGTCCGTGTAGAAACAAAAATACACCAGTTTAAAAAAATCATAGAAAACAAGTTAATTGATGGATTAACTAAAAATTTTATTATTACATATATTTACATATGAATCATAAATTAATATAATTTTCTTGATACAGCTTTGAAATATAATTTTAATAGACAAATACATTTTGAAAATTTTGAATATCAGTCCTATAAACGTAATCAAATTTACGTATCAAATATTTGAAACAAACTATAATAAAAATACGTTTATTTTGATTATAGTTGTTTGATCAAAATTTTCAAACTTGAATGAAGTAGAATACATATATTTGTTGGACAATTCTATATAAAAATATTTATATTTATACGTTAAAAAGAAAAAAATTAAAATACTTTTCAAGGATATTTGGTGTAATAAATGGAAATTATAAACAGTAGTAGAGTACATGGAACAATTTATTTGTTATCATTCTTCATTTCTTGTCGATTAAGATTTGAATGAATAGCAAATTTATTCTATTCATATACGTGAATATTGTAAGATTAATTTGACAAATATTTTTGTATAACGTTATAGTTTTTCTTTAAAATGAACATATTTTAATTAATAAACAATCCAACTTAATCATAAAATTAAAATTAAACGTCATCTAATTTGATTAATATTTTCTAATTTTAATAATGTGAAACGTGGATTTTTATTACATTATAGTAATTTGAAAATAATAAATAATTAAATACAAAATAAAAAATATTTTATTAACAGGAGACAAAATTTCATAAATATTAAATTAATAAAGATCTACTAAAAATTCATTTAATTATTCATTTATATTTTGTTTTCGATGCGGGAAAATGCGAAAATTGACATTACGTAAAGAGAAAACGATTTGAACTATAAAACTAATCAATTTCTAAGTAAATAATTTTGTGAGTCAAAATTATGTATGTAATTAGCATAAAACGATACCACCAATATAATTTACTGGAAACAATTCAATTAAGATAGAAATGTTACAGAAATCGACTTACTGTGTTGTCCTTTAATATTTTGTATATATTCAACTTTATTTTATATTTTAGTCACGATGGAACAAAGGAAGTCCCCAGACTGTTTTAGTTTTCTCTTGACATTTGAGTGATCAAAGAGAATCTGGTGTGAAAGAAGTGAAACCAAAGGTCTGTAGATTTAATTCTTTGAGTTTTATTAGTCTGAGGTATATTTAATGTAAACACAATCTGTCTTAAAAATTAAGTGTCCAAAAATACACAAGTTTAAAAAAATCTGAAAACAAGTTAATTTCATGGATAACTAAAAATTTTATTATTACATATATTTACATACGAATCATAAATTAATATAATTTTCTTGATACAACTTTGAAATTAAATTTTTATAGACAAAACACATTTTAGAAATTTTGAATTTTTGAGACCCATAAACGTTATAAAACTTACCATGAAATAAAAAACAATTGCAATAATAAACGTCTTTTGATTATAGTTGTTTGATCAAAATTTTCTAACTTGAATGAAGTAGAATACAGATATTTGTTGGATAATTCTATATTAAAATATTTATATTTATACGTTATAAAGAACAAAATTAAAATACTTTTCAAGTTTCAATGTTTGATGTAATAAAAATATTTCTTGGATCAAATTTGAGAAATTATAAACACAGTACTAGAGTATGTGGAACAATTTCTTTTTATATCATTCATAATTTATTATCAATTGAGGTTTGCAATAATCTCAGCTATGTACTATCAGACAAATATTTTGCAGTCGAACCAAAGCCCAGTTCGTTGTAAGTTGTAAGAATAATTTAATATATATTTTTCATTTTACATTATAGGTTCTTTTTAAAATAAACTTATCATATTTTAATTAATAAATAATAATAATTTGAACAATATTTTTTAATTTTAATAATGGAAATGCGGATTTTAATTATATTATATGAAAAATAAATACATAATCAAGAATATTTTATTAATCAAAAACAAAATTTCATAAATGTTGAATTAATAAATATCTACTGAAATTCCTTTATCTAGATTTTCAATATTATACAAATTTTTGAATATTATTTGTATTTTGTTTTCGATGTGGGAGATGAATTAAAATGCTCAAATTGGCATGGACCAAAATTACTATTGCCTAAAATATTTTAAAGTTGATAAAAAACGTACAAAAGTTTCAAAGATAGAATTATTAATTAATTAATTTCTTGTCGATTAAGTTTTGCAATAATTTCAGCTATGTACTCGACGTACAATTAACTAAAATATATTTTTATTTATCAAAGTTACTTGTAATTACTTTGTATGTTGTTTGTTGTTAATCCAATTTTAAATATTTCAGTTAAAGAAAGATGATTCAGTATAACAATTTCATTACCCACGTTTTCATAATATTTATGTTTTAGGTATTATGACAAGATGCTCTAAAATATAAAGGGTTCAATACGGATTTTCTACAACCACTGTCACAAGAAGATTAAGGATGCTATACATTGCTTCAAAGAAATATCAAGTACAGCCAATGTAAAGAAGAATATATTAAGCTTTATTTACATAAAATTGGTGTAGTGGTAGTGTATTTATACTGGTGGTAGCGATAATTTCTAAATGAAGTTTTCGCAATAGGCAGTATGGTATCATTATAGTATTAACAAATCACGTTATTAATGTTTCTGCACTACACACACGAGCTACTAGTATCTGTGTACTAGATATTGAAAATTAATCATTTAAATTTAAAAATTAAAATAATAAGTAGTCATGTATGTTATTTAAAATAGGTAATATTTTAAGCAACATGTATAAATTGCCATATATGTTATGTAAATTATATTAAAATTTAGATATTATTAAGTATATTATAGGAATTTATTATTGTCAAAAATAAGGTTTATAACCTGCTTCCCCATAAACATTGGGTTTGTTAATTTGACAATTATATCAAGCATTCATTAAAAACGAGGTGGTTTGTTGACCGTGTTGTTTCTTAAATCATCATTTCAAATTGACCATTTATATTAGTATACTACAAATATAGGGTATTACAAGTCTTTCGTATTTTCCTCAACGGAAAATGATTTGATTTAGTTGAACTAATATTTCTTCCAAGCCTCTTCTTTCCACGTCTACTTGGACCATCACCCGCCTCGCTGAGACTGAGACTATGTACACTGGTGTCGCGTCCATGCTTTTGCACGGCAACTCCTCCCTATCAGCCATTCTTCGACACACTCACACCACAAAACAAGTACACTCCAAACAACCTAAGACAAATAATAAAATTCGCAAATCTTCACCAAACGCTCCAAAAGGGCACTAACCATGAGTTGGGATATGCACTCTAGAGAACCCACACCCCAAGATTCTTCAAAAAACAACAAGTTATGGGCGAAAACAATACACAAACAACTGTATGCTTCGGTTGAAGTACACGCTAATGACACCACCTTCGTTTAACCAGTTTTACAATCCCTGCACACCAGGGGCACGTGGCCGTGAACAACATGTTCAAATCCTTCGACAAGCTTGGTAGCTTAGTGATCAAGCGACCAGCGGTCCGTGTACTTTATTGTAAAACCTTTTGAGAAGTGCCTCTTCAGTTCCGTCATTCCCTGGTGGCGGTTACTAAACACTTCCTGGAGAATGATGGGGGAATTCTCATGGTCTTCTTTATCATGTTGGTCCCCTTAATTTTGTCGTTGCTTGTAAGTTGTTTTGTTTTATTGTGGTCGTTGTCATTATCGATGTTTTCCGTTTCCGCGTCCACTTCAATAAAGTCCAGCGTTCACGGAAAAGGGCCGCAACATCGTGCAGCATCAAAGGCACCTCCTGGCTGTCCTCCATTAGCACCAGGTAGTCCGCGAATGCCATGGCGGCAATGGTACGGCCGTCGGCTATCGTTCCCCCAGCGTCGTCGTGATTGAGCTTCTCCATGAGTTCATCCAAAACGAAGTTGAACAGAAGGGGACTCAGTGGGTGGCCCTGCTTCACTCCTCGTCTTATGTGTATGGGTCTGGTAGACACGGAGCCCACCCGCACAGGACGATGGACCAATGGGGGCTAGGTACATTTTTGGCGGCTGTGATGGTGAGACCGTCCGGCCCTGGTGCAGATGTGCCCCAGTTAGCACACGCCTGTTGGACGTCTTCTTCCGTGATGGAGGCGAATGTGGGTGAGACCGTCTTCGGTGTGAAGTCGGCATCGTCGGCTGGCGATGTGGATTCGAAAATTCCCCCGTACAGATCCAAAACGCACTCGACGGATGGCAGGTCAGGAGCGTCGTACATCTTCTTGCCGCTCAAGATTATGTCGGCAAATGAGGCCCTGTTCCTCTTGAAAAGATCCTGCGTACCCCAGTGAAGTACACCCTATCTTCAAAATTAGTGGTCAAGCGATCAGTCGTCTGAGCGGACGACTCGGGTTCGAATCCCGGACCGCTCACTTTTTCGCAGTTTTTCCATCGTCCCGATCCACGTAAAAGCCTGTTTCACTCACCCTGTACACTCCAAACGTCAGCAATCTCACTCCCGTAACCGAGCACCCCCGAAACACACGTCACACTCGCGTCACCTTCAACTCTCTACGTCAAAATTACTTATAAATATATTCTCCCAATTTTATTTCTTACCGAAATATTTAGCTCTCTAGCTATTTCTGAAATATTTTTTCCCTGTTCCTTTAAAAAAATTATTCTCAAACGTTTTTCTTCGTCTAAATTCATTTTATTCGTGATGTGATTGCTGTGAAGGTTCGCATTGAATTGACAACACATTTGGGAATCGCATCTTACGATGTGGTGGGGAGTCGGAAGTGCACGGTAATACAAAATGGGAGATGGGAATGGAGAAAAATCTCCATACTCCCCAAATTCACCTATGATCACTCTGTCGGTTAAAAAATCCCTCACAATATCTATCATGTCCGCTTCAATCCCTACTCTTTCCATTTCTTGTAAAATATCTCTTGGTCTTGCCGAATTGAACGCATTTTCCAGGTCCAGAGTGACCACCAGTACATTCTCTTGTTTACTCCTCCTTTTTGTGATTTCCTTTGTTATGTGTTCCATCGCTTCTAATGTGCCTCTGTCTTCTCTGAATCCGTACTGTCTATCACTCAGTCCCCGTTTACTCTCTATCTGATACATTATTCTATTATTGATCATTTTGTCCAACAATTTTGCTCCAGCAGGCAGCAAGGATATTGGTCTCCAACCTCCTTTCTCTTTTGGTAACCACACAACTTTTGCTCTTTTCCACACTGTTGGGAACACCCTCCTCGTAAAGTAAATGACATGTCATTGCCTTAAATATTTACAATGTATTTCTATTCTAGTGTTACACAAAATGATATAAAAAATAAAAAATAAAAAAATAAAATACGAAATATAACTAACTTATACAAAAGAAAAACACTAAACTATAACGTTTCGCAGCAACCACGGGCTGATCCCCAACTAGTAGTGTTCCTGGGTCGGTAGGCCCGGTGGTGTTGTCCTCCTCGTACCCTGGAATCCCCTGTTGTGCCGGAAGATACGCCTCATGAAGCTCGAGTGAATAGAGCTGCCCCATTTGACGGTGCTGTTTACACAGCTGGTTTTAAGATGTTGGGTAAACCTCAGGGCGTCCTCGGTGGGGCGGTTACATCGTGGCCAAATGCCACGGGCCCCGATGATGATGGGCAAGAACTCAAGCTTCTTCCCAGACCATCTTAGCTTTGCAGCCTCGACGAACCTGGGATTGTTATAACAACCTATAGGTGAACTTCTTACGGTCCCACGCGATGTCAAGACTGTCCCCCTTCTCCCACGATACCTGAACATCCGACACGACGGTGACGTTGTCGGCTAAGTGGATGACAAGATCGGGTTTAAAGAGGGTCCCGTCCCGATGACGCACATGCGGCTCCACCTCGGTCTGCCATCCAACGTGCCTGATGTGGTCGGCCACCTTCGCCACTATCGCGCTGTTTCTCTTTATCCGTTCGTAGTGGACATGGGAGCACGCCTGGAGAACGTGCGGCACACACCTCAGCCCTTTTGCATCCTGCCGCCTTATGCCCAAATCCCAGACGCCTGTAACACCTGGGAACATTCTCCCAGTCACGGCACCGGAACGCATTCCTATATTCGCATCTCTCTTATCCACAACCCTTCTCACCAGTGGCACCTTCTCCTTGAACCTGGTTTCACTCATACCAGCCAAGTTCTTTGCACGCAGCTCTCTCATAAACTCACTGTTTACATCACTGGTATGATGTTCGCATGCAAGCATGCTGCAGTTTAGGCGTTCAGTGCATCACCAGGCCCTATGTGGCCAGCTCGGGTACGCATGGTCGCCATCCATGAAACACGAGTGACCCTCTTACAAGCCTTCCCGCAGCCGCCCCAAAATCCATCCATTTTCCTTCCCATATGATCTTCCGCAGACTGGAGGCTCCGATACCTCCAAATACCACGGCCAGACCATTGGTCTGGTCAGGATCGCGACATGGTTCGACCACGAGTCCGCGTGCAATAGAAATCAGCACGCGTCCCCTACGTAGCTGGAAGAGAAACACCTACAAGAAACACAACAATATTAAATAAAAATATATAATACATGCTCTCCATACTTCAGCTGCCATCTGTCAGAGAGTCCCTGATTCGCAACAATCATCATGCTCTTCCGTCTACCATCATACATACATCCATTCTGTTTAAAATGTACGACGACACAAATTAGTATATGCTACACACGGTTGATTTTTGTTTCAATATAATTATGAAATTAATTAAGACGATTTTGGAATGCTCGTTTTCGTTCATCATGTTCGGTTTCCGAATCGAAACACGACTGCCGTGGATACGCATGCTGTTTTTAGTATTAGTTTTTTCCAATTTTATATTTACCTGCAAAGCGTTTTAAATAAGATTTGTGGTCGGCATTAATTGACGACCTTGCATTATTAGAATAAAATTTTGGAGTCGGTGTGAATATAGTACATTTTTGTTTCAATATAATTATGAAATTAATTAACTACCCGTTTTGTTTAATATTAATATTGTTCACGGTACAAATTGTTCATTAAATTCTAAATTATTTAATACAAATGTATATTTAATATAACTATTAAAAATAATTATATAGTAGGAATATTATTGCAGATATCATATTATTCGGTTTTAGGACTATAAAAAAGGACATATAACTTGAAATAATTTACTTTTATTATAGTGGAAATGGAATACATAAAGATAAAATTATAATATTTATAATATTTTATTTTACTGATGGAATATTCTCCATATAGTCATTAATTTAGCAAGCTTTTAAACACTTGTTTTGAAAGTACTATGTTGGGGTAAGATGGCAAAGTGCTTTGAAAATTGGTTCACATAAAAAAAATTGTGTCAGTCTTCATGGAGAATATTTTGAAAAACAAGAAACAATTAAATTTTGTTCATATACGTGTATCTCGAAACTGATTGGACATCCAAATGTATCTTCTGGCAATTTGACAATGAAGAGCAATTAATATACATATGTCGGAGGGTTCATGTGAAAAAAATACTAATGTGAATGCTCCTCCAGTGAATAAAAACGATGAAATAACGCTCTACCAAATTGGTCGGTACATCAGCTCCAATGAAGCTGCTTGGCGTATCTTTGGTTTTCCAATTCATGAACGGGATCCAGCAGTTGTTCAGTTAGCCGTCCATCTTGAAAACGGTCAGCGTGTATTTTTCACTAACGAGACAGCGATTGATCGTGCAATAAATCCACCTAAAACTACACTCATTGCATTTTTTGAATTGTGTAATCGTGCGGATGATTTTGGTGTCTTTGCACGAACATTACTCTATTCACAAGTACCACGCTATTTCTCATGGACTCAAACAAAAACATGGATGCCCCGCAAGCAAGGCTCACCAGTTGCTGCATGTCTCAATTTATTTAAATCAAACGCCTTGGGACGATTATTTACAGTCAATCCAAAACACACAATGCACTGTGCAACGGTACGCGATTAGTCATTCAAAAATGAATGAAAAACGTGATCGAAGCCAGCATTTTAAATGGCAAGTTCAGAGGTGAAAATATACTAATACCACGGATTCCTATTATACCTACAGATGTGCCAATTCAATTCAAACGTATTCAGTTTCCGATTAGATCGGCATTTGCAATGACTATCAACCAATCTCAAGGTCAAACGATGTCTATTTGTGGCTTAGATTTGAGAACATCATGTTTTTCTCACGGACAATTATACGTGGCATGCTCTCGAGTGGATAAACCATCCAGTTTGTTTGTGTTAGCTGAAGATGGACTAACAATAAATATTGTTCATGCTACAGCATTAAGAGTTTGATATTGTTTATTAGTGTTACTGTCGTAATTGTTTAACTAATGATATATAATTTTAAGGAATAAATTATAATAACTTAAAAATAATGTTTGCCTTTTGTTATTTTTATATTCCCTCATCGTTCACAGCCCTCCATGCTTATTTCACGCGTATACCACATTATTACATACATACAATATACACATTCTAACATACATACATATTTACAATAAGTAAGCTATTTTTTGTCTACACTAGAAATTACTTGAAAGTTATTTATATGGCAAAACAACGTTTGCCGGGTCACCTAGTTTAATATAAATTTTAAATAGAAAGTGACAGATGGACAAAAAGATATCGGTAGTCTGTAAGAAATGGCAACACCGCCTTCAAAATGGCAACATCGCTGCATCCCGAGATCGTGCCCAGTAATGTTTCTTGTTTATAACATTGGGTTGGTACTTCTTAGGTTTTCTAAGGCCCAACGAATTTAACCACTTAGCAATTCGCGCGCCAACTTCCCAGTGACATAAAGTATATTTTAGTTTTTGTTCATATTAATTAATACTAGTAAATGATTTATAAAATCAGTGTAATATTTATTACGGAGTAAATTGTTGTAACCCACAACAATCCCGACAGACGCTATAACTTGGTAGATTTTAGGTTATAGAAGACGGTCAGATGATGTTTATGTTTTAGGACAATATATTTCTGGTAAGAGACTTTTTATATAACCAACTTACGTAATTTAATTGTTTGTGTTTGTTGTTTTATATTATTTTATAAACCGTAACGTTAATGTGTTCGTTTATTTTTATTCATTGAATTTGAAGTAAAGATTCATTTGTATTAATTCATTTCATGCTTCCTGCTTAGTTATTGCTATTGTCAAAATTCAGAAAGTTACTTTTATAGCAGTTATATTAGTTATAATTATTATATTACAATTTTAGTTTAGATGAGTGTCGAAGTAATATTATATTATATTATTATAATATTTATATTATATTTATTATATATAATTAATTTGTTTGTTTTTGTCATGAATATATAATAAAATTTATGCAAAATATATAATATTTATTTATTTTTATACTCTATCAGAAAAACATAACCTATATTCATTTATTATAAATTTTAAATAGAAAGTGACAAATGGCAACACCGCGTTCAAAATGGCAACATCGCTGCATCTCGAGATCGTGCCTAGTAATGTTTCTTGTTAATAACATTGGGTTGGTACTTCTTAGGTTTTCCATAGAAAACCTAAGAAGTACCAACTCAATGTTATAAACGAGAAACATAACTGGGCACGATTTCGGAATGTAGCCATGTTGCCATTTTGAATGCGGCGTTGCCTTTTCTTACATATTTTGTTTATCTGTCACTTTTTTAGGGCGGGAAACCTTTCATTTAAAATTTTCAATTTCAAATGTGTATAGGTTAGGTTTTTCCAAAGGTATATAAAAACAAAACAATTAAATATTTCACATCAACTTTATTATATATCAATGGTAAAAACAGAAAACATTAAAATATACATACTATATAACCAGAATTAAATCAGAACAAATGTTTTCTAATCTTAATTTAAGCTTTTAATTTTGAAATTTTAGAAATAGTATTTCGATGCATCTTATACAACAAAGAATTCTTCTCAGCATTATTATTACTAATTGTAGTTTTAACACAGACGGAGGATACAGATTTACCATATGAATTATTTGAAAGAATAGGGCAAAAACTAGAACTAGGAATTTTGGATACTTGAACATTATTAATACTAATAAAAGTAGAAAGAACTGTAGAAAATGTGTAGTGGAACAGGAAAAAGACTTATTCTTAAAATTGATATTTGTTAGAACATTTAGAATAACTACAATATTTTCTATTATAACCAAAAATTGCTGAGAAAAATCCATTATAAAATTTATTCTATTATATTATTATTATATATATACCTGAAAGTATTTTTTGCATTGGGGATCCTTAAAGATACATCTCTTCAAGAGGTCATCTAACCTAAAACCGTAATGTAATTATTACAACTGCTGTATAAGAACTTTATGAAATTTGGCAAAAATAATAACTAACCAGCAAAAATGAAATGAATTAAGAAAAATTTTACATTAAATTCAATGATTGAATAATTTAAATAAACAACATTCTAACAAGCTATGTAAAATAATATATACAATAACAAATACAAACAATTAAATTATATATAGTGGTATATAAAAAGATTCTTACCAGAAATATACTTTCTCAAAGTCCTAACATTCATCGACCACGCTCTCTTCTCTAACCAAAAAACTACTGAATTTTCGCCATTCTAAAATCTAGTAAATTACTAAAATCACTAAATATTCCCTATACATCTCAGAAATTTTTGGGGAATTTCCATTACCAACTTTTAAAATTAAACATTAAAAATCCCTACAACCCCAAACATAAAGGTCGTGCCTTTTCGACGATTCCGAACGTCTATCATCGGCTGTTGCCCCTCCGTCCCTATTCGCTTGGCCCCCCCTGTAGGTTTTCTATGTAACCACAGAACATCTAAGAAGTACCAACCTCTTACTAAAAATGGGAAACAACACTGGACGATAAATTGATTTGTAGTGTTGTAGTCACGAAGTATAGATATAAGGAGTCCAAACGTAATGTTAAATAAATGGTAGCATTTTAGAGGACAGAATGTTTTGCCGGTAGAGCGCGCCAGTTTTGAAGAAATACTCGTTTAAATCCTTACGCGAGTAATTTTGTTGATACTGACAGCTCTGGAAATTAAAATAATTAAATTAATAATGATAATAATAATAACATCGGTATGTCCTGAACATATGCGCAGCCAGTGGCAGAAAAGAGAACTATGATCTGGGTTTAATATTGTATACCACGAATACTGCGGAAAAGCCTATACCGTTGGCGTAAAATTGGCGGAAATAGTTTCAAATTTAAATTAATTGGTATATTATTGGGTGAATTGTGAGAAATAAAACAAGCTATGGAATTAAAACATTTTTATTACAAATTATTTATTGTACATTATAAAAAATACATCAGTTTTCTGTATACTACATATTATATATAACAAAAATAAATAAATAAATACAAATACAACACAATAAATTTCTTTAACAACAATAACAAACAACATGAAAATAAATAATTCGAATTAGAATTCAAATTAGACAATGAACTTTCAAAAACATTAAAATTAAAATCTCTAGACGTGGAAGGAATAGATGGACTAAAATTCAAATTAACAATAGATTTTCAAAAACATTAAAATTAAGATCCCTGGAAGTGGAAGGAATATAAGAATGAAAAAATAATGGTGGCAAACGAACTATTTTAGGTTTAAGGCGACGAATTTTTCTTATTATAATGAAAAACATGACATGTTTTGATAGATAGATTAATATTACAAATTGACAAATTGAACGCCATACTAAATTTAATTTAGAATCGGAAGGTGGCTTAAAAAACGATTTATTTTTAAAATTAGAATTATGAACATCACTATAATATGTATTGGTCCTGCAAACTATTTAACCTACAAAATAACATTAATTTAATCAACATATAAGAAAAAGTACAGTCGGCGTCAGATCTGCAGTTACACCTCGAATTCAAAATCGCTTGCGGTGCATTGTCGGCCGGCCCCCACCACATACTCCCCGCTCACTCCGCGTGTTTTTGATAACTGATTAAAAACAATTAGTCGACGTTGCACTGCCGAAAGGAAAAGATGCCTCGCAATATTTCTGATGAAACGCGAATGCGAATTATATTTTTACACGAACAAGGGATTAATAATACAGAGATATGTCGTCAGCTCAATGTATCTGTAAGAAAAATTATGAAAACGTTGGGGAAAAGCATGAATTATTAATTTTGTTTATTATATTTTTTAATGAACTTATTATGTAGCGGAGGAAGTGTGCCACTATATGTAGTTTAGGGCTATACTACTTGTTTACTCGATACTTTTTTAGATCCAATATTAAAATTTCTCTCTTGTTTTAAAATCTATTATAAATGTGTTCATTTTGTTTAATTGTCTAACAGTTAAACATGTTAACACACTATAAGCGGGTCGGGTAAAAATACCTGCCTCGAGAACTGTCGCTTATTAGCGGGCCGGGTATTTTTACCTTTTTGAATGTACTTACTTTAAAAGCGGGGTAAGATAATTTTACTCTATTGGTTTACATACGGAACTGAAAGAATTATCTCCTATTGTTTGTTATGATTCAACAACTTGTACCATCGGCTACAGAATTGCATTATCACTTTTAAAGAGAAAATTGTATGGGACTATGAATTTTTTTATTTATTTTGAATAACTGTATGATTTATTTTTATTTCCAATCTTATTTCTTTTAAGGAACTAAATTAAGACATACATTTAACTTCAGAATTATTGCTGTTTGTGGAACAATAAATTAAACGTTTTTTGTCAATCAAAGTTTATTTTTAATTTAGTTATTTCAAATAATTGGATTATAAAATAAGGATTGTAAGCAATTTGACTATTTTGATCCACGCGTAATGTTTTCCGATTATTATCATATAATACAAAGCAAAATTCGAACATTTACTAACTAGAGGTGTTGAATATTTTTTAAAATAGTTCAGTATTTAGTCGGTATTCATAGGGTTATAAAATATTCATATAAAATAAATAATGGCTTCTGACAGTGTTAGTGAAGTTTACGCAGATAATTAATTATTAATTAATACTGTCTAGTGATTCTGAACAAAGTGACAATGAAGAAGTTGAGTGGTCAGAATATGATAATCCTCCAAATATTGAACAATTTTTAGGACAAAGTGGCGTTGTTGTGATACCAAATAATCCGGAAAGTGTGATTGAAGTAGTTCAACTTTTCATAGGGAATGATTTGTTTGACTACATGGCAGAGGAAACTAATCGTTATCACTCACAAAATGTTGATAGGTTTAAAGACAGTGGAAAATCTGTAAAATGGATAGACGTGTCTACGGTAGAATTAAAAAAAAATTGTAGGACTACTTCTACTTATGGGGAAGGTTCGTAAAGACACTAGGGATGAATATTGGTCTACAGACAGAACAATCGAAACTCCAATTTTTGCGCAACTGATGAGTAGAGATCGTTTCCGCCAAATATGGTATTCGTGGCATTTTTCTAACAATGAAACTGACATTAATGAAAGAGATCGCATTAAAAAAAATTCGACCAATCGTATCTTACTTTACATTAAAATTTGAACACGTATATAAGCCACAACAAGAGTTGTCATTACATGAAAGTATTATGCGATGGACAGGTCGATTATCTTTCAAGGTGTATAATGCTTCAAAAATCACCAAAAATGGAGTTCTTATTCGGATGGTTTGTGAAGCAAAAACGGGATATATATGCGTTTTCCGAATATACCATGGTGAAGGAAGTCGACTTCGGGAAACAATTTTACACCTCCTACAGCCATATGAAAACTTATGGCACTATGTCTATATGGACAATTATTATAATAGTATTGATTCGAGCCAAATCTTGTTACGACATGGATTCCGAAGTTGTGGCACTATTCGTAAAAATAGAGGCCTTCCTAAATGTATACAAAATGCAAATTTAAAAAAAGGTGAATCTATGTTTCGTCGCCGAAAAGACATTCTGTTACAATGTTGGCAATCAAAAAGACCAGTTCGAATGATATCTACAATTCATTCAGCCCGTATTATAGAAAGTGCAAATATTGATTGGAAGACAAAGGAAAACATTTGGAAGCCGATATGCTTTATTGATTACAATAAATTTATGAAAGGTGTCGATCGCGCAGATCAGTATTTGTCATATTATTCTATAGTACGGCGCACAAAAAACGGACGAAAACTTTAAATCTTAATTCAAAAAAAAGTTATAAAAGCTTTTTGCATGATGTGGTCAAAGAATGGATAAGTGGCAATGACGTAGATAATACTGATGATCCAGAACCCAGCACTTTTGGTACATGCAGAGGAAATGATTTTCCAAATAGATTGTTAGTTACAAAAAAGCACAAAATTGTAAAAATATTTACGGGAGGGAAAATAGTTTAACTTTATGTGTCAGTTTTGTAATGTGCCTCTTCATAAGGGAGAATGTTTTTTTAAATATCACACCGTAAAAAAATATTAGTATGATTTGGTTCATGTCACTTTAACATCTGATTGACAACTAAGTGACAACTTAGATAATTGATGTTCTACATTTTAAAATACAATGATGATTTATTATCATGAAATTTTTGATTAATATTTTTTAAAATTCGTGAAAGATTAATGTACCCTGTTCGGAAAAATAAACTTAAAACCTTGTTATTTTATTAAATTTAAAATTCTAATTAACACTAATAACTACTATTTTCATATCTATAGTTGTTTGGGTTTATTGGTCGACGTTTGTTGGAATTATATCCTAACGATTCTCTAGCATGAGTAGTTAGCATCTTCAGAGGTTTGATTTGGTTCATATCACTTTGACATCTTATTGACAACTAAGTGACAACTTAGACAATTGATAATCTAGAAATTTCGTTATGTTCCTTGGTCGTACTTATTTGCTTAGCGATTTTGGTGTTTTTGAGCACTGGTGTCCATATTTTATCCAGCTTCAATGCTTCTTATTTTCTGTTGAAGTTGTTTCCGTGTTTATGGATTTGATTCCCCAATCATTACCTTGCGATTTAAATTAATATTTATAACATGAATTTTTATTAAGTTATTTATTTAATTAATTTATTTATTTAAATAAAATAAACGATATAAAATAAAAATATAAAAAAATAGAACTAAACCAATAATGAAAAAACAACATTACTTATTTCGTTTCAATTGTTTCATCCATATAATGTACGTTTGTGTGTGCATTTTGTTTATCATTTCACTTAAATAAAGTTCGTTCAAGATCAATAATATTTCATTGAACTTCCAACAGTACTGTTTTGATAGACAGAAAACTAATATTAATAAATCTTATGACATCAAATTTCATTTAATTTTTGACAATTTGTTTTTTTTTAAATAATTTAAGCAAATAAGACCAAGTTTTAATAGAAAAATAAATATGATTATAATGGAGAAAAAAATCTGTAATTTAATTTCGGAGATTTTTATGCAAATAGTATAAAATAATACAAACTCATGGGTTAATAATATATTTACTTTGTTACATATTTAAAAATAAATCATGATTTTTAGTGGGTGACTGTTCAAAGGTGGATTCGGAATTTTGAACAAGAAAATCGTACCACTAACAGATCATGGCCAGGCAGAACACCTTTGTTAGGGACAGGTCAAACAGAAAGAATGGTGAATGCATTTATTGAAGACGGGTTTCAACGAACTTCGACATTTGCTGCAGAATTTGGAGTAAGTCCAAGCACAATAAGAAGAACCCTTCATAATCAAGGTATTCATAGTCGCCAGCCCGCCACTAAAATTAAACTGTCCGAAGAAAACCAAAGGGAAAGACTGACTTTTGCCCTCGAATACACAGATTTTAATTTTTCTACTACTATTTTTTGTGACGAAAAGTTCTTCCAGTCATCTCAGCATGGAAGGTTACATTTTTGGCGGCGAAATGGTACTCGATATCAGGAGAACCACATTGTACCGAATACTAGATCTACAAGGATTTGTATCAATTTGTGGGGTTGGGTGAGTGCCGCTGGTCCAGGGGAACTTGCCCTCATTCCTGGTAGAGCAAATGCAATGAGTTATCTCGAGGTGCTGAATGAAATAATGTTACCTTCAGTGCGTGCGGTGTATTCTGCATAATTAATTTTGTAGATGACAAGTGTCCAATTCACCGTGCACGCATTGTCCGTGAGTGGTTTAATCAGCACCCCGAAATAAATCGACTTCTATGGCCTCCTCGATCCCCAGACCTCAACCCCATTGAAAATCTTTGGGGCTTGATGGTTCAAATGTGGGAGTACAAGAATGAGCGCACCAGAGAGGAATTGTAGAACCATTGTACGCGTGTGTGGGAGGAAGCAAGAGGGTGCAATTATTGCCAAAACTTTGTTGCTTCCATGGGCCAACGGCTTCAGGCAGCAGTGTGGCCATTCAGCAAACCATACCCCTCTGAACTTGATAAATTCGTGAGACACTTTCGGCACGGTTCGGTTTCTGAATCGAAACGGAACTGCTTGGACCCACATGTTTATAATACATTAGCAGCGAAGTAAACAAGAGTTTTGTCTGTTTCTTATAGCGTTACACAAACTTGAATATATGAAACTCGATGCGAATCTTCAACATTGTTGTTGATATATAATTTGATGAATTGTTTGAATTGTTCTTAATAAAAACTGTTTTAAGAAAGTAAAAACCATAAAACATTCGTTAATTTATACATAAATTATCTATTATACGTTACTAAAGATTAATTTACTTCAATGATAAAATGGTATATAAAGATTGAAATTATATTTTTTTATATCTTGAGTAAAATTTAAGTACATTAGAATAATTATTGTTTATTACTAACAATATTAATTAAAAGTAAAGTAAAACTCAATAATATTACTATGTTCCTTAATATTAGGATTAAAACTAAGTCTTACATGATATTTAATTTAATAATAAAACTATCTTAGACTTAGACTATAGCACAACAAATGTAAAATTAAATATTTATTATAAATTTGTACACAAATGTAGTATTCGGAATATTTATATTACAAATACATCAAACAAAGTACAAATACTATTAAATTATTGGACAAATATGATAGTTAAGACAGCCAGAAGATACATTTGGATGTTCGATCAGTTTCGAGATACACATGAACAAAATTTAATTGTTTCTTGTTTTTCAAAATATTCATGGGAAGATTGACACAATTTTTTATGTGAACCAATTTTCAAAGCACTTTGTCATCTTACCCCAACATAGTACTTTCAAAACAAGTGTTTAAAAGCTTGCTAAATTAAGGGCTATACGGAGAATATTCCATCAGTAAAATAAAATATTATAAATATTATAATTTTACCTTTATGTATTCCATTTCTACTATAATAAAAGTAGTAAATTATTTCAAGTTATAAAATGATTCTTTATTAAAACAGTCAAATAATTATATTTAATTATATTGTATGATTCAAATTAATTTAAAGTTTTCGTTTAATATTTAAATTAAATACAACATTTATTTTTAATCAACATATTTTTTTAATATTAACATTTGAAATCAGTTCAATTAAACAAACTTAATAATTCAGTAAATAATTTGAAGTTCTTCAAATATAAAAGAAAATTTCTCTTTTGGTTTTCATTAATCTGAACTAAATTGTTATTATGATTATTATTGAACGAGTCGTGCTGTGGAATTAATAAAATCTATACCAAATTTATTCTCAGATTTATCAGTAATTTTATAATTGAATATTATTTTCCACACTAGATATAAAATAAATGTTTGTCCTTTTTTATAGTCCTAAAAACGCATAATATGATATCTGCAATAATGTTCCTACTATATAATTATTTTTAATAGTTATATTAAATATACATTTGTATTAAATAATTTAGAATTTAATGAACAATTTGTACGGTGAACAATATTAATATTAACAAAACGGGTAGTTAATTAACACATTTGTGTTTGAAATCAAAATCATAGTATTTCTCTCAGAATTATTTTATTGTATAAGATTATCTTAATAATTATATAATATATTTTTACAATTAATTTAACCATAAATAAATATTGATTGTTTATTACATTATTATCATTATTTATTTTATAATTGTAGTTATATTATTAATTTCATAATTATATTGACACAAAAATGTGCTATATTCACACCGACTCCAAAATTTTATTCTAATAATGCAAGGTCGTCAATTAATGCCGACCGCATATCTTATTTAAAACGCTTTGCAGGTAAATATAAAATTGGAAAAAACTAATACTAAAACCAGCATGCGTATCCACGGCAGTCGCGATTCGATTCGGAAACCGAACGTGATAAACGAAAACGGGCACTCCAAAATCGTCTTAGACCCGAAAAACCCGGTTTGCTGAATAGCCACACTGTCAGGCAGTGATAGATGCCTACGGTGGATATACCCTCCTGACCAGGTTCGTCGCCAAGCGTTATTCGATGGCCCACTTACAGCCGGCATGCATGTGGCGGCAGAGGCTCCTGCAAGCAGGACTCGGGTTTCTTGGTCGGGTCGTGATTTCGTGAGAGTCATCCAACTATGAGCAAATTCCCTTCCCACTGTGGGACACCCCTCCAATAACGAACATCTTAGAAAATGTCGAAATCCCTGCTGCAACGATACCGAGACTCTATGCCACGTTCTTCAGCAATGCAGTGCTTCGCACCGAGAACGGGTAAAATGACACAACGAGGTAGCGAGAAAAATTGCAGCCGAATCACGGAAGAACTGGGAGGTCGAAGAGGAACCACACATTAGATGTTCCGACGGCAGGCTTTATAAAACTGATATCGTAATTCATAAAGACCACAACAACATCGTGGTCTGCGATGTTCAGGTTTCCTGAAAAGGTAAGGACGACCTCGACTCGAGTCATCTTCGTAAACTAAACGTGTATAATAATCCGCACTTTATTGAGGCTGCTCAAAGACGCTGGTCCGGACGTAATCTGCTGTTTGCGCCCATTACCATCGGGACTATTTTACTTTTTACTTCTATTTTATCAGGAATTTACGAACAACGAACGCCCATTTCCTAGGCGAAATGCAAGGCCTTGTGCCTTGTTACAACTATAGCCAAATGCCTCGACATCTAACTACTGACGCGCATGAATGGATTTACGAAATTCCCACTATCCCTACCCACCAATTCAACAGGGAAGAGCAGAGTATAGTAAGGACAAACATCACAAGGCTGTTCAAAACCTTGAATGCCTGTATTATTCAATGGGCACTAACAAACGACAAGAGAGAGAGAGAGAAGCACTAGAGAAGAGAAATTGTAAGAAAGAATGGAGAAGTTACAGGCAAAGATCGACGAGGTACTGGTCAAAATTCAAGAGACAGGCACACAACACTACAAGGACCAGTGACAGACAGGAAGCTGCACACCCCTATAAGAACATATGCCAACATCACAGGAAACAGACCTGGTGGAGAACAAAAAGACGAAAGAAAAGAAGGATAGAAAATTCCAGAAAAGAAACACGAATTAATAATTGGAGTTGAAGGAGCCGATGAACAGACAAATGGAGTAGTAGTGATCAGGGAGGCGCTAGAAACGTTTAGATGAAACCTTCCGAACGGAAAAAAAAGAAGAGGGACAGTAATTCTACAAAGTATTAATAAGAACCAGAAAAACAGGGTAAAATAAGCTCTCCAAAAACAACATGGCTTAACGGTAAAAAATCCAAAACAACGTCAACCACAATTAATAATTAAGGGCGTTGAGAAAGGACACAAATGTTAAGATAAAACAAAGACATAAAACAGACCCTAACTGAAGAAAACCTTAAAAACACAAAAGTTGTAGCAATAAGGGACACCAGAAATCCCTACAAGGAAAACGTTATAATAGAAACAGACCCCACAACATTTAGATACCTCATCAAAAAAGAAAGAGGGACCCTGCACCTCATTCATGTATACTTTGAGGAACACATCGAGGTAGCAATATGCTTCAAGTGCTGCAGGTTTGGGCATGTGGCAAAATACCGTGGAGAGGACTCAGCATGCAGGAAGTGCGGCGAGAAGCAATCAAGGAAACGAATGCAAGGATGAAAGGCTGAATTGTATAAACTGCCGGAGAATGGGGTTGCAAGAAAGACAGCACAGCGCAACCGACACAAGATGCCCGACGCTAACAAGAAAGCGGGAAATAGCGAGGTCCACAGTCAACTACTAAAATCATCATGGCTGAACAATTAAAAATTATACAGATAAACTTAGACAGAGGTAAAATGGCAATGACTTTACTAGAAGACATGTTCCACAGAAGCGACGCAGGCATAGTAATAGTGCAGGACCCCTATCGAAAACACACCTTTATAAACGATTATAGATGGCAGATAGAGAAGCAAGGAGAGCTAGAATGCAAGATTATGAAACGTGTAACTTATATATAATGACTGATAAGATAATGAAAGAGAACGGAAATAAGAGATGGCTAAAGATGTGGAATGAAGTATGGAGAAAGGGCACAAGAGGAAGATGGCTTTTTGATTTTATTAATGATGTAGACTTCGATGGATGGGATACTAACAGGAAAAGTACATAAGCACTAACAGATCATAGGAATTTTAATTCATATTTAGAGAGATTTAAAATCAGTGTAACAGATGGTATGTGTAGCTGTGGAGTAGGTGAGAAAGAAGACTTGGAACATGTATGGATAAGATGCCAGAAGTTAGTGAGGGTCAAGGCAAGAGATAAATTGAAAGCTGATATGAAGTTGGTTAGTATGGAGGATTGCTTGGATTGAAATATATGAGGACGTTATTGGCATAACTTGAAGAGAAAAAGGTATTTGTTTTACTGATAAGATAAATGGCCTATTACTATTTTGGATGTAGTATCAAAGCTGCCAGCTTCTAATAGTGCACCAGGCACATTAAGAACTGCAGCGAAACTTTCTTTTGATTTCAATTTTTAATAGACTAATGTTAATTATGTCTTTGTTATCGATGTTGAAGTCTGATTTTTAAATATCAAAGATTAATATTAGCACCACTGATTAATAGGTGATTAATAAATAGATAATTACATTGACATAAGTTATGAGAGCACAAAACATTGTCAAATTAACAACCCCAATGTTCAAGGAGCAGCAGTTTATAAACCTTATTCTTGACAAAACAAAATTGATCTGAGGTATAATAAAATTAACACAACAGAATGATAAATCTTAGCATATACATAATATGTATACAATTGTAGAACCATTTCGTATGTTACATAATTTTAAATTGTCCTATATCCGATGTTCTATTCTGTGTGATATTAGCATTGTTATGTAAATTAAAACATGTTAAATATCTATGATAATCCTCTTGTAGCTGAAGAAAATCGGTCTTGATGAGCCCTTTTCAGAAAATGATCCAAATACCTAAAACAATAAAATTGATTGATTGATTAAATTGATATTAAAAATATATTTGTGCCAAAAATTCTAATTAAATCTTCTTTCTTAATAATACACTTTCTTTAATATACTTTTGTCTTAATTATGGTGATTATCATAGTCTCAAATTGCTTGATTTTGTTGAAGGTTTTCAGTCCAAAGTATCAGAGCTTAATTATTTTAGACGACGTTAATAGGAAGTGCAACATATTGAGAATAATGTTGCAACTAAAACTTGTGACTGATATTTCCTTTAATTATCTATAAACTTCTTATGTTGGGTGTTCTGTGTGTTACCTACTACCGGTTTTTTCAAACTGGACCATAGAAAAAGTTGTTTAAGATTATGTACCACTGATACAAAAGTACAAACAAATCACAGAGCAACAAACAGATTAAAGAGATAGACATATCGCAATTACTCTTTGTATTGTTTTATGATGAAACTGCATTATAGCGGCATAAAATTAAGTTGGTAACTCTGGAACCTCCAAACGTTGCCGTTGTGAATTTTTATATTTTGTAAAATTTCATTTCTTACATGTGTTTACTTAAATCCATTTATTTTGGATAGAATTATATTTATATTTAATTTATTTTCGTGTTTATTAATTTGCGTCTGATTTTTCATTTATTTATATATAATTTTTATTGTCTTTGATTTGTGTGATTTATATTAATTTTATTGGTAAGTAAAAAACTAATTTATTTGTAAATTATATTATTAATTTTATTTCAACTATTCACAGATAGTGCTATAGTTTTAACTTAGTATTTTTAGATAGTCATAGATTTATTCTAATTATAATATCAGCTATGAATAATAATAACATTGAAACGATATTGTTTTTTAATGATCCACCTATTTTTGGCTATAAAAAATTGAAATTTTTTTTGACGCATTAAAGAATATGTTTCAACCAAGTAAAAAAATTCCTTGGAGAAAAATTAATTTTAAATTTGAAAAAATTGAATTTTCGAAGTTTATGTAATAAATAATAATAAATTAGATAAATAAGATTAGTTAAAAAAAATGGAAATCTAACCTAACCTAATTTTTTTCAGTAAGTTCATCAAAAATGTATTTTCAAGAAAAAAAATTGTCAATAACGTTTTTTTATAAAATAAAATCTAATAATTTTAAATTTTAGAAATACTGATTTTTTAACATTTTTTCTTGAAATTAACATATTTATTATTTAAAACTTTTTAGTTTTGTTCCTGATTTGTAACTATTTTAATAATAATTTTCAAATATTTCTGTAATAACAAAAACGTAACATTTTTATATAGTATAATGTTCTATTTTTGATGAAACCTCAATTTAATAAAAATTGTTAAATTTGAAAAATTCATAAAATATTGAAAAATATTTAAAAATGTGATAGACTTATTGAAAAAAAAATAGACATATACTATAAAAAAATGTTTATAAAAATTTCAAGCAAAAACCGCAAAAATCGACACTTTTTCAAGTTTAAAATTAAATTTCCTCTAAGAAAAATTATTTTTTTACTCTATCAAAACATACTCATTTAATATTAATATTGAAAAAAAATTGTTGATAGCTCAATTTTTCGATTTTTAATGGCAGAAAATAGGTAAAGTAGTGGTTCTAAACAATTATCTCAAATGGGTGGATTATCTCAAATGTGATGCAAATCCCGATGATTTATAGAATATAGAAAACATGTGAATGAAGGCAAAAAGTGCCATTTTGGAACATCAGAAGCTCTATTTATTTCGCATCTACACGAATTTGTTTGGCGAAATAAGTATAAAAGCGAAATTTCTATAATTCATTCTTAGTTTACATTTTATGCTCATATCAGAATATAAAAAAACGACAAAATCTCAAAAAGTAGTAAAATATTAGATGCGGCAACGTTGTGAATGTTCTTGATGATAAAGCGCCTGCGCATAGAAAGCCTGCGCCTGCGGGAACTACCAACATAATTTCAGGCCGCTATAATACAACTTTATCCCAAATTTTATAAGACTTATACCGTGTTAACTGTTTATTTTATTATTCAATGTCAAACACTATCTATAATTTTTAGATTTAGAAAATGAGAATATATTTGAAGAGATCTGACTGGTCTGGTCAATGTAATATGAATCTACTTAGACAATAAAGTCCAAGTGAATTCACTCAGCCATATGTGAAAATCTTAATTGATGAAAAGTGTTTGTATTATTCAGGTTGGTATATTTAATTTTAACAAGTTAATTAATGTAAAATGTTTTATTGTTTAATCATCTACATTATACACTGTTTATTACAAATATTACAAACATAAAAAGTAAAATGGTTTTAACTATATTACTACTTTTACTGTTTACTAATAGATTTTAACTTTATGTTTTAGGTGATGACAACTGAAATACTAAACTGATGGTTTACATTAAAGTTGTCTGTGGAGCAAGCCATTTAATCATGTTTACCATTCTTCAAATAAATGTGAAAGGTATGTGTCTTTATCTTGCCACACAAGTGACTTATGTATTGATATTTTGCTGCAAAATATTAATGAAAATATTTTAATATTCAAACAACAATTAATCTTAACTTTTGCTCTCTTATGTTAATATTGTTTCGAAAGGAAACCTGTATCTGTGGCTACTTGATTTTTTCTTTTTATTTTATTTATATGATTCATTTGTTTTTAATCAGTAGACAATAGTTATATTCCAATTCAACAATGAATGTAAAATTATCATGAGTAGTTCTTTAGTAGTAGTAGTTTCATTTAGCTTATATTTAATTTGCCTAATTTATACAGTTCTTTTTAATATATGCTATGTGAAATATATAAATAAATACAAATAATGTTAAAAATGGAATGCTTTAAATAATGTTTTATTTTTCCTTTTTATATTTTAGATATCAATAACTGAAAAACTAAATTGATGTACACCTTTACATCTATGCAACTGAGATTATCAATATTGAAGTCAAAGTCAGTGTATATTCATTTAGCTTGTTATTCATGTGATTTAATTGAATATATCCATATATAGAATATTCAAAGGGGTTTGCACAAAACAATATTGAAATATAATCTCATTTTGTGTCATCAGGTCTTATTTTTATATCAATATTGGTGAACACTAATCAGAAATCAATTGAATTGATTTTGACCACTTCTGAGGGCAGTTGTTATTTTTAAGATTCATTATATGTTTAATTATTATCAATAACATTTCATAAGAATACAGAGCTGGGCACAGACTGGTAAAATTATTTTGTATTTGCAATTCATTTATTTGTTATACATTATTTTGTTTAAAACAAACAAAATATTTGGGTAATATTGAAAACATGTAGCAAAAAAAGATTTTAAATTAAAGAGGGGAAATCTGTTTAATATTGTAATAAATATTATAAATATTTTTATATGATATGTAAGCATTAAAAAGAAAATAAAACATCTTTTTATTTTTTAGACAATGACCAGTAAATGGAATGAAGATTACATTGGGTATTGTTTGAAACAACATCTACATTTCTACTCAAACTAAGGTTAGTGTACATTTATTTTTAACTGAGTTAATATGCAATTAAAAATGAATTAAGTTAATAACATATTGGGTTATTTTTATTATTTAAGTCTTATCGTATTTGATTTGATTGAACTCCAAAAGTGACATTTAATATTACTGTTATTTTGCGAAGTAAATTATTATTTTGTGGTTTTCAAATTACAAATTAAATAAATAGGAAACGTTTAATTACAGATTCTACAACCAAGTTTGAATTCTAAAATATTGAATATATAGTTTAGTCTTGATATAGTGAACTAATTGAGCAACGATTTTATCACTCCACCGCAGTCGTTCACTATTTAGAATGCAAAAAAAAATACACAACATTGGTATTTAAAGTGTGTTTAATACATTAATAGTTTAACTTTTTAAAAAATTCATAGTACATTTATAATAAAAAATAAAATAAATATAATAAAATTAGTTACTAGAATTAAAAAAAATTGTTAATTTAGTTTGCCTTCTTTGTTTATTGTATATTTTTTGAACCAACATAGCTCTCAGGTTATGAATAACTATCCCAGAATATTATACTTAATTCGAGTTTTCTTTGACCCACTGAATAACATTGTTTAAAGATTTGAACATTTCATCAGTGGATATTAACTTGCCTGTCATAATTGAATTTTCAGCAACATAACACTGTAATTTATCTATTGTAGAATTGTTTTAATTTTGTTATTTATGTTTAAAATGTTAATATTTAAATTTATTATTTATAGAAAGTGTCAATTACTTTTAATTGGAACAAATGGGACGCATTAAACCACCAATCATCTATTTAATGGCAAATTTACGTTTTTCAGTTTCTCATGAGTATCAAGAATTAATTTATATACAATAATATACAACATATATGAAAGAATTTCAATCCTACTATGTAACTTATTTTCGCCTACATCAAAAACAAATAAAATAAAACCAATCAAAATATAAAACGTTTCAAATGTATTTCGGTACCTTTAATGATGAACATTACTGTTTCTCAAATTGTTTAAATTGAAATGAAAAAGATCACAGAGTGTTGTTGCTGAACAAATATATACAACAAGGAGGTTTAAAACCTCTCTGATCAGTATTTGTGAAATATTGAATAATACTTTCTACTCATGTTATGATAACTATTATAATAATTATTTCAGTATTTGTTAATTTATTATTAAATTTTGTTCTAGGTATTATGATATGTGGTGGGACATCCAAGCATTCTTTCAATTGCCTCCATCTGTGGTTAAATTTTAGTTAACTGAAGAATGTTTGTATAATAATGCACCATAAAACGTCTGAAGAATGTTCAGTGGGAAAAAAATTAAAACTGAATAGTAATTGAATTTATTGCAAATAAATTTGGTTACTTGTTATTTTTAAATAATGACTTGATTAGTTGTGTATATGTAATTTACTATTGTAATTGCTGGAGAGGATAAATTGACAAAAGAACACTATATATTAATTAGAACGTTATTCTGGTTTCCAATAATTGAGAATCATAATTTAAGATAGAAAACTTATAATTTTATTGGGTGTGCATAAAGGTTTTGTTTATGTTGAAGATGTATAAAATCGTACTTTACAATGGTGTCAACTGAAGATATATATGTCAAGTTGTTAATTTCTTATAGCATTCTTATCAGATTCTAATTGGGTCGATGAAATTGACAACATCTTAAGTCTGCTCTTAGGTCTAACAGGGTCAGATTTTTCTTTGATAGACTCACCTGAGATCGCAATCAGTGTGTGGATTGAACGTGTTGTTTTTTCATTTAGCAACTTAAATGTGACCACTTGAGATAATCTGTCTTTGCATGGGTGTACTTCAACAGTCCTCGCCAAGGGTCATCTACTAGGGTTGAGATTATCTTCCTTTAGAACTACAAATGTGTCAACTGTGATATTTTCATTCTTTTGTGACCACTTAAACCTCTGCTGAAGATTGTGTAATCATTTCAATCATCAACGGGTATGATAGGATCTCCTTCCCAATCAAAAAATGTCCTGGTGTAAGTGTGTGGAAATCATTTAAATTCTCTGATTGTGGGCAAAATGGTCGAGACTTTAGACATGCTTCAACCTGGGCAATAAGTGTAGACAACTCTTCACAAATAAGAGTAGTCTCGCCCTTAATCGATTTGACGCCAGCTTCCCGCAGTCCTCCAAAATGAGGATACCCGGAAACTCCAAAAACAACAGAAAAATCGTCAACTTCAACGGCAGACTTCCAAGAACTAAGCGAGATATGAAACGACCTTAACATAAATTAAATTATTAACGAATTAAAAGCCTTAAAAGCAATAAATGCTTCAAAATTAGAAATAATTGAAATCTTCCTTTAATTATAATGAATAACAAACCTAACAATAATTTTACAAAAAAAAAACATTAACCTTAGCATCATGGAATGCAAACGGCATAAAAGAAAAGTCACAATAACTTCGATACTTCCTCCAAGAACATAAAATTAATATTATAGCCATACAAAAATCCGGGCTGAACTATAAAAGTCCTCTGAATTTTATGTTTTTGTGTTTTATTTGATCCTCGATCGTTTTTATGTTTGCTTGTTTGTGGATATAGCCCAGGAAAGTATATCTTGGTTTATTTAGTATTTGTCGTAATAATTTGTTTTGTATACTTTATATACGACTTATTTGGGTGTCGGAAGCTATTGACTAAACTTCGTTCTCGTACATGACTATGGGTGTAATAGATGTTTTGATTAAGTTTAATTTTGTGTGTACGCTTAACTCAGCTTATTAGAGGATACATGTTTTTCGCTGCTGTGCTAATAGATTTTAATTTTTCTCTAATATGTTTTTCAAATTGTCGAGAGTTACTCCCAGGTATTTTGCCTGCGTATTTTCTTTAATCTTACATCATGACGCCCTTCGAGATTGTAGCCTCCGCCTTACAGAGATAGATGCTCGATAAGGCGCCTCCCCCTCTGCCTAATGATCTCAATGGGCGCCCCTTTTTCCTACTCTGTGCTGATGTTCCTCCTTACTCTTTTCTTTTCGCGTCTACTCAGGCCCTCACTCACCTCGCAGAGACTGTACACCATGGAGCGGGGAATGTTCCCGAAGTTAACTCGTTTTCTAAAATTGATATGTTGTTTATAATGTTGGTATGACAATGGGTAATGGCTATTTAACTAGATTTGTTCGTTAATTTTTTGACCAATAGCAACGGAGTAAGTAAATGTGGCGCGGACTGCTATTCGAAGGTGCTGGGAGTATGGAATGGGGCTATGAATAAAATGGTTTAAAAATTTTGTTTTAGGTTATTTATTAAGTTATTTCTTAATAAATAAAATCATACTTGGATACTATGCTTTGTATTCAATAATTTAGTACTTAAGATATTTACTTTACATTACAATCATATTAAATAACCTCAAATTTGAATAAAATGCTTTATATATTAATATATTTTTTCTTATTTGTTGAATAAATTAATGTTATTTTGTTTTGTTGTTTTTGACCCGGCAAACGTTGTTTTGTTATTATTATTATTGTTACAACAAACATGATTCATGGTCCATGTGGTACTCTTAATAATTCATCGCCTTGTATGGCAAATGGAAAATGTACTAAAAATTTCCTTAAAGATTTTACCAAAGATACGGTCACAAATGTCGACGGATACCCAATATATCGTCGAAGAAATCCTGATAATAGTTGATCGTAGAAGGATGAAAATTTAGGATTGTATGTATTTTTGTATGTTGTATCATAAAAAAAGAGAAACTAAAAATTTTGTCTAAAAAATAAAAAAAAAATTTAGGGGTGGACTACCCCTAACATTTAGGGGGATGAAAAATAGATGTTGGCCGATTCTCAGACCTACTTTCTATACATATTATAGTAATGTTCATAATCCTAATTTTAAAAATAAATCGTTTTTTAACCCACCTTCCGATTCTAAATTAAATTTAATGTGGCGTTCAATTTGTCAATTTGTAATATTAATCATCAAAACATGTCATGTCTGTGAAGACCATTTCTCACCATCAGATTTCTCTATAACAAGAAAAATTCGTGGCCTTAACCCTAAAACAGTTCCTTTGCCACCATTACTTTTTTATTCTCATATTCCTTCCACTTTCAGAGATCTTAATTTTAATGTTTTTGAAAATTAATTGTCTAATTTGAATTCTAGTCAATCTATTCCTTCCACTTCCAAAGATCTTAATTTTTTATTTTTTTGGAAGATTATTGTCTAATTTGAATTCTAATTCGAATTATTCATTTTTATGTTGTTTGTTATTGTTATTGAATAAATTTATTGTGTTTTATTTGTATTTATTTATTTATTTTTGTTATATATAATATGTAGTATACAGAAAACTGATGTACAATAAATAATTTGTAATAAAACTGTTTTAATTCCATAGCTTGCATTATTAATTTGAATTTGAAACTATTCCCGCCAATTTTGTCAAATGTCAAATACAGAAAACTATAAAGGCGACATCTACTGAATAAACACTACCAATCAATTTATCGTCCAGTGTTGTTTTTCATTTTTAGTAAGAGATTGGTACTTCTTGGGTGTTCTGTGATGTACACGCTGGTATCGTCATGCTCTCACACTCACAACTCCTTGTCAGCCATTCTCCAGCTTACTCACACCACAAAATAATCAAACAAGCCCCAAACAACCTAAGATAAAACGACAAAATTCCCTGATTTTTCACCAAACGTGCCAAAAGGGCACTAACCACAAGCAGTATGCAGTATGCACTCGATAGAGTGCACCCAAGAGAACCCACACACCAAGTTTCGCCGCAATACCCAAGGGGCCGCAACCCAACAACTGTGTGCTTTGGATGAAGCACACCCCAATCGCGCTAACAAGCGTCGGAGTATGTTTGACCTTGGTCGCGTTTACATTGAAGCAGCGTTAAGTTCAAGTTATAATAGTTTTTAATCAATAGTCTAGTATTTAGTTGGGTAAATAGTTAGTTGTGGTGATTGTGTTTGTAACGGGGATAGTGTTGTGTTGTTTTTTGCGAAATAGAGGCTATCAAAAAAATTCTCAGAAAACAGGTCATTATTGACGACGCGCCCAAAGGCGAAGAAGGCTCCCAAAGGCTCTATATCTTTTCTGGAGAAATAAAAAAACCATATACAAGACCAGGCGTTGTTCCCTCTCACAAGGACAGCAGCGTAAAACTATAATACTAATAATAATAATAAGAAACGTAAACAAATCGGAACGTCAAAAATCCAACAATAGTGACAGCCGCACACCAAATGTAAGGTCATACGGCATCCCTTGGGACCCAAACACACAACAGACTGACAACACAAATAAAACAGAACATCCGCTAAAAATGTATAGCTCCCCCAAGAATAGGTCGAGGAAGGAACTCATAAGTTACATCAAGAAACGCACTTTCGCCACAGATGAAAATATGCAGACTGAAGAGACGCCGCAAACCCCCAATCCCGGCAAATCGTGGGATTCATCAGCCAACACCTGTGAACTAAATAGTCGTGAGGCTGTTGATTCTGTTCTCCGAGGGGACCACAAATGGAGCAGAGGCAGGGTATGTAAAGCCCAAAAAAACTACAAGCTTGAGCAGAATAATTTCAGTGAAATCTACAGAGAAGAGGAAAGCCGTGGAACTTCAAAACCGGTATTCCTCTCTCAGCGAGAGTGAGACCGTTGACGGAAACAAAGATATTGTTCAGAAGAACAATAAAAAATTCAAGAAAACACACAGGAAGAGCACGACCAAGGAAGATCATACAAGCCGGATCAACCCAAGTAAAACAATAACAACGAACACCGAAAATCTTGTCAATCCCCGCCAATTGTCCTGAAGGGAAATAAGGTGACTGCCCACAAGAACCTGGTTGAAACGCTAAACAGGGATATTAGAGATTGCACTCTCATGTTCACAAAGAATAACATCCTCGTAAATATCAGCGACGCGGAACAACACCGGAAGTTCAGAGAGGTCCTCCAGAACTCGAACACTGAGTTCCGCACGTACAGAAGCAAAGACGAAAAAACGCTAGCATTCGCCCTTAGAGGATTGGACTCGGAATCTGATATTGACGAGATTCGGCCCAATCTTCTTGAGGAGCACGAATTCAAAGTTTTCAAAATTTGCAAGCTCAAAACAATATCAAGGCCGCTGTTTATGATCATCACGGACAATAAAATTACTCTGAAATGGCACAACCAGAGCATCAGGCACGTACTAAACATACGTGTGTCTACTGGGAGAGACGGAATAATGATAGGGGCATTATTCAGTGCCACCGTTGTCAGCTGTGAGGACATGCGTCAACGAACTGTAACAGGGCATTCAAATACCTCAATTGTGCCGGAGACCACGCTACATACACGTGCGAAAAACCAAAGAACATCCCGGCAAAATGTTCCAACTGCAAAGGGGATCATCCAGCAAACTCCAAAGAATGACCTGTTTACAAAATGAAGGTTGACCAATTAAGCCAGAAGACACCTATAGCAGCGAAAGCTCCGGAACGGCTTACAAAACCAATCCCAGCACCACACACATCAACCAGCCCAGGACACTAGATATCCCGGAATTCCCAGCACTTAAACCCACCCAAGGTCAATGCCGACGCCGGCCGACGAACGCATAACGGCTAAGTAGTCTAATAACAATCAAATAAATGAATTTACACAGATTGTTTCAGAGATGGACCAGCTGCGCAATAAGGTGAAACTGGGAGGCTTCTTGCAAGCTCTAAAAGACCTCAACAGCATGCTGGACAAAAACTAATCCTCTTCACAGAAGTTCATGATTTTCATGAAATTCTGAGAAACTTCCCTGGACAACTATGGATTGTAGATCCCAGGGAAAATTAAACATCCTCATTTGGAACTGTGGATCTATAAGAAGTAGACTATCCACACTAATCCCTTTCCTTCATAAATATGACGTTGATATTTTATTAATTCAGGAGACAGGACTCATAGATGTTGACAAGCTTGTTGTCAAGAACTATGTTGTTCATCGACTTGACGCAACACAGACAGCAAGATAAAGAATTGGTGGGGTTGCAATATTGATTAAAAAATGCATTTCACACACCAGGTTAAACATCAATTGCCCAGGGCAAAATTTAACTGTCAAATTGTAGAACAACATTCACATAACATCAATATACAACCCACTAACAAACAGTCTTGCTGCAGGACAACTAGACAATCTCATCGACATCTCCAAGAAGGTGATTCTGTTTGGCGACTTCAACGCACGACACCGCGCCTGAAACTGTTACGTGAATAATGCAAATGGAGTCGAGAATCAAAATTAAACATAAATATAAGAAAAAGTGGAACAGGTTCAGACGAATGGAGGACAGAAATACATATCTCACCTTAAAATGCCAGACGACCCAAGAAATAGAAGCGAAGTTTGGGCGGAAAAACTTAGAAACCTTACTTAACATCAGGGATAATTCCCTCTGGAACTTTTTATGGCGCCTTAAAAGTAAAAAAACAGATTATCCTACATTATACTATAACAAAACTGAGTAGGCCACAAACAGCGAGAAAGGGGAGGCGTTTGCCGCCTACTTCGCTTCGCACAGACATCGATAATTTGTCTCCTGAACAGACAGTGACCCAGACAGTCGCCTAAGAGATCACATCGAGTGACCGCATCGTAATCCCGCAAATCCTTTCCAAAATAATCACAATCCCACGAGAACTGATATCAATAATCAAAACACTACCCCTAAACAAAGCCCCCGGCCACAACAAAATTGACAATATCCTTTTAAAGAATCTTCCCCGAAAATTCATCATCTAACTGATGTACATCATCAATTTCATCCTCAATCTCCAGCACCTCCCCACCCAATGGAAATCCGCAATAGTCATACCCATAAACAAACCCGGTAAAGACCCAAAGAACCCAAATTCTTATCGACCCATTAGCCTCCTAAACACCATGTCTAAGTTGACCGAAAGGATAATCCTCGAAAGAATCAACAGAGTTGACCGGAGACTTTCCATAACCCCGCCGGAGCAATTCGGATTCCGCCAGAAACACAGCACCACACTACAAACGGCCAGAATCATGGCATCTGTCAAGGAAGCATATAACCGTGGGAAAAACACGGTTATACTGCTTCTGGACATGGAGAAAGCGTTCGACACCGTTTGGCTCGATGGTGTGGTGCACAAACTGCGAATCCTACAGTTCCGGGAGTACATGGTGCGCCTCCTCAATTCTTATCTGAGAGGGCGCTCCTTCCGCGTCAAACGGAACAATTCTCTCTCCCAACCGCAACATATACAAGGCACGCTCCCAAAATTTACACCCTGTACATTTCTGACACTCCCAAACACCACCAATCACAGCTTGCTCTCTATGCTGATGACACTACTATCTACTCACACAGCCTCAGTTCCCAGGTGGCAACGGTGCAAATCAAGTACCACATGCTGAACCTCACCAAATACTATGACAGGTGGAAAATAAAAGTTAATATCCAAAAAAGAGCAGTGTCCTCAGTGTTAAGAACAAGTTGATCCTTTATAAATCCCCATACCTACCAATAATAACGTACGGTTGCCCGGTGTGGTGCTGCCTAATCAAAACAAACATGCTAGTTCTCTTCAACGTTAAAAACGCCACATGGTACGAAAGAGTTGAAGGACTGCATAACGACACAAGACTGAAAACGATAGACGAACACATAACTGACATAGCCAACAAATGTTACAAAACAAAACTGCGCAACTCATCACTAATTATAAATCTGACAAACACAAGACGCGATACCAATAATCCTGCCCACAAACACAAACTAATCCACGAAACCCTTCCTTTATTTTATGAGCCACCATAACCTACTCATCCCTCAATCTCAAATCCATATGACCAAAATGAACAATTTGTGACACACACAACTTTCTCACAGAAATTAATAATCAGAGATTGAAAATGGTTTTTTTCATTTCCTTTACCCATACCCACACCCCCAATATGCTGAGTCTCAAAAACTAAAAAAATAATATATCAAAGTTACTTTAATGACAATTATAAACAGAAGGCCTTCTAGAAACACCCGACCTACGTGTTCTCGGCGTCCCCGCTGTGCCAATTTCATTTTATTTTATTTACAGATATAATAAATTGTGTAGAATTTATTGTTTTGTATTAGTAAGGTTTAAATAAATGTATTTTATTTTTTAGTTTTTTAGTCGTCGGAGCGGGCTAAAAATTTTTCAGTTACAACGTGCAGAGCTCCGCGACCGCACGTCCGTACTTGCCTTCATACAAGGATATCAATGAAGTCATCTGGAACCAGAAATAAATCAATATGTTGGATGATTTCATTCAAATTCAAAACTGATTTTTGGGTGTCCTGATTAGAAACAAACCATTCAAGCCAATAGAACTATACGACCTGTGTTCCCGTTCTCATAAAATAACTAAAGAAAAATATCAGTTCTCGTTCCATAGACAATTAATACATTTTTGATGTACGCAATCATCATCACCGCTATTGGATTTCTCGTAAAAGCTTATTTGGTCAAGTCACATAATCCAAACGAACCCGAAGAACTCAATCCTCAAAAACCAACAAACCCTCGCCTACTACCCTCCAAGTCTTTTTCCTAAGGAGGGAGGAATTATATTGTAATAAATGACAACACCAACAAAAGAGGAAGCTATCGTCAGCAAATGGGCTCCGACTGCAATACGACGTTACTAAACTTATGTTATATAATAATGATAATAATAAAATTTAAAGTATTCACTTAAAATTGCCAAAAAATGATTATTGAGATAATTGTGATAACTAAAATTGTAACTGAAATATTGCAGTCCCTTCCTTTTTTTTGCATTTTGACGTTAATTTTTGTGTTTAATTGTTTAATTATGTGTCAATTTCCCGAAGGCAGGCCTAAATTGACGACGCGCCCAAAGGCAACGAAGACTTCCAAAGGTATCATGCGTTAAAGTCAGCTGAAAACCACTCCGACAAATATTCCGGTTAGATAAAGAAATCGTATTAAAGACTAGGCGCCCTTCCCTTTTGCAAGGATAGCAGCATAAAACCGAAAGCAAAAAAACATAAACAAATCTGAACGTCTAAAATTCGACTTCATTAACAGTTGCTCACCAAAAATACCATTTTGCCCGACAACACCCGGAGACAGGGTTTGTAAAACCAAACAAAACCTCAAGCTGTTTTAGCAATTGATGGATGTCTAAATATTAATAAGTGCAAATTTTTAAAATCTTCAATTGAGTGTTTGGGTAAAGAAATTCTGCAGAGGGAATACGCCCAGATCAACGGAAAGTTCAGGCCTTACTTGAGGCTCCCATGCCAAACTGTGTTAGACGTTGCCGAGTATTTTCGCAAATTTGTTCCAGATTTTTCATCGAAAATAGCTTGAATAACCAAGTTTACTGAGAAATCAAACCTTTTGTTTGGACTCAAGGCAAAATGAATATGATGAAAGATGCATGAAAATACAGCACAATCGACAGCGATAAAAACTACCACTCGTATAAGTTAAGATACTGACAATCTTTCAAGTTTACAAACACTTCTAGTATTATCTTCTGGGCCTTAAGTTTATCATTGTGACAGACCGTATTTCAGTGAAGTCGTAACAAAAGCAGAACTTTATACTGCTGAATGGACCATCGACTGTGATATGGGGTATCTTTTAGATATTCTGGAAGGTGAGATGCCTAAACGACTAGCTGAGTTTTTTCTTGTTGATGTTTAAGTATTTTCTTTATTATTGTTAAATGTTATGGCCGTGTTAGCATTTATAAAATTTAAGCTGAAGGACATGAAATTTATGTGTGACTAGAACAAGATTTTGAATTTGTTGATATTATGAATTGTATTAAAGATGGATGAATGAATCCGGATTGTGCAGTAGGTCCACATGGAAACGATTATTTCATTTGTGAAAATATGAATCTAGGTTGTACAGTAGGTCCCCAGGGAAATGTTTATTTCGTTTGTCAAAATATGAATATGGTTTGTCGAATAGGTCCCCAGGTAAATGATAATTTGATTTGTGAAAATGTGAATCTGAGTTGTACTATAGGTCCCCAGTGAAATGATTATTTTAGTATGGATTATGTAAGAGGTCAAAAAAAAAATGAAAGTGTACGTGTAGTAATTCTACCAATTGTGGTACTGTTACTGAACAGTCAGGAGAAGCCGTGTTAATGAAAACGGAGTTCCACTCAGTTCCACACACAGCGTGCCGGAGAGCAGTATGATAAATAAAAGTTGACTGATCCCCAGAGAGCAATAAATTTAATTGCTAATAATCTAACACATCGTTCAATAAGTCCCGAGACTAACAACGAAAACAAAATTTTTTTTTCAAAAACCATTTTTATTCACCAATATAATCTCCTTTTAGAGTGATACAATCGTTCCAACACCTTTACAACATTTCTATACCATGTTTATAAAAGAATTTACCCTTTGCTTCAAATTAGGATTCAGTTTCGTCAATGACCTCCTCATTCAAGCCAAATTTTTTCCCTGGAGCATTTTTTTGAGATCAGCAAAGAGCCAGTAGTCGCTGGGGGCTAACTCTGGCGAATACGGGGGGTGGGGTAACAAATCAAAGCCCAACTCGTTCAATTTTGCTTTTGTTTTCATGGACTTGTGGCTTGTTTTGTTCCACTGAAAGCAATCGCGGCACTCACTTCGAAAAAACCTTTTTCATGCTCAATTTTTCATGAAGGATTGTAAATACGCTTCCAGATGATATCTGTGTCATTTCTGCAATCTCACAGACCTTCACTTTTTTCATTATGATTTTTAACACTTCACTCAGATTTTCCGGTGTAACGGTTTCCAATGGCCTACCCGAACGTTCTGCATTGTTTGTGTCCGTACGTCCACGTTTAAACTCAGCATACCACCGACAAATCGTTGGTTTGGATGGAGAAGAGTCCGGGTAATGTTTTCAAGCTATTGCTGGGCTTCTACGGTGTTTTTACCCATTAAAAAACAATGTTTTATCAACACGCGAAGCTCGCTTTTCTCCATTTTTCAAACAAATTACAAAGTGACTCTGCTGTTTGTGGTCCGATCGACATGAAATTTTTACACGTTTCATGTAAAGGTTCATACTCTAGGGAAACGTGGCCAGTTTGGTACTACTAGGACCATTTCTGGGTTAGTCTCGTGACTTATTGAACGATGTGTTATTGCTAATGAATAGTTGATTCTGCTTAATTGCAGTCCGACCGTCCCACATAAATGGATGTATATCTTTCTTAGTTGTTTATCTTGTTGATGTTTTGTTCCAATCCGCGAGTATGTCCAATCAATTGCCTCATTTCTTAGTAACTAGTTATATTGTCGCTGAAAGAGTGACCAAACAGTTTCAAAAGAATATCTCTCCAAAATAGCGGTATTAAAATACCGATACATCTCTAATTCTGAGTTATTTTCTGTAATGGCCCACTAAATAGTAATCGAAGTGAACTACTACAATTTCTCGCTTGTCCATTTGCAAGATACAACGGTTATATATAAAATAGAAAAATTATAACCAATCAGAATCAAACACAAAGTGGACCCAGTGGAGATTTAACCCCATTAGACTATATTCTAATAGGGCCCTATGGCGTTAATTATATGCGGTGAAGGTGGACTGAATAAAGTAAGTCCCAGATAGTAAAGATATTCCTGTAACTTCAGCTAATAAAATAAATCGATGACAATGAAGACAAGGAAATTACAATACAATAATAAAGTGTAAACGCAACGACAGCCAAATACCCAATCGTAAATATTTAAGATTCCATAAGATTTTCTAAAAGCTTTAGGAAGCTCAGAAGTGCAAATTGTAAGATTATAGAAGTTTATAAATTCATTTACCAATATACACAGAATTATCGTATTATTTTGAAAAAATAACGAATATTGTCAGGGACAAGGAGAAGGAAAAGTTGAAAGAAATGCATCACTAGTAGTTCAACTAAATCAAGTTATTTTCCGTTTAGGAAAAAATGAAAAACTGATAATACCCTATAGTCACAGTATATTAGTATCAATGGTCAATTTAGAATGATGATTTAACACAGATAATGGATCCTTGAAATAATTGTCAAATAAACAACCCCAATGTTTGCGGAGAAACAGGTTATAAACCTTATTTTTGACATCAATAAATTCCTATAATATACTCCAAAATATCTAAGTTTTAATATAATTTAAATAACATAAATCGTAATTTATACTTGTTGCTTAAAATATTAGCTATTTCAAGTAAATACATGATTACGTAATTCTTCACTGGAGTATTCACAACCAACTTCGTACAGATCGCTATGGTACTGGTACTGCAGAATCTAGCTAGGTTTTAACTACACTACAACTGTTATATTTCGCATATGCGCGTTAGGCATTGTGTCCTTACATGTTTATTTAATATTATTTCAGTACGTTATAACCTAGAATATTGATTTTTATTTAGTGTGTAACTGTTTTAAACTAAATAGGATGCAGAAATATACAGTAATTATATTGGTACATGCTTATATAATACCATACCGTCTATTGCGAACGATTCATTTAGAAATTACCTCTACCACCGCAGTACGAATATACCAGCATTGGTATTTCTTTAATTAAGCAATGTATAGAATGGATTTCATCCAAAATTTTGCGACAATGGCTGTAGAAAATCGATACTGAACCCTTTTATTTCGACACAGATTGTCATAATATCTAAAATATAAATATAATAAAAACATGCATAATGAAATTGTCATATTGAATCATCTTTCTTTAACTGAAATATTTAAAATTGGAATAACAACAAACAACATAAAGTAATTACCTTGATAAATAAAAATATATCTTATTTAATTGTGCGTTGAATAAATAAAAAACTTCAAAATATTTGTCTAATAATAAATACATAGCTGAAACTATTGCAAACCTTAATCGATAAGAAATTGTTTCATATACTCTACTAATTTATATATAATTTCTCAAATTTTAACTAAGAAATGCATTTATTATATCATCCTTGAAAAGTATTTGATTTTTTTTGTAAATATAAAATGTAAAATGTAAAATGTAAAATGTAAAATGTAAAATGTAAAATGTAAAATGTAAAATGTAAAATGTAAAATGTAAAATGTAAAATGTAAAATATGTAAAATGTAAAATATGTAAAATGTAAAATGTAAAATGTAAAATATGTAAAATGTAAAATGTAAAATGTAAAATGTAAAATGTAAAATGTAAAATGTAAAATGTAAAATGTAAAATGTAAAATGTAAAATGTAAAATGTAAAATGTAAAATGTAAAATGTAAAATGTAAAATGTAAAATGTAAAATGTAAAATGTAAAATGTAAAATATGTAAAATGTAAAATATGTAAAATGTAAAATATGTAAAATGTAAAATATGTAAAATGTAAAATATGTAAAATGTAAAATATGTAAAATGTAAAATATGTAAAATGTAAAATATGTAAAATATGTAAAATATGTAAAATGTAAAATGTAAAATGTAAAATGTAAAATGTAAAATGTAAAATGTAAAATGTAAAATGTAAAATGTAAAATGTAAAATGTAAAATGTAAAATGTAAAATGTAAAATGTAAAATGTAAAATGTAAAATGTAAAATGTAAAATGTAAAATGTAAAATGTAAAATGTAAAATGTAAAATGTAAAATGTAAAATGTAAAATGTAAAATGTAAAATGTAAAATGTAAAATGTAAAATGTAAAATGTAAAATGTAAAATGTAAAATGTAAAATGTAAAATGTAAAATGTAAAATGTAAAATGTAAAATGTAAAATGTAAAATGTAAAATGTAAAATGTAAAATGTAAAATGTAAAATGTAAAATGTAAAATGTAAAATGTAAAATGTAAAATGTAAAATGTAAAATGTAAAATGTAAAATGTAAAATGTAAAATGTAAAATGTAAAATGTAAAATGTAAAATGTAAAATGTAAAATGTAAAATGTAAAATGTAAAATGTAAAATGTAAAATGTAAAATGTAAAATGTAAAATGTAAAATGTAAAATGTAAAATGTAAAATGTAAAATGTAAAATGTAAAATGTAAAATGTAAAATGTAAAATGTAAAATGTAAAATGTAAAATGTAAAATGTAAAATGTAAAATGTAAAATGTAAAATGTAAAATGTAAAATGTAAAATGTAAAATGTAAAATGTAAAATGTAAAATGTAAAATGTAAAATGTAAAATGTAAAATGTAAAATGTAAAATGTAAAATGTAAAATGTAAAATGTAAAATGTAAAATGTAAAATGTAAAATGTAAAATGTAAAATGTAAAATGTAAAATGTAAAATGTAAAATGTAAAATGTAAAATGTAAAATGTAAAATGTAAAATGTAAAATGTAAAATGTAAAATGTAAAATGTAAAATGTAAAATGTAAAATGTAAAATGTAAAATGTAAAATGTAAAATGTAAAATGTAAAATGTAAAATGTAAAATGTAAAATGTAAAATGTAAAATGTAAAATGTAAAATGTAAAATGTAAAATGTAAAATGTAAAATGTAAAATGTAAAATGTAAAATGTAAAATGTAAAATGTAAAATGTAAAATGTAAAATGTAAAATGTAAAATGTAAAATGTAAAATGTAAAATGTAAAATGTAAAATGTAAAATGTAAAATGTAAAATGTAAAATGTAAAATGTAAAATGTAAAATGTAAAATGTAAAATGTAAAATGTAAAATGTAAAATGTAAAATGTAAAATGTAAAATGTAAAATGTAAAATGTAAAATGTAAAATGTAAAATGTAAAATGTAAAATGTAAAATGTAAAATGTAAAATGTAAAATGTAAAATGTAAAATGTAAAATGTAAAATGTAAAATGTAAAATGTAAAATGTAAAATGTAAAATGTAAAATGTAAAATGTAAAATGTAAAATGTAAAATGTAAAATGTAAAATGTAAAATGTAAAATGTAAAATGTAAAATGTAAAATGTAAAATGTAAAATGTAAAATGTAAAATGTAAAATGTAAAATGTAAAATGTAAAATGTAAAATGTAAAATGTAAAATGTAAAATGTAAAATGTAAAATGTAAAATGTAAAATGTAAAATGTAAAATGTAAAATGTAAAATGTAAAATGTAAAATGTAAAATGTAAAATGTAAAATGTAAAATGTAAAATGTAAAATGTAAAATGTAAAATGTAAAATGTAAAATGTAAAATGTAAAATGTAAAATGTAAAATGTAAAATGTAAAATGTAAAATGTAAAATGTAAAATGTAAAATGTAAAATGTAAAATGTAAAATGTAAAATGTAAAATGAATTTTAACTGAACTAATTTTAAATCTATACATTCCTATTTACTGTCCAGGTCCTTTCGAAGTAAAAAAGTAATTACACATACTGATACGCCATAATTAGTTAAATATTTATTATTTTCAGTAATATTATGTCATACTATTAAAAACTGTTTTTAAAATGACAATTAAATTTCTTCATATATATTAAAATATATTGGTTTATTTGAAAATAAAATTAAGGTTTGTATAGATTGAACATTCATCAATGGACTAGATGTAATTAATTCCAGCTTACCAGACTTAAAATGAGATAAAGAAACTAGTATAATTTAATTCCTATATATAAGCACGTTAACATAGGGTTAAATATATTCAATTATTTTTTAATTTTGTCTTTGTTTAAAATGAAATGTATAGTAAAGAAGGATCAAATATGATGTATTTTCTTATCATAATCAAATAAAAATATGGGCACTAACCTTCAATAATTCACCAAAACAACATTGCTTCTAGAATTTCTTTTTAAAAATCTCCAGTTTAACAGATATATCTTTGCCATCGTCACCTGAAATTAATACTAACTTTACTTTATATATTCAAATTGATAAAATGATATGAACTTAAACAATTTATATTACGTTGAATCTCTCCGTGTTCTTAATTTGGGGCACCTGAAAATTTTCAAGTGGTGTGGGTTCGAGGAAATCAGAATTCTTAATCACTAAAGTTTTATGCACCGACACGTGGTCCTTGGTTTTCCTCAGTTTAAATTAAAAAGTAAACAAAAAATACACACACCATCTCCAGGACAATCAGTATTCCAGGAAATGACGAAGAAATACCTAGAAAAGTTCCCCGACTATCCTCGTGATTGTTCCGATAGCAATTGACATAAGGTATGTATACTGTCCGGTATACATTCTAATATACAGGAAGGAACATACGACAAATAAATCTCGTTTCATTACATTTGCCTCCTTCTCCCTAGCTAGTTAAACAGAAGCTGGGATCTTTCGCATTTGTTGACTTGACAAGTATCGCTAATATTTATGGGAATTAGGAATAAGGGATAATAGAGTAAAGTTCATTCGGAAGAGGTAGACACAGGGTTAAGTACAGACAAAATAGTAGCGAGTTGACCCGCTATAATTTGTATATGCTCAAGAATAGTTACTAGCTTGTCTGAAGGGGAGGATGCTGGATCTAACGGAGTGAGATTTGTTGACGAAAGATTTAACTGGGTAGAAACAGGAGGAATTCGAGTTTTTGCTGAAACAGCAGTCCCAAACGTTATACATGGAATGGTTGTTCTAGATTTGAGACCCACAACTATTTTTATGTCAAATATAGTTTTACCTGAACGGCAACAAGCGGCCAGATTTTATCACCGTTATGCACTCGATAAACACTAATTATCGGGAGACCTTTGTTAGTAAGTTCCGAGAACTTGTGTCTTCGAAACACTCCACAAATTATTACAACCAACTTCCTATCGCCAGGAAGTTGGTGAGTGTTATATAGTGTACCCTTACTATCAAAGATCTCAATGATTCTAGAGTAGTCCTGGACACATGCCGGGACGACTCTAACGCCACTGGAGGTGTTGGTGGCACGTTTCAGCTGGATATCTTCAGCGGCAACTTTGTGCTAAAGGGATGGTCATGTGCGGTTATCCCTAATGTGTATAGGGGCAGTTTTTTCATAAAAACACTCTTCGGTCACTTTCATTGTCACTACTGTCAGTTTTTTACGGTGACGGGGGAGGAAGAAAATCATTTGAGGTTATAATCTCCATCTCCATTGGAGAGCACATAGTTTTTTGTCTCTTCAAAGGCGGTAGGATAGGATTAGGGTTGTCACTTACCGGACGGAGATAACCTTGTTCACTTACTTCTTTAATCATGGCGTTTTGTTTCTCTATAGTTTCCATTAGAGAAATTATTTTACATTTCAGTCAACCCATTTTTATGTTAGCCTTGAGAGGTGAGTTAGTCACAGCCTGCAGGGAGATCTGGGGGACTTCGCCACTCTTCGTGATAGTATTTTCATTGTTATCCATAGATGGCAAGTTTGGTAACTAGGGTTGCCAATCAAGTCATACCGGTATGAGAAATAGTCTTAAAATGCTTAATCGATATAGGATCTACTAAATCTTTTTCAACCCTGAGACTGCAAAAAGAGTTACTTTTCCAAATACATAAAAAACGATCTTTACCCAATCTCAACGGCACATGATACCAGTCATAAACACTTTAGTATAACCACAGAACACCCAATCTCTTACTAAAAATGAGAAACAACACTGGACGATAAATTGATTTGTAGTGTTTAAATTATTATATAGATGTCGCCTTTGTAGTTTTCTGTATTTGACATTTGACAAAATTGGCGGGGAATAGTTTCAAATTCAAATTAATAGGTATATCATTGGGTGAATTGTGAGAAATACAAGTTATGGAATTAAAACATTTTTATTACGAATTATTTATTGTACATTATAAAAAATACATCAGTCTTCTGTATACTATATATTATTTATAACAAAAATAAATAAATAAATACAAATACAACACAATAAATTTCTTCAACAACAATAACAAACAACATAAAAATAAATAATTCGAATTAGAATTCAAATTAGAAAATAAACTTTCAAAAATATTAAAATTAAGATCTCTGGAAGTAGAAGGAATAGATTGACTAGAATTCAAATTAGAAAATGAATTTTCAAAAACATTAAAATTAAGATCCCTGGAAGTGGAAGGAGTATGAGAATGAAAAAGTAATGGTGGCAAAGGAACTGTTTTAGGTTTAAGGCGACGAATTTTTCTTGTTATGGTGAAATCTGATGGAGAGAAATAGTCTTCAGAGACATGACATGTTTTGATAGAAGAATTATTATTACAAAATGACAAATTGAACGCCGTATTAAATTTAATTTAGAATCGGAAGGTGGCTTAAAAAACGATTTATTTTTAAAATTAGGATTATCACTATAATATGTATTGAAACATAATATAACATATATTGAAACACACTTTGACACAGAAACCAGACAGAGATTGAGGCTGAGAACTCATGGCTGAATTTTATAAAATTATAAAATAAAATCACAGAAAAAAGTTCTATATTTTAATAAAACTACCTAATTCCCATTGATCGAACATTCCCAATCTTGTTGGAACCTAGAATACCCACTTTTAATAATATATATAATAAGATTAACATACCTAAAAAGTGCCGAGTCTATTCTAGTTAAATCAATGGTCCGGCAGACTATTTAACCTACAAAATAACAATTTATTCAACAGATAAGAAAAAGTATATTAATATATAAAGCATCTTATTCAATTTTGAGGTTATTTTATTTCTAATATGATTGTAAAGTAAAAATCTTAAGTACTAAATTATTGAATTACAAAGCATAGTATCCAAGTATGATTTTATTTATTAAAAAATATAAGAAATAACTTACCTTAAAAAAAATTTTAAACCATTTTATTCATTAGCTTCATTCCATCCTCTCGGCACCTTCGGATAGAAGCCCACGCCATATTTAAATACTGCGTTGCTATTGGTCAAAAAATTAACGAACAAATCTAGTTAAATAGCCATTGCCAATTGTTATACCAACATTGTAAACAATATATCAATTTTAGAAAACGGGTGTAACTTCGGGTACATTCGGCTGTTTCCATTCGTTCCTATTCACTATTCAGCATGTTACGTAGTTCAGCGTTAATCATTCATTATCGATAGGTCTCCACATTACCTCCATCTTTTTCAGCTTCAGAGGAGTAACCTTTGGAGCTTCTTCTTTGGGAGTCCTGATTTCTTCTCCGGGGATCCTGTTTTCTTCTGGGTGACTGGTGATTAACTCAAATGTTCCGTTGGTCGATGTTTGATTGGGTCTAACTTCAGAATTAATTGGGACATGGGTCACATGTCGTCTATAGTCCTTTCCCCCCTTTGATAACGTTAACTCATATCTTTTTCTTTTGGTAACTTCGTATTACTCTTTTCCAAATTTGCTTATCAATTTATTTGGTATAATTAAATTCTGTAGTAGTACCTTGTCACCTACTTTGATTTCGCTTTCCTTTGCTTTCCTTGCTTGATCTTCTCTTTTTTTCCTTTATGATTATTAATATCATTGTGTTTAGCTTCTTCATTATTATCTTCACTAATCAAATCAAGTATTGACGATATATTATCTCGAATAGTTCTTCCAAACATTAGTTAGGATGGTGTTTCCTCGTTGTACTACGTGATGTTACATTGTACATGAGTACAAATTTTTCTAATTCCTTCTTATGGTCAGTTTCTTTAGTATATGAAATCTGATGTCTTATTAAAATGGACCTGTTCATCCTTTCTCCCTCTCCGTTTGCTTGAGGCCAATACGGTGTGGTTTGTATTAGCCTAATTTTATTGTTTTCAAAAAATTCCCTAAATTCTTTACTTGCGAACTGTTTTCCATTATCCCTTCGTACACTCTTTGGGAAGCCAAGTTGAGAAAATAATTCTGTTAGTGCCTATATAATGTCTGTCGATGCTGTAGATTAATAGACAGGTATTATGTTAATATACAAGGAAAAAAGGTAACTGGAGAAAATAGGATTATATATTGCGGATAATCTTTTAGAACGTGTGGAGAACTACCCAATGTTCGATATATATTTTATATGAAATATTAGATAATGTTTTCAATTTATGTGCAAACAAAGAAGTTCTTAGTGTAACAACTATGCAAAAGTGAAAGAAGATAGTTTTTAGAAATTAATGTAGAATATGAACGGTACGTTTTTATTCAAATTGACAAATGCATCTTTACTGCCATTACTAGATGACATTTTTCAATCGCCACCTAAGGCAAAGCCATCTGAAACAAAATTGCCCACTGAGGTGCTTAATTTCCTCGATGAAGCACGGAAAACTTTAGAAATGTGTTACCAATTACGCCGAAGAAACCATCCTCTAATTTAAGAGTTAGCAATGAGAAGTTGAAAGATAATTTTTAAACATACAAGGGACCGGAATGCTTTAAACGGAAGATAAAGAGTTTGAAGTTGATGTCATTGCTAGATGATGATAAACCATCAGACAATTTAGGAGATAGTAAAGAGAAATTGAAGATGAACTGTTCAGCAATTAAAACAAAAAAGAATTAGTTGAAAAGAAAATTGACCTTCTCAATGATGTCAAATTCCTTCATGAGGCGCGATCGTTTTTAGCCATGCCCGTATTAGAAAAACTACTAGAAATAAGGTATAGTAAGATATATTCAGTGACGAAGGTAGATATATCATACCTTCCAGTCAGAAGGACATATAGAAGGTTCTTTCCAGCTACAAGGGGATATATAAGATCATCTCCAGTGAGAAAGGATCGCGGGAGATATTCTCCTGCTAAAAGATATCATCCAAAGATGTATATAAATATATATTATATGGAAACAATGGTCAACAAAATTGAATGAAATTAAACGCCACGTCATTAGCACTCCTAAAGAACCGATAACAAGAAAAGAACAGATTATAATAACCCGTCTTAGAGTCGGTGATACAAAACACATACCCTCTAAGCGTCAAAGAACCACTATTTTGCGACATCTGCCATTGACAACTAACTGTAAGACATATACTGACCGAATATGAACAATTCCGAGAAGATAGAATAGAAAACAACACACACAACACTATGCAGGAAAACAAATTATCAATTACTAACATAATAGAATACCTATATATTCAAATGTATAAATCACGAAAGCCTTAACCTTTATATTAAATATTGATATTTTTAAAATTTTGTTAATAAGCAAAATTTCAGTATTCTTTTAAATCATTCACATTGAAAATCTATATCAATCTGAATTTTATTTTGATCTAAATCTGGTTACAATGTTATTTGCAAACTCATTGTTCTTTACATTTGATTCATCTCCATCAAAACTGAATTTGCATTTGGTATTAATAAATTATATTTTAGACACTCGACATCTGTTTCTAGTGAACTAAATGATAAAAGTTGTTTATTATTTGAAGAAATATTTGTATGTTCTGGATTAAATTTCACAAAAAAAAGAAATTTGAGGTTAGAAATTTAAACTTAATTATTATGAATATATATAAGCTTAAAAGTAAGAGATACCGTTTGCGACCAAAGTAATATAAATAAATCTGCTTTAATAATATAATTCTTTATATTATCAAAGTTCCCCTTCTGTAACATATTTTCTAATTAATAATTGCCGCATTTATATAATTTTCGATGTTTCGCACATTAGACCGAAAGCAAGAACGGTAACAAAGAAGGGGAAAAAGGAAATAAAGAAAAAACTGCAACCTGATCCTTAACAATTCTTTGTATTTCGATAATTTGTATTAACTTTGTTCTGGCATTTCTGCACTTGCTGACTTTGTCCCTCCTGTCTGTGAAAATTGTTGCGCTGCTGCCTCTATCTGCCATTATGTCTTTTATTTCTTCCGCAGCTACTAGTACTGCTGCGGTTTCCCTCTCGCTTTCTTCAACGTTCCCCCTATAACTTCTCTTTATCTCGACATCCCGATATATATACTTCTAGCTGCTCGTCCCACCATTCTTGTCGTATTCTATTGGCCTTCTTTAGCTTTAAGGTTTCAAAACCTAGGTATTTACAATTTGTGCAACACTTCCCTTTCTTCGTGCAGTGTCTACCCTCGTGCTCTCCCGAGCAGTTGTAACACACCACATTCCACTCTTCTTTGCAGTATTTTGCCACACGGCCGAACCTACAGCACTTGTAACAAATCGTAGCATTGTGGTTCTCCCTTACATATCAAGTTTCGCCATTAATTATATCTTGCCCTTTTCTATTATTTTCCCAAAAATTCCCCCTTCCACCTTTAATATGATATTCTCTCTCATAAGGTATCTGCACTTGTATCTCTTAATTATTCTGATTTCTTCCGCTTTGTCTCTTCTTTTAATTGTTTCTTCTAATTCCTCTATGATTACCTCGTCTTTTACTCCTTTTCTCACGCCTTGTATTTCTAATTTAGGTCTGATTAGTTTCTCTTCCTCCATCTCAATATCTTCCCTGTTATCTTTTTCCAGTTTCCTTTTAATTTTTACATTCTCCTCTGCCGTGTTATTTTTTATCAGTATTCCGTTACCTTTAATAACTTTCACTTTCCGATCCGTCGTGGTGAACGGACGTGTTTTTCTGCGCGCTGCCATAGTGATATTGCGAAAAACAAGTGTGATAAACAAGTGAGTGTGACGCTTATTCCAGCCAGTCTCGCGTGAGCCGTCGTGCTGGACGGTCGTGTTTTTGTGCGCTGCCATAGAGTCACTCGGAAACAAGCGAGAGTGTCGCTGTTTCCTTTTTGTGTTTGGGGGGCAACCTGTGGGTTGCGTAGTTTCGCCGATAGTAACCAGTGAAAAAACTTGTTTAGTTAGGCGGTAACCTGAGTTACCTCCTAATTTAAATAAGTTCTACAAACTTATCCAAGTTGTAGAATTTGTGTATTAGTGTAGTGCTATGAAAACTAGAGCTAATAAACGTTCACGCAATGTGGGAGGGAGTTCGCCAGCCAAGGACTCCAATACGCGTGGCTCCTCGCCGGAACTGCCTACCCGGCCCACTAAAAAGTCCCAACTCAAGGGCCGCATCCGTGAGTTGGATGATGCGCTGAGAGTACAGGCGGCGTTCATCGAAAGTCTTCAGCGTCGTACAGTGGTTCCCCCGGTGGTGCCCGCTGTTAAGCGTAAGGCGCGCTGCCTGTCATCTTCCGGCAGCGAGGGTGGGTCGCCAGGCTCTGTCCAGTCCCGATCTCCTTCCACCGCCGAGCCTGCGGAACAAAATACAAAAGCAGTTCCGATCCACATCCGGGACAACTCGGTGTGGCCGGAACTGCGAAACAAATTCAAGGCCGAGGGCGTGAGGCTGAGAACTGCAAATAATACGTCATCGGGGTCCGCATGTACCCCGAAAGGGTCATGGACCATCGCAGGGCCACCCGAATACTCGAGAAGAGTAGTATCACCTACCACACCCATCAGCTGCCTGTGGACAGGCAGCTGGTGGTAATCATCCGTGGAGTGAACCAGGCGGTCACTGAGCCAATGGTGTTCACGGTGCTGGTGGAGCTGGGATTCCCGGTTACTGCCGTGTACCGGATGAGAAAGGGGGAAAACCTCTGGCCGCTGGTGACCGTCCACCTCAGCAGAGTTGGCACATTCAACGAAATATACAAGATCAGCTCACTCGCAGGCTTGCGGGTCTCTGTAGAGCCGAAAAGAAAGGCAAGGGCTACACCCAATGTGGACGATGTCTAAAATATGGCCACACGTCTAACTATTGCAACGCCAAGTGGGCATGCTCTTTTTGTGCGGGACCCCACCCATCAGCCGAATGTAAAAGGAAAAGCAACGGGAATGCAAAGCCCAGATGTGCTAACTGTGGTGGCGATCACAGCGGCAAATACAGGGGCTGCCCTAAGGCCCCAAGGCCTAAACCTATGACAGAGGGTCCATCCCCTCCTAGACCATCATATCCCCCCTCTAAAGCTGTGAAGCCATGCTCCGTTGAACCTGGAAAATCGTTCGCGGCTGTGGCCGCCAATGTTGCAAGGTCCTCCCCCTCGGCCGCCCCCATTGTAAGCCAGCCCCTGATCCAGGCGCAACCCCAATCAACATCTCCCCTGGATCAGGTGTTGGCCATCCTTGCTAGCATGCAGGAGCAATTTTCTAGCAATATCTCCCAGCTAGCAAGGGCACTTCCCCTGCTGGCCGCTTCTGCTGTGTCCCAATAAAGTGATGACTTGTAAGGTCGTCAGCTGGAATGCTAGGGGAGTAAGACATCACTCCCTGGAGATCACTGAGTTTTTGAGAGACTCTGAAGCCGATGTCGTTTGGTCTGCGGGAGACATTCCTAAAACCGGACATGGGATTCTTTATCCCAGGATACTCTATCCTCCGGGCTGATCGTTTTCCTGGAGCAGGTGGAGAGGTTGGCATTATGATCCGGAATTCCATCAGGCACCAGAGGATCGATACATCCATCTTTCTGGGCGAGTCGATTGGTGTCGAACTCGCGCTAGAAAGTGGTCCGCTTGGGATTGTCTCGGCTTATGTTCGACCGACTGAGAGAGTTTCCCGACTCAATCTCCCGTCCATCCTGCATCCCAAATGTCGTACAGTCATTGCTGGGGACTTCAACAGTAAGCACACAGCGTGTGTAAAATCTAACATCAACGGCGGTTTCCTGCTGCGGGCGTCACTGGACTACCGGTTCTCGGTGGAAACCACCGAGACGCCAAACCACTTCCCTGATAGTCCCTCATGCCGACCTGATATCCTTTCCATTTTCCTCTGCAAAAACATCGCAGAGGTGCCGGAGGTCATTAACCACCGGGTGTTGTCTTCGGACCACAACCCGATCGCCCTGGCCCTTAACGAGAATTGTTGCCAGTTGGAGCCTCGTAAGAGGAAAACCAACTGGTTGCAATTCCGTTATTTAATGGAAACCACCGATTTGCGGTGCAGGATTTTGAACTCTGAAAGGGATATAGACGGTGAAGTGGATAGGCTGTTAAATGACATCCTGACAGCCTTAGAACGGTCGACGCATGCTTGCCCTAACATCTGCAAGCAGCATAGTCTTCCTGGCGAGGTTGTCACCCTCATCAAGAAGAAAAACCGTAGCAGGAAACTTTGGCAGCGTACTCGGGACCCCTTCATCAAGGCCCGGTACAACGCCCTGAGCCGTGAGGTCCGGGCCTGACTGCTTGAACTCCGGAGCTTCTCGTTCCAGGAGTTCATAGCAGAGGCCGAACTCCATCCTCGTCGGACCTGGAAAGTCATAAGGTCTATCCGAGGGAGGCGTACGCGCTATCCGCACCTTGTTCATGATGGCATCAAAGTCGTCCTGGACAAGGATAAAGCGGAGGTGTTTGCGGACTCCCTTGGGCGACAAGTCTCCAAACGCCAGTCTTCCTGGGTTTGTTGTAGAGCACAACTCCATTAGTCGTCAGGTGGACCCTATGACTTTCCCAAAACCTGATAGTGACATTCTTCCTACTTCTCCCAGCGAAGTCAGTGGTATCCTTAAAGCCCTCAGTAACCGGAAAAGTCCCGGCCCAGACACCATCCCCAACGTGGCCCTTAGGAAGCTTGCTACCATTCAGGTGGTAATGCTTACTAACATTATAAATGCGATGCTCCGTCTCCACTACTTCCCGTCGGCATGGAAGGTGGCGACGGTAGTGTCCATTGGATTTCGTCGAGGCCATGGTCCTGGTCATCAGCTTTTGCGAGTGACCGAGGACATGGCTGGAAGGCGTAACAAGGGGCAGCATGGTACCATGTTGCTCCTTGATGTCAAGCAGGCGTTTGACAGGGTCTGGCACGCTGGTCTAATACACAAAATGGCTTCGTTAAACTTTCCTTCTTATCTGATCGGCACTATCCGCTCTTTCCTTTCCAACCGCTCCTTTCGTTCCAGGGTTGGAAGCGAGTTTTCTTCTTTGAGAACTATTACCGCTGGTGTCCCGCAAGGCTCCAAACTATCTCCTACTCTCTTCAATCTCTATTGTAGCGACATACCATCTTGTCCTAGAGTTACTATGGCAATGTATGCCGATGACGTTGCCATAATTAGCTCCCACAGATGTATAGTTTATGCGGGGATCCATATTAGGAACTTCCTGCCTAAACTGCTCTGTTGGTACTCTCGATGGAGATTGGAGATCAATCCTTCTAAATCCGAAGCTATCTTCTTCTCAAATCGACGAAGGTTGCCACCTAAATTCCATATTAATGATCACCAAGTTGAGTGGAGTCCCAGCGCCAAGTACCTGGGTGTCATACTTGACAAGAAACTCAGTTTCTCTCGCCAGGTCGCTTTGGTAAAGGGGAAAGCTCTAGCAGCCTTTGTTGCTTTGAAATCTTTCTTCCTTTCTAAACGTCCTTTACCTTTATGACTAGCTCCTTCTTTTTTTCCTTCTTTGTTCTTGTAATTTGCCATTCCGTTGTTTTCTCTAGATTAGCGACTGTTAATCTGTCTTTTTAGTTTGATTAAAACACTAAATTCACAATAATACGCTTTATTACAACAAACGTAGTTTAACCCTCGACATCTAAAGCTTGACTGCCTGGTTCTTTCTTAAGAACTGCCCCGAATATTAAATGTAAACAAATACTTCAGATTTGCTTATAAAACAAAACTAGTCTAAATAGATGTGAGCACGTCGCATCGGTCCATCGGTGAAGGTGATGACGTAAGCTAACATATATATAATGTTGGGGTGTTCATGTGAAACGCAAGTAGTACTATGGGTTGCATATAGTACTTGGGTGGAATCAGCGGAAGTGCTAAGCAGGGGATGGTACTCGAACCGACGGTGACGGTAGAGAAGACCTGCGAGGGCGGATAGTTATGTTTCGTCAGGAAAGCTAAGTAGAAGTCTTGGCTCGGCATAACCGTCGGGATCACCGCGTTTCATACGACTCCTAATTGGTTGACTATTACTTATAATCCTGTACCTGTTGGTTCAATTACATTGCAAAGACTATTTGCGTATTAATTAATATTCGAAATGGTCTATAATCCTGACTGCGCTACGGCATATATATAATATGGAAACAATAGTCAACAAAATTGAATGAAATTAAATGCCACGTCCTTAGCACTCCTAAAGAACCGATGAAAAGAAAATAACAGATCATAATAACCCATCTTAGAGTCGGTGATACAAAACACACACCCTCTAAGCGCCGAAGAAACACTATTTTGCGAGATCTACCATAGTCAACTAACTGTAAAACATATGCGAATAATTTCGAGAAGAAAGATTAGAAAACAACACACCCAACACTATCCAGGAAATCTTAGAAAACAAATTACATACCTATGTATTCAAATGTATACTAAGATATGTAAATCATGAAAGCCTTAACCTTTACATTAAATATTGAAATTTTTAAAAATTTTGTTTTGAACAAAATTTCAGTATTCATTTAGATCATTCACATTGAAAATCCCTATCTATCTGAATTTTGTTTTGATCTAAATCTGGTTACAAGATTATTTGCAAACTCATATCACTCTGAAAAGTCATCTTCAACAAAACTGAATTTTCGTATCAATAAATTATATTTTGGAACCTCGACTTCTGTTTCTCGTGAATTATATATATATATATATATATAATTCTTTATATTATCAAAGTTCCCCTTCTGAAACCTATTTTCCAATTAACAATCGTCGCATTCATATAATTTTCGATGTTTCGCACATTAGACCGATAGCAAGAACAGTAACAAGGAAAGGGAAAAAGGAAATAAAGAAAAAACTGCAACCTATGCCGAAAAAACCGAAACAACCGAAAAGAAATTAGAAAAAGCAGGGAAAGCAACGGAATCGCAAATTACAAGCACAAAGGAGGAATGGAAAAAGGAGCTAGTCATAATGGTAAAGGACGCCGGGAACAAAAAGGATGTTGAAAAGGAAGTCGAGGACTTTGGCTTGCATAGACTGAACATAAAGTCAGTGAAAGTTATGAAAGGTAACCCAATAGTGACAAAAAAACAACACGGCAGAGGAGAATGAAAAATTTAAAGGGAAACTGGAAAAAGATAACGGGGAAGATATTGAGATGGAGAAGGAGAAACCAATCAGACCTAAACTAGAAATACAAGGTGTGAGAAAAGGAGTAAAAGACGAGGTAATCATCGAGGAATTAGAAGAAACAATTAAAAGAACAGTTAAAGCGGAAGAAATTAGAACAATTAAGAGATACAAGTGCAGAAACCTTATGAGAGAGAATATCATATTAAAGGTGGAAGGGGGAATTTTTGGGAAAATAATAGAAAAGGGGAGGATAATAATTAATGGCAAAACTTGATATGTGAGGGAGAATCACAGTGCTGTAGGTTCGGTCATGTAACAAAATACTACAAAGAAGATTGGAATGTGGTGTGTTACAACTGCTCGGGAGAGCACGAGGGTAGACACTGCACGAAGAAAGGGAAGTGTTGCACAAATTGTAAATACCTAGGTTTTGAAACCTTAAAGCTAAAGAAGGCCAATAGAATACGACAAGAATGGTGGGACGAGCAGCTAGAATTTATATATCAGGATATCGAGATAAAGAGAAGTTATAGGGGGAACGTTGAAGTAAGCGAGAGAGAAACCGCAGCAGTACTAGTAGCAGCGGAAGAAATAAGGAATATAATGGCAGATATAGGCTGCAATGCAACAATTTTCACAGACAGGAGGGACATGGTCAGCAAGTGCAGAAACTCCAGAACAAAATTAATACAAATTATCGAAATACAAAGAACTGTTAAGGATCAGAAGACAAACGGGAGAAGTTTGAAAATATAATGTAACAAAAGAAACAGCAACGAAAACACGAAGAGAGCGGACGAATTAGGAAGACAGGACAGGGAAAGTCAAAAAGAGGCGGAAACATTAAGGCAGAAAAACAGAACAGCTAGCTTCTATCCAAATAAATCCTTTCATTAAAGGGACGGCAGAACTTTTGCCAGAAACTGTAAGTGTTAACATAGCACCCAAGTTCAAATTCTGCCCAGTTATCTCAGTGGATGTGGAGTGAACCTTTTCTATTTACTTCCAGAAAGATATGGAACGATCTGCCAATAATCGGTGTGTACGACAAGAATGGTGGGACGAGCATCTAAAAGTATATATATCGGGATATCGAGATAAAGAGAAGTTATAGGGGGAACGTTGAAGTAAGCGAGAGTGAAACCGCAGCAGTACTAGTAGCAGCGGAAGAAATAAAGAATATAATGGTAGATAGACAGACAGGAGGGACATAGTCAGCAAGTGCAGAAACTCCAGAACAAAATTAATACAAATTATCGGAATACAAAGAACTGTTGAGGATCAGAAGACAAATGGGAGGAGTGGTTAGTTTTTTGAAACATATTAAAACCTTTGGCAATCATTGTGCTTTTTATAATTGCAAGACTGTTGAATTTGAAATTGATGAAATAAACTATAATTGATTTTCATTTTAGACCTAGACACGCTTTGCATGTAAAGTAGATACTTTAGTAGCTTTCAGGTACCCTTCTCTTGGACATTCTTCGTGATGCCCAAGAAGAAGGAAATTATTCTTGCCCAAAAAGAGATCATCGTGTCTCTTGAGGGCAAGATTGCCGTCCAGGAGAAGCAGATCGCAGCCCTTATTAAAGAGCTTGGCTCTGTACGATCCCTGGTCGAGGCCAAGGCCTCCGCTCCTAAAGCAACTTCCACCCAAAAACGGCCCAATAGTGCCACACCCCCTCCTTCTAAGCCGAAGAAGATTAGGATTGCTAATAATCCTCCCACTTCTTCTGATTCTGAGGTCGATCCTTACGAGGATTTGTCCTCCGACTCTTCTTCAGAGTCATCCATGCCTATCCCTGGTCCATCTCGTAGACAAATCACGTGGCGGGTCTCTGCGTCACAGTTGAAAGGAAGAAACCTGCCTCCACTCTTCCTCAGTGTGGTTAAGTAAATCAAACGATGAAGAAGTAATAATAGGAAATAATTATGGCTACTGTGTTTTGGAGTTTTTTACCGTGTTATCAGCAATTTCTTCTTTAGTTTTGTGTTCTACATGCAATAGAGATTAAATTCTTACGAACGGCTCAACGTGGACTAGGTTTTAAATATGCTTTACAGTTGCGAGAGCGTACAATATATACCATCATGTCCATTCAAAGAAAAATCCTTTTGAAGTGAATCGAAAAATAATATTTGCCATGCGAATTTTGGGAGGGAAGGAATCAACATCTTCTGTAGTCTGATGGATATATATCTCAAGGATTATGAGTACTTCTGTCAAAAACATACATTTAGCTGCATCTGCAATTTATAATCTCGTCATTTCCAAAGCTGTATATGAAGAAAAAGATTTAATTTCAGATTGTGATTCAAATGCAAGTCCAACGGAATTTACTGTTTCTGGTGATGAGACTTGGGGAAAAAAGAGGTTTTAATTCTCTATTCGGAGTTACAACAGTAGTAGCAATTTCAAGAAAATTGTTGATACAGTTGTCAAATCTAGTTTCTGTCAAGGATGTAAGCTTTGGAAAAATAAAAAAAATAATGATATTTCTGCGTATAATGATTCATATGAAGATCCCAAAATCTCGGGACTGGTGAACTATCACCCCCGGAACCACCTAGGCAGGTACAAGAGGAAAAAAAACAAGAAGAGTCAGTCAGACAGTCCGATTGAAACTGACAACCCTGAGCGTTAGATATAAATAACCACAATGATTGAAAATAAATATTAGTACCGTGTATATAAACTGTAAATAGTGTATATATTGTTTATAGAGTTTTAGTTTAAGTTAGTCAGTTTTATTTTCACATTGCCCGAACCCCAGAAAACTGTTACGGAATTAAAAAAACCTGTTTCAGCAGTTCCTAATGAATTTATAGGTAATGTCGAGTTTTAAAAACTTCATATAATACAAATGGCAAAGAAACTCTGTATGATTTTTGCAAACATAGCAAATCAAATTTTGAGTTCCCAGCTAAAACCTCATTAAACGGTGTCTGAATATCCAAATAATGCGGTCAAAACCACCGAACGTTTCAAATTCACTGAACTTTTATTGAAGTAAGGGAAGCATTTGACAAAGCAAAGAATAAAATTAGTAGGGACATATACAACATTAGTGTCCGATTGTGAAAACATCAAAAACATAATAATATCGCCTGTGACTAAATTATTTAACTATTGTATAAAGGTACACATATATCCGGACTGTTTTAAAACAAGTAAAGTTATTCCAGTTTTTAAGAAAGGGGATGTAAGAAATATAAACAATTATAGACCCATGTCGTTGATACCTGCTTTATCCAAAATATTTGAACAACTTCTAAGATCACAATTCACAAAATATGTTGAAAATATTAATCTGTTCATAAAAAACCAATATGGATTTAGGGCTGGCAAAGGTACCACCAAAGCTTGTATAAATCTTATTGATTATATAATCAATGGCTTTGAGAAGAAAATGTATGTTGGATCTAACTTTTGTGACATCAGTAAAGCCTTCGACTGCGTGAACCACCGATCATTGATTTCCAAACTAGAGTACTATGGAGTAGTGACACCGAGTATTAATCTTATAACTAGTTATTTAACAAATAGATATCAACAAACATACGTTGGGGGGAGTTTTTCCAGTAAATAACAGTTACAAATAGAGTAACCCAAGGGTCAATCCTGGAGTCACTACTCTTCCTGATTTATATCAATGATATACCAATTCCAGATGAAACTGAGTTAATTGTTGATTCTATTTGCTGATGACACATCTAAATCGTGCCAAAGTGATTCACCAGTGAGCTACAAGAGGCAAAAAAAAAGTCATTCAGACAGTCCGATTGAAACCGACAGTCATGAGCGATAGATATAAATAACCACACGGATTGAAAATAAATATTAGTACCGTGTACATAAACTGTAAATAGTGTATACATTGTTTAATAGTTTTAGTTTAAGTTAGTGTCAGTTTTATTATCACACTGCCCGAACCACGAAAAACTGTTTCAGAATTAAGAAATCCTGTTTCAGCAGTTCCTAATGTATTAATAGGTAATGTCGAGCTTTAAGAACTTCATATAATACAAATGGCAAAGAAACTCTGTTAGCCCTTCCACCAGGAATCTAACAGTTCTACCTCACCTTCAATACTCCGTACTAACAGACCTTGCTTACTGAAGGTGATTATTTTTAATGATAGTAATCCATTAGTAGAAAAAAAAAAGAATGCTTAGGACATGTGCAGAAAAGAATGGGTGCATGGCTACGGAAAGCGAAGATAATAAAGGAGTTGGTGGAAAAGGAGAAGGCAAATTAACTGATAAATTTATTAATAAATTGCGTTCATATTATGGTTTAGCGATTCGCCGGCACCCTGACTCTGTTGAAGACATGAAAAATGCAGTTTGGGCTACTTGTTACCATAATAGTTCTACGGATATGTATTGCCCACCTGGTGCGGCGAGTTGGTGCACGTGGCCAAAAATTGAGATAGCAACATTTATTGCTGTTTGTAGTTTTAAGGTTTCATTCCTATTTTAAAAATGATGATGCTTACAGGAATTAAAATTGGTTAGGAAGCTCATTCATTTGCTGTGAGACGAGACAACGTCCGGATTGACTACTCCGAAATACAAACATCCAACGCTTCAAAGGAGGCCAGAACTGCTCGATTGGAAGAGAGAAACGCGGAAAATAGTTTTTTCGAAGTCGAAGAAGGTCCGATGTATGAAGCAGGAATGGCAGATTGAATAAATGTAAGTATAGTCATATAGTATAGTACAGTCATTTTACGACTTTGACAGCGAAAAACTACACGAAACTTTAAATGCGTTTTTCTCAAAACAGTCTCTTTCAATACGATACCCACGATTTCTCGAGTTCTACTGAACCGATTCACTTAAAATTTTCAAAGAATCTTCTTTATAGACCTCTCTCGAGTATGAACTACTACCCCCAAATTTCAATTTTTACTATTTTTAAAAAATTCGAGAAAATGAAAAAGGTAAAAAAATTGTCGCCATCTTGACAAAAAAAATATTTTAACTTGTCTCTAGTTCATGCAATTGCGACATTATTCTAAATTAATAATCTTTTTTTATTTCAGATTGCTAGGAGGGTTTGTCATGTGCCAATTTTTTGAGACCCCCCACTTCATCAGCTACTAATTTTTAAATTTTTTCATTTTATTTTTTTTCTGTACTCTTGTAACATTAATAAATAATTTATAAAGAAATGGATATTGATTGCCATTTTTTTACGACACTTTAAAAATCACCTAAAATTCATGTCTCTACACTAGAATACCCCCTTAAAACTTTAATTCACTTTTTTGTGTTATTATGTGGATAGGTCATTATATTCTGGAGGGCCAATCAGAATATAAGGACTTGTATTAACAAATTTATTCGGATCGGAGGAGACAACAAATGGGTCTATACTATAGCAGGAAGAGGAAAAGCAATTACACTTTGTTTAGTACAGAACGGAACAGAAACTAATTATGTGCAGTTGGGAATTATTGAAATGGATTCCTATCGTTAAGCAAGAACTTAAACTACGCTAGAATAATAGGTCATACATTATTACCCCATGAACACAAGACGTAGCAACTCAAGAGACGATCGATTAAACAGCCCGGCACTAACGTTTCCCAACCGAAATCAAAAAGTGGAAATTTCGAAGTCAATAATTGACATAGTAAATAGGATAAATGTGGTAAAATTAATACACACAAGGAAATAATGAGTGTCGTATGTAAAACCAAAACACATTAAAATGAATCCTTGTTAAAGTAAATAGAAAATATCTTAAATCCAACTGACACATAAGATATAAATATACCATAACAACTGTACCGGATAACTTTTAACAATTGATTTTTAAACTAAATTCAGCCTTAAAATACTTGTTATAATTGTCAATTCATCAACTCCAATGTTCAAAGAGCAGCAGGTTATAAACCTTAGTTGAGACAATTGAACATGTACAGAAGAGGATATATACTGTTGAAGGAATAAATTACATTGTTACAAATTACATACCAAGTACATAAAATTACTTATGAAAGTCCACAGCTGGAGCACCAACTCGTGCTTATGTTAATATACACATGAGAATAGACTTTATTAATGCTCTAGGAATTCGAAGCCGGATTCCCCCAATTATTTTGGTGTGCTAGCAGATTGATACAATCAATTGATTCGAGTGGTTTCCGAATAAATGATCCTAATACCTAAAACATAAAAAGATCACAAACGTTAGAAAATATTGTAACTATATACTTATTGATACATTTATAATTTGCTAAATTATCTGCGTGGGCGTGCGACGCGGACACGCCGAAAGCGACACCACTTTTATCCGGACTCTTGAATTGTACTGTTGGTGCCCCGCCCACTAATAAACCATTGTCTATTTGTTACTGCATTATTTCATCAACTCTCGTTTAACAATACTGAAAATAAAATATGTTTAAATATATTAAAAACAATCGATAAAATTTTAAATTAATTTAAAAAAAAATAACAAAATAAATTATTTAAACAAAAAACATTAAATTTCATTGAATAATGTTTAAAATAATACAAATTGTACTTTGTAAATTTTTCAATTTTATGTTAAAAATACTTGAAAAATATATGACTTTTAAGGTGAAAGTTGCTGAATGAAATTTTTAGAAAGATTTTAAATTCAATTATTCCGTTTGAAATAAAAATGTTGGACATATTTTGTTGAGTGGAGTCTGTAGAAAAGGATCAAAATGTGGTTTGTGGTAATTAACCTTTTAAAAAAATTTGCCCCCGGAGCAAATTCTCCTTTAATTGATCTGGAAATAATTATGATAGTTAAAATACCTGTATACTTACATTTTAGAGATGAGTTTCCGATTCATTTTAATTCCTTCTTTCATAACATTTTATGACAGTTTAATTATTCATTTGTTCTTAGAAACTTGCACCCTATTGGAAATGTTTTTTATTTCCGAGTCCAATGCTAAAAGCAAAAAACAATATTAACTATTTATATAGTACATAAATTAAAGAATATAGTATGTTTAATTTAATTTATATGGTAATTTATTGTGATAACTGATCTTATTTAAATGACTAAAAGTAATTGCTCATTATACAAACTTATACAGAGCACTTACATAACCATTTTTAAGCAGTTAAAATTTGTAATATTGTCTTTAAATAGACAAGAAAATTGTTCATTCAAAATTTATTTCTACAATACAAAACTGGACGGTTGTAATTGCGGTTTTTAAAACACACAATCAGTGTAATAATTGGCAAAATAGTAAATGTGAAACTGACCCTTTATATTTAAGTTTCTAATTCATTTCATTTTCTCTTTTTGTAAAATTTCATGTCAGTTTAATGTCCTAAGGAACTTACAACTTGATGAGAAGCTTTTTAGGCTTAAATGTTATCCACTTTTTTAAAATAAAATAATTTTATGCAATAGTTAAGTTAAAAAATATAGTGGACTAATACCAATTGTGACAACATTTAAAACAGAAAAGACACCTTGGAAGTAACTTCTGATAACTGATCATATTTAAGTAACTAAAATTAGTTGCCCAGCATATATATTTATATTAAACACATGCACAACAATCATTTACTTACCTATATATTATCCATATTTTAAAATTGTAATCCCTTTAAAAACACACAATCGGTGTGATACTATGCAAAATTAGTTTATAGTAAATATGAACCTGACCTTTTAAATTTACACTTATGATTCATTTCCTTTCTTCATAACATAACATCCCAGTTTAATTTTTCTTTTATCCTAAGAAACTTTCAATTTGGTGGGAAGCTTTTTAATTTTGTGGTTAAATACTGAAAAGAAAAAATCGATATTAATTATTAAAACTATCAAAATAATTTTATATAATAGTTATTAATACTAATGAAAATTTATATTTTTGCAGTACATAACTGAAAGATTGTAATATTATACTTAAAAGCAAACTATCGGTATCATACAAAGCAAAATTAGTCTAGAGTAAATGTGAGACTGGCCTTTTATATTTACATTTCTTACATTCGTTTTATATCCTTTTCTCATAAAATGACATGCTGTTTTAATTTCTCATTTGTCCTAAGGAACTTTCAATTAGGTGGGAACCTTTTTAGTTTCTTGGTTAAATGCTGAAAACGAAAAATCGATATTAGTCATTCAATTTAATAAATTAATTTCGTATAAAAGTTATATTAAAAATATAGGATAGTATAACATATATACTAACTTATTATGGGTGACAAATATTGTAGATTGATACCAATTGTGATAATATTTAAAATAGAAAAGACACCTTGGAGGTAACTTATGATTACTGATCATATTTAAATAATCAAAAATAATTGCCCAGCACACATTTATACTAAACATACACACAACAAAGTTGAACAGTTAAAATTTGTAAGATAACCCTACAATAACTTACTTATCCATATATTAATGAAAATTTATGTTTTTATAATATAAAACTGAACAGTTGTAATTGTGTTTTTAAAAACACATAATCAGTATGCAAAAGTTGTTTATAGTAAATGTGAGACTGATCTTACATTTCTGGATCATTTTATATCCTTTCCTCATAAAATGACATGCCGGTTTTTTTCATTTGTCCTAAGGAACTTCGTGGTATTCTTTTACTTTGCAGTTAAATGCTGAAAACAATAATCGATATTAATTATTCAATTTATTAAAATAATTTTATAAAATAGTTATACGTTCAACATTTACTTATCTACATACTGAATGATTGTAATATTATACTTAAAAGCTCACAATCGGTATCATACAAAGCAAAATTAGTTTACGGTAAATGTGAGACTGACCTTTAATATTTACGTTTTTGATTCATTTTAATTCCTTTCTTTCTAACAGTTCATGCCAGTGTAACTTCTTATTTCTCCTAAGAAATTTACAACTACTGAAAAGTTTCTTCGTTTCTTGCGCCATTGCTAAAATTAAAAATTCAGTATTGGTTATTAAAAGCACCTTAAAGTTTATATACATAGTATATAAACTTTAAGGTATATACATGAATAATTGAGCAAAGAATAACCAAACAAACCAAAAACGTCATTTTATATATTCCTTGATGTGCACACTGCCACGATGACATCAAAGAGTTGCGGGTTGCAAACTGGATGGACAATAGTATTGTTAGCAATATAATTTTATCCATTCTACAAAATTTAAAAATTATTTAAATTTTACAATTTTGTATAATTTATATAGTGTTAAAACGATGGTTTGTTGAAATGATAAAACGATACAAGTCAACAAGGGTTTATTTGTGAACAGGGTGTCAATCGAACAAAGCAACGGTCAGGGTAAAAGTGGCGTCCCTCCCGGTCCGCGTCCCACGCTAACGCCCCCTCTCGTGTGGGTGGTACCTCCGCCCTCTCTCGGATTACGCGTTCGGTACTGTCCGTTCTACCCTCCGGCTCCTTCACGGATTCTGTGAGGTCTCCCTGATCAACCCCTCCGACGTCGAGATGGCGCAAATTAGTCACGGACCGCCGATCCGTCAAGTTTTCGGAACAATAGTAACCTATTGTGTGTGGAAAATATTTTATATTCTCAATTAAGACGACATTCAATACAAAAAAGACGACTTGAAAGTAACTTGTGATAACTGATATTATTTAAATAACTAAAAATAATTGCTCAGTATACATAATTATTCAGAGCATTTAATTTTCATTTTTATTTATTTATTTTAATATAATATCCGTGCGTCAAAATTATTGTCTTTTACTTTGTTCCATGTAAAATGTCTGAAAATTTCTATTTCTGATCGGTTAAACTCTAGATTAGGTATATATATATATATATATATATATATATATATATATATATGTATATAATATATATATACATATATATATATATATGTATATACTAGCTGACCCGACAGACAGGACGAATCCTGTCAAAAAAATTTGTAATCTGGCAGTGTTTTGTTCCTACCTTTTTATATCTTTGCAAAAAATTATCCTGAACAGAACCGTCACCCTGGTAATAATTCGGTGTGAATTAAAAATAATTAAATAAAACACTATAAGCATTTAAAAGTAAGTAATTTTAATCATGTAAATCATAATTATTAACAAAAAAAAAAATCAGTTCTATTTTCATTGTAGTGCTTTGTGATGAACGATGTTTTTGTTTGATTACCTGGCGCATAGACAAACAAATCTGATGGTTTTCCAATACGGGAACAGGCAACATACAATTGACCATGTGAGAAACATGGGTTTTCCAAATTAATACCACAAACACTTAATGATTGCCCCTGGGACTTGTTTATGGTCATAGCAAAAGCAAGCCGCACTGGAAACTGTAGTCGTTTAAACTCAAATGGCACATCAGTCGGAATCCCTGGGATGCGCGGTATGAGAACATCTTCTCCTTTATACTTTCCTTTCAATATAGTTGCTTCTATCACGTTGTTTAGTAGTTTTTTTATCGCTAACCGTGTGCCGTTGCAAAGGCGCGGTTGGTTGATATTTCGCAACATTATAATTACCGATCCAACCTTTAATTGAAGATTGTGAGGTGGCAATCCTGGCAAATCCAGCGAGTTTAAAAATTGCGGTGGATAGTTAACTACATCGTCTTGGTTAGTTGCCGAATCAACTGATTTATATATCCTCGATTCGCCTGTAATTTGTTCTTGAATTTTGAAATTTAATTCATTTACATCAATGTTTTTGGCTGCCAATATAGCTCGTTCGCTTAACCAATCATGGTTTCTGTAATTTTGAGCAACATCTGGAAATACCTTTTGAATGAGTTCTTCTTTTGATTGAGTTAAATGACAAAAACTTTGAGGAAAGTTAATGCATTCAGTCAACATGTCAATAGGAAAATTGCCATTACCAATGTCAATGAGTTGTTTAGAGAATATGTTTCCAGATTGGTCATTTTGCAACTCAACACGCATATTCTTGCTTAAATGAAGTACTTTGACATATTTCCACAAATTGGATGACTTTAGACATGCGTTGAGTTCATCAGCTGGCGTTGATCGTGGAATCACTGGCAATGTTTGACGAAAATCTCCTGCTAATAAAATCATTGCACCACCAAATCGGTTCTGATTGCTTCGTAGATCTTTTAAGGTTCTGCCTAAAGCCTCCAAAGATTTTTTATGTGCCATCGTGCATTCATCCTAAACGATCAATTGGCATTGCTGCAAAACCTTTGCCATTGCAGAGTTCTTCGAAATGTTGCAGGTTGGAGTTTCATTGCTTTGCACATTTAATGGCAATTTTAGTGCTGAATGGGCTGTTCGACCACCTTCAAGCAAAGTTGCTGCGATTCCCGACGAAGCGAGTGCAAGTGCAATTTTATTTTGTGAGCGAATTGTTGCTAATATTAATGAAATCAAAAAAGTTTTTCCTGTACCACCAGGTGCATCTAAGAAGTAAATCCCCCCAGTTTCATCATTTGTTACTTTCATAAGAGTATCAAATACATACCTCTGTTGTTCATTCTACAGTGGAAGATATGTTTGAATTAATTCTTTCAAAGTGTTGAGATCATACAGTTTTTCTCGGTGCAACTCTTGGTTAAAAGCATCATGCATTGGACGATTGGGCGCGGCCAGGCCTAATTGAATTAATAGTTTGTTTGACATCATCAAGCACATGTCTTCAATTGAAATCAATGCTTCGTTGTAAATTTCTTCACTGATTTGCATATTTGGATTTCCCATTCTATTCCGTATTTGATACAAAATATCATCACACATATAATCTTTGTACTTGATCCACAAATCAATTGTGTTTGATGGGAAGCATGTAGATATGATTATAGAAAACATATTACAGCATCACTGAGAGTTTGATCCCAATGAGCGTCATTTTCTAGCAATTGTAAACGTTGACAGGCTTCTCTGTAGGATCCACACAATTCACCATCAACAATTCGTAAATGTTGGAATGATGTTGGGCCACGTACATTGACTAATAGCAGTCGTAAATAAAAACATTCACCATTGCTTGGATGTACTGAATAAATTCGACCAATCGCATCGGTGGAATATACATCTGGGTATCCTGGTACTGGTTTTCCTTGTTTCCGTCGTATAAATCTCCTTGAGGATTGATTCCAAGTATAATATTTTGGCATTTCAGAATTTAGCAATGTTTGTGCGAAATTATCGTTTTGACATGTCTCAAAAAAATTGTTAATGTAGTAGATGGTGGCTGAGCAGCTCTTTGACCTGCGTTCTGTGCTGTAAAATACACTCTTTGTCAATTTTCTAAATGCACAGCTAAGTGAATTACAGAAGGGTGTCTCTCATGAATTGGAAAAGAAAATATTCACCAAATTGCTTCATTACTACTAACATAGTGGCCCATTTGGTATTGAGTAGCTTCATCATTGGAATTCTCTGCACCAATTCCAATCACAGCCATATCACTCCCTTTGGTTACATATTTGCAAATGTATTTAATAGATTTCACTGAATGGCAAGATTCACCATTGATGTGTGCTTTGAAGGTCTTTGATAAAATGGGTGAATATGGAACAATCCAGCGATTATCTATTTCAATATCTTGTTGATTTATTTTTACAATTGTTGATCTTCCATTGTCTGCTGTTGATCTGCGACGATACAGTGGATAACCGTCATTACCAGTAATTGTTTCCGATATTAATGTCCGTGGATATCGTTTCAAACATTTACCATCCATCATACACGGTGAATTTTGATTAAGAGTTCCACAGGGACCATGTATCATGTTTTGGATAACTACCTCATGCAATCCAGGATCTACTTGTACATTAGGGATTCCAGCTGATATCACTGCATCAACTTCATTTGGCCTTATCTTTTCAACCAACCAAATCAAAATGTGTGCATGTGGCAATCCTCGTTTCTGCCACTCCACAGAATACATCCAGCAGCGTGTCTCACCAAACACATGATGTTTTACGATGAAATCCATCAAAGATTTCAACTTTTGTCTAAAGACTCTGGCTGTAATATCATGACGATCAATGGGTGATTGCCCAGGGAATAACTACTGCTTGGTTTCTATCCAGTGTGGATTGCATGTAAATGTGATGAACAAATCTGCTGTATAATAACGCATAATGACGAACATACGACATGGCATCTTGAGCATATTCGTGCATATGTCTAGGGCTTCCGATGTATGTTGCTGGAAGAATTGTCATCCGTCCCACATTCTGTGCATTGCCATCTGTATTAATCGCATCTGGAAGGTGAATATACTCTTCAGATCGGAGTTTAGTTTGATTCAACCTGATAAATGTTAATCTCTCCGTTTCAATTTTAACATACATGCCAACAACATATTGGTGATATATTCGCCGACATTTCAATATGTGATTGTCTTCATTTTCCCGAATCATTAGGCGGTATGAATAATATTTCATTGAACTTACTTTTTTGTTGATTTCAGAACCTGTAAATATATTTTGTTTTAATAACATTGAAATATAAAATTAAAATACATAATATATTGACTGAGATATTATCGCCATAGCTAAACTAATATTTTAATTACCTGTAATGGGATTGATCATTTTTATTGAGAAATCATAACCATCTTCACCTTGCCAAAATATAATGGGATATTGCAGTGCATCATATGAGCGGTGTGTTTCCTTTATACGTTGTAATTGATCATTTCAACGATGTAAAACAATATCACGGGATTCAAACTTTTCTCCAACTACAAAGATAGCAACTTCATCAATAGTTGGTACATTAAAACGTCTTGCATGTTGACCCGTAGGTGTTTTATCAGCTCTAATTACAATTTTGTGATTATCAGATGGCATCAGATCAAGTGCACTTTTAAACAATATAATCAATTGATTGTGTTCATGAAAAAAAGTTTGTAATTTTTCTACAATAGGTCTCTTTACTAAATTTATATGCACAACGCTGATCTATTTCTTATTGTGAATTGCCCATAAAATAAATTTGCAGGAATTCATAGTTGCTAGCTGGCACTGGTAACAATGAATGAACCTGCTCTGTGATATATTTGGCCTTGTATCTGTAAATTAAAAAATATTAATATTATATTTGTACCAAAAACACTATAAAATAAAATAAATAAGCAATGTGTAGAATAAATTTATGTATTGTCAGTGATCAAACTTAAATAATATTTGTTATTATAAATTATATATCAGAAGATATTGTTCGCTAAAATAATTATGATTAACTGCTTTAATACATACCTTGAAAGTTGGCATAAAATTTTCCCGAACCACATTTGTTGCCCCAAATGAAGTCATTTGAAAGCAATTGTTATATTGTTGGATATTTTTCAAAAAGTGTATGGAATCTGTTCCTATTCCTGAAACCAATGAGTACAATAACTCATGGTGGATTCAATGGTATTAATTTTACTTTACCATTTGCGCAACACAATCCATTGGCTTCGTTTTTGTATTTTAATGCTTTACAATGTGAGCAAACCGAGTTCATAGAACCAATAATAACACATTGGTAGTTATTGTAGTCAATTGACACATCGTAACTGAAAGCAGCTCGATTCAAATTTGCGCGATTATTAGTTGAAAGTCGTGCTCGCGCTTCACGTGTTTGTGATATCCTAATTCTTTCATGTTCATTTCGGTCGTCACGTTCTTATGCAGTACGATTAGATCGGTAATTAGCTTGGTTTGTAGCATTTCGTGTTCTTCTACTTAAATTGCCTCGTCTTATAGGAGGCATTATTAAAATATTGTGTCACATGCAATAACTTTTTTTTCATAGGTAGATAACAAAACACTGCAAACAAAACAAAAGCACACTCAGTAGAATATAACAGAAAATCCAAGAAAAACAACACCGGCAAAGGCGGCAAATCGACATTGACAGTTGTTTTTTTAATTTGTTTTTTTTTTTAATCTGATATGACTTGAAGTCAAATCCTTTAAAGCCATACCAATGTTTTATTTTTTTTTGTCGCCTGCCGAAAGTAAAACAAAAGAAATAATATCGCGAAACCGACCAAGTTGTTATTATTATATTTTGTGACTATTCAATTTGGTCGGGTCCGCGATCACTTTTTTTTAGTTTCGGAACACGACATTAAATCCTCCATCGACGTATTCTGGGCTCCAACGCACACACGCACACTGTTTTGATAGATATGATTGAATTTGAACTTTGTATAGCGGTAAGAAAGTGCAAATTTACTTTTTGACGTTAGGAACACACCTACATTTCTTAGATAACTGTGAGTGCTTGTAATTTAATATGAACTTTATATAATAGCAATAAAGCTTAAATTGATTCTACGTTTTAGTTAGAAAACTTTTGTATGTGAAAAAGAAAAGGGCTGTTTTTAGGGTTTTCCCGGCAATTACCCGATTTTTTCTCGCCGTAAGAACCATCCTTGGACTACAACGAACATTTTAAAAAAAGAATTGGCCAAATTGGTCCAGGCGTTGTTGAGTTATGCGCTTACCAACACATTTTGCGATTCATTTTTATATTATAGATTATTTATTGTACATTATAAAAGATATATCAGTCTTCTGTATACCACATATTATATATAACAAAAATATATAAATAAATACAAATACAACACAATAAATTTCTTCAACAACAATAACAAACAACATAAAAATAAATAATCCAAATTAGACAATAAACTTTCAAAAACATTAAAATTAAGATCTCTGGAAGTGGAAGGGATAGATTGACTAGAATTCAAATTAGACAATAAATTTTCAAAAACATTAAAATTAAGATCCCTGGAAGTGGAAAGAATATGAGAATGAAAAAGTAATGGTGGCAAAGGAACTGTTTTAGGTTTAAGGCGACAAATTTTTCTTGTGAAATCTGGTGGAGAGAAATGGTCTTCACAAACATGACATGTTTTGATAGAAGGATTAATATTACAAATTGACAAATTGTACGCCATACTAAATTTAATTTAGAATCGGAAGGTAGCTTAGAAAGCGATTTATTTTTGAAGTTATGGTTACCAACATCATTATAATATGTATTGAAACATAATATATATTGAAACACATTTTGAGACAGTAACAAGACAGAGATTGAGGCTGAGAACTCATGGCTGAATTTCATAAAATTTTAAAATAAAATCACAGAAAAAAATTCTATATTTTGATAAAACTACCTAATCTATCTAAAAAGTGCCGAGTCTATTCTGGTTAAATCAATGATGCGGCAGACTATTTAACCTACAAAATAACATTAATTTATTCAACAGATAATAAAAAGTGTATTAATATATGAAGCATCTTATTCAAATTTGAGGTTATTTTATTTCTAATATGATTGTAATGTAAAGTAAACATCTTAGGTACTGTCACATAGAGACGATAGGACACATAAATAATCCTTAATCATCAACATAAGAACATTGCCCCTAGTGCGATTATTGCTTTCGCATAATGTCTTGATTGGCATTGTCAGCACCAATACATTCCGCTGACTTGCCAAGACTCAGCGGTATATCTGGGTCACGCTTTACTGGTGTCAATAAACTATTGTAATGTTTTGTAATGTCAGACTATAAATAAAAGCGCGACGAAGATAAACAGAACAGAAGTGTGTGAACTACAACAGAGGTCACGAGTCGCCCGGTGAATACCAGTGAACCCCAAGAGCAGCCCTGAAGATGGTCCCTTACTTATTACTGTAAGTTAGACAATTTGTAATGTGTTTTTTCTATATAATCTATGAATAAAATTGTATTTATTTTGTACTGGTGTTTATCTGAGCTACTCCCCAACCCCCAATAAGTCACGGGTGTGACGTGTAAATTATTGAATTACAAAGCATAGTATCCAAGAATGATTTTATTTATTAAAAAATATAAGAAATAACTTACCTAATACAAAAATTTTAAACTATTTTATTCATTAGCTCCATTCCATCCTCACGGCACCTTCGGATAGAAGCCCGTGCCATATTTAAATATTGCGTTGCTATTGACCAAAAAATTAATGAACAAATCTAATTAAATACCCATTACCAATTGTCATACCAATATTATAACATATCAATTTTAGAAAAGGAGTGTAACTTCGGGAACATTCGGGTGTTTTCATTCGATCCTTTTCACTTGACCCCCTCCTCATGAAATTGTCCATAATCTTTAAACATTACTCGGAATCCCAGTCTGGGATAGTCGCCGAATTGTGCGCCATTCTATTGAGGGGCTGCACCTGGTTGTTATTTGTATACTTCCTGTGAATGTATAAAAAGACATTAAGTCGAAAAACTCGTGTTCTTGAGATGTTTTTCCAGTTAAGGTACCACCACAGAACGTGGCCTCACATTAAATCAATCCGATTGAAAATGCCTTAAAATGTAACCTCAAACTCCCTGGGGACCAGTGTTAGTATATGTTGATCTTTTAGGTTTGGCGACTATTGTGAACCGGGTGCATTTAACATAGCTACCGTAATCCAGAAGAACGGCATTAAATCCCTATCGAACGGCAATGCTTTGGTACATCAGCACCACGAGCTGCAGCAGCTCAATGGCTACAGTGATGTCGTCAACAACATGGACTTTGAGACGAAGTTGGAGCCCGAACTCGACATAGTGGAACAATGTCTGTAGTTTTAGTGTCATCTGAATTTGAGGGAGATCACCCTGGGCGGTACGAACGACGAACACAGAAAGGAGAACGGCATGATCATGATAAATTTGTGACGGCTATATATATATATATATATATATATATATATATAATATGAAAAGAGTTTGATCTATCTGAATCCTGAAAGAGATAGCATGAACAGTAAAAACAGTAAGTCTTCCTTTCATAGAGAAATAATGGATATTATTTGGACTAGAATTGAAAATTGCATTATTTTTCTGAATTTTATTCTTCTCTGTAACCAAACATGGTATTCTACTATTCTACTATATTAGGTGTCAAAATTACCTGACAATATCACTTGGTGATTTAACATATCCGTTTTGCTCATAAAATATACATTTTTAGAATCAACAAGGCCACAAATTCAATTTTGTCTGGTACGTTAATTTACTGTTAATACCACTCAGTTATACACTTTTAAAAACATTTTAAATGTGATATTTTTAGATAATTTTGACACTTTATTCCGTAATTTAGCTGAATTAGATGTAATATTCAGTTTAAATAAAAACATGTTTTCCGTTGAATTTAATAACCTCCAAAATTGATACTTACCAATTTTCACAGAGAAATATTATTTGAACCAGAGTTGAAAATCTCATTATTCTTTTAAATTTATTTCTTCTGAGTAACCAATACATGAAATAAGGTGTCAAAATTACCAAAGAATATCAATTAATGACATAATTAATGTACTATTGATAATATTCAGTTATTTTTATTAAGCCATTTAAATTTAAGTGAATGTGACTGAGTATCTAAGTTTAATACCTCAAACTAATAGTATGTATTAATTAGTACCACTTCAAATATTCTTTAGTTTTTAATTTCTCCCTATTTTCCTCAACCCTTTGGTTCTATTCTCTCTGGCTATGATCTTCGGATCGGTGCCCGGAGAAGGGTTTTTAGTCTGTGTAAATGTGGCACTTGCCTCCGAACTCCATGTAGGAGGCATCTAGTACTTTGCCTCTCTTTGATAAAAAAAAATCTTGAAATCATGGCTTTTCTATGACTGAGACATGCCTCTAGCCAACGAGATAACTTCAAATACTGACACAAACAAAGTTCCTGAATATTGCCGATTCTTCAGTTTCAAAAACTTTTTGATCCTTTGGTGTGTTTAGTTGAGGAAAAGTTTTTTCTTTTAGTTCTCTTTTTTATGATTTTTATGTAATAAATAAATGTATTATTTCCAGTTTAAATTATTATGATAAAATGTATGTTCTTAAAAAATTAAACTTCCCATTTGTAATGTGAATACTTTAACCGATACGAAACACTAAATTTGATTGCCTATATGATAATAAATAAATTATTTTTCTGGAGCTGCCTTTTATTTCCATAGGGTAATTAGTACATAGCAATTTTCTCTTAAATGAAATAATTAATACCATAAATGTATTATCCACATACAACATAACAATAATTTATTTACTAACCAATTAAATTATTTGTATTTAAAACGCAATATCCATATCACTGTCATAATCCATTTCAGTATTGTCCTCCAGTTGCTTGATTAAATTCTCTCTTTGGGGTTCCTGAAATATATCAATATGAGATTTATGTCAATTTTAGTCAGCGGTATGCTTATACTTGTTTCTTGGCAAGTTGCTCTACCAGAGTCTATGAAAATCATTAGGGATTGAAAAAATTGTATCTGGAAGAGTTGGTGAAGGCCGATATACATCAGGAGAAAACATTTTTGGAAAATAATATTGTTCTGGTATTTCCGGAGCCGATACGAATCCACCTTCAGGTTTGTCAATCGTGGATTCTTCAATATAAGGTGAAAACATTCCTTTTGGCTTAACAAATTCTAATTGGGGTATTTCTGAAATAAGGGCTTCAATGTTATCTGTACAACTGTCATTAGATGTTGTTAGATTAGAGGTAAAATCCTAAAATGTTTCCATATTTATATATTGATCTTCCTGACCTGAAAGATAACATGTTCCTCTTTCTTTTTATTTGTTCTCTATTCAGTCCAGTGTTTGGAAATAATTCTTCAGGATTTAACTGGCTTGAAAATCATGGATTTTTCAATATCCGGTGAAAACTGCCCTCCTAATTTAATGTTCTACTTGTGGTATTACAGAAATAGGAGCTACCATATTACTTGAATGTGGTATTACAGATATAGGATTTCTTTTTAGATTTAGACATCATATAAATTTGATTAACGATGTATAATCATAATTATCAAATTTTATACATTTTTAAAAAAAATTATATTAATTATTTATGAATTCCACATGTGATAAGGACTCATATGTCAATGGCTTTCTTACATGTGGCCTTTGTAATTCTACATCACAATCACTTATACTTACAGATTTCTATGATTATTCAGTTTACGTATGAAGTTTTATTAATTTGCTAATTTGGAGCAAATATGAAAAACGCAATATTTTTATTGGAAAATTGTCACTGTATAGTCTTTTTAAATATCTAAGCTTTGACATGACATATTTCATTTACCAAATATGCTTTATCTTTTGAGTTTTTTGTTGTAAAACATGGTAGAAAATTGCCCAAAAAATTGACCATTAATATTAAAGAATATTACGACTCAAAACTATGTCATGTCAAAGATTGATTAATATATAATTTAAATGTGCTGATGAATTAGTTGCATAAAGATTTTGACCTGAAAAAAACATTACGCATGCTACGCATCATTACTTGACAAGCTGAAGGTAGAAATTTCAGAACAACGGCCACTTTTGCAGAAAAAGAGAATCCTGTCTCAGTTGCCACTACAAAAATCCACGAATTACGGTTTGTTCATTTTCACGTCGCAATTCTTTGGCTTTTGGCCTTTCTCATGTTTTTAGAGAAACTTGACTTTCTTTTAGACACTTACGTTACTAACTAAATAAAATAACCTATAAATAGTTTATCAATTTCAATGTAAATCTGAATATTGAACACAAATGTACTTAATTTATGATTATTTATAATTATTACTTAAAGGTAAAAAAGGAAAGCAGTAGAAATGTAACAAAATATTTTGAATTAAGATAAGATAAGAAGAAGGGATCGGTGGAATTACAAAAGATACCTATCAATCAAATCAAACTATCAATCAATCGTTGGTGGAAGAAGTGGTGGGAGGCGTCCGATGTGACAGCCCAGTGTAGGCATGCGCGTTAGCTACGCGTGGTACTGGACAGTACTTGGACATTGCAACATTACTTTATTTTTCTAAAATAAAAAAATTTTTCTAAAATATAAGTAGCCTAAGTTACTCCTTATTACATCAGTTACCTGCCAATAAAAGTCCCATCAAAATCGGACCAGCCATTTTGGAGATTAGCCGAAACAAACAGACAGACAGACAAAGAGACAAAAATTGCAAAAAAATGTTATTTTGGTATATGTACCATATTTATATTCATATGCATGTAGTAAAAAACGATTTCAATGTTACAAACAGACACTCCAATTTCATTTATATGTATAGATCTACAGATTATTTGTATATAGGGAATATATTTTAAATTTTCTGTTTTAAATATGTAATAATAGCGTATGTGAAATATATGTTGGGAATCACAATACTTGTTTTTTTTTTTAAATTATTTATTTAAGTTTAAACAAATACAATTAATATATTAAATGTTTCTAATGGATTTAAGTGAATGAATTACGTTGTTAGAATAGAATACTGTTAGAAATGCTAAACGAATGAATCTAATCGAATGTCGTTATAAAATGCAATGAACTTAAGATAAAATATAATTCTAAGGTATAAAATCTATAGCATGGCAACATTATTAAAATTGCAACTACGGAGGAATATAATATGATAAAATAATTAAAATGGAAGTAAAATATAAAAATATAGAATATAAATTCTAATACTAATACGCATATAAATAAATAATTAGGGTATCGAATATAACTTTTAAATACAAAATCTCTTAATATTATTTTAAGTAGGGAATGCATATATCAATCGAACAATTTTTAATATTTTTGTTCTTTTTCTTCATATATTTAAGGTATGTCATGTGTGTACTATCGGATGCATAAGTGGTCTGCCACTTTCCGAAGCGCTTTACCTCGACCGTCGCATTCTGTTACCGTGCATCGTTTTGGTTCAAAAACTGAATTAATCTATATTAGTTTTGACACAGCCTAAAGTGTAGCGAAATTACAGAATAACATTTTATACTATAAACAGGACTGCAAGGATTGAAACACCCTAAATTATTAACTAATTTTGTGAACTGAGAGAATATTTTTGTGTTTTGTAATATTGTAATTTGTATTAATATTTCAAATATTACATACAAGAAATAAAATAAACTATTTTCATAATAAAACCAAGTATTTGAGAAACGTAAAATAGTGCATATTAAAACATTTTAAATGGTATGAACAAATATAATAAAAAAGATCGAGTGATTAGAAATTGTTCGTACCTATGAGTTGAAATTTCACGATATACGACAATTACTTAAATGTTATTAGTATGTAATATTCTATTTAATAATAATGGCAAATTGTTAATTGTATTTACTCTTATGCTGTTAAATAAAAAGTTAACGGTCATGATTCACAACACCCAGCTACTTTTTTAAAACTTTATTTTATGGTCAATTTTGCTATTAATTTCTTTATGTAGATTAAAATTAAAACAATAAATTAACAATAATTATTAACAATATATCATACATTTTGTTGTAAAAAGCGACGAAAACAAAATTTGAATCTATGAATTCAAAAATAGTACTTTTGTTTGTTCAAAAAAGATCCTCACTCTTGTTTTTCATTTATTGTTTCTTTCAATATTATTTGTTATTGTATCTTATAACTCATTCATCATTTGTAATCTGTTTCTATAAATGTTATTCTTTATATGTCATTCTTTATATGTTCTTGAATACAGTTTAAATAGCCTGGTGTGTAAGATATTAAAAAAATGTATACATTAAGTTTTCATGTTATATAATTTTGTAATTATTATTATTTAATTTTTTTATTATCGATATTTATTTTAAACAAATAAATTAAATATCAATATTGTAAATGAAAATAAAAAAATTATAAGATTAAAATATAAGATATTTATTGAGTAAATATATATAATATATTAGTTATAATAATGTTTATCCATTCTATCGTTTTCAGATTCTCTCAGTTACACATATTTTTTACTTTTTTATTTATTTAAATTGTTTATGAGATTCTGTACGTAATATTATACAAATATTTAGAAATTTAAGAAAAAATAAATGAATAAATAGAATGACTAAATTATATGAATTACCTGATTTTTAAAATTATTTTATACTTTCACTATTTTGGCGTATTTTTATCAACAATGGATTTTTTAAAAATTATTTATACTAATCAATTTTATAATTAATTCTGTGTATGTGTGTATTTTGTATTCGGAACGTTACTGCTGTTTATATTAGCCGCGAAGTGTTTCTTTTTGTCTTTTTAGTTTATTAAAATTGAATATAAAAAAACTGACTGCGAATCTCCAACATTGTAGTTGATACATAATTTAAAATTAATATATCACAAAATTCACGTCGTGTTTGGATTCGATTCTTAAATCTAAATCTTAGATCTCAGAAAGTCGGTTTGCACAATGACCATAGTGTTTTCCAATTCATTTTATAATCACAAAATTGTATTTATTTTATTCCTTCGCTACAAGGAAAATTATTCGCATACGCGTTTCTTATAACAGTTCACATTGAATTGACAACACATTTGGGAATCTCATCTTACGATGTGGTGTGGAGTAGGCAGACCACTTATGCACGCGATAGTACTTAGTTTTTGCCCCAATTTGTTGTTTTTTTAATTTACACTGATGCCTAGAGCGTAATAGTGCTAGAAAACCTTTATTTAATGGCTTCGTGGCAGAATTAGACCACCACATTTCACGAATTTTTTCAGATTTTTTAGTTTGGCCACATTTGTTTAGTTCATCTGATTGGTTGAAGTAGGATCGTTGTCGGAGACATTCTGTTTCTTAAGGGTCTTAAGTCACCACCTACTTCACCCTCTTCCTAGAATCCAGGTGTTTAAAAACTCTGGGATTCATTATTTCGGTAGATTTTTACCAAAATTTTTCTAGTGTCTAGACAAGGTTCTTTTAGTGTTTTTTACTTACTGTTTGTCGAATCAATTGTTATAATATTCGTTAAGTTCAACCTTTTTGCTATGTGTTTTAGTTAATTTTAAATCATTCAATTTCATATTTTTATTTCTTTTATTTTTTTATTATATTTATTTGTTAATATAGTTAGGTTGTTTTAACCCGAGTTTTAATTAGTCCCGTATTATAAATTTATAGACAGTAAAACAGTGAAAAAAAATTAAGTAATATTTCGGTTTGGTGTAAGATGTATTGAGTATGATACATCACTCGAAGATCTGTTCAACGAAAACAAAGGTTAGTGAAATGAAATTGAAATTAATCATTGAATAAAAATTGTATAGTCTAATATTATTGATATCTTGTGTAAATTAAATCGCCCCCTTTAAACTGTTGTAACGAGTCTTTCAAAAAGACTTCGGTTTTACCGATTTAACATCTATTTAATCGAATTACCATCGACAACCCGTTACAAGAGTACGAAGAAAAAATAACTTTGGCCGATTAAGTGGATTGTAATAAGAGCTAAAAAACCGTTATTTAATGGCTTCGTGGGAGAATTTTTAGACCATCACTTTGTTTAGATTCTCAAATTTTTTCAGATTTTTCATGGGTTTCCTTAAAACTAATTTTGCATATGTGATTTCTTTTCCTTGGGTTTTTACGTATCTTGATGTAGAAATATTTAATAAAAATTTTAGGAAATTAAATTGAAATTTTAAAGAATTGTGTTTTTTTCAATATTAGTAAATTTAGTTAATCAATTGATTTTTACATTATTGAAAATATTTGTAAGTATAATTGTTTTTCCTTGCATTGTATATTTAATTGCATTAAGGTTTTTTAGACCAAGTACGGAAAATTTAGAGTAGCGTCACATAACAAGGAAACATGTTGATCAATTTACAATAATGTTGGTCAGTGCTGAAAAGTATGTTTTTAACAAACAGGATTGTTTCTGATGTTAATTCAATCGGTATAACCAAAGTCTTTTTGAAAGACTCGTCACAACAGGTTAAAGGGAGCGATTTAAATTTTACACAAGATATTGATGAGGTTAGACTATATAATTCTTACTCTATAATTAATTTCAATATATAATCACTGACCTTTGTTTTTTTTCAACAAATCTTCTGATGTATTACACTCAATACTCACACCTTTAATCAAACCGAATTATTAGATAATTTCTACTCAGAACTTAAATTATAGTTCGGAATTAATTAAAACACAATTTTAAACAACCTAACTATATTAACAAATAAACATAAGAAAAACAAAAAAAAAACAAAAGATATATAAATATAAAAATTGAATGATTTAAATTTACTTAAATACTTGGCAACAAGGTTGAACTTAACGAATATTAAAACCATTGATTTGACAAACAGTAAGTAAAATTAACTAAAAGAACTTCGATCTTGACACTTGAAAAATTCGGGTAAAATCTTCCGAAATAAATGAATCTCAAAGTTTTATAAACTCGGAATCTAGGAAAGGGGTGAAGTAGGTGGTGACTTAAGACCCTTAAGAATCTGAATGTCTCCAACAACGATCCTACTTCAATCAATCAGATGAACTAAATAAATGTTCCTTTCGCTTAACAAGGCGGCTAGGAAGTCTGTGTTGCGCTTCGTTTCCACAAATACAATGGTTTTTTCTTTGCCTTTGGCTGTAACCAAGGGGGGACAAGTGAATTTGACCGAATGGAAACATCCGAAAGTTCCCGAAGTTATATATATATAAATTTGAATAAGATGTTTTATATATTAATATACATTTACTTATCTGTTGAATAAATTAATGTTATTTTGTAGGTTAGTCTGCCGATCATTGATTTAACCAGAATGGACTAGGCACTTTTTAGGTATGTTAATATTATATAAAAAGCGGGTATTCCAGGTTCCAATTAAATTGGGAAGGTTCGATCAATGGGAATTAGATAGTTTTATTAAAATATAGAATTTTTTCTGAGATTTTATTTTATAATTTTATAAAATTCTGCCATGAGTTCTCAGCCTCAATCTCTGTTTGGTTACTGTGTCAAAATGTGTTCAATATATATATTATATTTCAATACATATTATAGTGACGTTCATAATCCTAATTTAGAAATACATCGTTTTTAAGCCACCTTCTGATTTTAAATTAAATTTATTATGGCGTTCAATATGTCAATTTGTAATATTAATCCTTCTATCCAAACATGTCATGTCTGCGAAGACCATTTCTCTCCATCAGATTTCACTATAACAAGAAAAATTCATTGTCTTAAACCTAAAACAGTTCCTTTGCCTCCATTACTTTTTCATTCTCGTATTGCTTCCACTTCCAGGGATCTTAATTTTAATGTTTTTAAAAATTCGTTGTCTAATTTGAATTCTATCCAATCTATTCCTTCCACTTCCAGAGATCTTAATTTTAATATTTTTGAAAGTTTATTGTCTAATTTGAATTTTAATTCGAATATTATTATTGAAGAAATTTATTGTATTGTATTTGTATTTATTTATTTATTTTTGTTATATGTAACGTGTAGTATACAGACGACTAATATATTTTTTATAATGTACAATAAATAAATAAAATGTTTTAATTCCATAATATACCAATTAATTTGAATTTGAAACTATTCCCGCCAATTTTGTCAAATGTTAAATACAGAAAACTATAAAGGCGACATATATTGAATAATTTAAACACTACAATCAATTTATCGTCCAGTGGAGTTTTTCATTTTTAGAGATTGGTACTTCTTGGGTGTTCTGTGGCTGTAACAAATGGTTATTTCTCATAATTAGTCCATTTTCAGTTCGTGGAACAGATTAAACAGATTAAACAGATTTTATATTATGTATCATGAGCTATGTAGGGATTATATAATTAAAAAGAAAGGTAAATTCTTATATTTTATGTTTTTATTATTTTTGTAGCATGGAGACAGGTAAAGGGGTTGTTGGCAAGTAAAGAAGAAGTTAGAAGGAACTTTGAAAAAGGAACCTATAGCGACTCACCTACCGGGACTGTCTAGAAGAATTTTAATGACTGGACATAGTAAGTTAAGAGACAGTGGTGACAAATATCTTTTTCTTTTGGACACATTTTTCTTTAGCTGTTATATAAAGTTTTCTTTTAATGAGAGTAAATAATTTTGTTAAGGTTTGGTCTTTTGACTAAAAATAATTATTTAACTGTAACTAATTTCTGATGAAAAAAGTATAATAATAGTGTATAATAAATATATTACTTTTAGTTTTAATTACTCTGTCTAAATAAGTAATAAGTTGACTAAGATAAGAAAATTAAGTACGTAACTCACATTTCTGAAGCATTTCAATCAACATTTCTCTCTTGTTGTACTTTGATACCATATGAAAGTACTGTTCCACATCACTTGAGGCGCTGCCCACGATGCCAACAGCCACAAATATATAATTGTATAAAAATTTGCCCGCCAAAACTTGAACCTCTTCGGGAAAAGTAGCAGAAAACATCAACGTCTGTCTTACACCCTAGAATCAGTTTCAATTAAACCAAGGATGGAGAAAGCAGACAGTATTTTACCGTAGCTGGCATAGTCTCGTGGCCAAGCATCTGCCCAACTGCTGATATAAATCCCATATCTAGCATGCAATCCGCCTCATTCAGAACGAAACAATTGCAAGAAGCAAAAGAGACGGTGTTACGCGAATGAAACTTGACTAGTCTGATGAAATACTGATGTGCCGCCATAGCACATTACGACTTTAACAATTGTGTGGTAAGCAATTTTCGGGCTTGTATGGCAAGTTCTCTGGTCGGAGAGATAATCACCATAATGGGATGTGCTGTGCCATTTTCAGTGATAGGTGGAGACTGATCTTCCATTCGTTTGTTTTTTATGGGAAGTAGGAACGCGGCGGTTTTTCCTGAGCCAGTTTGGGCACAGCCCAACAAGTCTCTCCCGTTTGCAATAATGGGTATTGCATGTTTTTTTATAGGCGTTGGTGTGGTGTAACCAGACCTTTTCACATTATCACATAACAGTTGTCTAAGTTGGGATGCTTCAAATGAAGCAATCGGCCTGGGCACGTTCTGTGCCGACACATTTACTTCAACGTCAGTCAGTTTAATAAAATTCACACCTAGAAAAATGTCTCATGCCACATTGTAATTAAAATAAATTTGACTTTATTTACCCGAAGTAATGGTGGTTGTGAAGAGATCATCCTCTCCGACCCCTTCCAGGGGCACGTAAATCTCCCGCGGTTTCTCCGGACCGGTATCGTTTGTGTCAATATCAGTGCGACCTCTTCTGTTGGAGTCGCCCATGTTGCGACAACGCCTTCCCTTATCGTCTTCACCCCAAGCACCGTCGCTTCTTCCACCCCAGCTGTCGTCCACTCCGCTGCCACTTCGGGTTTGATTGTTGCGACCTATTAAAGTTTTTGAAAAATAAAATCATTATTAAATTAATTTTTCTTTTGTTTGTTTTTAGTTTTAATTATTTTCACTAACAGAAAGTATGAGAATTACAGTATCGACTTTATGGACACAAATAGTACAGAAAAAAAACTATTTTATCTCCTGTACTGCCTCCTGCGCCTTCCTCGCCATTTTCAACGCACGTTTCATCATTATTAAATCTGTTGCCACCGCCTCGACTATAACCACGGCCCCTTCGGTCTATAAAAACATTTTTATTTATAAAATTTGTTTTAAAAAATTAACTGCTTCCACATTCAGTGGTATCCCTATTTCTCTTATAGTTGTCTCCACTTTCCCAGTTGTCATCTGGAAATTACAATTTAGTTAATGTACTATTACTTAGGTTAATTTGAAAACAAAAATGAAATATATTTCAAAACTACTTTGGGTTTAAAAAAATGAATTAGACCGTAAAACTTAGCAATGATGATAACTAATACCTGAACAATAGAAAACAAACAAAATTTTATCCTTTATATTGGCAACACATGTTCGTTAATTTTTTGACCAATAGCAACGCAGCATTTAAATATGGCGCGGGCTTCTATCCGAAGATGTCAGGAAGATGGAATGGAACTAATTGAATTGTAATTCAATAATTTAGTACTTAAGATGTTTACTTTACTTTACATTACAATCATATTAGAAATAAAATAACCTCAAATTTAAATAAGGTGTTTTATATATTAATATACTTTTTCTTACCTGTTGAATAAATTAATGTTAAATTGTAGGTTAAATAGTCTGACGTACCATTGATTTAACCAGAACATACTTGGCACTTTTTAGGTAATTTTAAAAATAAATTGTTTTTTAAGCCACCTTCCAGTTCTAAATTAAATTTAGTATAGCGTTCACTTTATTATTTTGAAATATTAATCTTTCTATCAAAACATGTCATGTCTGTGAAGACCATTTCTCTCCATCAGATTTCACTATAACAAGAAAAATTCGTCGCCTTAAACCTAAAACAGTTCCTTTGCCACTGTAGAGTTTTAGTTAATTTAATTTTCAAAAGTTGCCAACGCAAAGAATAACAGGGGGGGCCAAGCGAATAGGGACGGAGGGGCAACAGCCGATCATGGACGTTCGGAATCGCCGGAAAGGCACGACCTTTTTGTCTCGGGATGAGTTAGGGATTTATAATATTTGATTTTATAAATTGGTAGTAAAAATTCCCCAAAATTGTCGGGATGACCAGGGAATATCTAGTGTCTTTAGTTAGAGAAAATAATTTACTAGATTTCAGAATAGTGAGTCATGAACGCTATAACTTGATAGATTTTAGGTTATAGAAGACGGTCAGATGATGATTTTGCTTTAAGAAAATATATTTCTGGTAAGAAACTTTTAATATAACCACTATTTTATAAACCGTAAAGTCAATATATTCGTTTATTTTCATTAATTGAATTTGAAGTACAGATTCATTGGTATTAATTCATTTCATGCTTCCTGCTTAGTTATTGCAAAATACAGAAAGTTACTTTTACAGCAGTTACATTAGTTATATTTATCATATTACAGTTTTAGTTTGGATGAGTGTCGAAGTGATATGATGATTATATTATATTATTATAAAATTTATATTATATTATATTTATATATAATATATATATTTTTTAATTTGTTTGTTTTTATCATGAATATATAATAAAATTATACAAAATATATAATTGTTTTATTTTTATATATATCAGAAAAACCTAACCTATACTCATTTAATATAAATTTTAAATAGAAAGTGACAGAAGGACAACAAAGATATCTGTAGTCTGTAAGAAATGGCAACACCGCCTTCAAAATGGCAACATCGCCGCATCCCGAGATCGTGTCCAGTAATGTTTCTTGTTTATAATATTGGGTTGGTACTTCTTAGGTTTTCTATGAAGAATAAATAAGGTTGGTAACAATGCTCAACGAATTTAACCACTTAGCAATTCGCGCGCCAACTTTCCAGTGACATAAAATATATTTTAGTTTTTGTTCATATTAATTAATACTAGTAAATGATTTATAAAATCAGTGTAGTATTTATCACGGAGTAAATTGTCGTAACCCACAACAATCCCGACAAATTGGTGACCCCATCCAACACGCAAATTATCAAGAAGCTTACATTATCATTGGTACAAACACGTGGACCATGGAGAACGAACAAAGGGATACCCCAGCTACCACAACGGGAGCACGAGTTGAACGAGTCAGCATTAAAACTCCACCTTTTTGGAAGAAATATCCAAGAATATGGTTCTTGCAAATCGAGTCACAATTCGCATTGGCTGGAATAACAACAGGCTCGACTAAATATCATCACGTATTGAGCGCCATAGATACAGACATATTGCAACAAATCACTGACGAAGTTATCAACCCACCACCTAGTGAGAAATATACAAATTTAAAAGAAAAACTAATATCTGTTTTTAGCGAATCTCAAGAAAAGAAGACAAAAAAGTTATTGTCCGATATCGAGTTAGGGGAAAGAAAACCATCCGAACTTTTAACACAAATGATAATGGCTGATAAAATTGTAGATATTGAAAGACCTAGTACATATGCTATACAAAAGCAAACAGGCACAACAAACAGCACCACTGAAGAAATCCTTCAAAACCTTATAAAAGAAGTACAGGAAATAAAAATACAACTGGACAATAGACCACGTTCACGTTCTAGAAGTTGAAAAAGGGATAGTAAATTATGCTGCGTTGCACCATGCAATTATAAAAATCCAGACACGGAAAACTAAAGTCCACGTCCATTAACGCGACGGACGGCGTGGCGAATATTAGTCGCAGACTTGTAGTATTAGATCCCACAACCAAACAAAAGTTTTTAATAGATTCTGGTTTAGATATATCTATTCTACCTAAGAGTCACTGTCGCACGCCACCAACAACGTTAGTTTTGTATGCCGCAAACGGTACTACAATAAAAACTTATGGTTATAAAAGACTTACAGTGAGTCTAGGCTTACGCAGAGATTTTGATTGGAATTTCTGCATAGCAGATGTCGATATACCAATTTTAGGATCAGACAAACAATATTAACCAAGTTTCAATATTCACATTGCATCCTGAGCAAAAGTTTTGTGATATAATTAAGGAGTACCCCGAAATCACAAACCCAAACAGATGCAAAAACAGTAAAGCAAACAGAACACAACACGAAATCGAGACCGTTGGTACACCACTCAAAGCAAAATGCAGACGATTAGCACCAGATCGATTAAAAACAGTTAAACAGGAATTTGAATATATGGTCAAACAAGGTATATGTCGCTTATCTAATAGTGATTGGTCAAGCCCACTTCACATGGTGAAGAAGAAAGATGGTTCATGTTGACCAGTTGGTGATTATAGACGTCTAAATGCAGTTACCAAACAAGATCGTTACCCTATACCGCATATTCATGACTTTGCATGTATGTTAGATGGATCAGTCATATTTTCAACAATAGACTTGACACGAGCTTATCACCAAATTCCCATGGATTATTTGAATTTCTAAAAATGCCATTCAGACTAAGCAATGCTGCTCAGACTTTCCAGAGGTATATTAACAATATTCTAAGAGATTTACCTTTCTGTTTTCCATATATCGATGATATTTTGATAGCTTCAAACAGTATTGAAGAACATAAAACACCTACATACACTCTTTAAAAGATTAACAGAATATGGATTACAGATAAATCCGGCAAAATGCTGCTTTGGAGAAGAAAAAGTAATAAAGAAAAATATCTTGGCTATGAAATAAGTAAACAAGGAACCTCTCCATTACCAGAGAAAGTAGCGATAATCAGAAACTTTAAGAAACCAAGCACAAAAAATGAATTGCGTAGATTTCTTGGCGTCATAAATTTCTACAGGAGATTTATGCCAAATACAGCAAAAACACAAGCAATCTTAAATAATTACCTGAAAAACAGTCCTAAAAACGACAAAACAAAGGTAAATTGGACAGATGAAACAGTTGAAGCATTTGAGAAAGTTAAACAAGAACTAACCAATGCTATGCAGTTAGTACATCCAAAGACTAACGCTGCAGTTTCCTTAACTACTGACACATCTGACTATGCCATAGGAGCCGTAATTGAACAATATGAAGAAGGCGTTTGGAAGCCATTAAGTTTCTTTTCTCGCAAACTTTCAACTACTGAAGCCAAATATAGTACGTACGATCGTGAACTGCTAGCTATTTTCGCTACAATTAAACAATTTCGTCATATGCTTGAAGGCCGAAATTTCACGATATGCACAGATCATAAACCCTTAACATATGCTTTTCAACAAAAAATGGATAAAGCATCACCTAGACAGGCACGTCAACTTGATTTTATAGGACAATTCAGCACAGAAATAATACACATAAAAGGAAAATCAAACATTGTTGCTGATACGTTAAGCAGAATTAATTCGATAGATTTAACAAATACTGTACAATTAGAGGAATTCAGTCATTACCAAACTCTAGATCAAGAATTACAAAGACTTCTAGAATCAGATTCAACAGGACTTAAACTGAAACGGTTACAGTTATTGTCTCACATGCATAGACAGATATACTTGTTGGACCGAGGCAATTCCCATGGTTGATATAACTGCGGAAACTGTAATTGGATCGAAAAGAGTTAGAACAAGTCCATATCATCCACAAACAAACGGTAAGATAGAACGATGGCATAGAACGCTAAAAAATTCTATTAAGTGCCACAATACTCAAAAATGGACAGAAGTTTTGCCCACCATTTTATTAGGTTTGAGAGCCCTAATACGAAAGGACTACCAAATATCACCAGCAGAACTAGTTTATGGATCAACAATAATGCTACCAGGAGAATTTTTAAATCCAACATCTACCACAGCAGCTCCTGAAACCTTTGTCACAAAGCTTAAAGAAAATATGAGTATGTTAAGTCCAATGCAAACGGAACGTGCTCAAACCAAAATTTTTGTTCCACAAGATTTAGAAAATTGTACACACGTCTTTGTTAGAAGAGATACTGTTCAGAAGCCATTAGAACAACCTTTTGATGGACCATTCCAAGTATTAAAAAGACAAGAGAAATACTATACAGTGGATATTAAATCGAAGAAGTGCAATATCTCAAAAGATCGGCTAAAACCCGCCTATTTACTTAATGAGGACATCATATCCACGGAACATAACTATGCTGCAAACCAAATAAACACCAATGATCCACATAAATCTACGAGAAAAGTGAAATTTAGATTATGAAGAAGAAATATTTCAACATTTCATATTTTGGTGTATTTAAATATTTAAATGTTTTATTTCATTTCATGGCTCCGCTACTAGAGGGGGAGTAATGTAGAGTTTTAGTTAATTTAACTTTCTGAAGTTGACAACGCAAAGAATTAATAAGGTTGGTGACAATGCCCAACGAATTTAACCACTTAGCAATTCGCGCGCCAACTTTCCAGTGACATAATAGTATTTTACACTACAAGGGAAGAAAGTTTGAGATTCCTGCCCTGCGCGCAGGGCAGGGCTCACAAACTTTCTTCCCGTGTAGTGTATACTATTTTTCTTACTACCTCGGCTACGCCTCGGGCAATATGGTGCGCAGGGCAGGAATCTCAAACTTTTTTCCCGTGTAGTGTATACTATTTTTCTTACTACCTCGGTCGAAAGTACGTATTTTGCTCCCCGGTTCCACGACAGAAAAATACTATTTTCTGTCGTGGAACCGGGGAGCAAAATACGTATTTTCGACCGAGGTAGTAAGAAAAGTATATTTTAGTTTTTGTTCATATTAATTAATACTAGTAAATGATTTATAAAATCAGTGTAGTATTTATTACGGAGTAAATTGTCGTAACCCACAACAACACCGACACCACCATTATTTTTTCATTCTCATATTCCTCCCACTTTCAGGGATCTTAATTTTAATATTTTTGAAAATTTATTGTCTAATTTGAATTCTAAAATGAATTCTAATTCGAATTATTTATTTTTATGTTGTTTGTTATTGTTGTTGAAGAAATTTATTGTGTTGTATTTGTATTTATTTATTTATTTTTGTTATATATAGTATGTAGTATACATAAGACTGATGTATTTTTATAATGTACAATAAATAATTTGTAATAAAAATGTTTTAATTCCATAGCTTGTTTTATTTCTCACAATTCACCTTATAATATACCAATTACTTTGAATTTAAAACTATTCCCGCCAATTTTGTCAAATGTCAAATATAGAAAACTATAAAGGCGACATCTATTGAATAATTTAAACACTATAAATCAATTTATCGTCCAGTGTTCTTTCCCATTTTTAGTAAGAGGTTGGTACTTCTTGGGTGTTCTGTGAGGATAATTATATTTATTTTTATATGTGTAAGACTTCAATTTAATTTTTATTAGGCCTTAAATATTTATGTATATTCTTTCTCTGTAGTTTTATTGTGTTTAATTAGTAATTAGTAATAGTAAAAATGATAAATTAATTGATTTTATTGTATTATATTATTTTTCTATTATTAATTTTTAAATTTCATATTTTTCATGATTGATGCAAAGTGAAAGTTATTTAAGTTCCTTATGCATTAATGTTAAAATAATTAGTTATATTTATTATTTTTATTCGGTTCCATAACACCAAAACCAATGAAAATTGAATAATTATTCATTGTAAAGTAACACCACAAACGTTAACTTAATACGTTATCAAAACTATTTTACCTTCTCTTTCGCCTCTTTCGCCTTCTTGGTCATTTTCTCCCCATCCTTTGTTACTGTTATTAAATTTGTGGCGACTGTCAACATCTCGACCAAAACATCGTCCTCTTCCTACTTTGAAAACAAGTTAATTTAAAGTATTTGTTTTAATTAATGTCAGATGTATTTTAATAATGTAATATGTTTGTTTACCTCTTCTGTCTGTACCGCTGCCATTCCTTTCAACATTTCCTCCCTTTCCTTTATTATTATTGTCGCCATTTTACCACATGTCACCTACAAATTACAATTTAGTATAAGTCATCAACTTTTTCTTCAATACAATTACATAAGTTACATTATTTTTAACATTTTATTAATCTTACTAATATAAATGTCGTTTATATATTAATTTATTATCAAAAAATATGACATAAATAAATATTACAATTATCGAACCATTAGATGCTTAAAATTTCAGGTCATGAAATATTTCACTAAACTACTAATGCTAATAATTATCTTTAAAAATACTATAACTTTTATATATTTATTAATGTATATTCATGTAATGTTTAATCATTCATTAATTATTTACACTAATAGAAAGTAAGAGAATTATAGTAATGACTTTATGGACAGTGTAATAAGTAGTTAAACTTTTTCCTAATACTAATACACAGATAGAACAGGAGCAAAAAGTAATCCTGATTCATTTCAAACAGAAAAAAACTTTTACCTCCTCTTCTGCCTTTTGAGCCTTCCTCGCCATTTTCAACCCACGTTTCATCATTATTAAATCTGTTGCCACCACCTCGACTATAACTACGGCCTCTTCGGTCTATAAAAACAACTTAATTTATAAAATTTGTTTTAAATAATGTAATAATTTTATTTATTTCCTCTGCCATTGCCACTGTTTCCCTATTCAATGTTTTCCTTGTTTTCATTATTGCCGTCGCCAGTTTCCCACTTGTTATCTGGAAATTACAATTTAGTTAATGTACTACTTAGGCTATTTTAAAACCAAATATGAAATATATTTCAAAATCATCTTGGGTATATATTAGATATATATTACATATACACAAAAAAAATGTTAGTAATGATTATTAATTTGATTTTATACTTAATGTTGTACAATACGTATTATTTAAATAATTAATTAACAACAGTAAAATTGCCTTTTAAAGCGTTGTTACAGTATCGAGTTTGTTTAAGGATTCTTAAGAATGATTGAAGATATAAGGATAACTAAATTTATTTTCATATTTGTAAAACTTGTTCGAAAGGTAATAAATAATTTCAATTTAATCTCACGAGTCCTTAAATATGTATGTATATATTTTTTCTGTCGTTTCATTGTGTATTTATTAGTAATAAACAACATTCAAAATGATTAATCAATTGATTTTATTGTATTATATTATATTTTTATTATGTTTAAATTTAAATATTTTTCTTGATTGATGAAGCAAAGTGAATTATGTATTAATGCTAAAACAATTAGTTATATTTATTATTTTTCTACTATTCCATGACATTAAAACCAATGAAAATCGAATAATTATTCATTGCAAAACACCACAAACGTTAACATAATACATTATCAAAACGATTTTACCTCCTCTATCGCCTATTGCGCCTTCTTGGTGATTTTCTCCCCATCTATTGTTAATGTTGTTAGGTTTGTGATGACTGTCAACATCTCGACCAAATCCTCGTCCTCTTCCAACTTTGAAAACAAATTAATTTATAGAATTCGTTTTAAACCATGTCAGGGGTATTTTAATAACATAATCATTTTGTTTACCTCTTCTGTCTTTGATACTCGTACCCCATTCAACATTTCATCTATATCCTTTATTATCATAATTATTATCGCCACTTTCCCATTTGACATCTTAAAATTATAATTTAGTTAACGTTTATTTACATTAATTAAAGTGTTTTTAATTTTAATAATGTAATAATTTTGTTTACCTCTAAAGTCTCTACCGTTACTATTACTTTCAACATTTCCTCTATTTCCATTATTATTATTATTGTCGCCACTTCCCCATTTGTCATCTACAAATTACAATTTAATTAAAGTATTTTATATTAGTATTTATTTTTTTATTATACTCGCGACTTCGTCCGATAGCGTGTTGAATACGATCGTTTTCTAGACGGTGATTTGGAGATTCCAAAGATTCTTGAACCCTTAACAATGAATGACGCTTTCTATTTAATTGTAATCGTTTATTCCTCACAGAATTACTCTCATTCGACCTAGACATGGACATCCGTAATCTACAATTTGTAAGACGACTTTCCCTATCTTCTTCAGATTCATTTTCACGTCGCAATCTTTGGCTTCTGGACTTTCTCATGTTTTTAGAGAGATTTCACTTTTTTTAGGCATAACTAAATATTAGAAAAAAAAACAACTATCTACGTTACTAACTAGATAAAATAACCTATAAATAATTTATCAATTTCAATGTAAATATGAATATTGAACACAAATGTACTTAATTTATAATTATTACTTAAAAGTAAAAAAGGAAAGCATTAAAAATGTATATTTTGAATTAAGATAAGATAAGATAAGAAGTACAGATCGGTGGAATTATAAAAGATACCCATCAATCAAATCAAACTTTCAATCAATTGTTGGTGGGAGAAGTGGTGGGAGGCGCCCGACGAGATGGCCCAGGGGTGGAAAGTACATTTGTGTTCAATATTCAGATTTACATTGAAATTGATAAATTATTTATAGGTTATTTTGTTTAGTTAGTAACGTAGATAGTTGTTTTTTTTTCTAATAATTAGTTATGCCTAAACGAAAGTGAAATCTCTCTAAAAACATGAGAAAGGCCAAAAGCCAAAGATTGCGACGTGAAAATGAAGCCGTCTTACAAATTGTAGATTACGGATGTCCATGTCTAGGTCGAATGAGAGTAATTCTGTGAGGAATGAACGATTACAATTAAATAGAACACGTCATTCATTGTTAAGGGCCCAAAAATCTTTGGAATCTCGAGATCACAGTCTAGGAAACGATCGTATTCAACACGCTATCGGACGAAGTCGCGAGTTCAGCTAGTTTATAAATAATATCTGAACAATAGGAATCTATAACAAGTAACATAATCTAGTTAATAGTGGTGAATTAATTCGATATACCTGAAGTTTGGTGTGATTTTCCTGATCGTGTAGTACTGACGTTCCTTGTATTGGAAACATCAGTATCCTTCGACTTATTACCGTAAATTGGTCCAGTAAAACCTAGTGCCACCTTCAACAGGATGAAACTCTGAAGGCGGATCGTCAACCCAGTCCTCGCTCATATTGACTCAGTCAAATCTGAAATTGCGGGGATATAAAATTAGCAGGCTTCGAGAAATCAAAAAAAGCCCCTCCCATCTTTCCTTTCAATTGTTGGTAAATGTGACATGAATCAAGGGATGAATGAAGGAGCATCGCAGGTTCAGCTTGCCCGAACTTGTTGACCCGTTCCGACCGGAGGTTTGTTGGTGAATTTAATGTAAATTTTGGTATATGACAGGTCGTTGTTTGAGCAACGGGGGAGTCTATACTGAGAGTTAAGGGTAGCAGCTGGACGGCTTAATGTAATGATACCAACCCTATCTATCTTTAGAATTTACAAATGAATGAAGAAATGGCCACGTTGTTGTGTGTGATACGAAAATAATTACGAAATGTAGTAGTACATCATTCTGATTGAGTAGGACTTAATATTGACTAAACAAATTAAATAAAATTAATTATTGTTCATCGAATAAGAAACCATATAAGTCTGAACAACAGGATGATTTCACATAATAATTTAAAAATAGTCAACTAAAATTATGACACAATACCATAAATAAATTAATAAAATAATTATATGACTAAAAACACAACAGACAGAAAAATTGTTTTAGTTCACATTGTTTCTAACAAAAGAAACAACATGGCGGACAATGATCCGAAAGATTAATAATTAAAGAGAAAATCTCGACATTTAACAAATAAAACAAATACAGATATTATTCCAATGGCAAAATTTTAACAAGAAATATAATATAAATTTTCAAGAATTTATTTACCGTTGTAGACACGTCTAATCTGTTCAACAGTTGAAACCAAAAAGAACGAATCGTACTCATGGGGGGAGGGAGTTAGTGAACAGGACCAAATGTTCCCGAAGTTACATTCATTTTCTAAAATTGATATGTGGAGGGGCAACAGCCAATCATAGATGTTCGGCATCGTCGAAAAGGCACGACCTTTGCCTGTCTTGGGGTGCAGACTGGTGACAAATATTTTTTTTTTAATTTTATAAATTGGTAATAGAAATTCTCCAAATTTCAGAGATGATCAGGGAGTATCTATTGTTTTTAGTTAGAGAAAATTACTAGATTTCAGAATAGTAGCTCCATCATTCGATACGTAGCCCCATGGGAGGACAATTAAATAGAACCAAATTGAAACAGCCGAATGTTCTCGAAGTTACACTGGTTTTCTAAAATTGATATGTTGTTTGAAATGGTATGACACAGAGAACACCCAAGAAGTACCAACCTCCTACTAAAAATGGAACAACACTGGATGAAAAATTGATTTTTAGTGTTTAATTTATTCAGTCAGCTTTATATATTCGTGTATTTGACATTTGTCAAAAATGGCGTGAATAATTTCAAATTCAAATTAATTTGAATATAATTATTAAGTGTTCTGCGTATTATCAGAAATAAAACAAACTCCAATGTCCAAGAACTTCGTTGGTGTTGATATTAGGAGTATCTCATTGCTTAGAGGCACGCCTCAATTCCCAAATATATCACGCTTCCTACTAGTGTATGAACGTAATTTTGGTCTAATCAGTCCCACATATCAATCGCCGCTAACCTGAATTTCTTTTTGGTGGTGGTGAGCCTCTATTTTCCTCTTCAACATATCCCCAACATACTCAACCGGATTAAGGTCAGGAAATGTGTCTAGGAAATCCTTTACCTGCCTTGTTCGATGGGGAAGTGTTCTGTCGTTCATAAAAATAAATTATGAACCAACATCACTCCACCATAACCCCACCACTGTTCTGAGAATGGTATCTATATTCCTTAACGTCGGTCTCCCCCAAGATGGATCCACCTTGTCGTGGTCCTGGGGCTCACTACCACTCCACAAACCAGTGGCAGTGGAAAGCTAATGCATTTAACCGCAATTCCAATCCATTCTCAGGAAGATCTCCGATCTTTCTCGATTGGTCTTGTTCTTTCTGAACCATTTGACAGGGAGCTGATGTCTTTGCCTTACTTGCGTCTTCTGGTTCAGTTAACCTATGTATGCCTCGCAAACAGTAGGAAAAGCTTTTGACCCGTCTGAGACTTACTGTCTCTATTGTTCATGATGTCTTTCAGGATTCAGATGTATCAAACTTATCGTACTTTATACGTCTTGTCTTTCCTACATGAGTTTTCTTGTGTCTGACATTTGATCATGATCTTTGGATCGGTATCCGGAGAGGGATTTTAGTCTTTTATAAGATTTTCCCCTTTGTCCCAAAATAAAAATCAGGATTGATCCACCTTATCGTGGTCCTGGTACTCAGTACCTTGAGATTAGATCTACCCTATTTAGGTACTCGGTTCATACGCAAAATAATATACCTATACCTTTTTCTTTTATAATATTAAAATTCTAAATATCTTCTACCCCATTTAAAAAAATACTTGTAATTACGTACCTTGAAATCAGGAACGCATTAAAACGTCAAGGGCCGCAACGTTGGAGGTATAAAAAATGTGCAACCATAAAGTAATTACTCTAAAGTAAGGGATCTAAAACTTGTTATTACCTTAAATGTCATGTCAATGAAAGCACGAACCACTGAATTCAACACTGATCTAATCGATGCGTAAAATTGTATACGGCTTATTATTATTATCTTTGTTGCCTAACTACCTAAAATAACAACTGCCACCTATATACATTTCTTAATTTGTATTTATCCCGATGCCTAGATTAACACGTATTGTTTACTGGTTACTTGATTACAAACAAAATATGATTGTCCATGTTACTTAGGCAACAGGGTCTATCATGGAAGGACAAGTGAATAGTTCCAAATGGAAACAACAGAATGTTACACATTGTAAAACTGATATATTGTTTACTAGCTGTACTCGCGACTTCGTCCGATAGAGTGTTGAATACGATCGTTTTCTAGACGGTGATCTCGAGATTCCAAAGATGCTTGTGCCCTTAACAATGAATGATGCATTCTATCTAATCGTGATCGTTCATTCCTCTCAGAACTACTTTCATTCGACCTAGACATGGACATCCGTAATCTACAATTTGTAAGACGACTTTCCCTATCTTGTTCAGATTCAGGAAAGCAGTAAAAATGTAACAAAATAGTTTGAATTAAGATAAGATAAGAAGAACGGATCGGTGGAATTATAAAAGATACCTATCAATCAAATCAAACTATCAATCAATCGTTGGTGGGAGAAGTGGTGGGATGCGCCCGACGTGACGGCCCAGTGCCACTGGGCCAGTGGTGGCATGCGCGTGAGCTGCGCGTGGTGCTGGACAGTACTTGGACATTGCAACATTACTTTATTTTTCTAAAATAAAAGAATTTTTCTAAAATAAAAGTAGCCTAAGTTACTCCTTATTACATCAGTTATCTGCCAATAAAAGTCCCGTCAAAATCGGTCCAGCCATTTCAGAGATTAGCCGGAAGAGACAGACAGACAGAGAGACAAAAATTATAAAAAATGTTATTTTGGTGTATGTGCCGTATTTATATTCACATACATGTAGTAAAAAACGGTTATTTCAATATTATAAGCAGACACTCCAATTTTATTTATATGTATAGATGTATAGATTTCAAATTATATATCAACAACATTGTTGGGGATTCGCACTGAATTTCATATTTCCAAGTTTATGTAATGCTATAAGAACAGTTGTGTTCCGAATTGCCGAGTCCAAAGGTGCCGAACGTGTTTAACGAAATAACCAGTTCACAGAAAGTCAGTTTGCTGAATGGTATTTTTATTGTTATTCTTATTTATTTACAAACAATTTGATTTCGTAAAACAGTTTTTCTGACAGCCGCATGAGCGTTAGACATAAATAACCACATGAGTCAGTCAGTCTGACTCAGATTGACAGCCATGAGCGTTAGACATAAATAACCACAAGAGTCAGTCAGACAGTCTGACTCAGACTGACAGCCATTAGCGTTAGACATAAATAACCACAAGGGTCAGTCAGACAGTCTGACTCAGACTGACAGCCATGAGCGTTAGACATAAATAACCACAACAGTCAGACAGTCTGACTCAAACTGGTAGCCATGAGCGTTAGACATAAGTAACCAGATGAGTCAGACAGTCTGTCTCAGACTGGCAGCCATGAGCGTTAGACATAAATAGCCACAAGAGTCGGTCAGACAGTCTGACTAAGACTGACAGCCATGAGCGTTAGACATAAATAACTACAAGGGTTGAAAATAAGTATTAGTACCGTGTATATAAACTGTATATAGTGTAAATAGAGTTTTAGTTTAAGTTAGTGTCAGTTTTATTTTCACACTGCCCGAACCTTCGAAAACTGTTATATTTTACTTGGTTAAGCTAAGATTGGGCGCTAGATTTTCGGTCCCCTATTGGTTTGAAGTCCTGATCCGGAGTCTTGGTCACGGTATCGGTAAGCTCTAATTAGACAGCCTGGCGACAGCAGTGGTTGGGTTTAAAATCAGATTTTGAAAATAGGTCTGATTAATAGAAATGTTACATTCTAAAATTATTTTCAATAATAAAAATATGTGTGAATAAGAAATATGTGAAATTCGTGATTTATATATTAATTTCAAATTGTATTTCATATTTCCAGTTTTATATAATGATATAAGCACACTAGTTTACTTGGCGGTTGATATAAGCATCTGGATCCACAGCAGTTGCGTTCCGAGTTGCCGAGTCCAAAGGTGCTCAACGTGTCTTACGAAAATAATCAGTTCACAGAAAGTCCGTTTGCTGAATGGTAGTATTTCGCTCTCCGTACAAGCGTTCAAGTGGTGCGATTACTTAATCAAAATCTAGGTAAGAATTTTTACATATTTCTTGTTAATAATGATTCATTTTATACTAATATCAGTGTTTGTTCTGCTTATTTAGATGTGGAGTATATTTGCTTAGTTTAAGTCTTTCCAAGCGTTGTCGGTGAAATGTGTAAAACGTGTACGTTTAATTTTAATTCACTGTCAGATTCTGTTTTCAGCATATCGAAGTTTGCAATCATTTTATTGTTATTTTTGTTTATTTAAAAACAATAGGATTCGTAAAATAGTTTTTCTCACGTACAGATATCCGTTGTTGTTTTTGTCATAGATTAGTAACTTGCTGCACAATGAAGATTCTCCCTCACCAATCAAGCCGATAACTCCGAAGTTGAAACTAGGGAAGCTTTGAGCTACAAACCACACTCCTCGGTTCTGCTGATCGAAAAGGATGGTAATAGCAAGAATGTTAGGTTTTTCGTAGATGGTGACGTGGTTGTTACGACACTCTGGAGCAACGACAACATCAAGACATTACAGATATAAGTATGTACTCCTTAAATATGTTTATATGTTTCTTCAAATATTTAACTTTTAGATTAAAGATCCAAATCTTAATATTAAGTAAAGGAAAGTACGTGCACCAGATGGTTTTGTACCACACGCTTCCAAGTTGGAGAAGTTGTCCAATAAACCTTATCTCTATGCTGAGGCAACGTCAGTAGTCAATCTTAAAAAAGGAGTTGCTGGTTTGTTCCATGTAATTCTTTCTTTTTATATTGAAAATTTTGTTACAAATATTGCTTTGTTTCAGATATTGGATGTGGAAATGCGTGAGACTGACGCTTCAGGTGAATGTACTGCAAAATATTTCTCAACATCTCAAATTTGACCAAACAAGTCTGTATATCTCTAGATTAATCCTACATTTACAATCCTGACTCAATTTTAGAACCAGTTATAAATTCATTTGGATATACGGAATATAATTTGGATCTTATGAACAATATTATAAAATCGATGACTTCCATCAAATCATGAACCATCAAATGTTCGCTTCAGTGAAAGATTTGGGTAATTTCGTTGAGGCGGGACAAATTTTAAGTCTATTTGGTCGCAGTACTTCACTAGGATGAATTAGAAACAGTAATCGTTACTTCTAGTGGTATATTTTACAGTCAGGAGTATCTTCTAACGGACAAGGAGGAAGATAACAAAGATGTTCAAAGTTTTCCCGTTCTAGTGAACGAATTAAGGAATAGTTTAAAGTAAAGCGGAAATCACCAAAGCTCTTGATAATAAGGTGAATAAAAATATACTGAAAGTTTTTAATAAGTCTTATCGTATTAATTAACAATGTGTTATATTTTTAGTTTACATATGTATGATGTGGGTTTCATTCAAACTGTTGATTCAAATTCACAACAAAATATTGGTATTTGATAATGAACAGAGTATCGATCAAAATGAAAGATATTTATGGGCTTTGTCCATTTGTTTCTAACCAAATCATGATGTCTTGATAACCTTTTAAACAATTACAATAAAAACATAAATATCCCAGCTAAAGTCAAAGAGATCATCATTCTCATTTTGGCTTCTAAATCTAAAGTGAGAAAAAAATGTGTAATATAAATAAAATTATACAATTATATATTGTCATTTTTAGGTTCTCCATGATGTGGAAGAAACTATTAAATAATTTAGATTATGGACGTTCTAATTCTTCCATGCTCTAAATAATTTAAGGTCCGGAAGAACCATCTCAACTCTATTAAATTATATTAAATATGGAAGTTGAAAAGCGATTAGAGCCTTAGACAAATCTTTTTGGAATAAATTTGTTCTGAAAGCCGCAGAATAACCTTTCGGTTGGACAAGAAACACGAAACAAGGTCCAGATCAATTTCAACTGATATTATTCTTTTGTCCAATCCCTCAAATGAAATGATTAAAAAGTTGTTGGAATATTTATATTCTAAACATCCTGAATTTTAAATCAAACAATATGCACTGCAAACTCTTGTTGGCCGATGAGAATCTTGAGCTTAAAGAGAAATTGATGAGAATCATCTGAAGCGACAACAAACTGAACAACTACTCTACGTTGTCGTCAAGAGGAATGTCGACTGCTCTAACCAGAAACTTCATGAAAACACCCTCGTGTAATGCACCAAGAATTGAAAAATGGAATCGCAAAGGTGTCATGATGGACAAAGATGGCTTTTTTCAAGAAATTTTCACCGCAAGTAACAATTTAACTTTTTACCCTTCCTTACTTTGAGGGTTTTGTGTTTCTACAGCTTGGTATATTTTCTGGCGGTCTTTCCAGTTTCATGTTCAGTTCTTGGAACGCAGCTCAGACCGTACGTTTTCTTCAGCGGACAAGGCGAACTTATGGATCACGTTTGGTCTGGAACTACTTCCGAGAAAACGCATGTGTATCACGTGAGATGAGATTAATTATTATTGATTATGCTTTATGATTCTTTAACTATTTGTAGGCAAATATGTTGTTGCAAGATCATTTGGAATACATTTTTTAGAGCTGGAATTTTTAAAGTTGATACGGTATTGGTAAAGTCTCAATTGAAATTACTGCATCTATTGAACCGAAATTGAACCTTCAAACTGATATCGATTTTTTCTCTAAAATGAATTTGTGTATGAGACTAGCGTAACCTACCATCACATATCAAATTATAATAATGTTTGTATTTTAGGGGAAAGCCACAGCTATTCTTAACGGGATGACGGGGCCCGAAAAGACAGACGTGGTCCGACATAATAGCAAGAACTAAATCTAAACTCACCATACAGAGAAAGGAACTTTCAAAAACGGGAGGGGGCAGGCGAAAATTTGCGGCCTTAACCGGCTTGAGGCAGACATTGCCGGTCTGATTAAGTCCTCTGCGGTAGAAGGAGTGGCAAATATCCCCCTCCCAGTCGTCAAATTAGAATTTCCTCCGGGTACGTCGGACCCCCCGCTTTTTCCTGACGTGCCGGGGCGTTCGTCAGCTCCGGACGTGCCGCGCCAGCCCTTACGACGTTTAAGGAGTAAAAAGCAAAAAAGTTCCACATATGATGCATACGAAAAACATGCTCAATATTTAAAAAAAAATAAAGATGAAGGATAGACATCATCAACAAAAGATGGAGACTTTGGGGAATATTGTGGGTGCCTTGAATGCATCCTCAGCGTCAAATGCACAGGCCTTAATCCAAACGGCCCAGGCGTTGTCATAGACTGCTGTGGTACTGAACCACATGGCGGAAGCCATAAATAAATTAGCGCAGTATCGATGACCATTTGTTTTTGTTACTATTTTTGTTAAAATTTATTTTCGGAATTTCATATTTTTTATATTATTGATTAAATTTTATTATATAAGCATAGTTTATTATTTTATTTATATTTAATATTTTTGAAATCCTTGGGGTGCAACTCAAAAGTCAAGTTTCTTATAAACATTTTTATTTTACCTTTTAGTTCAAAACACTTGACTCAGCGATGCTCTTTAACTAGTTTGAAATCGAGCTGTGATTAAACGGTTACGGATTGCTTTACCAGCTGCCAATTCAGGATTTATTGCTCCTACTTCTGATAAATTGTCAAATAAGCCTGAAAATTAATTGTTTAAAACTTGTTAAAAGTTATTTTAAAAGATATATACCATCATCCACATGATCATCTTCATTTTCATCTTTTGGTAAAATCAAATTATTTTTAATACAAAATTGCAAGATTTAAATAATATTTTAAATAGTGGTTAACATTATATTATTAGCAATATTATGGTCCATCCAGTTTGCAACGCGCAACTCTTCGATGTCATAGTGGTGGTGTGTTCATCAGTAGAGATAAAATGGCGTTTTGAGTTGTTCCGTTATTCTTTGCAGTTATTCATAATAACCATGTATATGATTATAATAGTGCTTTTAATGGCATAACAATATTAATATATTAAATAACCAATACTGATTTTTTGCTTGGCCTAAGAAACCAAGATGCTTCTTCATTAAGTTGTAAGTTCTTAGAACAAATAAAAAATTAAAGTGGCATGACATTTTACAAAGAAAGGAAATGAAATTAATCGGAAATGTAACTAATAAAGGTTTGTTTTACATGTACTATAAACTAATTTTGCATATTATCATATCGACTGTGTGTTTTAAAAGAGCAATTACAACCTATGTTTGTTCATGTTTTTAGGTCAACATTTGTTGGAATTATTTTCTGACGTTTCGTTAGCACGAGTTAACTTACCTATTATATACAATTATTTTGATAACTGGATTTTGTTTTAAGAAAGAAAGAAAATGAAATGAATTAGAAACGTAAATATAAAAGGTTAGTTTCACATTTACTATAAATTAATTTTACTTATTATCATACTGAGTGTGTTGAAGTTTATGGTTGTAATTGACTGCTCACTATTTTATCGTAAAAATTTTTTTTTTATTAATGTATGGATAAATAAATGTTGGACATGTAGTCTAATATATTTTCTTTCTATATTGTAGTGAAACTGGATTTATTTGTCATTATACCTCTCCATATATTGTAATTTAATTCTTTGGTTCAGAATATTAATTAAAAATGCACGCTGATAAAAAGTTATAATTGTCAAGGTTTGTTTAAAGTAAAAGTTAAATTAATCAAATTATAAATAATATATATTATTCTTTGAATATTCCTCGCAGAATAGTTTGAAGTAATGTATTTTTTAAATTTTATTATTGATAAATTTTATGACTTATAAGAGGTTTAATAATGTTAGAAATTGATTCATATTTAAATTAATGTATATTGAATTGCTTTAAGGTTTTTTAGACCAAATACACTTCTATTTAGAGTACGGTTTCTCATAGAAAAACTATTAGATTAGTTTATCAACAATGTTGGGAAAGATAGATAAGGAACATAATTAGGTTGATTTAATTAGTTCTGAACCATAAATTTAAGTAACGGTAAAACAGGGTGTGTGTGATACGTCACATTAGTTGAAGGGCGAGTTAGTGATATTAAAATGAATCATTTAACCAAAGTTGTGTAGTCCAATATCATCGGTATCTTGTATAAAATAAATTACCCCCTTTTACCTGTTTTAACGAGTCTTTCAAAATGACTTTGATTTTACCGACTCATCTAACAGCTTAATTCGTTTCTGAAATCCAACTCCCATTGTACGCATCCCATCTTTGAGCTACAAAAAATTGGATTTGAATGACTTTTACTCGACAGCAACTGGTTGGTCTCGATTCTATGACTACAATTCCCTTGTGGAAATCACATCTTGGTTTGTTGGTGTCAATAAATTCACAAAATTCTTTTAAAGTAATAACACATACAGAGAACAGGGTGTGGAGATACGGGAAACATCTTGCTTGCTATGTATAAAACGTTTACTAATCTGCTTGGCTTTTCAAATGTTTAATATGTTTTTCAGACTTTTTTCTTTTGTGATTAATACTAAGATTTGTATTATATACATTACAGATGACATTGGAATTGGATTAGCCTTCTTTAATAGAACTTTTGACCATATCTTTTGTTAATATACTTTCATTTTGACATTCTAATGCTTGATTTTGTTAATGTAATTTCAAATTGCACGTTGAACACAGCCTACACAATTTATATAAACGACCTTTGGGGATTTACCGATTGACCTGTTGTATTCTTAATTAAAGATGTACCAAAATCAAAAATATTTTATTATTAAAGACAAAATTTCATAAATATAGAAGTACTAAAGATCTACTGAAAATTCATTTAATTATTCATTTATCTGGATTTTAATGCAATACAAATAATAACTAGATTTTATTTTGTTGATCAAATTGGAATTTACGAAAAGTGAAACCAATTTGGACTATAAAACTGAACAATTTCTTTAAGTTAAATTGGTTCTGCCAGAAATATTTTAATGTTGATAAAAAACGTACAAAAGTTTCAAAGATTACTTGAAAGTAAATAATTTTGTGACTAAAAATTTGATAATTACATACCATGATAACACGAATATAATTTACTGGAAACAATTTAATTAAAATTTCTGTCATTTGTTACATATCCTCTTAAAACTAATTACTTTTAGAAGAATAAATGAAAAACAATATTTTGCAATCAGTACTTTTTGTCAAATATTTATAAGTTATTTTAAATTAACCCATTCACTAATGTTTTGAATAACAATAAATTAGCTTCAATAACTTTTCGAAAATATTGGAAAAACGTTTTTATTGACATACGTGAATATTGTAACGAATTTTTTGTAAATTATTTTTTTTTTTAATTTTTACTAAATAAGTGTTTTACTTTAAAATTTATTATATTAATAAACGTTTACTATTTAAAATATTTAAAATGATTATTAAATATATTGAAGATTATTTGGTCACCGTTTTCTATTTATAATAAAGTAAAATGTATATTCCAAAGTGAGATTTCTATTTAACTATTTGTGAAAATACAATCAAAAAATTATGTACTTGACAAAATTTTATACTGATCTTAATAGTTATTGTTATTTGAAGAAAAAAATTACAGAAAAACATACATTTTTAAAATTAAAAAGACTTACTCTATTGTACTTTAATATTTCGTATATATTCAACCTTATTTTTTATTTTAGTTATGGACGACGGAACAAAGGGGGTTCCAGAATGTTTTAATTTTCCCATGACATATGAGTGATCAAAGAGAATCTGATGTGAAAGAAGTGAAACCAAAGGTCAGTAGAATAGATACTTTTGAGTTTGATTAGTCTAAAGTACATATAATGTAAACACAGTCGGTCTCAAAAATCAGGTGACTGAAGTCAGATAAGCGAAACGTGTAAACAAATCGTAATTTTTATTTAATGTTATTCCAAGAGTACTTTTCATCATTTATACAAGATTGGAATCGTCTGTAAAACGATTCAAAACAAGTTGAAGTCACTCTTTGGGGCCTTTTCTAGGATCCGTGTCACCGAATTTATTCTATAGTCAGAAGTCTTCTGGTGGTAAATCTAGCAAATATGGTGGATGTTGTGGAACAACAAGACCCTTTTTATACAAAAACTCCTTCACTATTCTGGATGAGTTGATTCGCTGTTATGCAATAGGGGCTCCCGATATTCTCGGTGTAAAACAGATAATTTTCTTCAGTAATCGGTTCAGGACCCCCCAAATAATATTGACCCGCAATCGTTTGTCCTTGGAATTCATGATTTTCGATGACGAGGTGAAAAAAATGGTATAAATATGTTATATACACTTAGAAGGTGTAAATTTCGTGAATAAAATATTTGTGCTTAGTTCAGTTTTCATATTATGGTTGGCACTCACCTGAGGAAATTTATAGCAGCAGTCACCTAAGTTTTGAAACAGTCTGTGTAAAATATACATAAAAATATAAAAGTTTTATTTAACTAATAATTTAATTATTACACATATTTACATACGAATCATAACTTAATATAATTTTTCAGATACAGTTTTGAAATAAAATTTTAATAGACAAAACACATTTAGAAAATTTTGATTTTTTCAAACTCATAAACGTAATACAATTTATCCTGAAATAATAAAACATCTTTTGATTATAGTTGTTTGATCAAAATTTTCTAACTTGAACGTACTAGAATACAGATATTTGTTGGACAGTTTTATACAAAAATATTTATATTTGTACTTTAAAAAAAAGAAAAATACTATTATACTAAGGTATTTTTTAGATCAAATTTGAGAAATTATATAAAGTATATGGAACAAATTCATTGTATATCATTCTTAATCTCTTGCCAATTAAGGTTTATATAATTTCAGCTATATGTTAAACAAATATTTTGTCTTGATCCTTATTTATTCAACGCACAATTAACTAAGATATATTTTTATTTATTTATCAAAATCACTTGTAATTACTTTGTTATTATTCCAATTTTAAATATTTCAGTTAAAGAAAGATGGTTCAATGTGACAATTTCATTATTCACGTTATTATAATTTTTATATTTTAGGTGTTATGACAAGCTGCTCTAAAATATAAAGGGTTCAGTATGGATTTTCTACAGCCATTATCACAAGAATTAACCAAGTACGGCCAGTATCAGGAAGAATATATTAAACTTCATTCACATAAGATCGGAACAGTGGTGGTGTATTTGTACTGCGGTGGTAGCGGTAATTTCTAAATGTTTCATTGGTATTATACAGGCTTGTGTAATCATCATATTTATTTTAAAACAGTCACACACAGATTATAAAGAAAATTGTAAGTAAATAAATAACATTAAATAAACATGTACGGACACAGTGCCTAATGTACTTGTGCAGAATACAACAGTTGCATTTGGATGTTGGAAGATCGTGGTAGCGTTTAGGGTAAAAGTTAAAAGCTAGGTCCCGAACACCAACTTTCTGTACTACACACACAAATACACTTCAACTGCACCAAAGTTTATGTGAATGAACTTATTAGTATCTGTGTACCAGATACTGAAAATTACTCGCTTAAATTTAAAAATTAAAATAATAAGTAATCATGTATGTTTCTTAAAATAGGTAATATTTTAAGAAACAAGTATAAATTTCGATTTATGTTATGTAAATTATATTAAAATTTAGATATTAGGGAGTATATTATAGGTATTCATTATTGTCAAAAATAAGGTTTATAACCTGCTTCTCTACAAACATTGGATTTGTTAATTTGACAATTATTTTAAGCATTTATTAAAAACCACGTGGTTTGTTGGCTGTGTTGTTTCCTAAATCATTTCATCATTTCAAATTGACTTGATATTAGTATGTGACTATAGGTATTACAATTTGTACTCCTGTGCTTCCTTCTGTGCGATAGGGTGTTTGGTTGTTATTGCAATTTTCACTTTTTGTATTTTTCTTGTCATCATTGTCATCGATGTGTTTCATTAACTGAAGTTGCAGTAATTCCTTTACAATTTGAAACTTTACTTTGTCCACCTTCACTTCATATATTTAACAACCCAACCAAGATCAAAAGGAGAACCAGTCAACGCTAATAAAATTACTAAATCTGAAACCACAACAACAAAAGCTCACCGCGCCCTGGCACATTTACCTCTGGTGAGCCTTCCCAGAAGATGCACCTAATATTGTAAACGTATATCTACACAGATGGTATTCCCACGTCTGGTGGGCCTTTCTCGGTATTCGAAACCTAAATCTATGACATTTGATCCGCGGACATTTCAAATAAAATCCGTCAACATCTAGTGAGCATTTGAAATCCAGATGTAGAAAACATTTGCTGTGTGGGTATTCCCACAGACTTATTAATATGCAGCTTCGAGTCTCGAAGCATTATTACAATTTCCGTTAATACTTAAATTCTGTTTTGTGGAGTTTTGCCATTCTTTGGCGGTCTAACTCACGGTTCTTTACAGACATTGAATTAGAAGTGTAGACCTCCTAACTGATTTTTGAATAGTGTTGTTCAGTCGTTATTGAATTTTCCAAATATTACTCGCTACTTCTGACATCAAATTTGTTTCTGTATAAATCAGGTACATTATCGTTTTCATATACCTTTCTACCTGACCATTACCTCTTTAAAGTTCAAATCTTGTTAACCATTTTTCCACCTGAGGTTCTGCTTCTCAACCTCAACACTTCTCTATCATACAATGGACACATTCTACTCCTTATCGAATGATTACTCTTTTGACTTGGATGACGCCGAGTCGAGTTCAATCATCTTCATCCCTAAACTTGCATCATTCTTATTTACAATCCTCTTTACTATCCTCACCTCCGAAAGTCACGCCTCACTCATGCCAGCCAAATTCTTCACACGTAACTCCGATATGAACTCCGACATTGAGGCCGGCCTCCTTAAACGCAGGGATAGCTCGTAGCCTATACATCTCCGCCTTCGTGACGGTCTCGATTTCCACCCCAGTTTTCGTCCGACGAACCCCTTCCAACCGGATGTCGCATATCTTGGGTGCCACATCAGACACCACCCCATCCTTTACCGTCTCCCTATTCATCGAAGCGTCAACTACATTCACGACGACTGTACTCGGAACCTCAAAAGATGGAAAATAATTTTTTTAATTTTCAGACAGTCGCCTTCCTCGATTTTTACGATTAGTTCGTCCCTGAGGTTTTCCACCCTTCTTTCTCCCCCCCCAGTCTGGTCCCGCCTAAGCTTATTCTACGTTATATTTGCGTCCCTTCTGATGTTTGCGGTGTTTTGTCTGTCTCAGTTACATCTGTTACTCCATGTTTGGTTTCTTCGGTGTCAGCTTTTTCTCTATGGCTTCGAGTTCCCTCTTTTCCCGATGTATGGCGTCCATTCTTCGGTCATGGTCATCTTTCTCCCACTCTGTTCCCGTGGTATCCGTCTCCTCCTTTTTTTACGGCGTCCTTATGGCGTCACCTCCTGAATTTTCTCTTTTTCTATTCGTCTGTGTGTTCACGAAGGGATTTTGTGAAGACGCCTCCCTGTTTCCGAGATGCGATCTATAGACGCCTAGATTAACGGTTGGCGATGAACCTGGTCTGGAGGGATGTTTATACCTAGTTTTTGAAGCCGTCGAAGTATTCCCAACACACGAAGGGTCTGGAGAGTCGATATAATTGCCGGGTCCTCGGAGGTGTTTAATAGCTTCGTGATACGTCCACCTTATCACCCGCGAAAGTGGTCCCTGACAGGGCCACACTCTGCGGGGTTCACAACCATCCCCCGGCTTCTGAAGAATGCCTCGATGTCCGCCAGCATCAGCGGAACATCGAATTGCCTGTCAGACAGGACAACGAGATCATCAGCAAATCCCATAAGGGCTACCCGTGTATTACTCAGTGTATTTACGGTACCTCCCCGATACTTCGCGTTTATGTGACAAAGTAACTCATCCAATATTAAGTTAAAGTTAACTATTTGCCTAGTTATAGCACGACCCACCTTGATGGATGTGGTGGCGCCGCACAGGCTAGACATAACGTAGACAGATGTCCGTTGATCAATGCCGATGCGTCTAACTGCTCGTTGTATGGAGGTGAGGGAGACGGAGTCGAAAGCCTTACGCAGGTCGAGCGAAACCACGTTGTAAGCGCAGCCGCGCTCGACCTGGGCCCCGAGGTAATGGTCCAACAACATAGTGTTGGCCAGTGTACTATCCGTCTCCACAAAACCACGCTGATTCAAGTTCAGCTGAGTCTCACTGCGCAACCTAGTGTGGAGAATTCTGTGGAGCAGGCGTTGCACTGCGGACCCGATGGTAATGGGCCGCCAATTGGTGGCCTGCCTCCTGTCACCGTCCTTGGGCACCAGAACAGACCTGGTAGATTTCCAGCTGTCTGGCTGGATATTCCTGCCCAGGACAGAGTTGAAGATTACGCTCAGTACCAGCGGGGGTACCTTTTTGACATCGGGTACGGTAATCCCGTCAGGGCCGAGTGCCGTTACGTGCCAGGTCTTCAGGCCGATGTCGTCGACCGTAATCGGCCGGAAGGTGTACAGTTCATCATGCTGATCTGTAATTTCATCGTTATCGTCAGGCGAGGGTGTCTCTAGAATTCCGCCAGAAAGTGCCTCCACTGCATCAAGCGAGGGAAGATCCTCCGGCTCACAAATCCCCTTCCCACTGAGGATTGTGTCAGCCAGGCTAGTTCGACTGTCGCAAAACATTTCCTGGACCTTTTTATATTCCGCGGCACGCTGACCTTGCCCGCCCTTATGCTGGTTATAGTGGCGGGTCCCAACGGTTCTCTTCCCTTATTATTCCGTGTCTTCTTAGATCGAATCGACTCCAGCCAACGGTCAATAGCGACCGTGAGGGCGTGACTGGAGCCGAAGAGAGCCAAGTCAGCAATCTTGCGGACCTCCGTCTGGCCTTTGGTGTTCAAAAGTGTCCGATGAGGAGCAGTTCTCCACCTTTTGCCGTATCCCGGGCAGAGGGGATTACGTTGGTCGCACGCGGACGCCGGTGAGGCTGCGGTACGAGAATCGTACGTAACCACTATGTCGCTGAGAATCCGGATCTTAGCACCGGTAGAAGGAGGAAGAGATGGTGGTTGACCCTGTGTTGGTGCTGCTAACACTGGCGACGGCTATTGCCAGGTCGCCAGCATATTCGGTCTTCCTCCTCCGGCGTTTTACCTGGTCTACGGTAAGTCTGGTAGCAGCTGCCATGTCTTTTAGGTTGGCGCCCTTAGGACAAGACGCCTCCATCCGTGCCAGTATTTCGAAGATCTCTGCTTCTCGTTGCGGTTTAAAGATTGAATACTGGCAGTAAATTCTCTTGTATGAGCTCACCAATCGTGATTACGGACCCTCTTGAAATTGCCGAATTCTGCGGGACAAAATTGGCATTTGGTACGATCCCCGCACTTACGCAACACCGTGTGTCTCTTGAGAGGGCGCTTTTGCTGTTCGAAGACGCCATCGCACACCTGGTTCTTAGCCGTGTAGAGAAAAGTGGTCTACACATTACCGATTCTCTGTTATAAAACACGGAACCGATCAGGCTGCAGTCAAACTCCTCAAGCGGATTAAGCAAGAGGATCGCTCTGAAAAGAAAAGGTCCAATAAATTTGACACCTATTTTCGCCCTATATCGCTCGAAATCGATTTCACCGTTTGACTCCTCGCTTGTAATAATCTTTATTAAGACTTCACATCATTAGTGATTACATGTTTTATAAGAAACATTAAGTTAGGGGCGGGAGACAGATAATCATTTCAAAAGTGGATTATCTCTCCAAACAAACTTTATAAATGAATTAAGGATAGACGAGCCCCACTTGAGTACAAAATTAACACAATTCCTTTTGATATTAGTAGGAATGTTAATCACATCTTCAAGGGGAGCGTTACACCTTGGCCAACTGCCCCTAGCTCCAATTATAAAGGGGCAAAATACAAAAGATTTTCCCAGCCATTTTACTGAAACTTTGAACAATTGTAAATTTTGTATTTGTTCTTCCAAGCATACTCAAGAGAATTATTCCCATTCTTCTAGGAGACCTGGATGTCAATTATCAAGGATCTATTATCGTCAAGATAGATAAATAGATCGGATTTAAATAATTGGCCGTCTTTATGCCGTACATGAGGTTCAATTTCTATTGTCCATTTCCTTCTGCATTATTTTCCAATAGTATTATCTATTTCGTTATGGCATTTAATGCGATCGTAATGGACAATGGGTCATTTTTGGAAAATGTGAGAAAGTGATTCAACTCTAGAGCAATCTGCCCGACATGAACGTATGTTAGGTGGATTAGAGCCTTTACAGGGTAGCATATTCGCTCTTAGATGTAATGAATGAACATAGTCGCTTCTAGACCAACCTTTAGGGCTATTATAAATCCAAGATCTACTGGAATTATCATCTGCGGCTGATGAAATTCCAGCAGTCATTGGCCCATCATCAAGACGGCTTCTTCATAGATCCCGGGGAGTTAAATTATTAGGATCATGCGAAAACTTTTTTAAAAAATTTGTATAGGTTACACTAGAAGACAAAGAATTTAGAACAGGGTCACTGGTTGGAATTGGAAAACACGTTATTGATGCGTTTTTTTAAATAAGAAGGGGATAGAAAAGGTATAATCAAATAAGCCAAGACCATCGGCACATATACTAGAATTTAGGAAAGAATTAGAAGTATGAATTTGGGAGGTGTAGAGCTTTTTTGGTGAAAATTCTAATTAATGTCATAATTTTTCAGATTCTACTTGTCAATTTTAATATTCTGAAGGCATAGAGCAATTTTAGTTATATGTGATTACGTCATCTAAAATCAATGGAATATTGATGGTTATTTTCTAATATGACTAGATTATCAGCAAAAGCCATTACACTACAATGATTTGTAGAAGAATTTGTGTAAGAATACACAAAATTTCGTCGATCACCAACTTAAACAATAAAGGGCTTAAAGGGTCACCTTTCTTAACACCGCTGTGTATATGAAATTTCCTACTAGTAATTTTGTTTAAACTAATATAGATATGAGAACCTATCACATCTTTGGGGACGAGAATGGTTCGAAGAGTTTGCCATGATGATGAGTGAACATTGTTGTATAAAATGGTGTTAAATATGATCACACAATGTAAGGATGATACAGATTTGTCTTTAGAAATTGAAATATCCTGACCAGGGGCAGATTTATGCCAATTAACTTTGTATTTTTATGTCATTAATTAAAATTTGGTAAAAAGAATTTTTATAAATTTATTTAAATGTGGTTTTTATTGTTAATTATTAAGTCTATTAAAAATGTTTTATTTTTATTATATAAATCTTGTGCATTTTTATAGTTTTGATTTGAAAAACTGTTATTAAAATTTTCTTTATATGTGTTGTTTACTATGCTATATGCTTATATAACAAAATTTAATTAATAAAATAAAAAAAGAGAATTCCTAATATAAATTTTAACAAAAATAATAACAAAAACAAATAGTTAACGAGACTGTGCTAATTCTAATGCCACAGCAGTCTGCGACAACGCCTGGGCCGTTTGGGTTAAGGCCTGTGCATTTGACGCTGATGGCACCCACAATATTTCCCAGAGCCTCCATCTTCTGTTTATGGTGTCTCTCCTTCATCTCAATTTTTTTTTAAATATTGAGGCATTTGGCTATTGATTTACGCCTTGCGGCGTACTTTCATCTTCATCGGATGTACGGAAAACAAATGAGGGAGTCCGGCAACGCAGACGGTGCTCCTGTTACACTCGCCCGCGGTATCTACGCAACGGCTTCCCTTTTAACAACGCTTAAACTACTTTCCGGACCCGGCTGTGGAACAGACCATCAGATCGCATTTCTACGGTCTCGCGGTCTATCCCACAACCAGGCCCGGCTGACTAGAATCCCACACTTGCACTGAATGATTTTTGTGTTATGAGTTCCCACTATCTAACAATTCCTCTGTCATTTGGTATGTGAGGGGGCTCCATTGGCACTTAGCCGTCCGGACAAAGTCCGTCCGTTGACACGAGAAACCACGGAGGTGGCCCTCGGCTTAGTGGAAAAATTCCGACCACAGCTGAACGAAAATATAAAATAAAAATAAAAGCCTTGTCGCTGTATACGGGCGACGAGGTGTAAAAATAAAATAAAACTAAAATCTCCCACATATAATAAATAAATAATACTTACTACAGGGACGTAATGTTGACGGCTGCGGCCAGTCCGTTAGTCACCTGTCACGGTTTTCTCGACGTTGAGGCACAGCTCCATCGTAATTCATAAAGCTGTGGTAAATTTCAATCGAGGCTCGGTGGGCCATTAGGGAAATGGTCAACCCTAACGACTCTCTGAATCTTGTTATGTGGCGCAATGCCTCTAATGTAGACCTGGGTAGTCCTCGTGGCGGACTGTTACATCGACCACAAAAACCCGATCCCCAGTTTTAACTACTAGGTCCGGTTTGAGCGTCGTATTCTCGAAGTCCAGCGTAGGCTCCTTGATGATTGTCGCCGCAGGGTCCCTCTTGGGAATTTCCGACATAACGAAGTCGACAATATCGTCGTGTCTCTGAATTCGCCATGTCTTCGTGTGTGTGCCCTGTCCGATAACGTGATAACTAACCGATAAAGGTAGTGAGGGATTTGGTACTGAGACAGTAGGTTGATCTTCTGCATGGGCTTCAATGGGAGTCGTGTAGCCCGCTGTAACGCTCCGTATATCTCGTCCCTGATGTTTCGAATATCAATTCCGTACCAAGGAGAGATGTTGGCTCCTAGATATCGTAGACTTGATCCCGCGTCTGCAAACAAGGAATCAAGCCATCTTCCTTCACTTTATTTGAGGATCCCTTATAAAATATGAATCTTTCGTCGATACGATCACAAAAGCAGCACATTTTGAGATCGATATAGTCATTCCCATTTTCTGCAGGTAGGATTCCGTTTCTATTAAGAGATCCTGTGCCTGAGGTGCCGAGTCCTGTCTATAAGATATCCAGGCACGGCCTCCAACTTAATAAGTAATGGTTATAAAAGTGTATTGAATATAAACGGCGAGAGTGGATCGCCCTGTTTCACTCCTCGCTGAAGGTCAACTTTGACCATATCTTCGCCCATATTAATCTGTGTGCGAACATTTTTGTAGTTCTCTTCCATCATACGCACCACTGCAGGTGGAACCCCTTTTCCTGACAGTCCATGACCAATGATCTGGTGGGGAACAGTATCAGAGGCCTTTGATAGATAGACCTATAATTTTCAGCCTGTTGCGGGTCTTTCCCATCCTTTAAGATGAGTGTTGTTCTGTTGAGTTTCCATGTCGATGGTTGTTTTCCACCTAGTAATATAAGTTGAAATACTTGCACAATAGGTACTTGCACTGCGGGTTCTTGACACCTCCACTCTTAATGCCGTCGATACCCGCAGACGCGTCCGCTTTTTGGCAGGCGACCTGTCTATGAACCTCTTTCTTCGTAAAATGAGGAAAACAGACACCGGGGGAAGTCCATTGAGGACCCTGGTCGAGGGCATCTGGAAACTGTACCATCGGCTTTGTTCCCCATAATCTATCGTACAGATCCTTTATTTCTGCTCTTCGCGGATATATTTAGCCAAAAGTCTTTTTTGTTGTAGAGATCTCGTGTCCGGGCGTATACGTATCGCCGACGTGCCCGGCTTGTGGACCCGCCATGCTTCCGAGTGCGCCTAGCTTTGCGCTCCGACCGTCCGTCTCTTGCTGTTATCAGTATAAGGAGGCCAGAGTGCAATTCATCCACTTTGGACTGGAGAACTTACCCATTTATTGGAATGAACTCACTAAGCGCACTGTCGAGCTCCCGGTCATATGCTTGGTGGCGGGCAGTTAAGGAGCAATGTAGGGAGTCCCAGGTTTCACGAAGTCGATTCACCCAGGGCTCCTATTCCGCCACGTCCCACCTGAACGGTTCGCGCAACACCTCCGCTGGGATCTCTACTTCCAGCATTGGTGCCGGCCAAGGAGCTGGTTCTGGAATCAGTTCCCCGGACTCATCAACCCGGACAAGCCCGGGCTGGTGCCTTCTTGCTCCTTCCCTCTATCGTAGGTCACTTCTTTTATCTGATATTTGTCTATTGGTTTTTGTGGTGAGAACCCGTGCTATAGCGCCTTATTAATAAATTTCTCGTGTGCCATCTGCACCTCTAGCTGTCTCAGTAAAGCCACCTCTTGTTGTGTCCACACCGAATTTGGTCTCGGATTCGGTTGTGGACGCGGGTTCTCTGTTTCCCTTAACTGTGCCTCCCGGATCCTATTTCTAGTAACCGGGTGAGCGTGTCTTTGGTGTGTTGCGAGCGCCCTACTGGACACAAAATTTCGGCCACAATCTTCGCAAGGCAGTTGGCCCTCCTCGACTTGCTGCTCTTTCGGCCTTACTTGACACCGGGGAATGTGACCATAGATCGATCGGATCTTACAAAAAGTTTTGTTGCACCGGATGCACCTGTAGACAACATTGAGGAGCCGGTACTTCTCCTCAATGTGTCTTTCCTCGTCCTTTACTCAAAGCGCGAGGAAGTTTCCCCTGCCGGCATCGATATATGTCTGACACGATCTTTGCCGTAAGGGGAGGTCTACATAAATATCGCCGTTTTCGGCGTCGTCGGTACCGTTCAGTTCACCATGCTCATTATCCATTCCGCGACTGGAGGCTCCGGCCCCTCCAAATACCACGGCCGGACCATTGGTCTGGTTAGGATCGCGACACTGTTACACCACGGGTCAGAGTGCAGTAGTAGTCAGCACATGTTCCCTACGTGGCTAAAAGAAAACACAATCATCACGAAGCATACTCTCCATACCTCAGTCATCATCAGCCATAGAGTCCCAGAATCACATTCTCACGCTCCTCCAACGCCTTCCCCCCATACCCACTCATTTAAAATGTACGACGCTCACTCCACGCCGTCGCATTATATGCGGTGGCGCGACTCCCTGGCTTTGAACACGGAACTCGCAAAGGCACTAAGTGCCTCGAACCCGTCCCTCGTTCCGACAATAACTGACCACTCTCTCACCTCATCAACCCTTACACCCAGGCTATTTTCCAACAACCTCCTCTCGTTCCTATAAAGCATACACTCTACCAGAATATGGTCTACATCCTCACGGCCAGTACCACAGTCACATTCCTTCGTGTCACTCAATCCCCTATTAAATAAAAACGCATTCATGTTTCCATGCCCAGTCATCAAGAAACCCATACTCCGGCTAAGCCAAAACCATTCACTGGTACCAGCCACTTTCACATCCCTAACAAACCTGTACGTGGGTCTGCCTTTCTCGCTGGTATCCCAGCGGATCTGCCAACGCGCGAACAAATGATCCGTTAGAGCCTTTCCGACACCCCACCGAGTGAAAACGTCCTCAAACATTCCGGGCGGGCGTCCTTGCCGCACCCGGAACCGTACACCCCGCCGCACGGCCTCCAAGTCCCACGGTAACACGCCCATAAGCGCCACCATGGCGTCCGTGGAAACCGTGCGACACACATTCATACATGCATACAACACCACCCGCTGACTGCGCATCAACCGAACAACATTCGTTCCCCTCGTCAGACATCCAAACCATACACTCGCTCCATACAACGCACACTCCACAAGCAATCCCTTGTATAACACACCTATCGCACTCTTTCTCAGACCCCATTCACGCCGCATGCCCCTGGAAACGGGCCCCACCACTGCTGCCATCTTGGGACGCAGGCTGTCGAGATGCGGAGAGAAGTTCATCCTTTCACCCATCCACACACCCAAGTACTAAACCTTGAACACGTATCTCACATTGAGGAGTGTGGCTTGGTTTGCGAGACCTCAACCCCCACCGACGCTCCCTGGTCACATACAGCTTCCATATACTCCATTCCCTTTCTCTCCATCTCCAATCTACTATCACCTTCCACCAATATCAATAAATCGTCCGCATACGCGACGAACTTGGCACCCAATCTCTTCATCTCTCCAAGCAACACATCCATCATCAAATTTCATATAAACGGACCACACACCGAACCCTGAGGGCAACCACGCGTTACATTTCTAGGGCAACCACGCGTTACATTTCTCCATACATTCCGCTGGGGACCTATCAAACATACCTTCCGATTTCGAAAATAACTCATCCACGCCTCCATTTCAACCACTCCAATCTGGTTCAATCTTTCTAACACTTTCACCCATCTCAGATTATCAAACGCACCCTTGAAGTCAACAAACATACCTAATACATACTTACTTGCAGACGCATTCACCTGGTCACATAATGCAAACCAGGCATCCTCTGTACCCCTGCCGCACACATATGCAAATTGCCACTGGTTATAACTACCATACATATCTATCATTCTGTCTACTAGCACCCTCTCACATACCTTTGCCATCGAACTCACTAAACAAATAGGTCTGTATGACCTCAGGTCACTTCTGTCCTTGTTCAGTCTCTTGTAGAGTAGCACCACCTTGCTAGACTTCCAGCAGTCCGGGAAGAAGCCCCCAACGACACACATTAACCAGGGCCAACAAATACTCCGAAGCAACACTCCAAAGACATTTAACCATTCGTCCCGTGATCCCATCCAGCCCAGGGGCCTTCCTATCACTCAACCTGACCTTTGCGCGCTCTATCTCATTCATACTCACAGGGATAGCCTGATTAACAGGCCCAGGACAAGGAAAATCACAGACATTACGGGGAAAGAACTCATCCATTGCCACACTTACCGACTCATCCCATGTATCAGCACTGTCGGCTGAGCCCGACCGCGCCGACATATGCGATACACCCCACCCCAAGGATCATCATTGCCACACTCAGACACAAATCTCCTCCAGTCATCCTCCTTAGCGCTACGCAAGGAATCCTTGTACTCCCTAACAGCCGCACGATACTCGATTTCCCGACCATCCGCATCATCCATACCCCCACTCTTAGCTCTCTGCCATCTTCTGCGCAACCTCCTGACTCTCTGACGCAGACCCGTGTGCCGGTTGTTCCACCAACTCACGTTCTCACGTCTCTTCATTCTTCTTCTACCACATACCCGATCGTTTACTAACACAAGGGAATTCAGGATAAAACCGACCTGGTCCGTGATCGCCATGCTACGAAAGGCAACAATGTCGACCAGAGCCACCTCATCAGACAAAAACCTCTTATATAACGTCCAATCTACACCCCTGGTGCACCAGCCTTTCTGTACACTGTCGCGCTCATCCTCCGGAACAGAGTGACGTAACACCAAGTCGATGCGGAAAGGGTTGTGATCACTCACACCCCTCCCCGCATCAACCCACCACGCATGCTCGAAGTCAATATCATCATACTTAACCCACAGACACACACCATGACTCCACGTCAGACCATTCACCTCCGTAACCTCCACGTCGTCGCCGTTTATGACAATTGCACTCCTGCATTCCACACCTGGTACAGAGAATACGCGCATACCCGCGGGGAGCCCTACCACACCGTGAACTGTAACATACGGCTCCTGTAGGAGCGCCACTTGTGTACCTTCATTGGACATCCATACACCCAAATCAATCATACTGCTCCTTCCGCGCTGACAATTAATTTGCACACACTTGATCATCATTCTGAATCTGACATCCTACTCCTCAGCCGCAGGAGCTCTCTTTCATACAATGGGCACTCCTTGCTCAACACTGAATGATCACTCTTTTGACCTCTCGCTTTGCAGTTCAAGCACACTTTATTCGTCCCAACCCCAGCCTTGCACGCGTCTCTCCGGTGCCCCTCGTTCCCGCAGTTGCCACACACCTCAGCTTTCTTACATCCCGCCGCCATGTGTCCGAATCCCAGGCACCTATAGCACCTGGGCACACTTTCCCAGTCACGGCACCGGAACGCATACATGCCTACGTACACTCTGCCGGACTCCACAAGCATCCTTGATGACGCCGAGTCAACCTCGACGATCACCGTTCCCATACCCGCATCCTTCTTGCTCACAATTCTCCTCACCATACGCACTTTCTCTTTGAACCTAGCCTCACTCATTCCAGCCAAGTTCTTTGCCCGCAACTCACGCAGAAACTCCTCATCCTTAATGTGGCCCGGCACATCATGCACCGCCACCCTGTGTGGCATTACCCTAGTTCATCCGACGCTCAGCCCGGCCTCACTGAATGCAGGGATAGCCTGGAGACGCTCCCTCTCATCCTTCGTGACCGTTTCTATCTCTACCCCTGTTTTTGTTCTACGGACGGCCTTCACACGGATATCGCCAATCTTCGGCGCCGCTTCAGACACTACTTTAGTCTTCACGCTATCCCTACTCGCCGCTCCATCTTTGGAGTTAACCACGACCGCAGTTAGGCACTCCGAATCCCCTTGACACACAGCTCAAGGGACCTCCTGGCCTTCACAGCCTGCGTTCTGACCTCCCCAAACTACTCCAAGATGAACGTCAGCGCCCCCTTGGAGACCTTGTTCTCCGCCCTACACAAAAACTCCACCAACTTTTTCTCCACCCCCCGGATGACATCGAGCGGTCCACCAACCCTCTGCTCTACACTAATGTTCCTCCTAACCCTTTTCTTCCCTCTCCTCACACTCTCACCCGTCTTGCTCATACTATACGCGCTGGTCTCCTCGTCCATGCTCTCAGCAGGGTGGCAGCCGGGGTGTGCCAAGTCCCGGAAGGCACCGTTCACGACAGCCTATCGTGCTGCCATTCATCCATCAGCACGGTAGCTCACACCTTAGATTCCGCCGTTGAAAGATTTGATACACCCAAGGGTGCACGTGGATCCCCCTAAAACTCGTAGAGTATTAGGCCCAACAACGGTTGACCGCTAGGTTCTCAGACACTGGGCTCGGAGATTTTACTCTTTGCGGCCATTGCATCCACAGATTGCTTTCCGTCAGTTGTTAGTCACTATGGGAAATACAAGTCGGAGATTTAACGTGCTTTACCCGCCTTCCGGCACAAAAACACGGCCCCCGTGGGACATGGGATTGGAAGAACGTCCAATCAACGCACTATGTTAAACATAGCTACGGAATGCTTTCGATTATGCACTAATCTCCGGCCTCTCGGTGGGAGCGGGACCTATCTAAATTCCCTCCTTACATAGCGCGTAAGATACCCGAGTTGTTTCCTGCGCAACTCTCACGCCACGTTGCTTGCGATATAAGCACCGACTGCCACTACGAATCCAACCCCAAAATACCGGGGCACCCGACCCACCCATAGTACCAAAGTTTACATCATTGGTGTGATGTTCGCATGCTACTGCACACTACGGTTCTGGCGTTGAGTGCATCACCAAGCCCTGTATGGCTGCCAGCTCGGGTACGCATGGTTGCTAGCCATGAAGCAAACATAGCGCCCCAGACTTCGCTGACGCACATTGTAAGCCCCCTACGTTCCTCGCACGCACAAGTCACCTAGAAGCATTCCAGCACACTTGCACACAGGCAACCATCCATCGACACTCGTGTCCACACTACTTAGTACACTCTGTAGCAGTAAACTAACCGCTACTTCGTATACCTCACAGTTCGCACTAATTCACTAACCGGCGCACTCCATGGCAGTAAACCAACCGCCACTTCATACGCCGTCCAGCGTCTACATCATGTCCACACCACACGGCACACTCCATAGCAGTAAACCAACCACTACATCGTGCACCGCTCAGTGCACACATTCGTCCTCCCCCAAGCTATACATTCCATAGCAGTAAACCAACCGCTACTTCGTGCATAGCTCAGCACCCATGACACACACTACCTGTTCGCCTATATAGGGATTGATATCAATCCACTCCACAACGCAAAACACCAGTCACTGTCACCATAGCCTCATAGCACGTTACAGCGCGCGTCAAGACTGTTCATTACCAAATCATGTCCGTTTCGGAGTTCACGCCAGTCCGTCATCGTAAAATCAGTCCGGTCCCCTTCATTGTATACAGTTGGCCACGCTTAGCTTCCCAATACAGGTACTAAGCCCTCTCACCACGGCAAGGTGCTGGCCGCGAAGGGGAGTCACTATGGGAAATGTGAGACGATAGCTTCAGGGTTTGTCACAGGGCGGAAGACACTGCACCGATCCCCCGGCTAAGGCCTTAAATTTTCGCCCGCCTTCCTCCAGCTTTCGAAATTTCCTTTTTTTTGAATGGCGAGCTTGGATTTGGTTCTGGCAGATATGTCGGACTACGTCTGTCATAATAAATAAATATATAGTGTTTTTATTTTTAGACTAGAGAGTGAAAAATCTTAATAGACGCACTCCTGAATGGAATTTAACTAGAACCCATCTGGGTTCTTTCAACTGTAACGCGGAGACCCGCCACAGTTGTAAGATCGAAGATTTTTTGGGATTTTTCATCCCGAGAGAGGTGGACGGCCACGAGGGGCCAGAGGGTAGCGCCACTGCGCATACGGTGAACGTGCATCACCGGGAGATCGTAGGAGAGAAGTTCGTTACGAACATCTTTCTCGGAGACGGCTACGTTAACACCCCTGATGACGGCGACAAGAAGTTTGTCAGTCGGCAACTGGAAGGTGTTATACGGGATTTCTTCCTGTTTAAGGATCTTCGTGAGATTACGATGATCCTTGATAGTAGAGGGCAGATGTTTTGTGACTTCATGGCTTTCAGAACGAATGGCCATGAATTTACGTCACGGTTTTGGATCGGAACCGGAGAGGTTTTAGGGGATGGTTTCTGGGTAGGCCTTGGCCTCCACCAGGGACCGTAAAGAGCCAAGCTCTTTAATGAGGGCGGCGATCTGCTTTTCCTGGAGAGAAATTTTGCCATCAAGAGACACTATGATCTCTTTTTGGGCAAGTATTATTTCCTTCTTCTTAGGCATTACGAAGAATGCCCAAGAGAAGGGTACCTGAAAATTATAAGAAACTACTTCACATGCAAAGCGTGTCTGGTTAAAATAAAAAATAATTTAGATTTATTTCATAAGTTTCTATTCAACAGTCATGCAATTATAAATTACAATGATTCCCAAAATTTCAAATGTTTCTAAGACTGAGAACGTGCATGCACACACCCAAGTCTCGAAGCACAGTGAAATAGATAGTGTTTTTTTTTTTTTTGGACTAGAGAGTGGAAAATCTTACTAGACGCACTCCTGAACGGAATTCGGAGGCAAGTGTCCGATTCCCACGGACTAAAAACCACTCTCCATCGGGGACCAGCTCTAAAAGCTATAACCCAGAAGGGCAGATGGGAACTTATTCATTCAGGCAGCCAAGAGGGAAGGCCTCTTGTATCTGTCTGGATAGTTCCGGGGGCGGTAGTTCACCAAACCCGAGATTTCGGGATTGGAGTGGGCAAGGACAGATGCACGGAGATTTCTGGCGAGAATCTTTGCAGAGTCTGCCAGGGAAGTGATCTGGAGTTCTCTCCTGATCTGGGTGTTTCGAACATAATATGGGATGCCCAGGGAATTCCTGAGCAGTCGCATATATGTTCCTTCAAGAAGGGGGAGACTTTCTGCGGTACCCCAGATTGGGATCGCATAAGTGGCAATGGAGTGGATGATTGCGTTGAAGGTACGCAATTTTGTGGGAAGGGAAATCTTCTTACACTTGAAGAAAGATTTTAGGGAATTGTAGGCGGCAAGAATTTTGTTTCTCATAGCTTTAATTTGGGCTGACCAGGAAAGTTTCCGGTCGATGATAACGCCAAGATACTTGGCTTGGGGGCTCCACTCAATGAAATGATCATTGATGTGGATTTTGGGGGGAGGACGTCGCTTATCCGAAATGAATATTGCGACAGATTTGCTGGCGTTTATTTCTAAACGCCATTTAGAGTACCAATCCAACACTTCGGGAAGGAAGCACAGAATATAGTTTCGGGAGTATTGATACTGAGGTGTGTGGGAAATTAGGGCAACATCGTCTGCATAAGCAGCTGTGAGAACTTTGGGATCGATCGGGAAGTCACAACAATAAAGATTGAAGAGTATGGGGGAGATTTTGGAGCCTTGGGGGACTCCGGCAAGAATAGGTTTGGGGTTGGATAGGTCATTTTGGACGCGAACTTGGAAAGTTCTGCCCGAAAGGTATGACCTAACAAGGTTGGTGAGATAGGGCGGAAAGCGGGGTTGCATCTTATAGATTAGACCGTCATGCCAGACTCTGGCAAAAGCCTGTTTGACGTCTAAAAGAAGCATAAAAACTTGCCTGCGTTGGTTCCTGGCATGGACAATATGCTCAGTAACCCGCAACAGCTGGTGGCCAGTGCCATGTTCCTTTCGGAAACCGAATTGGAAATTGGGGAGAAGATTATTTTGCTGGACGTGATCATCGAGGCGAGCTCGAATGACCTCTTCAGCAACTTTACTGAGGGTGGAAAGAAGGCTAATGTGTCTGTAGCTGCTTGGATCATTGGCAGGTTTGCCTGCCTTGGGAATGCAAACGACCACAGCGGTTTTCCAGGGACCGGAAATGATGGTCTTAATTTCAGCTACAGTGGCAGGGGAGATGGGGTTGGGATCCAATTCAGTGTTGGAACTGAATTTGGTGACTACCCGGTGAAATTCTTGGTGCAGACGTGCACTGGGGTTGGGGGTACATTGCTCACTTAAGCACGAAGCGAAAGTTTCAGCAATGTCACGGTGAGAATAGACATTTCTACCTTCGTGATGAAGGTATTGGATTTTGTGTTTGGATCCACGAATGGATTTGATGACTTTCCAAACACGTCGGGGGTGGGTTTCGGCTTCGCCGAGGAATTCATCGAAGGAGTTGCTTCGAATTTCAGAAAGGCGGGTTTTTAACTGCCTCTGGAGGTAGTTAAGATGGTGTTTTGCCGCAGGATCGCGGGTTCTTTGCGCAACAACAAAGCGGTGGAGCCCCGATGTTCTCTCAGCAGCACTCGGCTGCAGCCGCCTTCAACGCCCAGCGCCCCGGTCAAGGAGATTACAGGCAGATGGGAGGCCCCCAGGCGCCACCACCCCGTGCACCCTACATGCAACAGGCGCCTAACGTGACGATGAAAGCTAACATGGCCGCCCAGATGGGAGCCATGGGCAGCCAAGGAGGGCCGGCGCCTCCCTACTCCAGGACTGGAGCCCAAGGTAAATTACTCCTTGTTAAATTAAACAAGTTACTAACTAAACTTTTTGCAGGAATGCAACCAGGTGTGCAGAACCAACAGTTCCAACAACAGCAACGCATCAGACATCTTTGCTTTATTTTTGCGCCGTAGAAGCTTTACGGCGTCTTGGGGGAGGTTTTTGGGGAATTGGGTGGGCTGCTTATAGAAAGTGGCCTGGTTCATTTTGGATGTGATGTCATCCATAAGTTTTATGACATCGCTATCGAGTTCTCGGGGAGTGCGAATTACGCTACAGGAAATCTGATTCTTCGAGAAGAAAACAGAGTTTGGGCCAATCCATAGCACAAATACTCACTTCCCTGGTAATAAAATTACCAGATTTAGTGAGAATCGTTGCATTGTGATCGGAGGAGAGTTCAGGTGTTGTGGAAACTTCAACAACCTGAGTGAGGCCATAGCACAAGAAAAGGCTAAGAATATCTGGCCTTTGGTTATGGGCATGTGGGAAGTGGTTGGGAGAGTCGGGGGGCTCGATAGCGAAGTCGTGGTTGATGGAGAGTCGCTGGAGACGTCTTCCATTGGGATTAGTGCGGAGACAATTCCAAGCTTCGTGTTTCGTATTGAAATCACCAGCTAGAATGACTTCGCATCCCGGTTGGAATAACGAAGTGAGATGGAGATTTTTAATGTTTACGGTCGGAGGAACGTAAACAGAAAAAATACGGGTAGGTTTACCCGATTCGGGGGTAATTTCTAAACCAACTGCTTCACCCAGGAAGTCAGAGATATCTGCTTGCCTGTGGTGAATAGAAGATTTAATGGCAATTGCGACTCCACCACCTTGGGTGTTTCTATCGAGACGATAGACAACGAAACCAGGCAGAAAGAGCTTTTTGGACGGGCAGAGATAAGTTTCTTGAAGACAGATCACATCAATGTGATTGTCTTCAACGAATTGGGACAATTCAAGGATTTTAGGGGTTACGCCATTGGCGTTCCAGGTCAGAATCTTCAGGGAGGGCTTAGTGTCCATTGGGAGGGCTAGGAAGCAGAGAATCGAACTTCTTGAAAAGTTCTAGGATGAGGGAGTTTTGCCGTTGGATTTCGGCCATTAGGGACTGGTAGTTGGGTTCGATTTGGGGTTGGGGGGTTTGGGAAGCAGGAATCTCCTGTTGGGAAGCAGGAGATTGTGCTGGGGAGGAGGTGGTAGCGGTTGCGGGAGGTGCAACCAAAAGTGGTTTTTTGGGAGTAGGAAACTCCGGGGATGACAGGGGCAGAGGGGGGTTGGGGACCGCAGTCTGGGGGGAGGAGGACTTGGACTTATTGTGGGGCGCCTTTTTTCCACCTCCGTCTGCAGATTTTTTGCAGACGGAGGTGGCATGCCTACGGGTGCAGAAGCCGCAAACCCAATGAGCATGGCAGTAATTTGTCGTGTGGCCATACTGCTGGCAGCGGCCACACTGAGGAAGGGTGGAGGACGGTTTCTTTCTTTCAACCGTGACGCGGAGATCCGCCACGGTTGTCAGATCGAAAATCTTTCGGGATTTTTCATCCCGGGGGAGATGGACGGCCACGAGGGGCCAGAGGATTGCGCCGCGGCGCATGCGATGCACATGCATCACGGGGAAGTCCAGAGAAAGAAGTTCATTACGAATATCATCCTCCGAAACAGCTACATTCACCCCCCTGATGACGGCGACAAGAAGTTTGTGTTGTAGGGAATATCATTCTCCTCTAGGATCCTCGTAAGGTTACGATGATCCCTGATGGAGGATGGGCAGATGCGGATGCCGTCCGCATTGTTGCGGGCGGTCTTGAAGGAGATGTGTGACTTGATGGCATCCAAAACGGATGGCCAAGCATTCACGTCACGGATTTGGATTGGGACAGGAGAGTCTTTCGGGGAGGTTTTCTGGACGGGCTGTCCAGAAGGGGGAGAAGGGGTGGTGTCCATTGCCGATGGAGACGGCAGGGACGGGAAATCCTCTCGGGGGAGGCGTTTAGGACGGACTAGTCCACGGGGTGGACCAGGGGAGGGTACGGGAGACTCGGAGGAGGATTTAGAAGACAGATCCTCGTAAGGATCTGCCTGGGAGTCAGAAGAGGAAACAGGATTGCGAGCAATCCTGATCTTCTTGGGTTTGGAGGTTGGGGTGGGTGTCACTTTTTGGCCTTTTTTGGGTCGAGACTCCAGAATTCGGATTTTGAATTCTGGAGTTGGGGGCGGCACCAGGGTTGGGGGCGGAAATGTTCGCATTGCACGAATTGGAAGATTTGGGGTTGGGGGCGGCACCTGATTTGGGGGCGGCATTACTCGATTTACGAGATTTGGGGTTGGGGGCGGCACTGGGGCAGCACCAGATTTGGGGCTGGGGGTGGTACCGGGGGCGGGGGTGGTTGCCGGAGCGGCTGGGGGGCGGGGGTGTTTGCCGAAGCGGTTGGGGGGGCGGGGGAGGTAGTGGAGGCCTTGGCTAGGAAATCTTGCCCTCCAGAGATGCAATGATCTCCTTCTGGGCTAAGATTATTTCCTTCTTCTTGGGCATCGCGAAGAACGCCCAAGATAGAAGGGTACCTGAAAATAAATACTAACAACTACTTATCATGCAAAGCGGACAGGTCGAAATAAAAGTCAATTTGGTTTATTCGAATTCAACATACATGCAATTAAAATTACAATGAATGCCAAATGGTTTTTATGTTTCAGAGACAAAGAAACGTGCATGCACTCACCCTCGTCTCGAAGCACAGTAAATAGATAGTGTGTTTCAATGTTCAATTTATACACTAACCTTCCTCCATCCCTTCCAAGTCTTTTCGGGCTCCGTCATCCCGTTAAGTATAGCTGTGACTTCTTGCCACAGCTCAACGAATTTACCGGATGAAAATGCCGAAGTAAATTTCTTTGAAAGTAGTATTGGATTTTCAGTTATAAATTTCACTAATTGTTCTTTTTGTATTGCGGTGACTTTCATTTTGAAAAAAAAATCAAATTTGAAACATAATCATAAAGAATTAATAAGATATTAGATGATAGATAGATAGATTTATTGGTGTTTAAAATCAGGTACAATTTTTAGACAAGTCAAAAAAAGAAAAAGATGGCTGATTGGATACAACAAGAGATGGATTATAGATGGTAAATACACATACAATACTAAAGACATCAATAGGTACAGACTAATATTAAAATTGTGGACATAACATAAAATGAAAAAATCATAAAATGCATGTTTTAAAAGTAAATCTTTGGTGCGTTTTTTAAATTGTTCAAAGTTACAGGTAATTTATTATTGAACTTTGGAACGTAATACATAGTGGAGGTGCACGACTTATTTAGACGAATATTTGGTAGACATATTTAGTTCTTTTTGCGAGTATCATAGGTGATAATGCTGCCGTGGATTCTGTATGTGGTTTCGTTTAATTTGGCATATAATAAACATTCGAGAATGTAAATTGAAAACGGCGTTAAAATTTTAAGATCAATAAATGCTTGTTTAGCATCTGCCCTATAATGTAATCCTGCTAGTATTCTTAATGCCCTTCGCTAAAGAGAAAACAGTCGTTCTGTATGACTTGAGTGACCCCAGACAAGTATGCCAAAAGCAATATTGGAGTGTATAAATGAGAAATTGTACCTTCAAATCTACATTGCATTTAAGTTGATTGAGTAGAAATATGTTTTTTATTAATTTGTTTGTTATATATTCGATATGATCCGCAAATGTCAACCTACAGTCAATAAATATGCCCAGAAATGTTGTTGATTTAATATCATATGAATTTTGTCGTATTTAGAATATCATATTTTCAGTTTTGTTTTCATTTAAACTCAAAGAATTGGCAAGAAATCAATCTTTTAGGATTTCAACATTTCTGGACATCTTCAAGTACAAGCTGACTAGTGAATCACTTTTGGCACGATATAGATGTATCATCAGCAAATAGAATCAACTCATTTTCATCTGGAATTGGTATATCATTGATATAAATCAGAAAGAGTAGTGGGCCCAGGATTGACCTTTGGGGTACTCCATTTGTAACTGTTTTTTACTGGAAAAACTTCCCCCAACGTATGTTTGTTGATATCTATTTTTTAAATAACTAGTTATAAGATTAATACTCGGTGTCACAACTTCATAGTACTCTTGGAGTTTAGAAATCAATGCCCTATGATTCACGCAGTCGAAGGCTTTACTGAGGTCACAAAAGGTCGATCCAACATACATTTTATCCTCAAAGTCATTGATTATATAATCAATAAGATTTATACAGGCTTTGGTAGTACTTTTGCTAGCCCTAAATCCATATTAGTTTTTTATGAACAGATTATTATTTTCAAAATATTTTGTGAGTTGTGATCTTAGAAGTTGTTCAAAAATTTTGGATAAAGCAGGTATCAACGATATGGGTCTAAAATTGTTTATATTTCTTACATCCCCTTTCTTAAAAACTGGAATAACTTTACTTATTTTAAGACAGTCCGGATATATGTTTTCCTTTATACAATAGTTAAATAATTTAGTCACATGCGATATTATTAAGTTTTTGATATGTTTTAACAGTGAGACACTGATGTTGTGTATATCCATGTTATTTTTATTCTTGGTTTTGTCAAATGCTTCCCTTACTTCAGTAAAAGTTTGCAAAGAAATTATTAAACTCATCAGGTTGTATATCGGAATGGAGAGTAGTTTCGTTTGAATTTCTTTGAACGTTTATGATATCCCATGTTTACTTTTTATTATAGTTTGTCTATACTTCGATCTATATCCTATAATAATAACAATAAAATGATTGCAAATTTTGATATGTTATAAACAGAACATGGCAGTGAATTGAAGTAAAAAAAAGCCGTGACCACGTGTAAGTTTTACACATTAAACCGACAACGATTCGAAAGATTTAAAGTAAGAAAATATACTCTACATTTAAACAAACAGAACAAACATAGATATTATTACAAAATAAGACATTATTAACAAGAAATATGTAAAAAATTCTATGTAGATTTTGATTAAGTAATCGCACGTCCTAACTACTTGATCTCGAACAGAAAGGCGCGTGTTACGAATGTCCGGTCACCCTCCAGTACATGGAACTGAGATTATGCACACCTTTTATTTTATCATCTTTCATCCTGTTTATATATTGATTTGTATTACGTTTGCATTTTTACTTCTATACAGTGCGAACTGTTAATTCAGCTTTTTTGTAATTCTGTATTTATTCATTTTATATAATATTGTATTCAGTGTTGATTTATTCTTCAAACCGACAACTTATATTTCATAAAATAAATTGATTTGGTGTCCAAAAAATATTTGTTTTAATCCAATCTTAATCTTATTACAAATTTATTACAGTTTTGAAGAAAAATCGAATCCTTTAACAATAAACAACAATAACACTCATATAACACATCGTTCAATAAGTCCCGAGACTAACCCAGAAATGGACCTAGTAGTACCAAACTGGCCACGTTTCCATAGAGTACGAACCTTTACATGAAACGTGTAAAAATTTCAAGATCGGACCACAAACAGCAGAGTTATCGAGGTTAGAGTAAAGTCACTTTTTAATTTGTTTGAAAAATGGAGAAAAGCTAGTTTCGCATGTTGATAAAACATTGTTTTCTAATGGGTAAAAACACCGTAGAAGCCCAGCAATGGCTTGAAAAACATTACCCGGACTCCTCTCCATCCAAACCAACGATTTGTCGGTGGTATGCTGAGTTTAAACGTGGACGTACGGACACAAACAATGCAGAACGTTCGGGTAGGCCATTGGAAACCGTTACACCGGAAAATCTGAGTGAAGTGTTAAAAATCATAATGAAAAATCGCAAAGTGAAGGTCCGTGAGATTGCAGAAATGACACAGATATCATCCGGAAGCGTATTTACAATCCTTCATGAAAAATTGAGAATGAAAAAAGTTTTTTCCAAGTGGGTGCCGCGATTGCTTTCAGTGGAACAAAACAGCAAGCCACAAATCCATGAAAACAAAGGCAAAATTGAACGAGTTGGGCTTTGATTTGCTTCACCACCTCCCGTATTCGCCAGATTTAGCCCCCAACGACTACTGGCTCTTTGCTGATATCAAAAAAATACTCAAGGGAAAAAAATTTGGCTCGAATGAGGAGGTCATTGCCGAAACTGAATCCTATTTTGAAGCAAAGGATAAATCGTTTTATAAACATGGTATAGAAATGTTGGAAAGGCGTTGGAACGATTGTATCACCCTAAAAGGATATTATATTGATGAATAAAAATGATTTTTGAAAAAAAAATGTTGTTTTCGTTGTTAGTCTCGGGACTTATTGAATGATGTGTTACTATATACTAATAATACATATTTAATTACATCTAACAAGAACAATATTCATTGGTTTTAATACAATATTTATTCGAATCACTACATTGGGTTTATTGATTTTATTTTATTTGTTTTTGATGTAGAAGAAAATAAGTTACATTGTAAGATTCAAATTGTATGTTTTGTATATTATTGTA